>NC_136425.1:48727500-49955000 GCF_052625555.1 Lactuca saligna
AAAACAAAATAATCAAACTATGGTGTTAGTTGGGAGATGAAGTCATTTTTTGTTCCTAGATGGTGGGCTTTATAGCAGATGAGGGAACAAAGAGGTATATACGATTGGAGGGATATTTGAATCAACATGCTAAATTTAAGGATATTTAAAAGGGTTCAAAATTTGAATGAATCCGGGATTTGAAGGAACAATATCAAATTGCTGAGAAATATAAGGAGATTTGATGATAAATATTTGAATTCAAAATGTGGTTAAGATTTAATATTATTTTATTAATGTTTACTTGTACTATCAGCTTCATTATTTGGACGTCTTAAAAAAATATTATTATTATAATCAATCTATTTTTAGAAATAGTTAGATTTCTTTTATAAGATAGTAAAGATATATATATATATATATATATATATATATATATATATATATATATATATATATATATAGTGCATATCATTTACACATGTTTGTTTGTCAATTTTTTATGATTTATCTTAAACGAGCCACACTTAATCAGTTTTACGGACATCGCTAGGCGTTCCCACTTCCCAGGGCGCATGAGGGAGCATGCAAGATGGGATCGTCTGGCTGCTACAAGTGCGGCAATACGGGATACTTCAGTAGGGATTGTACTGCCCCTGCACCCACATTTCAGACATCAGAGTTGTTCGGTTTCCACTGCAACCAGAGGGGCCACAAGAAGGCCAATCATCCCTAGTTGACAGCAGCAGCAGTGGCGCCAGTAAAGGCGCCAGCTCCAGCGACCCTACGGATTACTGATGGCCGGCAGGGCAAGGCGGAGGCTCCAGTGGTGAGGAGTTGGGCCTTCCAGTTGACTACCAAGGAGGCACGCGCCGCACCCGATGTGGTGACGGGTATGATTCTTTCCCTCTGATTCTATTTACATGATGTTTATGATATTGATATATGATATGTATATGGATGTTTAGGGTCGTTCCATGTGAACGGTATTCCAGTCCAGGTGCTGTTTGATTCAGGTGCCACTTGATCTTTTGTTTCTCTTACGCTTAGCTAGAGGTTTCCCGAGTCTTCGAACATGTTGGATTGCCCTTTAGAGGTAGAGATTGCCGATGATCGATCAATGCGAGCATCAGTAGTATTCCGAGATTGTGTGCTGAGATTATTCGAGGAGCACTACCTAGTAGACTTGGTTCCCAAACCTTTGCGGGGGGAACAAGGTTATTATCTGCATGGATTGGCTAAGCGCCAATGGGCTGGTGATCGAATGCACGCGACAGTTGGTGTGGATAAGTACCCCAAGTGGGGGAGAGCTGGTAATTCAGGGCGAGAGGCCACAGCAAGGACCAACTTTATGTTCGGCAACGAGGGCTACGTGTTACCTTCAGCAGGGTTGCGCAGGATATGTCGCCTATGTCTTGGATACCCGAGAGGCGGGTAAGGCGACGATGAGTGATGTTCCGATGGTGCGGGACTACACAGACGTGTTCCCAGAGGAGCTCCCTGGGATACCTACGGAGCAACAGGTGGAGTTCAGGATCGACCTAGTCCCTGGTGCGGCTCCGATAGCCAAGGTACCATATCGGTTGGTTCCTCTCGAGATGCAGGAGTTGTCTATGCAGCTGCAGGAGCTGCTAGACAAAGGATTTATCAAGCCGAGTAGTTCGACTTGGGGAGTCCCGATTCTGTTTGTGAAGAAAAAGGACGGGTCACATCGCATGTGTATAGACTACCAAGAGCTGAACAAGGTAACGATGAAGAACCGTTACCCACGCCCGAGGATTGACGACCTCTTTGACCAGCTTCAGGGAGCATCTTAGTTTTCCAAGATTAATCTACGTTCGGGTTACCATCAGATGAGGGTTAGAGAGGAGGATGTGCAGAAGACTGCGTTTCGGACTCGCTATGGCCAATATGAGTTCATGGTGATGCCCTTCGAGCTCACCGATGCTCCTACAGCGTTCATGGATCTCATGAACCGCATATGTAGGCCGATGCGGGATCGGTCCGTGATAGTATTTATTGATGATATCTTGGTTTACTCCAAGACGCAGGAGCAACATGCGGAGCAACTGCGAGAGGACTTGGATACTCTGAGGACGGAGAGCGTGTACGCCAAGTTCTCCAAGTGTGAGTTCTGGTTGCGTGAGGTGCAGTTTCTTGGGCACCTTGTCAATTAGAATGGGATTCTGGTCGACCCGGCCAAGGTGAAGGTCGTGATGAGATGGGAGGTTTCGAAGTCTCCATCTGAGATTCGGAGTTTTCTGGGATTAGCCGGCTACTATCGGAGATTCATCCAGGATTTCTCCAAGATAGTTGTGCCTTTGACTCGGCTTACGAAGAAGGCCGTAGTTTTCCGTTGGGGACCCAAGCAACAGGCTGCATCCGAGACTCTAAGACAGATGTTGTGCGAGGCGCCGATCCTAACCTTGCCTGAGGGCGTAGAGGATTTCGTGGTATACTGTAACGCGTCTATTGCGGGTTTGGGTGCGGTTTTGATGCAGAGAGGGCACGTTATTGCATATGCTTCGAGGCAGCTGAAGCCTCACGATGCGAATTATCCGACACATGATTTAGAACTGGGGGCTATTGTTTTCGCCCTCAAGATTTTGCGTCATTACCTCTATGGGGTTCGTTGTACCATTTACACGGACCACAAGAGCCTGGGGTATCTCATGGATCAGCCAAATCTGAACATGAGGCAGCGTCAGTGGTTGGACGTGGTGAAGGATTATTATTGTGATATCCTTTACCACCCGGAGAAGGCCAACGTGGTGGTCGATGCGCTTAGCCACAAGGCAGCACCAATCAGAGATATCTTCATGCATATGACAGTAGTGACCCCGTTATTGGAGCAGATCCGAGATGCCCAGCAGGAGGGTATGAATGAGGAACATCGAAAGAGTGAGCATATAGTGGGTCAGGTTTCCTCCTTCGACTATGACAGCAGGGGATTATTGACACTACACCGCAGGGTGTGGGTTCCATATCTCGGAGGCATGCGCCAGGTTTTGATGGAGGAGGCGCACAAATCCCGATTCTCCATTTATCCTGGGGCGACGAAGATGTATAGGGATCTTCGTCTTGATTATTGGTGGCCCTGCATAAAGCATGATGTAGCATTGTATGTGGAGCGGTGCTTGACCTGCAGGAATGTCAAGGCCGAGCACCAGAGGCCACACGGCAAGATGTAACCGTTGGATATTCCCCTGTGGAAGTGGGAAGATATTACTATGGATTTCATCACCAAGCTTCCCAGGACCGCACAAGGAGTGGATTCCATATGGGTCATCGTGGATGGGTTGACCAAGAGTGCCCATTTTATACCGATCCAGGAGAGCATATCGGCCGAGAAGCTGGCCGATATCTATATTTGAGAGGTGGTGGCTCGACACGGGGTGCCGGTCTCTGTAATTTTTAACAAGGATGTTCGGTTCACTTCCAGGTTTTGGAAGAAATTCCACGACGAGTTGGGTACTCGTCTGCATCTCAGCACCGCATTTCATCCGCAGAAAGATGGCCAGAGCGAGCGGACCATCCAGACTCTGGAATATATGTTGCGGACGTGTGTGTTAGATTTTGGTGGTAGTTGGGATACTTACCTTCCGTTGGCTGAGTTCTCCTACAACAAAAGCTACCATGCGAGTATCGATTGTCCTCCCTTTGAGATGTTATACGGGAAGAAGTGTAGGACTCCGATATGTTGGGGCGAGGTTGGCCAAAGGGTCATGGGGAGAACCGATGTAGTGCTCAATATGACAGAAAGGATTCAGCAGGTCAGGAGCAGACTTCAGACTACACAGAGTCAGCAGAAAAGTTATGCTGATAAGCGTTGTTCAGACCTGGAGTTCCAGGTCGGGGATATGGTTCTCCTGAAGGTGTCGCCTTGGAAAGGCGTCATCTAATTCAGGAAGTGGGGCAAGTTGGGCCCCAGGTAAATTGGACCTTTCAAGGTCATAGCCCGGGTGGGCAGGGTGGCGTACCGGCTGGACCTGCCAGCCGAACTCAGTCAGATTCATAGTACCTTCCACATCTCCCAACTACGGAAATGCTTGGTGGATAACTCGGCTGTGGTGCCCCTAGAGGATATTCAGGTTGATGATAGCCTGAACTACATTGAGCGGCCTGTGGCGATCCTCGACCAGAAGTCGAAGGATCTGAGAAACAAAAAGGTCGAGTTGGTGAAGGTGCAATGGCAGCATCGGAAGGGCTTGGAATGGACTTGGGAGCCAGTAGACGAGATGATGGAGCATTATCCAAAACTCTTTCAGGATCGAACAGTTGACTTCGAGGACGAAGTCTAAAATAAGCAGGGGAGACTTGTAGCACCTGGTTCCTCGTATGTATTTCATTCTAGTACTTTGCATTTTGGCCTTAGACTCGGCGAGTTGAGGTCCAACTGGTCGAGTCGGAGCGTATTGGACGCAGAAGTTTAATAACCTACTCGACGAGCCCGCGTCCGGACTCGACGAGTAGGCGTTGTCCGGAAAAAACCCTAGATGAGGGTTTGCACCCTATTTAAACCACTATTCAGCCTCCATTTCGTCCCCAATGCTTCCAGGACTCCCCATAGCAAACCCTAGTAATTTTTTAGAAGAACTAAGGCGTTTTTTTATGGATCTTGCTAGTTGTTACCATAAGGAGGAAGGTGAAAGACTTGAGGAAACAAGTGGAGACCAGGAGAACCCAAGTTTGTGCATCTTCCACAGTTCATTGGAGGTATAAAGTTGTTACCTTGCTCTTTCATTTGATAGATCCCTTTTGGGGAGATTTAGGGCTTTTATAAGCCATTTTTGGAAACCAAACATGATTGCAAACATGTAAGGATTCAGAATCAGGTCATTAAGGGTGTCACAAGGCAGTTGAGGGCTACTTTTGCACCCATGTAAGGTCCCATGCATCATAAGAGCTTATTTTATGTCCTTTTGAGCTCAAAGTCCCATGCATGCACGTAAAATTTGTAACTTTATGTGCTAGAACGATTGAAAGAGCTTAGATCTATCTTTTGGTCAAGAGTTGTACGCTGGAAATTGAGAAATAACACTTGAACATGCTCGAATCGACGAGTCGTTCTTAGGACTCGGCGAGTACGAAGAAAAACTCCCCTTTGTTGTTAGGGTTTGAAGGAACCTAGTTGAGCACTAGAAGGGTTTTTAGAGGATCCAAGGGAGTGACCCGACGTATGGGACTTAGCCTTAAACCTGGAGTTCATGGAACTCGACGAGTGCTAGAACAGACTCGACGAGTCCAAGGAAATCTCCTTACAGTTGAAGATGAGCTCAACGAGTTGTTCATACAACTCGGCGAGTCAAGGACAGGACTTGGTTATCAGATGAAGGTAAAATCGACGAGTTGTTCATCAACTCTGCGAGTCGAATGAAGGTTCATTCAATGTTCATATAGAAGGGGAAATCGTCGAGTCGTTGCTAAACTCGACGAGTAGAGTCATGGATAAGGACGGGTAAAGGATTAGGGACTCGACGAGTTGGCGGCCCAACTCGGCAAGTCGGGTCAACTGGATGTTAACTTTGACTTGGATTTGGTTAAGGGTAAAATAGCCATTTTACTCTAAGAGTAGATATCAGATTCTAACTGAGTGTTTTGTGGGGATTATAGCCGGAGGATTACCGGAGCAGCAGTCAGACAGTTGCCGAGCAGTTTTCCAGCAGTCATCCTTACGAGGTGAGTTTACCTTCCAGAAGCGGTGGGTCTAAGGCCACAATGTCGGGCTACCAGTAGGAGTCGTATGTTAGGTGATTATCTTTGTGATATTCACCTAGAATAAATATTACCTGATATGTTTATATGCTAGCATGATATGTGTTTATGTGGTAGCAGTAGGGGTGAAATAGTCCCTGGTAGTCGGATGAAATAGATCGACGGGTACGTCAAGCACCCCAAAATGGATTGACCTGGGTACATCAAACACCCTAGAATGGTTTGACTTGGGTAAGTCAGGCGCCCCAGAATTGCCTGACAGTATATTGTATGGTATGTGGCACTGTGGGGGAACTCACTAAGCTTCGTGCTTATGGTTTTCAGTTTTGTTTTAGGTACCTCTTCAGTGAAGGGGAAGGAGTCGGTGCGGTAGCTGCACATCATACACACACCTCAGATTCCACACTATAAGATTCCTTGGGATTGTACTCTGACATTATCACTACTTTACATTTTGGGTTTTCAGACATTATGCATAGTTTTATGAGATGTTATGATTCGACAATATCTTCTACGAAATGTTTATTTAAATTAAGTAATTAAAATGAAATTTTTGGACGTGAAAATTGGGTCGTTACATAGTATTTTCTAAGTTTTAGAATTTATTCTTCCTCTTCTCTCGCCCTTTAAGCATCATGGACCCCGCTCAGAAACATAATAGGCTCTACCTAACATACATACAAAAGTCACACAGGCAGTCTATCATCCTACATAGTACAGTGAGAAGACTCACCTCACAAATACGATCGAAAGTACCAAAGCTCTCACTGATGGAAAGCTGGTACTACAGACCACCTAATGAACACACAAGGTTAAGCTTTAGTCTATCGTCTAAAACTACCCAGATTTCCAAATGTCAAGCAAGTCAAAAAGTCACAGTTAATAGTCATCACGCCATGGCCACAATGTGGCATCTAAATGACAATACCGCTATGAAATGCTCCTTCAGCACATCGTGGCGAGCACCTTGACACGTCGTGGTTTCTGCACTTGGACAACTTAATAGATTAAGCCCTTATCTCAAACTTTCCAGAATGCATATTTGGACCTAAAAGTTTCATAAAATCTGAACTTTATGGACATTCATGACACTAAAACTTCACAAGAGTTCAAATCTAAAACATATAAGGCATTTGGGACTCCTAAGACCCATAAAGGTTCAAGCTTTAGGGTAACCAACCATTCAATCTCACCAAATGGACCAAAAGTGCTTAAATCTAAAGTCTACAACAAACCAACCATTTATATCCATAATATATAGAAGACTTACAAAGGTATCGAAGTTGCTCAAATGGAATCCCTAAGCTTTCTAAGAGGTTCGCTTCACCATAAAGTTATTCTTCCTTCAAAGATCACTAAGAACACCAAAATGATCTTAAATAAGGAGTCAAGGGATTCAGGATTGATTTATAGACTTGGAGGGTGATGGAGGATGAGGGTTGATGAAACCCTAGCCATCACATCCTTTAAATAAGGCCTTAAGCCTGAAATATTAGGTTTTGATCATGGGACGTCACCACATCGTAGCCAATACATGACCATGTCGTGGCTACTTAAAATGATCGCGACCTAAAAGTGGTTTCCACATTGTGGTGACCCTCCCTACCAGGTCATGGCCACCAAAATTCCACAAGATTTTAGAATAAAATTCACACCTAAAAAACCGGGTGTTACAACTCTGCTCCACTTGAATCAAATTTCGTCCTCGAAAAATCCATTGCTACAAATAACTAGGGGTAGTGCTCTGTCATCTCCAACTCGAGTTCTCAAGTCCAATCAGAACCTTCTAGTGCTGCCATTGCACCTTCACCAAACCTACCACTTTATTGTGCAAGGTCTTCGTCTTCCTATCGATAATGGAAATCAACGGTTCTACATAATTCAGGTGCTCATCACCCTAAATGTTATCCAAGGGTACCACTGTGGAATCATGAAAGGTTTTGTGGATCTAACTAAGCTCCATAGTATGATCTTATCGATAAGTTGATAAGTTATGAGCATAACTACAAATCCTATGTATTCATGCAACCCTAAAATTTAGGATCTAGGTTTTCGCTAGTTGAACATGCAAACTTGAATACAAAAGAGAAAACCCTAGAAAGCTAGTATATAAGTCGAAATGTATACAAAATAGGGTTTAGATGTGTACCTTACTTGTTATGTAGTAATAACAAGAAAAACTTGTAGATCTTTAGCTCTTGAAAGCAAGTGCCTCAAATGTGACACCTCTAATGGCTTATAAACACTTTTTGCTAGAGGATGAGAGGAAAGAGGAAGGATTGCTCTTAGAAATTCGGCTCTACTAGGATTGTTCTTAGGTAGCCAAAAATCACAAGGCTAAGCCTCCTTATATATTGTAGGTTGCTTAGTCCCAAAGCTAGGGTTTATAGGTAGAAACCCTAAATCCTTGCTTAAGGCCTAAGAAACCCATGGATTCCTCTTCTAGAAGGCCTTGGAAGAATACTTATAGGGCCACCCTATAATTTTCATCCACTCCTATCCAAGGAGTCCAAGATCCCAATTTCACAACTATCAATGATTTGCAAAACAGGCCTTGTACTTTTAATTAATTCTTTTAATCCCAAAATCAATTCCAAATTAATTTCTGATTAAATATTAATTAAATAACATGATTTCTAATTAATATATTATTTTCATAACATATTAATAAATCATTTATATCATTTTATTATTCCAAATAATAAATTCAACTTCTCTCCAAAAGTCATCCTGTCAAGTTGCAAGAGTGAAGAAAACCCAAAAGGATTTATGCTTCTATCAATTCAAGTATATACCCATTATAGTTATGGGCTTAGACACTTAATCAAATAGTCTCCCACTTGGATAAGTTTAATAACTATAATTGCAAGTACAACTTCAAAAATTAACCTGCACATTGTAGCTTTCAAAAGTTGTTGTCAAACACTGACCTAGTCAGTAACGTGTCCTTAGATAATGGATCATATAATTCTCCATTCTACAAGATATCATGTGGACAAATGACATGGAATATAATCATTCTCGTTGCCCAACAGTTTGTTTCCCGGTTTTAGATTTGTAATGACAGAGAACTTAATTGAAGACATCAATTTAGTCCTGACTGAGCCCGACACATAACTCAACACCAAATCATCGAGGGGCCCAAGATATAATTTTTCCCCTTAGGGTAAAAGGAACAAATAAACTTTGACGTATATGCTTGTACTATTCACTCTTCAAATCACACACAATAATAGATTTTATAACATCAAGTTACTGATGCGTTTACGCATTATCAATGTACAACCAACTCATAAACAACTCGTATATCTCGGTTTAAAGACGATACAATATTATCGTCTCATAATTACTCGTGATAAATTCCATGAAGTAATTCTATGAGTGTGGGTTTAATCCAATACTTAAATCCCTATTTCAAAAGTACTCAACAACGTTGCAGCAAACCATTGCTATGTCTAAACACTTAGACAATCTACAAGCCAATTCATGACAGTCTTAATTCACTACTTACTTCCAAAGTATGATCGACTGTGGATGTTTTTAATAATCTGATTATTTGGGAAGTAAAACATGCAAAGTTGAAAAACAAAGATAAACAACTGACAAAAGGTAGTAGACAATACTCATAAACAAATCTCCATTATTTAATCATCAAATGTCAATTACACTTATCTGTTACAAGTCTCTAAATATTTATATAATAACTAAAATTAATATCATCTTTCAGACCAATGCTCCTCGCATGCTGAACATGCTTAATCCTACTCAGACCCTTCGTGAGGGGATCAGTAGGATTCTCTTCTGATGATACCCTCTTAACGACAAGGTGTCCTTCTTCAACTCGATGTATGACGAAATGGTATTTCATATTGATGTGTCTAGATCTACGATGATCTCTTGGTTCTTTGGTCAAGGCAACCGCTCCTTCATTATCGTAGAAAATCTCCATCAGCTCTTTAATGGCTGGCACAACTCCAAGGTCTCCAATGAAGTTCTTCAACCATATAACCTCCTTTGGCGCTTCGCGCATAACTATATATTCCGATTCACATGTTGAATCAGCTACGGTCTCATTCTTGGAACTTTTCCAAGTTAGTGATCCTACATTAAGGGTAAACACCCAGCCCGGCCGAGAATGGAAGTTATCTTTGTCTATCTGGAAGTTGGCATCGTTATAACCAGTAACTCTTAAGTCATCACTTCCACTAAGCATAAGGACACAGTCCTTCATCCTTCGCAGATACTTAAGAATGTTCTTAACCGCTATCCAGTGAGCTTTACTCGGATTTCCCTAATATCGACTAACCATGCCCAAAGCAAAAGCCACGTCAGGGAGAGTACATGTCATAGCGTACATGATTGAGCTAATGGTGGAAGCATATGGAACTCGACTCATTTCCGCTATCTCGGCATCCGTACCCAGACTCGTCTTACTCAGCTTGGTATTACTCTGGATAGACAACTCTCCTTTCTTGGAATTCTCCATGCTAAAACGCTTTAGCACCTTAGACAAATACTACTTTGACTGAGTCCAATCAGTCTTCTACCCCTATTTCTCAAAATCCTTATTCCTAGAATATAGGCAGCCTCTCCTAGATCCTTCATAGCGAAACACTTTCCAAGCCAGGACTTAAATTCCTGCAAGGTTGGAACGTCATTTCCTATAAGTAGTATGTCATCAACATACAGTACCTGGAAGGTGACTATACTCCGACTAGATTTTGACATATATACAGGACTCATCCTCACTCCTAGGGAGACCCAACTCATTGACTTTCTCATCAAAGCAAAGATTCCATCTGCAAGAAGCTTGTTTTAATCCATAGAATGATTCCTCAAGCTTACACACTCTATTGAGGTACATAGCATCCACAAAACCCTCTGGCTGATTCATGTAAACATCCTCAGCCAACTTTCCATTAAGGAAAGCGGTTTTGACATCCATATGCCATATTTCATAATCATTAAATGTTGCTATGGTTAACATTACCCTAATAGATTTAATCTTAACCACTGGTGAGAAGGTCATCATAGTCAACCCCTGGGGTTTGAGTAAATCCCTTCGCAAACAGTTGAGCCTTGAATGTGTGTACCTTTCCATCCATGTAAGTCTTCTTGTTGAAGATCCATTTGCACCCAACTATCTTATGACCTGGTACATTGTCAACCAAATTCCAAACTTGGTTGTCATACATGGACTTGATCTCCAGGCCCATTGCCTCTTTCCACTTGCCAGACTTAGGTACCGCGATGGATTCTTTGTAGTTAGCAGGTTCATCCAAATGGATGTGCATCCCTTATGGTAGATCTGAAGGGACCACACACATCCATGTGTATAAGATCCAACAATCCCTCACCTCTTTCACATGAATCCGTGAAAGGTGATTTAGTCATATTTCCATGCAAACAATACTCACATGTATCATCTGACCTTAAGTTAAATGATTCCAACACTCCATCTTCTTGGAGTTGGGCAATGTGCTTCTTGTTGACATGTCCAAGAAGACAATGCCACAAGCATGCTTTGTCTAAACCATTAGTCGCATAATTTTGTAACACACTCTTTCCTAAATTGTCTACTACCATCATAGTTTCATATACACCATTACAAGGTAATGCATCAAAATAAAATACACCATTATAATAAGCATTAATAGAACCATTAATACCTAAAACCTTGTCTGTACAAACCATGAAATGAAATAATACTCCTTGTCATTTCTGACGAGTAGCAACAATTATTTAAATCTAAACTTAACCCACTACTAAGCACTAGAGGGTAAATCTTAATCTTGGTAAAAAACGACGATCTCCTATTTCCCATAATTAGGTTCATCATCCCATTCTCCACATCCTCACTTCTTCTTAGTCCCTTCAAGTCTGAGCAAATGTGAAAACCACCTCCTGTATCAAGGACCCAAGAATTAGAATGTGATGAGTTTTTAGATTGAATAGTGTAAATACCTACCGAGGGCATCTTCTCTTCCAATGCCCCTTGCCATGGCAGTAGAAGCAGGCAGCCTCTTTTGGACCAGAGGAAGGGGCTTCGGAACTAGACTTGCCTTTAGGGCCATTACTTGACGACCCAAATTGAGACTTTCCCTTCCAGTTCTATTTTGAGGGAGCTTTCCTCTTCTTCCCATTCCCTTACCCAATGGCCAAGATGGGAGCAGCGGTAGTAGGAGTGGAGTCAATACTCTTTGTCTTCAATCCACTCTCAGCGATTCTTAGCAATCCTTGAAGTTGACTCAACGTGACTTCCTCTTTGTTCAAATGACAAGTCATTTTGAACTGATCATAACAAGGAGGTTAAGAGTGCAAGATTATGTCAATAGCCATCTCCTCATCGAATTTCACATTAAGTTTCAGCAATGGATCCACATAGCGATGTATGCGTTGCAGGTGGGTCGTGACGGACTCTACGTCCTTCATCTTGGTGGTTATGAATGAATTGACTATCTCATACCTTTCTTGAAGTGCTCTTTTATGGTACTTCTCCATCAAGTCCTTACACGCCTCATAAGGCCAATAGTCCTCATATAATCGTTGTAGCTTAGGATTCATATTTGCCACCATGATACATGACACTTTGGTCGCATCTTTGCAGTGAGCCATATATCAACTATTTCTTCATGAATAGCTTTTGTTTCATCTATCTCGTTCAGATCTTTGTTAAGGACATATTCCTTGTCCTTGAATCTCAAGGTCATCCTAATGTTGTGCATCCAATCATTAAAGTTGGAGCCATCGAACGTGACCTTGGCACAAATGCTCAAGAGCGAGAAGGTGTTCCTGGAGTTGTTGTTGGAGGAACCGCAAGCGTTGTTGGAAGTTGACATCTACAAAAGAAGAAAGACAATTTTGATTAGATAAGGAAATTCTTGATTTAACACCCAAACGAAATATTAAGGCTAGGACCCAACACAATAATTCACAATTCAAAAAAGGGATGTCGTAATCCAATTGTAAATTATTTGAAGGTATGTATGACGATTTACCAATTTCACCATGAAAAACGAAATTTAAATGAATTAGGTTTTTAAATGATTCCTTGCTCTTTTGAGATTCATTGAACTATTCAATGTGTGTTTAATCTCGATAATGCCCTTTCCACTTATGACTAGGATACCGAGGATCACAAACAAGGTATGTATAACCATGCAAATTAGTTTGGTACTCTCGATGTCATTTACCACATAATCATTGTGTCGGTTAACCACACACGCTCCATTGATCAATGATAATTTACAAGCTTCCCATTTCTACCCTTTATTAGTCCATATTAGTATGTCGGTTAACCACACACACTCCACTAACGACTTTTATAAAGTACAATGTGCAATTTCATGGATTAGTATCAAATTCACATTTTCCTAAAGCAACTAAGGTTGGGAATTTTATAAAAATATTTAGTTACTTTATTTACTTTAATATACTTATTAATGAGAGTTTAATGTCCTATCAAAACCGTTCGGATAACGACCATCCACTAGTCAAGAGAGCGGTGGGTAAGAATGGATACCCAATGGCGGTCATTTTATAGGCCGCTTCCTTAAACTCATCTTATAGACCAGCTTCATGAATGAGGCCTACTAACGGTAAGACTGACCTTTCTTATACATATATATAAACATTAACTTTTAATTTTACTATATATATATATATATATATATATATATATATATATATATATATATATATATATATATATATAAGGGTGTATTTAAACTTTTAAAATACTAGGGTTCTAAAATTTAACATTTCAAAATTAAACATACAATATCGTCGGTATCTTTCAACCGGTAACTTCCATTGGTATCTTTCAACCGGTAATCATCATCTGTATCTTTCAACCGGTAACTGTCATCGGTATCTTTCAACCGGTAACTGGGGACTATTCCACCCCCTACCACTAGCATGCAACATCAAGATATAAACATACAGTGAGGCATATCCGGGTACTGACCTACCCTTCGGTCCTAAGGACCACTGTTAGGGAAACTGATCCATACTATACACATAACATATCATACAGATAAATCTCATGACCAAAGCACATAACCAGACCAAGATAATTATCACAAAAACAATCATCTTCTAAATACCCCTCTTTGGTGGGCCGACATTGTGACCTTAGACCCACCCCTACTGGAAGGTAACTCACCTTAATGTTGTGTAGTGTTTGAACTATCCTCGGCGTACAAGTCGACTCCCTTCGACTCCTCGATCCCTACACGACAACCTTCAAGTCAGCACACAGAACGTGCAACCCTAAAAAAGGTAGATCAAGTCCAATCAAAGTCGACTTCAAGTTGACCCGACTCGCCAAGTTAGGTCGTCAACTCGTCGAGTCCCTAACCTTTTACCCGTCCTTATCCATGACTTGACGAGTTCCTTTTCTTTACGAGCATCGAATGAACCTTCATCCGACTCGCCGCATTGTATGAACAACTCGTCGAGTTCATCTTCATCTAATGAACAAGTCCTGACCTTGACTCGCCGAGTTGTATGAACAACTCGTCGAGTTCATCTTCAACCATAAGAAGATTGTCGTGGACTCGCCAAGTCTGTTCTAGCACTCATCGAGTCCCATGAACTCCAGGTCTAAAACTAAGTCCAATACGTTGGGTCACTCCTTCTGACCTGCTACAACCCTTCTAACACCCAACTGAGTTCTCTTGACCCTCAACAGATATGGGACTTAATGCCTTGGACTCGTCGAGCCCCAAGAACGGACTCGCCGAGTCGATAACGTCCACACCTTAAATTCTCGATTTCTGATGTACAATACTTGTCCAAATGATATATCCAAGCCCCTAAGTTCGATCTAGCACGTAAAGCTACGAACTTTACGTGCATGCATGATACTTTTGAGCCTAAAAGGCCCTAAAACGGTTCTTATAATGCATGGGACCTTCCTGGAGTGCAAAAGCAACTCCAATCTGCCTTGTGACTCTTCCCAATTGCTAGATCCGAAGTCTTGACCCCCAACCATGTTTGCAAATCATGGTTGGTCACCTTATATGGCTTAAAAGCCCTAAATCTTCCCCAAAAAGAGATCTAACAAACAATCAAGCAAGGTACAGACTTTATACCTTTCTAAGACTGCAAATGATAAACCAAACTCGAATCCTTTAGTCTCCTCTTGATCCTTCTATGCTCTTCCTTCTTCCTTGAGGTCAAAACCCACAAAAATCACTCAAAAGCCTTAGCTCTTGCACCAAAACACTTAGGGTTTGCTATGGAGGGTCTTTGGGAGCAATAGGGACAAGTAGTAGCTGAAAGAGATGATTAAATAGAGTGCAAACCCTCGGATTAGGGTTTTTGTCCAATCAGAGCCTACTCATCGAGTCTAGTCGCCGACTCGATGAGTCCGCCACTTAAGTCCCGTGTCCAAACCCACTCCTACTCGACAAGTTGGGCCTTCAACTCGCCGAGTCCCAGGCCATGAAAGCAAAATACATTAAATAAAATACATACCAGGAACCGGGTGCTACATTATGCTTACAGTGTTATGTGATATGTGTTTCAGGTACTAGCGATGATCGCGGGAAAACGCCAACATGATCCGTACACATTGGCAGAAGATTTATTTTATGATCTTGGGATTTGTTTTATCATGATAGCATTCGTTAAATTTGAAATTTAAGAATATTGAATGAGTTTTATGTTATTTAAAAAACGAAAAATTGTTTTGAAAATTCACGTTGTTACACATACATGAAGAGTTATGCTTTCACGATGACACCGTTATAAAAGCATACTTCATGCCATTTATTTACCATCTACTTAAAACTACAATGAAAAAGGACATCCAAACACCCCATTTGGTCACAAAGGTAAAAGAACAAACACAACACCTATAATTTCCCAAAAGAAAAGGCTTTGTTCAAGAAGAGTTGCAGCCACACACAAACAATGACACTTCCAATTTTTTTTTCTAAGACTACAAGATCCCTAGACTTTCACCCATTGAAAATCAGGATCAAGAACAATGAACAATAACAAAAACGACACCAACACATAACACCATACACTTTAGCCAATGTGTTTACACAATGATAGGCCTTGTTAACCTAACAAGAATGGTGTAGCTGATTCCAATGCATGCTGGAAACCTATTCCAGCATCGGGTGGCAATTTCTTTGACCCTTGTGACACTGGTAGAGTGAAAGAGGACCAAATGGGACACATTTGGATTTTGTAAGGAAGACACAATTCGCATCTTCATGGGATTTCCTTGAACATGATTTCTCTGGTAAAAATGACCTACAAAATATCGACCAAATCTGCTTTTAGTACAAAAAAAATGCAGTATTATCAAGCATATATGTTTAAAGATCCATAAAGATACTACCTTTAATCCTAAAATGTACAAGATTAAGCTTTATTTTAGAACTTTCTATATTATGTTTGATTCTTTTCGTTCTTTAAAACAAAAAGGTTGGTTTTTATTTGTGGAAGTCGGGGCCCCATCCCCCATGTGTGAAGGCTAAGAACCACAAGAACATTAGAAAATGCAAACAAGTAGTCCCCTCCCCTCCCCCCCTACCCCTACCCTACCCAACCACCACCACCACAAAATATCATATTCAACAAAGTCCACTCATGAAAAAATTGCCCCACCTGTGACACTACTGTAAAGGTCATAAAAAAAATCGAATCTCTGTTATAAAAGATCTTGTTGTCTATCTGTTTCATTGTTTCTAGAGGCTGAAACCAAAGTCAAAAATAGTGTTTCTTTTTTCTCATCAAGTCTTGTATGGGTAAAATGGCAGAATATCCAGATAAAGTGTTGTATACACAAGATCTGTTTCTTTAATTCCTTTCAAGACTGAATAAATGATCTGAATGAGACTACATGACCATTTTGTCCTTACATTCCATTTTATTCTTGGTGTTTTATTACATTAAGCCAGGTTTTCTGACTTAACCTATTAAGCCATTCTGTCCAGATCAAGTAAAAAAGAAACAACAATATATAACTGTCCAGATTAAGTTATTAAGCCCATTTAAGTCAAAAAGAAACATCCCCTAAAGGATCTTTCTCTTGTTGCCCAGTTTTTCAAATTTGTTAAAATTTAAAAAACTCATATCTTTTAATGGAATATTTGAAGAAAAAGAACATTAGAACATGGCACATCATGAAAGGCTTTACAGGCTTCATGGGCCCTAGTAAATTCTTCTTTTCATAAAGCAAACTCATGAGTTCTCCTCAATTATGAGGGCCAAACTGTATATAAACTCGTCCCCACTGTTCATATTAAGGGGAACACATGTATCATTGGCTAGATCTTTATCCAAAAGCTAATAACCTAATACGGGTAATTATCTTTATTTGAGACTACCAAAAGGCAAACAGAATCAAGTCTTTCATAAAGCAAACTCATGTGCTCTCTTTCTCTTGTTTAAAGAACTTCAAAGAAAACAAAAGACTCCTATAGGTATACTTCTATGTGATCAAAGAACCTTTTTTTAGGGTTCTACTGCAAATTCAAGGGCACATAAAACACAAAGTAAAAAAAAAAAAAAAAAAATTGCATTTTTTAATGAATATGAAACCAAGTGTATACCTCTAGAATGCAAAACGAATAATTTGCAAGGCTAGATTTGAAGCCCGCCACTCAAGTAGCAGTACTACCGTTCTTAGTCCTGCTGCAATCTAAGGATACCTGCAAAAAATTATCAAGAAAACATTACAAGTAGAAAACTGTTTCTTTTTTACTTAATGGGCTTAATGATTTAACTAGAGTAAATTACACGAATGGTCCCTATGGTTTGGGGTAATTTGTGGGTTTGGTCCCTAACTTATTTTTTTTATTTCAGAAGGTCCTTACTGTTTGTTTTTGTTATGTGTTTGGTCTCTATTGTTTGTTTTTGTTCCCATTTGGTCCCTGACTTACCTAATAAGATTATTATTTAAATATGGAAAAATGATAGGGTAGGTAAGGTAAGGTGACAGGGTGGGGTTGGGGGTGTGTTTATTTAAATAAATTAAAAAATCAATGGCAAAAGAGTCTTTTTAAATAAGACAGAGACCAAGCACGTAACAATATCAAACAATAGGGACCTTCCGAGTTAAAAAAAATAAGTTAGGTACCAAACATGCAAATTATCCTAAACCATAGGGACCATTCGTGTAATTTACTCATTTAATTACTTAATCTGGACAGCGATATATTGATGTTGACTTGTTTCATTTTGACTTAATGTTGGGCACAAAACTTACTAACTTAGGAGTTGTTTCTTTTTTACTTAATCTGGACAATTGACTTAATGGGTTAAGTCAAAAAAACTGATTTAATGTATTAGGACACTAACTCTTTACCTATTAGTCCTTCCTCTTTTTTCCTCCCGGATTCTCTCACGTAAAAATTATTGCATATTGTTAGAATTGATGAATATTGTGAAATTTGGTTTTTGGAATGTAAGGGTAAAATGGTCATTTAGTCTCAACTCTCATAACCGAACTCACACATACAGTACTTTATCCAAACAGAAATTATTACCCATTCAGACACTTTATCCCTTAATCTCATAAGCTATCTGTGAGTGTTTAATTTTGACATGATTAATAGAGAAAGTCAGGGAAATGAGGGTTTCCCCATAAAGTCCTAACTTTTTACAGTTTTCCCGAATTCATTTTTCCCTTTTATTTGGCAAGTATACAATCATTTTGTCATTTAATATTTAAACATCATTGATCCAAACAGTAATACTACTTGCCTTTTAATCAGACCTTCATCCTGAATTTTGGTCAGAAGCACCACCACCTTGCATGATCTGGGATGATGGAGCAGGGATTACAAATTGCTGTCCTTGAACAGGTGCTACAACACCTGATAACACCAAAAAAAAAAAAAAAAAAAAAAAAAAAAAAAAAAACTTTTTTACACGGATAATAATATTTCATATTTTAAAAAAGAATCTTTTGAAAAGAAAACACTGCCTGTTGGATATGCTGCTTGAATTGACCGAATGGATGAAGTAGTAGTAGCTGCATTTACATTTGGCCCACCGAATTGCACAATTTGATGACCTGGTAATGTATTATAACCTGGATAGGCCGTGTAACCATGACCACTTGGAGCTATTTGACCCATTTGATTGTATGGATACATGCTGGGCGGGTTAACTGCTCCGTATACTTGAAGATACTGCTGACTTGAATACGGATTGTATACGCCCTATTAATAAGTAAATAACTTGTTAAATTTGAATAAACTTCCTTTTGTCAGGAGCTTTGGAAGACTGAAGACTATTGAGTTTAACCTGTGGATAGACATATTCTGGACTATACGTTCCATACCTGCTACAAAAAGAACAACATTATCTCCTTAAACCCTAATTGCAAGAAATAGCAATGTACTTTCATCCTACTTTCAGTTTTTTTTTTCTTTTTAAGGCATCGTATTTTGACATTGCTATAATTCATCTACTCTTTTCAATATTTTCAATGATTTCATAACAAATTACCAATTCAATGAGAATGTTAGCATGTAAAATTCAAAAATGTAACTTACGGGTATGAGGGATACATTAATCCTTGTCTGTAGCCATAAAAAAGTGGTGGTTGTTGTTGGTAGCCATAGCTTCCTATAGAAGGCACACGAGCAGTTTGCACACCTCCTGCATAAGATATTGTTGGTGATACACGTCCTGAACATGAATAAAATCAATTTCAGCCATGATTCATGTAACAAAATTCAATTTTTTTTTTTAAAAAAAAGAATTAATACCAAAAGAAAGTGCAGGACGAGGGCGTCCAAGTGAAGCTAAATTACAATTCGCCCGTCTACCATCAATGACCGGAGCTGGATCTACACATGCTTTTGAAGCAGATTCAGGATCACGGAAAGTCACCTAAACCCTCCATGAAAACACCATCATCCAAAACAAGTCACTTCACGATAATATCATAAATTAAAACGAAGTGAATATGTATAAATGATTATAGATAAAGATGACACTCACGAAACCATAACCCTTGGATCGGCCGGTGTTTTTATCAGTGATCACAACAGCTTCAAGAATCTCTCCAAATTGCTCGAAGTATTGACGCATGGTTTCACTCTGAGTCTCCCAAGCAAGCCCACCAACGAACACTTTGGTGAAAGTCGTATCACCGAAAGGGGACTGAAACCCAGAACTCGAACTCGATCCCGAGCTCGGACCTGCAGGAATCGACGCCATGGACAAGACCCTTATGCTCTCTTTCTTTCTTTTCTTCTTAAATCGAATTGGGTTCAAGCATAAGGGTCGGAACCGAAAAGAAATAGAAGAAAGGAACGATTTTTTCACAAAATAATTGAAATTAAACAAAACTCTGTACAGAAATGGCGAAATTCTTTCGAGATTTACGAAATTGGGAAGATTATAGCACCCTAGAAGTTGAGGTGAAAAGGGGTAGTGGTGGGTGGAACAATTCGTTGTATAAACTACCCACAAAATGTCATTTTCGTGGGGTTATGGGGAAGAAATTTAAAGGGATTTCGAAGTTGAAGTTCTTTTACTTTCATGGGGTAATCGAAGAACAAGATTCTTCATTTAAACGACGATGAAAATGGATTTTCACCAAATCAAATAAATACACACAGTAAACTTCTTGTGGCATGATGATGATGACAGCGAAGGAGGAGAAAAAGTCGAATGGGGGCGAGCTGGCAAAGGGACGGTTTATCACAAACAAGAAACGGCAGTCAGAGAAGGGGAGAAAAGAAAATCGAAAACGGCTTTCTTTCGGTCCTTTTTCCAGGGCCTAGATTGATAAACGACAGTTAGAGATACAACTCTTAATGGATGATGTACATGCTGCAAATGCAATTGTGGTTTGGATTTAATACTTCTCTGGACTTTGGATTCTTTCACTTTTCCACCTCGTTGTTTCCAAGGTTGTCCCAATGATTTCGGAGAATTTTTATCAAATATATTTGAAAAAACAAAAAATATATCCTATTTTTAGAAAAAATTATATTTTAAGTATATAACTATTTTATAATTTAGTTTATTTTTTGATTTTTTTTTTAAATTATTAACAAATGAACAAAAAAACAAATAATTTTTTTAAATTATTAGATTTACATTTCAACAAACTTATTTAATTTTTTTTTTTTGAAATATATTATTATTAATGCTAAATATAACTAAATCTTTTATATATTATTTTATATATTTTAGATCATTTATCTTAGATTTTATTTTTATCAACTATTAGCTAATTTTTCAATTAGTTCGTCAAATATACATTAAATAAAGTGCAAAAACTTAAAACTAAAAAAATATAGTTATAGTGAGAGGGTTTGATTGTGGTTTAGACTATCCTCATTAACAACTCAAACAAATTTTTTATATAAAAATTATTTTATATTTTTTCCACTTATACAACTCAACCCAATTTAATTATTCACGCACAAGCAATCCAATCCAATTATATATATATATATATATATATATATATATATATATATATATATATATATATATATATATATATTGGTTTGTTTTGTAGAGAAAAATAAATTACATATTTCAGTATATGTTATTTGATTTCTTACCAAATATAAAGTGTGGTTTTTAACAAAATTAGATTTAATTATAAAAAATAATTTAAATCCATCTATCTAAAAAAACACCTGACTGTATAAAATAATAAAAAAGAAGTACTGCTTTGGTGAGGGCTTGTTGTGATAGCCTAGATCACCAAATATGTTTTATTTTTCCTTTTTTAAGGTGAGCATATCCCAAGAGATCATCAATGGGGATGGTTTTAGGTCCCTAGTAGGGGTGAGCGTGATACGGTTTTGGGATAAAATCGCATTACAAACTACATGTGTTGATTTTTGTAATCTTAAAACGTGATGCTGGGCTTTTTAAGTGGTGCTCTTTTGTAGTTTTTCTAACGGTATGATTTTAGTTTCAAACCTCACAATGAAATGTTGTGGTCCTTTTATGGTTGTGTGATTTTAAAACAACAAGAGACCATTCAAAGTTATTAAAAAAAAATTAGACATTAACAATTTCAGAGACAAAGACTTAAAAAACATTGATTTAATTGTAACAAAGAATGAAATAATCAAATTAAAATATATAATAATGGGCAACTATTATAACTTTTTTTGTCCGGGAAAAGGATAAAGGAACATGTAGAGTCTTAGGTGTGCATATGTAGTTTGGTCTCATCAATGAAGCTTGTATTGATTAATCATAAAATGAAGCATGTATGGTTTGGTCTTGTTATTGCAGAAGCATAATTGATGGCACGACAATATCTCTTTCGTAGAATCTGTAATGACGAATTTGAGACGGTGGCCCAGTAAGAGTGCGGCAACTTGACAAGCATTATGATAATGTTTCGTCTTCGAATCGAAAGAAAAAAAAGAATTTAATTATTCTGCTTCAGTTTAGTCAACGACAAATGAATATTCATAAACGAACAATATAATAAATCATATATTATTTATATAAATATTTAATATTTTAATATATAGTTATAGTGGTACAGTTCGGATTCTGAGGGTTAGATTGTAAGCTAAAACCATATTGAACATATTTTGATCGATTTTCTCAAATCAAAAACCACGTCGAAGGGTTTTGTATTCTGTTTTTGTTTGTTGTGGTGTTGGATTTTTTTTTATTAATTCGGTTTTTTCTCACCCATAGCTTAACTTTAACATTTGTTTGTTTTAATCTGCTAATTGTCTTAAGATAACACTTTTACCCTTCTTTGTAAAATTTATTAATTATTAAATTTTGTTATTATTTTAATAGGATTAAAAGAAACCCTAAGAGGTTCAGACACACTCATGTCCTCATAATTTCTCTCTTGTTATCTGATCTTTGTATCGTTCCCTCCCTCCAGTTTGTCACCGACGTGAGTGATGAGTTCAACACACAAGAACTTTCCTATGTGCTCATGCAAACCCTAATACTTGGATCTAGGTTTCTCTATTGTACATGCAATTCATCCAAGATTTGAAACCCTAGATCTAGCATACATAAATCAAAATTAACATAAAATATCATATCTAGATGATTACATATTCAAGAATGCTTGATCTTTCTTCTTCATTGAGCTTAGAGTTACAAGTGTAACTCCTCTAATGGCTTACAAACTTCAAGAAGCAAAAAGGCTATTATGAGAGAGGGAGGAGGCTCTAAATTTCGACCCTAGGGTTTCCAGATCAACAAGTACTGAAAACTGAAACCCAAGGGTTAAGTTTCCTACTAAACCCATTAAGGACTTAATCCATTAAGTCCAATATTGGTTATACTAATTTTTGCCAATGATTATTATTTAATATTTCAAGTTATTAAATAATTTTCGTGTGTCCCGATTAATCCCCCAAATTAGGGTTTCATTGCATTGGGGTTTCCCAAACCCATATTATTTCCAACCCATATTAGCCCATTATCAATTTGTTGGGCTTTTAGGTCAATTAGGGTTTTATTGGGCCTATTAGGCCCACTAGAATATCATTAAGCCCATTAGGGCTTCTTTGGGCCCATTAGGGTTTCAAGCAACCCAAACGAGTCAGCACAATCCGGCAAGGCACACCGCCACCCGACACGGCGATCGGTGGCGGCAGCCACCACCCTATAGTGGTGGTTTGATTTTTCCTTTCATCATTCCAATTGTTTTACAATTTACAATGAACTCACAAATAAACACACACACTACACTCAGCCACCCTATGGTGGTCGGCGATGAAATTTTGATGGACTCGCATCATAATTTCGTTCTCCCTTTGATCCATTATGTTTCCAAGCCCAAAATCCAACTATCACACATTTGACAGTTTAAGCCCATTTATTTAATTAATCACTTTTAGCCACCAAATTAATTCCTAATTAATTTATGATTAATATTAATTAAATAATATGTTTTCTCATTTAATATATTAATCTTATAATATATTAATAAATCATAATATTCTCTCTCTCCATAAATTACCTTGTCAAGTTGCTTTGGTGAAGGCAACCCAAAAATATCATGCACAATCGGGTCAAATACATACCAAATATAGTTACGGGCTTAGACACTAATCCAATAGTGAGAACTTATGAAACTTCCCAAAATCAAAGCAAAAATATTTATTTTTCAAATCCATAAGTTTTACAAAAACAATGTTTCCAAAATTCACAATCATATATCAGAGTATCCTATAATCATAAATTATATAAAAGTTCAGGATGATTTGCACAATCAAGCATGCGGCTTGGCCTGTCCTCTGAAGTACCTGAAACCATAAAGTCAAACTGTAAGCCAAAGCTTAGTGAGTTCCCCCAAAATACCACACGCATTAGGACAGATAAAACATGCCTCGACCCAATCAGTCATCCGATTGGAATTCCAACGTGCAACAGGTCCAGTCAGTCATTAAACTGGAATACCCTTGCCTAATCAATCATCATATTGGAATGCCCCGGCCCAATCAATTATCACACTGGAATGCCTCAGTCTGTCGGCTTACATACATAGCAATAAAGCCTCAACCCAGACTGCACTATGTCGATATATACAACAGATAAAACATATAACAGCAAACAAATAATCATGCATATCTAACATATCTCTAAAACATAGAAATATCCTATATATCGTGATACATAACCTAGTAGGTCGGTATTAGGGTCTTCAACCCACAATTACATTGAGGAAAACTCACCTCACAGTATGAAAAATGAACAGATCAATGCTCCAAATACTGCCTCTACAAATCAGATATACAATTAACAAGGACCTAATCTCAAACTACTATCTAAATTTCCCAAAATACCCCTAAGTCAAACTTTGTCAAAGTCAATGGTCGATGGTCAAGATTCAAAAGTCCAAAGTCAAAAATCCCACATCAGGATAAGTACGTCTGCATACTCCATCATTGCACATACCGTAGTGAATTCTTCCCTATATTACGGGGCTCCAACTTAATACTGTAACACCTGTTCTCAGTATTACCTTATTTAGTTAACTTTGGGGTTTTTGGTGCATGGAATCGGTGAGTTGAAAGTTCAACTCGTCGAATAGAGGCATTAATCATGGGCACAGATCGGGACCAACTCGGCGAGTCGAAAGGCCTGACTCGGTGAGTTGGTGCTGTAAAGAGAAAACCCTAATTTTAGGGTTTGCCCCCTATATAAAGATCATTAACCGCTCTTGTGGCCTCCCCCAGCACCTTAGCTCCCTACAGAAAGTGGTTTGTGGTTGTAAACACCCTTGAGTAAGAGTAAGAGCCTTTGGGACAAGGTTGAACATCGGGTCATGGGGAGCACTGAGGTAGTGCTCAAGACAACCGGACTGATTCAGCAGGTGCACGACCGACTGCAGGTCACGCAAAGCCGTCAGAAAAGTTATGTTGACCGACGGCGATCGGATCTTGAGTTCCATGTGGGGGATTTTATGTTGTTGAAGGTGTCGCTTTGGAAAGTAATTATCAGGTTTCAGAAGAGGGGAAAGTTGAGGCCTCGACTCATAGTCACGTTCAGGATCACAACCCAGGTGGGCAGATGACATATCGCCTAGATCTACCGGAGGAGCTTAGCCAAATTCACAATACCTTCCATGTGTCGCAACTTCAGAAGTGTGTCACTGACGAGTCTACAGTCATTTCATTGGGCGATATTCAGGTGGATGAGAGCTTGAACTATATCGAGAAGCCCGTCGCAATCCTTGATAGGAAGACCAAGGTTCTTCGGAATAAGGAAGTAAGACTAGTAAAGGTGCAATGGAGGCACCAAAAGGGCACCGAATGGACCCGGGAGCCGGAAGAGGAGATGAGAGAGCACTACCTGGAGTTGTTTGTGTCACAACTAGGAATTTGGTGCCTTGTAAACATTGACCAACGTTAACAAATGTGAACCAACAATGTGAAAGCATGTATGATGCTTATTCAATAACAACAAACTTCCATCAAACACTTCATACAAGCACTACAAATAGTCAACAAAGAATTTGAAACCCTAGAAATCTTGGTTTAAGTCCATTATGGACTAGGATTTCCTTATTGGTCCTAAATGCCTAATAGGCCAATAAGCTTCCAATTTGACTATCTTGGACTTAGAACTCTTAAATAGGCTCTAATTGGACCCACTTTCATTTATTTTAATATTTCGGGCCATATTGGGCCTAAAATGAAATAAAATACACTAATGGACCTCAATAAATCACAACAAGTTAAATTAGCCCTAATGGGTCATAAGAAAATCATCCTACGATTTATTTGGGTCAAAAATCACCTAATGGGTTTGTAATTTGGGCTTAAGCATTTAAGCGCCCAAATCTTTTTTTCCCCTCTCCTTTTCTCGGCCCAACTACTGAAATGGAGGAGAGTTGACTTTTGCTTGCCACATCTTTTTTATTTTGTGGATAACTAGGTATTACACTTCAAACAACCAAGCACACTCATGTTTCCATGCACTCTTTTCTCCCTCTCTCTTTTTCTTCTTTGGCCAAGAGCAAGATAATGAACACACACACCTCACAAAACTCTCTCTAAAACACTCAATACTCATTCATTCTTCTTCATCCATGATCTCGAAATTTGCTTGTGTTTCAAGAGGTTTTCACAAGATAATCATCATCTTAGGTAAGTTGATGCCAAAATCCATGATCTACTTACTTCATTTCATCAAAAAAATCTCTTCTTAACTCATTTAAACTCTTTATCACCATCTTAGAAACCCTCTAAGTTCGAAATCAACCCAATAAGGCTTGTTAGGGCCGAAAATAGCATCAAACTTCTCCCAATCTTCTTCAAAACCAAACCCACAACTCAAGGTGAGCTTCATACCCCTCTCATTTTGGTTTTTCATATGTTTATGGGGGAGAATACAAGAATGTGTAGATCTATGTGTATGTGTATGATATGTGTGATTTTGTGCATGTATGTATGATTTTATGTGTTTTTGTGATAAACTTGTAACTAAAAAGGGGTGTTAACTCGAGATCTATGACATGAGAAAGTAAACAAACATGATCTAAGTTATTTTACACCAAACAAGTCAAGAATAATAACTTATAAGATTGTGTTAAATATACTTCAACATAAAACCCATTTTTGGGCTTAAATTGTCAAATATACAAAAATTTGGGTTAAAAGTTGCCGGATCATGGTTTCTTAAGGGTTATAGAGTCAAAACAGATAAAATAATTGTTTTTATGAACATTAAAATTTTCAAAGGACTTGAAATGTGAATTTTTGGCTAATGGGCTAATTTTGGGCTTTTCGGCCCAATAGGCCCAAAATTGCGAAAAATGACATTTGGAAAAGCTGAAATGATAAATTCCTCCAAACAGGGGACAAAAAGTGTATTAAAACTATTTTAAGGGTTGAAAATGTTTTTTATTTCCAAAAAGGGATCAAAATGTAAAGTTTTTGGATTTTGGGCTAAAAGTGTAAAAAATGCAAAAAGTTGGGCTTTAGCCGGAGAATATCATTCTGGAAGGGTTGAATCTGTTAACAAAATCATTTTTGAGTTAAAAATATCATTTCAACCAATCTATGATGCAAAATTGTCAAGAAAATGTTTTAAGGACCTAAAATGACTTTTCTTTTATATTAAGGACTAAATTTGTCATTTTACAAAAGAAAGGGGCTGAAAAGGTCAAATCACTATTTTTAAATCAATTATGTTATTTATAGAAGATTGAGTCAAAAATATTAATCTACGGTTGACAAAAATTCGAAAGACAAATACACGTATAACTCCAAATATCTTATAAACAATCGATCGGTCTCGAGTCGATATAAAAACCAAAAACCGTTAAATCAAACCCTACAAAAGATAAGCGATACCTAAGATGAGTAATTATTCAAACTTTGGTCTTGAAAGTTTCAAATCATGCTTGTTGGACCTTGCAAGTCCATTAACATGATCTTTGGGCCCAAAGGGATAACGCTTATATGTTATTGAGCCTCCTATGGCCCAATTCCATATAAAGGGACCTTAAATGGCTCTCAAGTGCATTTGGGTCTTAGTGAACCAATAGTATTTCCAGTAAGGTCAAGGTAATCAAATGCGAGATGGCCCAACGAGTCTTTCGCATCCCCGATGGTCTAAAGTAAACTCACGGAAGTAGCAGGATTGTACCCCTCTTTTTCCTCGTTTGCTAGGCTTATGAGTAATCGAAGTAAACAAATTTAGGGTGATAATCGAGAGTAATCAAGGTGGTTGGATTAAGTGAGTTATAACGGGCGACGCCTCTAAGGATCGTTCGTAAACGGTAGTTATAAACTAGTCATTACTAATGCTTGGTTATAACAACTCACAAACCTTAATTAATCCAACACCACCCGAGTAATCAAGGAAGAGTAAATGGAATCATTCATTGTTGCGGTATAATAATTTGAGAAATCACTGAGTTTTATGTATTTGGAAAACATCGTGTTTTCCGGGGAAGTTCAACAATTTCACTTGTATGTTTAATACTAACTTCTTTAATGGTACATGTTTTGAAATCATCATGCATATTGTACGGATCTTCACACTTTTTTTTTATAAACAATGGTCTTTTTCAGAAAATATCAGATTTTTTGGGTTTTAAAAACTACACAAACCATTTTAACACAACATAGTTATGAACTCACCAACATTTCGTATGTTGACCGTTTTCAAAATAACTTGTATTCTCAGGTAATAGGTAAGCCGAGGAATAAGTACCAAGTGTGGTAGGGTGTTTTTTTTTTTTTTTTGCTTTTGAAATCTATCAAACAATGTATGTATAGATTTGAAATGTTAAAACAATGTACTTGATGTGAACAATTCCAGTTGTAATATATTGATGCATGGTGATGTTTATGTTATGATTCATGTATATTCATTGTGATGATATTCAATTTAAGTCACACGAGCCCTCACACGTTTCCGCCATCTGGTTCGGGGGTGTGACAGTTTGGGGCAGCAGACTTCGAGGACGAAGTCTAGTCCAAGTGGGTGAGACTTGTAACACATATTCTCAGTATTGCCTGATTTAGTTAACTTCGGGGTTTTTAGTGCATGGACTCGGCGAGTTGAGAGTTCAACTCGTCGAGTAGGTGCATTAATCATGGGCACGGATCGGGACCAACTCGGCGAATTGGAGCTGTAAAGAGAAAACCCTAATTTCAGGGTTTTCTCCTATATAAAGATCATTAACTGCTCTTGTGGCCTCCCCCAACACCTTAGCTCCCTACAGAAAGTGGTTTGCAGCTGTAAACACCCTTGAGTGAGAGTAAGAGCCTCTTGGATCATTTTTGGGGGATTTGTGGAGGTTGAAGGAGAAGGAAATAGGAGAGGAGCAGTAGATCCAACTTTTACATCATATTGGCCATCATTCTAAGGTAAAGAGTCGTGACCTTGACCTCTAGTTGTCTAGATCTCCTTCTTGGAAGTGACTGTCCATTTTTAGGAAGAAAAATGGAGTCAAGCTTGGATCTAGACTTATGGTTCCAGATCTGGACCTCTTTAGGTCCCCAATGGCATAAATTTGCTCCCTTTAAGTAGTTCAACCCTTCCCATCCACAAGAACCTTGTTTGAAGTCTAGTTTTGGAGTTTTAGCTTTAGAGGACCATGCATGCACGTAAAGTTTGTAACTTTACATGGTATCTTCACTATGAGAAGTTGGATCCAAAGTTTAGGACCTTAGATCCCTCTGGAAAGGCTGAACTTTAGGATGACTAAAGGAACTCGTTGATTCCCTTGGCTAACTTGACACGTCGAGTAGGGTTACTCGTTTACGATTGAGAGTTTACGGCCGCAAACATTAGGGAACTCGACGAGTCACTCAAGTGACTCGGCGGTTAACGAGTTATGCAAGGACTCGACGAGTGGCTGGCTATACTTCACAAGTTGAGGTCAACTAGGACTATTGACCTTGACTATTGTAACGCCTGTGTTTCCGGGCTTGCCATTTTTAGCAATGTAGTGGTCTAGGTTAACCTTTGTAACCCGTTTTGAAATAATATAAGTGTATTATTTGAGTATTATGTGTTTTGTGCTTAATTGCTTAATTATGTGGTTTGATTAATTAAGAATAAAAATAAGCGTCAAAATTTAAGTGTAAAATAAACTTGATATCTTTAGATAATGTTGTAGTCGTTGAAACAAGGTTTCCAGAGATATAAAGAATGCCAAAATCCGAGTTATAACGAGGAAGTTATGACCTGTCGAAGTTTCGCGACAGAACCGGCAACGCTGAATAACGTAAAAAGTGAAATTTACGTTAAAGCGATATTTAGCCTTAGTGATCTAAACGAGAATCAAAGATCTCGTTGTTAGCATCAAAGCGATAAAAAGTTAGGCGAGAACGGACGTCAAACGAAGAACTTATGAATTTATAACGAAATTTTCTGTCCCGGCCTATTAAAAATAAATAATAAAAATAAAGTCAAAATCAGCCAACAGAGTCTAAACGAAAGTCGTAGAGCGTAGTCTCACCTTTCCGTGGATATAAAGAACGTCGATAACGGAGTTCGTATGAAGAAGATATGAATTTCCGAAGTTTATTAATTAATTTGTATTTATTTTTTAAATCAAAATTCGGAAGCATTATCCGAAGGCGAGTCACAGGACTGATCCGACTTACGCGCCGCGTAAATGAGTACGCCCCGCGTACTTCGAAGAGTGTCGACACTTCGGATGACGCATGCGCTTACGTTTCTGAGGCACGTACGCCCCGCGTACGCATGTACGCCCCGCGTACGAGGAGCTCCCAGCCTCCTATAAATAGGATGCGAGGGCAGCCGGCCAAATTGCTAATTTCCTCTCGTTTTTGTGCCGAAGCTTTGCGTTTTTACCCCCGAAGCCATCCCGAAGCCCCGGTAATATTCCCGAGTCCCGAAGCGAGTCCCGAGATCCCGAAGATCCCGAGAAGTGCGGTTCCGAGCCGAAGCTCTGCCCGCGAGAAGTTCGATTTTCGTAGAGATCTTCCAGATCTGCGGAGGATTACTACTTCTGCAAGTCGTAGTGCTGTCCGATCATCTTCTGATCAAGTGAGTGTATACTACCTTTCATAAACGCAATAATAATACAAGTATGGTTTGAGGGTATTAAGTTTATTGTCGTTTATACGTGTGAATGCGTTGTTACTTTCTCCTAACGTATAACTATGGAGTATTTTATACAAGATACGTGTTATGTGTATATTTTGTTGTTACTTGTGTGATTGTATATTCACTTTCTTCTATCTTACAGATATGATTATTTCTACATGAAAAACGTGTTATGTGTGTGTGCCTCATCTGTTATATGGAAAATGTATTGATCAAGCATGCTATACAGGTTTTGAAAATATGTATAAAAATGTATGTTTTTATCTACTAATATGTTGGGTAGAACATGGGTAGATAGTTGGTGTGTAATAAACAGATGAGAGGCCTCGTTGTTGTTTGATCCAGTCATCTAGCGGAATTTAGATGACGACCACGGACTTTTCTAGACAGTCTAGTGGAACGCTATCAGGCTCATAACCTGTAGGTGTTAATGAACTTGGGTGTTCATTCGCTATATTCCATCCCCCTCATGGTTGCCTTATTTGACTTATATTGCTGAGGAAACCCCGCAGCATGTGTTGTCACCCCGATGAAAATATTCTTAGATTAGGTCCCTTGTGTTAGTTATTTTAGGGACATAAAGTGAGAATAACGGGAATGGGTAACTGGGTTATTGTTGGTTGATAATAATTAATTTAATTATTTATTGTGGGTTGAAAACCCTATATGCTCACCAGGCTCCCAAGCCTGACCCACTCAGTTTTATTTGTATTACAGGAAGTGGCGCAAGGGCGTAAGATGGATGAACCATCAAGTTGTTTTGTTTACAAGTCTGTATATGTATATATTTGTTGAATGACTTGTAATATTATCGTTTATGCTTATTGGTCTATATCGGAACATGACACCCCGAGTTTTGATTATATAATGAAAAATACATTTCTTTTATGAAATGCTTTAGTAAACATTGTTTTATCATGTTTTGTTTTTGGGAACAAATTCCGCAACTCTTTCAAATCAAAAGGATTTACTCTGAAAATATTTAAAAGCATAAATGAAAATCGGTCTTTTCTGGCCGAGATTTTGGGGATGTTTTAGGGGGGGATACAAGTAAATGCAACAAGTTCTAGTTCCTAATCATATGTGATTTATAACTTACAACCAAAAAGGATTTTCTATACTTTTAGCTATTTGTCAATAAAACTGTTTTAAATATTTATCAAACGCATTTTCTAAGTTAAATTGTTGTTAAACTATTTTCAAACTGTGTTTAAACTACTTTTCTTTTAAACTATATCGACATCAATATATGTATATAAATAAGACTTGAAGGACTTAGGACCGATAGCTCACCTTATTTCCTGTTCTTGTTAGATTGTGGTCTTAGGGTATATTGTTATCCGTCCGACTGTCGTTGATTTCTTAGTTATATATCATATATATTTGTGTTATATATGAAAGTCTTCATCCTATTCAATACCTTTGTAAATCAAAGGCATGCGACTCCACACTCTATTTTAACTATAATAGGTATAGTTAATACTATTGCTCGTTACTTCTATCACTATGATACCCGCTATAATTACTACTATCACGAGTTAAGACACATTTAAGGGGAAACTCTCTATACTATACTAAAAGTTACTATACTATAATACAAGAGAATACACTAATCTAGAATATAACACACTATCCCTCTATACAACACTCTACTACTTAAATACCATGTAACCAGGGCTTCCCGGAAGGAAAGCAACACTACATATATAGATCTATCCAGGACGGACGCTATTACATCCCGACTGTTAATTACAGTCCGAGCCGACTAGGCCCAGGGGTGGCACTACATCACTACACTACGGATGACCGGGAAGGTCATCGGGCCCTCTATAATCACTCAGTTTGGTTACATGAGAAATCAAACCCATATCCAAATTAACACACCAAGACTTAAAGTCTAAGCTAAATTCCCGAAGTAAATAAATATATATTGAAGTTTGCAACACTACTACAGTCAACCAACAATACTTTTACTCATCTACGTTACTTGTATGAAATTTATTACCTTATTTTAATACTGAAAGTTTCAATGAAAATACTTTTAGACACTCAAAGGATTTAACTTACAAATATACAATTATGGAAAATATAGGATTTTCTAAGGATTTCTACTACTCTCAACATTTATTTCAGCTTTTATATTACATTATTGTAAACACTTTTATACAAGCAATGACATTAAAATCTTATGAACTCACCAGCTTTATGCTAATACTCGTTTTCAAAATAACTTGTATCCTCAGGTCAAAGATAGACAGGTACTGGTGCAGCTTTTGAGAAGATGGAGCATATACAAGACCCATCTTTTATTTTTGTTATACTTTTGGTGTCTATAAACTGTACAGAACACTTTTGTATTTGCAATTACTATATTAATGCAATGGTTGTTGTCGCTTGTTTTTACTATTATGCAATTGTTATGATACTGTACATGACGTCCTCCACCCCAGAACGTATTCCGCCGTTCTCGGTTTTGGGGTGTGACATGCGCCTTCCTGCACTTGCCATAAGTGCGACTCCTCTGTCCTTCAGATCGTGAGTCAGCTGGCTTGAATCGCTTTGATGCATGTTATAACTGAATCGGAGCATGCCTATGCTCCCTCGTCTAGATCTCAATCTCAATCTCCCGCCTCCACGTGACATCCTGAAGCTCGAAGAGGGTACTGTATCCCTCGGTAGACACAAACTGATGGGTTTTAGGCATAACAAAACAAACTTACAACTCTTAAGTGTGCATGCAACCCAAAACAAGATTTGTGTTTTCTCTATTGAACCTATAACTAAGAACATCAAAATAAGAACCCTAGAAACCCTAGGTAGTTTTCGAAATTACTAAAGAAAAGGTTTAGAGTTGCATACATTTGAGTTGTTATATCAAACAACTAAAAATTCTCTTTGAAATATGTCTTGGAAGTAGGCACCACAAGTGTCATGCCTCTAATGGAATCACACCCAACTAGCAAGAGAATGACTTAGGAGAGAGAAGAGGGGGCTTAGAAGTTCGGATATCCTTTTGAATTGAATGGTGGCCGAAAATATAAGGGCTAAGGTCCTTTATATAGTAGTACAAGGAAACCCTAAATAACCCTAATTTGAATTAAATAATATTAATTCAAATTTGGTAATTATCTACTTTCCTATTATCCACATGGGATATTTTAGAAACCCTAGAATATACCTCTTAAACACCAAAATTCCAGACCCAGGTCATTGTATTCTGAACATGATTTTTGAATTCCGGACACATTTCAGACTAACAAAAATTAGGGTTTTTGTTAACGATGAATCATGTAGTATAAATGTATAAGTCTATGTAATCATATAATTGCCTTAACACAATTAAAATTCACAGGAAACCTTATAACTTCTATATACTAATAAAATAGTAGTTCTTTTGTCATGTGTCACCATATTAGATCTTTTAATTAATGTGTTGTTATTTGTCAATCTATTAGTTCTTTATTTTAAATTTATTAGACATTCTCATTAATGTGATGCTATTTGTCAATATATTTATTCTTTATTTTAAAATTTAAATTTTATATTATTGTTTTCATTAATTCACAAATAAAAATGTCTAATATATATATATATATATATATATATATATATATATATATATATATATATATATATATATATATATATATATATATTAAAAGTTAATTTTACATATTTATTTAAATCAACGATTATAATTTCACATAACTAATAAAATTATCTCTTAAATTAATAATTTATTTAAAATAATTGATTAATAATTTTGAGTTTTTACTGTAAAAGTTTAAATAATTTTATAACCGTGCTTCTTATGGGTTATAAACTAGTATCTATATAATTGTGTACAGTAAACATATTTTAACGTATAATCTAAAATAATGCATTTAAATAGAAACAAATTTGAAACTTACAAACAAAAATTGTATTTCTTCATTGCTATCGGAAGACATTTTCAGTTGTTGAGGTGTTCAGAATGAGATGTTGAAATGTAGTCCGAAATAGGGATGTCAAAGTGCAAAACAGGTTAAATGGTATTTATAAGAATATCATATTATCGGTTTAGAATTATCTGCCTATTTAACCGAATTTGAAATCTAGTCCGGAACAAACATTCCAACCCAAGTGGTCATTTTGCAAAATAATAATAATAATAATAATAAAATAATATTTAAAAAAACATTCAAAAAATAATTAGATTACTCAATTCCCCAATTAAAAAACTTAAATATAATAATGTTTCTTTACTTTTAATTAATTATTTGTTTTATTGACCAAATATTAATATGCTATCTAATTTGTTTTTCGTCTATATAGTGACTTCAATTTTAAAATTTTGTTCTAAGCATCTAAAGTGTTCCTATTTTGAGCTGTGATGCTTGTCTATGATTATCTTTTGTTTGTTGTTATCTAACCTATAACATACACATATGAAATAAATTAATGAATATTTTTTTATTTTCTATACGTAGCAGGTCATATAAATGAGCTATTAACAAAGTGGAAAATATTTTATGTAACTAATTTATTATATGTAATATCTGTCGGTCAATAATAATAATAATTATTATTATTAAAGAGGACCACCCTTAATTATTGAGACCATAATTACCACAAAACGCCACTCCTAATCTTTTTTTTCCTTAACTTTTCATTTTATCTACCTCCTTTCGGTTTTTAACTTTTGTCGTTAATATAATATAATAAATTTAATTTACTCATAAAAAATACAAGATTAATAGAAACCGATTTTTTTTCCGTTGTAGTCGTATATTCTAATAAATCAAATTTCACTTTTTAAAAACTTTTACAACATTTCATTATGTAAAATTGTAGAATTTCTTAATTTTATAATGTGATATATTTTTTTTTTTTTTATTGAAATCAACTCAACTAATTACTATATATATATATATATATATATATATATATATATATATATATATATATATATATATATATATATATATATATATATATATATATATATATAGACACACACACACACACACACTAGTCGTTTACCCGCACCAACCGACGGGTGCGAATAAGTTTTTCAGAAATTAGAGTCAATGTCTTAAAGGCTTGAAATCTATTGATCTTCGGCTTTTAATGACAATGAACTCAATCATAAGGAGCACCGATTATGTAGCCGTTCGAGTCATAAATATTGTCTTCATTCTTTATAGAGATAAAATACTACAAATAAATAATCTTTTTGAAAAAAATGCTCACACAACGAAATTATTTGATCGATGTAATTCAATTTTCATGGAAAAAAAATCAATTTGATCAATATTTCCATTCAAAAAAATTGTTTGATTAGTGTAATCAAATTGACGTGGAAAATGAGTAATTGGTTGAATAATTCATGAACCATTTTGTGTTGGTTATTTGGTAGTTCTTTTAGTATATAAATACTACATTTAATGTTTAAAAATTCAAAGTAGTAACCAACTAAATACATCTCCTAATTAGTCACTAAGCAAAAAGCCAACAATCATAAAATTAACAAAACCTTCAAAAATAATTGATTTGCCTTTTTGACATTACTAAGAGCAGAGTTAATTTTATTAACTCTAAAAAAGGTAAACTCATATTTAACAAATAAACCTTTCTGACTTTTACTCCTTTTATCCATTTTCCTTAATTTCGACCAAAATACATTGATCAATCTAATTCTACAACATTTTCAAACTTATTTGAACTTTCAAAAAAAAAAAATGATCTTTAGCATCACTAAGGAAACTCCAACAGTTCAGCATAATCTTGAATTCATACAGACCCAAATTCATGTATTATTCAGTAATGACCAAACTACCCTTTACAAATTAAAAACTTACAAAATAACTACAACTTAATTCTCAAATTTAGAAAAATCACAGCAAACTTCCAAGAGCTGATATGCTTTACTTTCTGGTCATTCATGCGGTTTCTCGATTCCTATAACTGTCAAACGAATTGTTCCGTTCCGACTTCGATATATACAACACATTAGTTAAAGCTAGAATAATAAATTAAGGTAGTAACGTGGTAAACACGACCTTCTTTTCAAAACCTATTTACTTTCTATAGGAAACATGTTTCATGTTCTAAATTTACCTAGTATAACTAATACATGTACTCATATCTTCTGACAAATACAATATGGTCTAGCCTCCTCGATGTTGTTACCTAGCAGCAGGGTAGGTAAACTAAGAAGAAAATCAGCAAAAAGAAGCTCGGGTAGAAGGAACTTGACTCTAAAGGAAGAAGGATCAATATATGATCACCTACCCCGGTGACAAAATAAGCTGCTAAAACAGCTAAAAAAAGAACATGTTTAAAGATTTGCATCATGTACAATATCTGGGATGCATGCAACATAAATCTTTATGACTCAGACCTCAACAGGTAAACTCCTTTCTAGTTCTCTCCATAGAGGTTCCATTTGGTCAATTGTCCTAGGGAATTGAAACTTTAATGGACCAAAATTATAAACTATATAAAATAAATTGCATCAAAAAAATATAAACCAAAATTTACCTCATTTTCATCAAGAGCAGCCCTTTCAAGCTGTTTTTCAATCTCTATTAAAAAACTGAATTAAATGCTAAATAATTCTTGTTTTTTGCAGTTTGTAAAGTGTTCTTATTACACCAAAGAATGCTTCTATAGTAAGATACAACCTTAAAACAACCATAAATAAAAAATTTACAACTCATTATATGTTCCTATTTCAAATCACATGCTTGAAAAATGTTCTTAAGGATGAATGTTTCTAGAGACACATGTAGTGTCTTAGAATTGATAATTCCATATAATAAGAACATAAATGCAATCAGGAACAAATTTCTTTTAAAAACAGAACATAAAGAAAGATTTTGTAGAGCTCATAGCCTCTTGTTATATTCTCTCTCAAGCATTTCTACAAATAGTTTATATGCAATTTCCTTGTTTCGCAGTTTGTCTTTTTCTTTACACCGTTTTCATAGAAGTTGGGGCTTTGAAGGAGAATATGGTCTGACGCTAAAGTTTAATAGAGATATTTCAATGTTGCAAATAAGTAAACCAATATGATCAAATTTTCCATCCATCCCCATATATATGATATGGTCTTTATAATGAAACCAGATGGCATCGTTTGATTGAGAGAAAGAGATAGGGGAATTTCATACTTACCTTTCGTGTTCACAACCACAGAGAAGGTGAGAGAAGATAAAGGGGGAAGGGAGCCAATATCTAGATATGAAGATGCTACATAAGATCAAATAATCAACCTTCTCTTAAAATTCAACTTTAAGAAAGCATTTCTTCCCAAAACCTAATAATTTGAAAGCATGAATTGTGATCATAACCTTGGAAACATAAAAATTTCAACTTGGGAATCAACGGAACAAAAATAAATGGTATTTAAAAAGAAAATAGAACAAATGATTAAAGAACAAAATGAAAGAATTATATCAATATGGGCATTCTTCAGGGCAACTCTTTTGGAAGAACAATATGAAAAAGCATTCCAGATGGTTCCATTTTGGCAATACAGTCCTTTAAGTTTCCGGTTGCAACATAACATCATTATTTGCTTATTTAATTGCAGAAATTAATGAAAGACATTACCTTTTCATTGATAATGATATCATCAAGATCGTTATTTTGTTTATTTAATTGTGGTGGTGGCGATTAGGGCTTTTTTATAGACAGAGATGGATGGCGATGTCTTTGGCTCAAAATATTTTATGGTCATGGAACAGGGGAGCTCTAAGAGCTCCAAGCTAGGGGTTTTAATGGAGATTATAGTGAGATAGATAGATAGATAGAGAGAGAGAGAGAGAGAGAGAGAGAGAGAGAGATGAAGATGTGTCTTCAATAAATACAGAGAATCAAAAAGTGCGTGAACCCAAAATCAAAGCAAAACTAAAGAAATATATATAAACTAAAACATAAATCGATTTAGGGCTCTACCCTGGTACTACCTGACAGGGGAGTGATGTTGCTGTTTCAACCACCACCACTTCCATAAACATTCTATTGATATCAACCAGCAAACCTACATGGAATCAAAGATGCACACATAAGAGAGGCATATATATATATATATATACATATATATATATAGAGAGAGAGAGAGATCACATCGAAATTGGAGAAAGTAAACACATAAATATGTAGTCTGTAATGGGAGATGACTTTGGCTTAGTGTAGCGACGAGTCTCTTAAATTTATAGTGTATTCCTGAAGAAGAGGTATTTTCTAAAAAATCGGAATGAGAAGTTGCCTTTTTGTTGAAGTTGTTGGGTAGGATAAGGAACAGGACCATGTCAAAATATGTAATTTGTAAGAGGACCAGGTCAAACGCCATCAACATTTAAGGTTTAAAATACACGTTAACCGGATAAATATGCAATGCATGACTTAGTTGTATATGATGTTTTAAGGATTGTACCTCTTAAAATTCAACAAAATCTTGTAAATGCTTTTTAAGGTATATATATAATATTCATTCTTGCAAATCAAACCTTTCAGATTTGTTTCTTTCATGCTTTCTAATCTCTTACATTTATCATATATAAATATTGGTTAATACATGCAAGAATATCGTTTCTATAAATAAGACAACAAAAATGTTTTAATCAACCCGTGTAATATATGGGTCTCACACATAATGTGTTTTTTAATTATTTCGAAGCACTACTTGGATGATCCATCGTTGGCACCAAATGTCATTTTGGGCATTTTATGACAACCCATCAAAACTTTGTATGTTTGAACGCTTTCTCTTTATTTTCCACACGAGTGTATATTGAGTGTTGCATTCAAAATGTTTTCATCAATTTGAACACATCAACAGATTGTGTAAGTTGTTATACATGAAAGTGAATCTCATAGTTGTTATGTCTCGAAATGTCATGGTTATATGGTTTTTAAATGGTATTCTTCACGCTCCATTTTGTTGTGGAAACACTTTCAACGATTGCACACTACCGACTACCACATCCTTTGATATGTCGACCCATGAACAATTTTCTTTGAACGTTTTCCATGGTTTTGTGAACAAATTTCTTGGTTTTTATTTTCCGTTAGGATGCTTTGGGTTGGGGAACGAGCGTGAACTTGGATTGGGAAATAGGAAATAGTTTTTATGCTCACTGGATTTGATAAAACGAATGCATCACCAGATAATGAAATTATGTGGGTAAAAGCATAGAGCTCTAGTTACATGCAATATGATGGTGGTGAAGACTTAAAACAAAAATATTTATAGTAGGTGTGTTGAAAATAGTATCTCACGATTGGTTTCAATTGGACGTTGCGGTAGTTTTGCTTTGAGAATCACTTGAAGCGACTAAAGGTGGAGAAAGGGTTGAAATAAATACAAAGTTGAAGATATAATGATTTGAGATGTTGTAAAATGGTTAGAGTTTTATTGGTAATTTATAAGAGATAAAAATAAATAAATAGATATCCATTGTTTTAAAACAGTTAGACTTTTGAGAAGTTGGGGGGGGGGGGGGGGGGGTTATGTTAGGTTTTATACACATTAAAAACACTATAAACTAGGTAACGAAAAAATCGAAACCACGATATACCTAAGTGTGCATGCAAGCTATGGATATATGGTTTCATACTAATTACATCTACCCTAGAAAACTGAAATACAAAGGAAGAATCGCATACCTCTTTTGCATCCAAAGATCTTAGTGTTTGACTCCTCGTGCGTGCCACCTTGTTTGGATGATGAGGATCCAAACTAGAATCCCTATCGTGGTTCACACACAATGAACACAAAAGAATAAAGTAAAAAAAATAACTAGGAGGGGATGAACTATAACGAGAGTTCTTTCACAAGAAGGAGAAAGAAGTGGCAAAAAAATCAAGCCAAAGAATGAGCAAGGAAGAATGAATCCCTAAGACCCTATTTATAGTCATGGATACCTTCTAGGGTTTTATACTCAAGCCCATGTGGGATGGATAACCCTATGAACGAAATTCCCCTTATCCAAATGGAATTTTCGTTCACCACCCTTCTTCCTAGGGTTCTGGAATATTCTTGATTAACCAATTATTGATTAATTGATATTTAACCCTTTTATTAATTAAACTGTTAATTAATTCCTAAGTTGTTTTTCCATTTAGTTTCTAATTAATTATTAAACTATAATAAGTAATAAACTAATTCCTTATTTATTTATTCCACTTAATTTGAGTCTTGAAGGCAACCCTCGAGGACCTTGTTGTTATTAGATATATTATCAATAGTTAATGACATTGTACACACTTTCCAATAGTCTCTCACTTAGACAAGTCATTAAATATATGTGACCCAATACTTCTCTAATAATCAACACAGAGAGTGTCATCCAATGCATCTGTTGAACTCTGATCTAATCAGTTTTAGCCCTCAGATAAGTAATCGACTATTCTTTCATCCTCATGATATTTGTATGAATTCAAGACATAGATAATGGTCGATCTTAGAATTCAAGATTATGTTTCCCGATAAATACTTGTCGTGACTGAATTTGACTACTAATTTGAACACATCAATTTCAGTCAAGACCCAACCAAGTATTCATGATGTCAACACCAAATCATTGTGGGGCCTATAGGTATCATTCCTCCTGTTAAGGCGGAAGGGACGAATAAACTTTAACTACATGGTTTCTATCTATTTTATCGTGTAATACATGGATATACCCATCATTGCTACCAGTTACGGATAGTGTTAGAGTACTCCAATATATAACAGAATCATAGAGCAAAACCCCACATGTATCTCGGTTTGAAGAACAGAATATATTATCATCCTAGAATTACTCATGAATATATCCATGAAGTTATCTCTAAGCGAGGGTTGTTCCAATACTTAATTATTCATTGAGTACTCATAAGTGTTGGCGCAATCGATATGTTATGCCCAATCAGTATGGTCGATCCACTAATACTCATGATAGTCTTGAATCACTACTTACTTCCAAGAGAATGACCGAGTGTGAATGTCACTACTAGAAAAACAGCCTTTTACGACGCTCATTGCGTGTCGTAAAGGGCTCAGACGATGCACAAATGCGCGTCAAGGAAGGCCCTATCATAAAGAAAGACGATGCGCATTTACGACGCTCATTTACGACTTGCAATTACGACGCGCGTTTACGACACGCAATGCGTATCAAGAAAGGCCATGTCATAAAGGAAGACGACACGCATTTGCATGTCGTAACCTTACGATGCGCGTGTTAATGACACGTAATGCGTATCAAGAAAGCCCCTGTCAAGAAAGGCCATGTCATAAATAAAGATGACACACATTTTTGCGTATCATAATTTTAAATGTTTAAAAAAATACTATTTTTAGATTTACTAATTTTCAAATTAAATTTGTATTCAATGTCTCATAATAGAAAATAAAATATCATATACAAAAAATACAATCCATTGCATAAAATTTAATGTCTTACAAATAATCATATACAAAAAATACAATCCATTGCATAAAATACAATCCCTAACTATCTAACCTATTATTACATTGCTATTAAGAGACACCTTGTTTAATTTTTAATCCAACCTGTCTTCTGGTCTCCCAAGAGCAAATCATTAATATCACCCCTCAGTCTTACACCATCAGGTAAAGTCTGTAGAAATAGAGGAAATGAGCTCCTAAATGATTAAGTACGTACAACAGTATTTAAGGGTAAAGTTGGCATTATACCTTCCTTGATCCTCCAAACAGGAGACAAGCCACAACTTTTTTTACATAGTCACTGCCAAATATGGAAGGGGCAATCTTGGAACATATGGTTTCATATACATTGCCTTCTACTGCAAATCTCTTGAATTCTTCAACAACTTTAACTGATCTCTCATATCCCAAAACCCACCTCTTTTGGTGCCCGTAACAATTTTTTATAAAGAAGGGACAAAGTGGGCAAACTGTTGTACCTCAAAAGTTTGATGTTCCTTCCTCTGCCTGCATTACAGACCTAAAAATAGCATGCACATCACTAGTTAGATGTTTTAAGAATGTATTGTGTATGCATAACCTAGACCTAGTTCTTGCTCTTGCAATGTATAGATGCAAGCGATGACCAAATAAGGTATGATGTTATACAAGATCATGCTTTGCCATCATGATTGAGTGATGATGATAATTTATAAAACAGAAGAGGAAAAATTCACGCTGGTGGAACTTGTATCCAATCCTCAGGTGATAGCCCTATGGCTGTAATGTTTATGGGCCAAGCATTTTGCATGAGTACATTGACTAATATGAAAGGGATTAATTTTACTTACACTAATAGCACAACGTAAAACAATCTCTGAAATCTTGTGAATAATTGGTGTCAACTGTCTAATCAGCTTCTCCTTATGTCCAGGCTGTAAGTACCAGTTGATTTCTCTCTCCTTTTCAGGGCCTAATAGTGTTGCAACTGCCAGTTGGCTAAAAGCACTCAACATTGACCTTTTTTAATTTAATGTCTATTCATGGTATTATTATTTATATACATAAAAAAGATGAATCACACCTTGATTTCCTTGTTTATTTGTATGGTCATTGTTCTCATTTTCTCAATGTATTTGAACAATGGGATAATCTTATGCCCTTATTATCCGATAACTCAATTTCCATGTCTTCAACTCATGTATGTGTCAACAACAAACATTTAAACAAACTGCCACCAAATATTTCAAAATAATGATCTGTGAACATACCTGAAGCAGCAAATGGTAAATTCTTGTAATAAAATAGGATTTTATCCAGATAAACATTATACAACATTTCATTATAAAGTATTTATAGTTTAAAAATAAATTTAGGGAATGCAAAAAAATTAACCTTTTGGAATGAACTAGTGTTGCCTGCTCAAACAGACAAACAAAATTACATCAGATTAGCCCTACAAATATCATACATACACATATACTTGCTAGATTACTTGATTATTACTCATCTCCAAAACAATTGACTGCAGGTGGTAATTTTGAATTTGACTCCTTACAACATGGGATAAATCAATGACTTAAATTATGGCTTCCAACATTAACAACCTGAAAAGAAATATATATCATTATCATGACATAACTCAACATTTGAGAGAAATAGAAGGATTTCTTACATATAACATTCTCTCATGTCCTGATATCATTAACCGAGAAGAATCACAAGTAAATATAATGAACTGGGCAGAAGGTCTTCTTTAGCAAAATACACCTAGCAAGGGATTGCCTTCTGTTCTTTCAGACACACAATACACCTGGTGAATCTCTTCTTTAGCACCATCATCTCAACTGCAACTTCCATTTGCTTAATTTGCTCATGTAATTTTGAGAAAGTGTAGAAGGGTAAAATAGAAATACCTTCTGAGCGTTTCACATCATCTCAGCTGCACCATACTGTAAGAGCAGCTCAATCATCCAAATATCTGCAATTTCACAAGCAAGATGGAGGAGGGTGCACCCATGGAATTCCTCCATGCCAAATCCTTGCGCTTCACTTGTGCTTGCTGCGGCTGCCATTGATGAGATTGAGATTGAATCACTATAAAAAAGAGAAAGAACAACTGTTAGATTTGGTAAGCAGGGTAACATTGCCATTTACTTGATGGATATGAAAAGCATGAATAGTTACTTAAGGTGTTGCTTCTTTTTTTCGTAATGGATGAAAAAAAGTTCTCTTTTTATGGTTTTGCTCATCTAATCACAATTTATTTGGAAGGGTAAAATTGTCATTTAACATTTCATCACTAAAAGGCAAAACATCAAGATTCAAGATTTTGCTTACTGCAAGCAAGGTGGGGACATAATGTTCATCTGGGATGCAATTCTGCTGCTGTTGCTCTTTCTGCAATATAATAATAAGAAAGTAATATAAGAAATGGTAAATGTTATAAAGTAAAATAATAATGTGTAAGAAAGAAATAAAAAAAATAAAATAGTAATGTTTGTTAAAGATTGGGAAAACAACATGATCATATGCAACAACCTCTGCATGCCTCCTAAAAGTCTTTATAAAAACTTATATTAGAAAACTTTAACCAAAAATAACAATGTACTTATGCTTTTTACCGATACTGGATGTTTGCACTTTGCATATATCACTTTATTGAAAAAGTTTGATTACTATTGGTAAAAAAATTTCAAGATACAATGAAAAAGTAAGCTGTTATAATACACAAATATATGTAATTTTAAGGGGCATTATGGTCATTTTGGGGTTAAAAAGGGTATACTACAATTTCTTTCAATAAACCATGAGTTTACATTTAATAAAATATGGAATGATTGTTTTGGTCCTTTGCATGCCTTGTGGCACTTTAATATAAGTTGGAGCAGGAAGTTGAGGATTTGATATTTTGATTATATTTCATAAAAAAGATTGGTTAATCAGTTTATCAAAGATAGAAGATTTAATAAAAGGAACGACTATTTTGGACACTTTTGGGGAAAAAGTAAAAAAAAGAAAGAAGATGTTTTAGGCCGAGAAACTTCATAAGCAATTAACATTATTGGTTTCCTAAAAGCATCAGGTTGTTATAGGGGTGTTTGTATGAAGGGTATATATATATATATATATATATATATATATATATATATATATATATATATATATATATATATATATATATATATATATATATATATATATATATATATATATATATATATATATATATTTGTCATTTTTTAGGAACAAAATATAGTAGATGTTTTTTTGGTTTTCTTCCTCTGTACCATCAAAATTGACGGCCTGCATTGGTTTTCTTTCTCTGTACCATTAAAAATTGACATCGTATGTTGTAAGAAAAGACTATCGTGCCCCCTATATCACTATCAACTACATGTTGATACACGAGATTCCCTTTGGTGGGAGAAGAGTGTGTGATGGATTCTTTTGCACATCTGAAAATATGTCGACTTCTTTGCCTCTTAATACAAATACATACCTGAATTTCATTACTGAAGGATTTTTGAGAGGTTATTATGTAAGTTCAATATGAACCTTCTACCTTTTCTTCTAAACCGGAGAGCAAGACTGAAATCTCTTATGAGTTCGGGTGACATTTATGGTGATTAAGCTGAACCGAAAGTGACTTCAGTTCTCCATGAAGGCTTGATTTTACGTCTTCTCGCCCTTTTCTCTGGTTATGGTAATTCAATTGAGTTAGAAAATATGACTCAAAGTAGTAAACCAATAAGAAGTTAACAAAATTATGGGAGAATATAAGGTATTCTCACAATTATCTGCAGGGAGTTGAAAATCATCTATAAAGAGTTGTCAATTTTGTAAGGAGTTGTCATGTGCAATCAATTTCTGAATGTAAACAAAATAGGGAGACATATGTCAAATATTAGTTACGATTATAGTACAAAAATTTAAATACACATTTTTTTTTCAAACATGACTTTTATTTTTATGAGATAGATGTACTTACTATTCATGGTTAATTCTTTTGATCTTATTGACATTTATTTCATCAGTCTGAAGAGATTCCAACACAACCCAAACCTGGTTAGTGAACTGTCTATTGTTTCTCTCCTATGTTCAAGTTCATCACTCATCTGACCTGCCCATTCATTTCAAAGCATCAAGAAAACCATAAAGCTCAAAGAAAAGTGTACACTTCAATACATCTTACATCTTTGCTCTAAAATAGAACCCCATTTACGGATTAGACCCGTGGAAGATCTTGATAATGGCATTTGAGTTTCTTCTGGGGATTGATTAACTGGGGGTAGGCATGAAAATATTTACATATAAGTCTCTCTTTTGTGAGAAACAACCAGCTACAAAGATTTTTAGATGCGGCAAAATAAGGAAACATTCATAAAAAAACATGTGAAAGTAGGTTAGGGAATACTTTAAGAACATAAATATTTGATAGCATACGGATTTCACTTTACCGAAGGGTTCTTCTCTTCAAACAGACACACAATAACATCAGATTCAGAAATCCATTTGCCAAAACTGCACCAGAAAACAAACAATGGTAACTACATTGCTATTTTAGATATTTTCCCATCAAATCTTTTTATTTCTTAGACATACATTGATGTTGACCAACAGGAAAATATGGAAACTACCATCTATAAAGTTGTTAATACTTTCTTTTCTCAAATTCAGAGTTTTATATGATATAAACATTGGTTTACATAAAACCTGATAAAATGTTTTAGGGTCTAGGAGGGATATTTCACTTAGGCATTCCATCAAACACTTTGTATGCATTATAAAATACATCAACTCCCACATCCTCATTAACTATTACCAGATAGAACCATCCAATCAAATGAAAAACTAATCTAAATAAACATTGTGATGGGTTTTGGTCATAAGACATCCTATGTGTTCATACAAACCCTAATGCTTGGATCTAGGTTTCTTTATTGTACATGCTTTGAATCCAAAACTATAAACCCTAATTCTAGTATATGAAATCGATATTAACATATGAATAGGTTTAAGAACATACCTTGATTGTTATAGAGTAATAACAATCCTAATTCCTCCTTGAATTGACTTTAGAATGCTTAGAGTCACAAGTATCACTCCTCTAATGGCTTACAAACACCAAGAGCAAATGGAGAAGGTATAAAGAGAGAGGAGAGAGGTTAGAATTCGTCCTTAGGACTTCTTGGGAAGGGATACACAAATTCATGTGCCAAGGGGTGTTTATATAGGTGTTCAGATAGGGTTTCAGTCATTATCCTTATCTAGATGCTTATCCACAAAGCAACCCATAAGATAATCTTTGAATCCTTATCATAGTCGAATTCTAAGGCCTTATCACCTCAAATTCGTTCACCATATATTTAAGATAATCCTTACCTTATTTTTTAACTATCACATAATTACAAAACAGCCCCTCTAGTTTAATTAATTACACTTGATCACAAAATTAATTCTTAATTAATTATTGACCAATATTAATTAAACAAATATGATTTCTCCTTTAATATATTATTCTTATAACATATTAATAAATCATAATAACCTCTCTCTCTATTTATTTCTCCAATCAAGTTGCTTTGGTGAAGGCAACCCAAAAGGACCATGCACCATCGGGTCAAGTACATACCAAAATAGTTATGGACTTAGACACTAATCCAACACATTGAACATGACAAAAAGGAAATACAAATGTAAAAGAAGCAGATCATTCATACCTTTGAGGTGAGTGGTGGCCTTTGAGTGCAAACCAGATAGATAGATAGAAATGGGGTGCCTCTGTGTGGTGAAAATTTAGTCTAGGGAGTAAATGAGTGTGTGCATGTGTAAGAGAGAGAGAGAGAGATAAAGAAAGAGAGAGAGAGAGAGAGAGAGAGAGAGAGAGAGAGAGAAAGAAAGAGAGAGAGAGAGAGAGAGAGAGAGAGAGAGAGAGAAAGAAAGAAAGAGAGAAAGAGAGAAGTGAAGGACAAGGGAAGGCATTGGGGGAACAAGGGAAGAGGCAAAGGACATATAATGGATTGTAGTTGACCTATAATAGGAAAATGGAGTTATCTTGACCAAAAATCACGGTCCACTGGATGAATATGCTTCACCTTCGACATGCCATATGTTTTTTTTCTAACTTTTCATGCTCGTTCAATAGGTTTTGAAGAAGAAACAATCGTTTTGGGATATAGATGTTTTGATGGATGATGGATGCGGTGGGATACATGTTTTGAATCGATACCACAAGCCCTAATTTGAGAAGGCGGTCTGATCTTAGGGTTTCAAAGGGGACAAAGGTTCGTAGATAGGAGATGTAGGATTCCGAGTCGAAGTCAGGGATTAGGAATGAGGAAAGTGAAAGCACACAGAAAGTGTGTTTGTATGTGTTTTCCGATAAGGAGCAACAAAAAAATCAGTTATATTTCTCCTTTGTTCTCTCGGCTAGTTAGAGATATCGACATCAAAGACAGGATTCAGAGAGGAATTTACAGAAGGCACAGAGAGAGGGGTGAAATAAGATCTAATGGTCATTGAACTCTCGGAATCAAGCCCTGCGACTTCTGATCAACACAAGGAAGACTACGTTATTGAGAGGGAGGCTTGTGCGAGAAAAATCACAAAGAAGATCTGATAGTCGTTAAACCTGACCTAGGGCTTGTAAACTTGAGCATGTGTGGCGGTCTCCATCGAGGTAAGGTTAGCCCAAGCTTGCTGGCGAAAAGAGATAAGTCGAGATTGTTGGTAGATGAGGTGAGCCAAGGTAGCGAATGTTGCAGAGAGCACTCCCATCTTTAAAAGAACCCTAGAATGATCCCTTTGATTTTTTTGATAAAATAAATAGTCTGGAGGCGCGTTCAAGAATTATAAAGCGACATACTTACACGACACGCCTTTTATGATGGGTGCCCTCCATGTTTTTATTTTTATTTTAGTCTGACACAAATTTTAGGGCACGCAAAAATGCACATCCAAAATCCTTCAAATTTTTGTAGAGATAACGTTATTTTTACGTCACACACTTTTGCGTATTGTAAATTTGTGCACGTCATAAATTGCGCGTCATTAAAGGCCTTTTTTCTAGTAGTGTGTTTGAGTAAATTAACACTAAGGAAGTGGGTTCTAAACATGCAAAAGTGAAACATAGTAATAAATTAACAAAGTGATAGCATCACTGGCACTTTATTAAGTCTCCAAAAAATAAACATCAATTCAGTTACAAATTCATACTGCAACATGTTTCAAATATTATCAAACTAAACAATTAAAAAAACTACACCATAACATTTGTAAATCTAATGCATATAGCTCTAGTATGACTATCATGATTGATCCTTAATAATGGTTTCATGAACGGATCGCTAGATTCTCTTATGAAAATACTCTATTCACAATGATGTCTCCATCCTCGACTTAATGTCCCTCATAGTGGAACTTCCTAAGTATATGTCTTGAGTTCCCATGGTCCTTGGGTTCTTTAGTCAGTGCGACTGCACCCTCGTTGTCACAGAAGATTTCCGAAGGATCATTAATTCTCGAAACTCCACCAAGATCATCGATGAAGTTCTTCAACCATGTAGCTTCTTTTGTAGCTTCACTAGCCACTATATACTCTAACTCACACGTAGAGTCTGCCACTGTCGACTGCTTGGAAATTTTCCAAGTGCCCGTTCCTCCATTAAGCAATAACACCCATCCTAACTGCGAACATGAGTTATCCCTATCAGTTTGGAATCTCACATTTGTGTAACCTATAACTATTAATTCATTTTTACCCCATATACCAAGAACATGTCCTTTATTCTTCTTAGGTATTTCAAAATGTTGTTTACTGTTGTCCAATGAATGTTGCCTGGGTTGTCCTGAAAATGACTCACTATGCTCAGAGCAAATGAGATGTCAGGTCGAGTACATGTCATGGCATAAATGATCAATCCTATAGTAGAATCATATAGGACTCGACTCATTCTTTCGTGTTCATCACTAGAACTAGGACATTGAGTTTTACTCAATTTGATGCCATGTTGCATACATAGAAAACCTTTATTGGAGTCATGCATCTTAAACTTCTTCAAGATCTTATCCAAGTAAGTACTCTGGCTCATTCCTATTAGACGTTTCAATTTATCTCTATAGATCCTTATACCAAGTATGTACATAGCATCTCCTATATCCTCCATAGCAAAATAACTCCCAAGCCACATCTTAACACCTTGTAATGTCAGCATGTTGTTTCCTATAAGGAGTATGTCATCCACATACAACACTAGGCAGATTACAATATTACCACTAGCTTTGATATATGCGCAGGACTCGCCTTCACTTCTTGAAAATCCAAAATCTTTGACCTTTTCATGAAAACAAAGGTTCCAGCTTCAAGACACTTGTTTTAGTCCATATATGGATTTTTCAAGCTTACACACACTAGTTGGATATTTTGGATCTATGAAACCCTCTGGTTGTGCCATATACACTTCCTTTGCAAGCTTTACGTTAATGAAAGCATTTTTCACAACCATTTTCCATACCTCATAATCATGAAAAGCTGCTATGGCAAACAATATCCTAATAGATTTGATCTTGGCTACTGGTGAAAGGTTTCCTCATAATCAATCCCCTGAGTTTGAGTATAACCCTTTTCAACCAATCTAGCCTTGAAAATGTACACATTCCCACTCATGTCAGTATTCTTCTTGAAGATCCATTTGCACCCAAAATTTTTGGTGCTAGGTGTGTGATCAACCAAATTCCAAACTTAGTTATTGTACATGTACTAAATCTAGCTTTCCATGATTTCCTTCCACTTCGTAGGCTCAGGGCATGTCATCGCTTCCCTATAGTTGGAAGGCTCTTCCATATTAACTAGTGTACGATCACTGATTAATACGTCTCCTTCTATGCTTATATGAAAACCATAGAACCCAGGATGAAGACAAACTTTATTGGATCTACGAAGGGGAGGTGAAGATATATCATTTTGTTCAACAGGCTGCACTACCTCAGGTTGTGGTTCCTCAACAAGTTGTTGCACCTCAGGTTGAGTGCTAGTACCCACTAAAGGTTCTTCTTCACCTGAATTTTGAAGCTCTTATAGGTTAATATGGCTACTACTATCCTCTTTGGAAATGAGATCCCTCTTGAGGAAGAATCCCCTTCAAGCAACAAACACCTTATTCTAAAAAGGCTTTTAGATCAAGTATCCAAAAGGACTTTTGTGGATAAACAATGAAGTAAAACTTCTATTATATGGGCCCGAGCTTATTATTCGCCTCACGAAGAACGAAAGCCTCACAACCCCAAAATTTTATATGCACTATAGAAAGACATGTCCCACTCCACATCTCATAGGGTGTTTTAGCAACCTTATTAGTGGGTACGAGAGTTTAGGATATAGGCATATGTCTCTAAGGCATACCCTCAAAAGTATATCAGAAGTGTAGCTTCACTCATCATAGATCGATCCATGTATAACGACTTTCAATTTCTTCTCACAGCCACACCATTCAACCGTGGTGTTCTAGGAGGAAACAATTATGAAACTATTTCACAGTTCTTAAGATTATCGTAGAATTCAAGACTTAAATATTTTCCACCCTTATCAGATCGGAGCATGTTGATCTTTCTGCCTAATTGGTTCTCTACTTCATTTTGAATCTCTTTTAACACCTAAAAGGTTTTTGACTAATGCTTAATTAGATAAATATATCCATATATGCTAAAATCGTCAGTATAAGTCACATAAGTCACAGAGTATCTTTTTCCATGTCTTGTGGCAGATTTAAATGGTCCACAAGTATCTTTGTGGATGAGATCCACAAATCCTTGCCTTTTTCATAGTGGCATGTGAACAGCGCCTTTTTCATCTTTCCAGGTAAGCAAGATTCACATACATCATATGAATTAAGGTCAAATGATTCCAAGATCCCATTCGATTGGAGCTTGGTGATGTGCTTCTTGTTTATATAACCAAGTCAACAATGCCACAAACATGATTTATCTAATTCACTATTAGAATAACCAACATTCATTAATAGTTTATCAACTTCACCTACACAAACAACACTTTCATACACACCTTTACAAGGACTAGCTTTGAAAATAAAACAACCATTCTTAGTAACCAAAATGTCACCATTATCATTATCAAAAGAAAAATGACAACCATCCTTATAAAGTGCATGAAAAGAAATAATGTTTCATTCCGTATCATCTGAAAAGCAACAATTTGATAAACTAAGATAAACACTACTACCAAGCATGAGCTCATAGTTCCTAATCCTTGTAACAGCTGACTTGTTTTCCCATGATCAAGTTGATCTCACCATGCCTTAACTTCCTACTTTGTCTTAGTCCCTGCATATCAGAGAAAATGTGAGTACCACATCATGTATTAATAATCAAAGAGTTAGAAGTAGATGTGCTATGGAGTTCTATCATAAACATACCCGAGGTGCCAGTCACCTTGACTTTGGCCTTCCTAAGATCCTCTAGGTATTTAGGGTAACTACGCTTCTAGTGTCCCTTTGACGTGCAATAAAAACAAATGGCCTCACTTGGATCAACAGAATAAGCTATCTCATCTTGGACCTTTCTCTTAGGTCATTGGTTAGACTGTTCGACCTTACCCTTTCCCTTTCCTTTGGGATGGGAAACCCCTTTCCTTTTAACAAAACCATGATCTAGGTCTAATGTGGGGTCAATGAGTTGAATAGTCTCTTGTATACTAGCTTCAGCTACTATTAACAAGTCGTGAAGCTCCAAGAGGGTCATATTCAGATCGTCCATTTTTGTCCATAAGGAACTCAACAAATAAATCTGGAAGATAGCACATGATCCAATCCATGATCTGCTCCTTCATAATCCCAACACCCAAAGCAGTCAGTCTATCAAAGTATGTTTTCATCTTATGAAAATTCACACTTATAGATTCCCTAAATTTTTATTTGTAGTCCATGTGACAACTAGCAAATTTTAAGTCAAGCAAAATCTAAAGTGTATTATGTACAAGTAAAACCACATCTTAACTTGGTTGCGATAAATCATTTATAGCCTACAAGCATCAATTGTATAAGTATTTATATATGCTCGTAATGAAACTTTTAAAGCCAACCAAATAAAACAAGTCAACTTAAAACAACATAAGATAATACAAGTCAAAAGAAGTCAAAAGATTCAAACCACAACCACCATGGGATTCCGGTTGGCACTAGGCCAAAATCACATGTGATTTCGATTTGAGCCAAGACCGAAATCACCATGTTGATTTCGGTTTATGCCAAGGCCTAAATCACAAAGTGGTTTTGGTGGGTGTGGACCGAATTCGCCTTTGATTTTGGTATTACCTTGGCTGAAATCACCCACTTAGTCCACTAGTGTTGCAACTTGATTGGTGGATTAGCTTCCCAATGAGATAATTACACTTACCAATGCATATATCACATCACCTTCACTCCTTTATCCACATATATATAACCGAAATCCCCTTCCCATTTCCTTATTTACACTTTAACACTTCTCAGATTAAACACATTTTCACCATATTCCTCTCAAGCATAGAACTCAAACCTTCATATATTCTCTAGTAACACCTTCAACCATATCCAGGGAAGCAATATTCAAGATAGTTCGTAAGCATTATTGTAAGCATTCCTTTTTTAATCTATTGTGTTTACAAATATTTTCATGATAATCCATCTTATTCACACACATTATTATGTGTTATAAACTATTAGGATCACGACTACCTCCCATCGTTCTAATTTAAAGATCATCACCCTCATTTAGTTATCAAACCGCAACCGCACATAAGGTGAGTACATACCCCCACATTTTCCAAGATTTTTCTATGTTTTAGGCGGGGGGGGGGGGGGGGGGGGGATACAAGTAAAACACAAGAATACGTATGTAAATATACAAATGGCTTCTTATGTTTTCTTATATTTTATGTACACTTTACGTGAAAATGCTAAATAATGTTACTACCAAACCTATAAACTCTTACATGCAAAGTCGTTAAATTGCACAGGTTGTTCGTTTCAACGGAACATACATTTATAAACTATAATAGGTATAGTTTGTGGAACATTCATGCCATTTTACCCTTTTGGGATAAAGAAATACTTATATAACAATATAATTATTTTTACGTTATATAAACACCATGAAAGGGTAATACATACATTTACAAGAAAAAGGGGTTTTCATACGTAAACCTGTTGATACAAATTGTGTGAGACATTTAGCTTCACCGTACTTTTAGGTACATAACTTAATCATTTTATTATAACCAGAGTCTCTTGTAGGGAGAGCGTGACACTTGCGTATAGATCTATACGGGGCTGACAATCCCGCACCTAAGTTGTTAGCTACAGTTAGACCGGCAGGTCTGGGGTGACAAATGTCATAAAATTTTGACGCCTAAATAGCGTCGTCACAAGCCAACTAGTCGCTAACATGGTTATAATAACTCACATGGGGTATTAACAATACATTTTGGTTTACGAGTCTAACAAACATTTAAATGGTTTTTGTTGGGTTTATGAGAGTTGCATCATTGGGCCTAACGCTTTTGTCTATATTGTATACCCGGTTTGGGCATGTCCAACTGTGGATTATTATTAGGGTTAGCTTATATATAATGCATGCATGTATATCATTAGAAATAGAACACTTTTCATTAACTGTTGCATTGTAACCCTTGACACCTCTACAGTCAAAGTTCTTAATCGAGCTCTTTTGAGGTGTTGAATATTAATCATTCGACATCGTTTGATCCATTCTTGTGTTCTTTGCTTTATTATTATTAATTATCTATTTAGAATCTATCGATCTTATTAGCATATTATTCTCATCAATTGGTATCAGAGCAGGAGACTGTGTAATTATTACGCATCTCTTCTGTTGGAAGAATCCTTTAGGGTTTCCGCTTTTATCAAATATATAGAAGTCGTCTTCTTCTGGTCGACGGTGTCTCTTGTGTTTAATAAAACCCTAAGTTCATCTTTACAAGTATGATTCTAGCAGATATTACAAGAAGCTCATCATGTCTCATGACGACTCTCAATCCAATCCCATCTACATCTCCAATAGCATTGGATCCACTACTAGGATTCCTATTCTCTATACTCAAGATTATGAAGAGTGGACGCACCACTTCAAAGACTACGTTGTTGGATCTGAAGATAATGACTATCTTATCTGAGAGGCGATAACATTGGGTCCGTTTGTTTACTCTGGAACGAATAGAGCTATCAAGACTCAAAAGGAGTACAATCAACTCTTGATAGACGTAGAAAAGATCCCTCAAGATGGGAAAGACAAGGTGCTATGTAATGTTAATGCCATGAGAATGATCAAATTCGCTTTGCAAGATGACACCTATCGTCTAGTAAGCCCTTGCACCACTGCAAAAGAAATCTAGGATAGGCTAAAAGAATTATATTCTACTAATGAGGATCTAGAGCACTCAATTCAAACCCTGTTGCTCTCTGAGTTCGGTGCTTTCGAACAAAAACCTGAGGAGAAACTCATTCAAGCATTCGATCGATTCAACCACTTGCTTAGCAAGATGATCAAGCGTGGAATTGGAAAGGAAGTGATCGAACAAAAAGTTACATTCATGAATGGGTTGATGCCTGAATGGATGGTTGTGGTCTCAACTGTGAAGGCACACGAGCAATTTAAAAACTATTTACTGACGAAGCTAGTTGGAATCCTCAAATCACATGAAAGCTTGGTGTCAAAGGAAGCGAAGGTAGTTTCGGGTGTGGGAACCTTGGCTCTTCTCTCTAAGGGCAAGAGTGTAACAAAAGAAGAAGAGGAATCGGATATGTTAGAATGAGATCTGACTAGTGAAGAATATTCAATGACGGTTACAAACCCAAAGAAGTTTGCTCGTAAAAAGTTCCCAGTCAACAAGAACTGAAAATGGAAATAGAGCTACAGCTTAGAGAAAGCGAAAGAGGAAACCAAGAACACTTCTCAAAAGGAAGACGAAAAGAATGAGAGCAAGCTTGCAGGAGACTCTGGGTATGATTGCAACTACTGTCACGATAAGAACCACATTGCCAAGGATTGAATGCTAAGAAAAATGGCTGAGAAGAAGGATGGTGAAGATGAAGAAGCTTATTACATGCGTAAGATGGAGGAGATAAAGAAGAAGAAAGCAACTAACAGTCCTATGAATTCTTTGATTGTGCAGGAGAACATAGGTGATGATGAGTTCGGTGGAGTAGAGGTCTGGTCTATTGACTCTGAAGATGAAGAGGTGCGTAGACCTACGCATGGCAGAGAATTTGTGGTGAAAGAAGACCTTACCAAGTCAGCAGGAAGATGCTTGATGGTGACAGCTGGAGTGTCAATGATGAGGGGATATACAACCGAAGGTGAGCATGATGATGCAAGGCTGATGGAAGACAAATGCTTCGCTACAAAGCCTGTGAGTGAAAGGATCAATGACTGCGATCAGTTGACCAATAAGGTACAATCTATCCTTGAATCACATAAAATACCAGTTACAAACTATGGAAAAGAATTAAACAAATTAAAAATTCAAGTTTTCTAACTTAAGTGGAAGTCTAATGCAAACACGCCTAGCAAATACTAACCAAACTGATCCACTCAGCAGGGTAACTTCCAAGAGTGAGGAGAGAAGGATGTGGATAGAGCTGAAGGAAACAAAGTTAGTTAGGGCTAGGGACGAACTTATTTATTTGAAACGTGACAATTTGAAGTTTTTGAAACAAAGGAATGTTTTTTTGTTTAATAGCTAAACGTCTATACACAAACATCACTCAGTTGCATTTAGATTGTGAGATTGGTAGGAAGATTCATAAAATTATTTTGCCCTTCCTTGAATTTAAGGAAGACGAAGTCATTACTGAATGTGAATCAATTGTGTCGTCAGATGAGGTTTCAGAAACCTTCATATATGGACTAGACAAAATTGAGACATTTATTGAATCCAAAGAATATAAATGCATGCTTAGGAATTTATTGGACGGAAATGACAAATTAAAAATCAAGACTGAGACCATACAAAAGTTTGACTCATCAAATGCCAAATTAAATTCAGAAAATAAAATGAATATAGAAACCACTTCTGAATTTGATGATGACAGTGAGATGAGAGAAATCTCAATAGAAGACGTTGCTGATTGTTCAGAATTTCTTACGAGCGAACCTGAGTTAGCGAAACCACTCATTACTGAAAATCATGTTGAGTTTGCTCGCATATCCAAGGACAAGTCCAAGGTCCTAAAAGAAAAGGCGGTTGTTTATCAAAAGGTGCAAACAGTGTCGGACCAAGTGTATGTCATTGAAGGAGTAACAAAGAAACAAACGGCAGAATTGGTATCCATGGTAGATAAAGATAATGTTGAAGGTTGCGAAAACTTCTTCTGGTCAGCTCCAATTGACAATGCATATGAAACGGTTGGTCTATCGGAGCGAACCTCATGGAGGGTCTAAGGAAGATACGAGGTTGAACCCATAAATAATCCTTCAAGTTTCGATAAACCAAGCTCAAGTGGTACGAAAGAGATACCAAACGAACCAACAAAAGCATCCGGTGTATCTTAAACTACAACCGAAGCTTACGAAGAGAGACCGAAACCTAGAGCGAATATTCACAAGTCTCAAGAGTAACTCGTTGAACCAAAAAGGCAGAGGAACAAGAGTTACAAGAAGAATCTCAATGAGAGAATAGTTTTGGCAGTCCCAAAACCCTAATTATGTTCACTCAAAAAAGGCGACCAATCTCAAGGAAAACGAGAAATCAAGAGCCAAATCTCCTTCTTGCAACCACTGCCAGTCATGCAGTCAAAAGGGCCGAAAACTAAAAGGCAGATTCGGTCCTAACTCTACCAGTGCTCAGAACCGAAAGTCCAGTTTCGTTCGTAAATCACATCCTCCTCATTTCTCATCAAAACCGAACACGGTGAAGGATATCAAAGGAAAGTGAAAGCTCAACTCGAACAATGAAGCTCGCATTAAGAAAACGTCAACTAACCCTAGAACTCACACGATAAATTCCACTAAAATTCCAACTAAAAGTAAATCATCAGAATCACCACAACCAAAACAAGATGAAAATAAAATCAAAGTCTATACCCTCAAAAGAAAAGATGAAACCACTTTAATAAAAAAGAACATATATATGGTTGATCTTTCGATTGCAATTCCCTATTCTGTAAAAGACTCACGAGGACCCAAGGAACTTTGGGTTCCTAAGTCTGCTTAATTTTTGTAGGTTATCAGTGACAAGCAATTTGATGATGAATGGTATATCGACAGTGGCTGCTCTCGTCACATGACAGGAAGGAGGGAAGAGCTAAGGGAGTTTCGGTCCCTTAAGGATGGTGGATGTGCTAAATATGGGAATAACTCATATGGCACGATCAAGGGGTATGGTATGATCACCAATGGTGAATTTTCAATACAAAAAGTAGCCTACATGGAGGGATTGCAACACAATCTCATAAGTGTCTCCCAACTGGTTGTGGGAACTGACTTGAAGATTTCGTTCGATGATGAGGGTTCTGAGATAATCGAAAAGCAAACGAAGAAAGCTCTATTGAAGTCTAAACACAAAGGAGAGATGTATCCTATAAATCTTAACCCAATACAAGGAAAGCCAGCTATATGCCTACTGACGAAGGCAAACTCAGATGAAAGTTGGTTATGGCACCGAAGGCTCTCACACCTGAACTTCAAAGATATTAACAAGTTAGTGCTTGGCGATCATGTGCGAGGACTTTCCCTTCTGAAGTTTGATAAGGAACACTTGTGCGCAACATGCGAAATAGGAAAGCAAAGTCCATCCTACTCGTATCAATACAAAGTCATCGAACCTCTTGAACTTCTACATATTGACTTATGTTGACCTTCGGCTATTGAAAGCATCGGTGGCAGTAAGTTTATACTTGTTATTATAGATGATTTTTCACGCTTCATTTGGGTTTTCTTTCTTAAACAGAAATTTGAAGCCGCTCCCAAGCTGAAAGTTTTTATCAAACAAATAGAGTTGCAATTCCGAAAGGTGGCAAGAAACATAAGAAGCCATAATGGGCTCGAGTTCAAAAACAAAGATTTCGAAGACTTTCTGGTTGAAAAGGGAGTAACTCACAATTCCTCTGCTCCCTATACTCCACAAAATAATGGGATCGTTGAAAGGCGAAACCGTTCATTATGTGAAGCAGCCTGAACCATGTTGAGCTTTGATTCTCTTCCACTGTACTTTTGGGCTGATGCAATCGCTGCTGCTTGTTACACTTAGAACCGATCCTTCCTCAACAAATGATTCTCCATCACACCATACGAGATTTTAAATAATTGCAAGCCAAATGTGAAGTTTTTCCATGTGTTCAGTTCAAGATGTTTCATTTTCAACTCTAAAGAGAACCAAAACAAGTTCGATGTAAAGGCCGACGAAGGAATCTTTCTTGGTTACTCGCTTACTTCAAAGGCATATAGGGTTTTGAATAAACGCTCAAAGAAGATTGAAGAAACCTACTATGTTACTTTTGACAATAATTACTTGAATAAGATTCGAACAAGCGAAAGTTCAAAGGAATAAATCTTTCCAGAATCAGGTTAAGTCTCGGTTCCTATTTCCAATCTATTTGAAGAGTACATGATACTCTTTGATGAACCAGAGAAGGCAGTTTACTCGGAAGCGAAAGCAACAGATAATAAAATCGACAACTTGAAGAAGATTATCGACGAAGCTGCAAAAGACATGGAAAGCGAACCTCAAGTCGAGAAGCAGACTCCAAGCGTACCTATCGAATCAAGCAAAAGTCCAACTTCAACTGAACCTCCAACAGAAAGCTCTATATTCCAGGGGGAGGGTTCGTCTAGACCAAAATCAACCGAATTGCCTTTCCAAGGGGAGAATCCATCACACACCTCAACACATGAAAGTCCAACCGAGGGGGAGCATTCTGAACAAGACATGGGATATGCTTCCCCATTTGAGGGGGAGAATGAAAATACAAATGACGAAGGCGATCAATCAGAACTTGAAGAAGAAATTAACGCTGAATTGGATCCTGCGTATGATCCAAATTACCCTCTCACAAAATGGACAAAAGATCATCCAAAAACTCAAATAATTGGTGAATCATCTGAGGGAGTTCTCACTCGCTCTCAATTAAAAGTGAAGCAAACTGCTTTATTCTCTCAAGTTGAATTTTGCATGTTTAATTCGTTCGTCTCCAAGATTGAACCGAAGACGGTAAATGCTGCTCTTGATCACTCAGATTGGGTGCAAGCTATGCAAGACGAACTCCATGAGTTTGAACGAAATCGTGTATGGAGGCTGATTCTCACACCAAAGGATGCATCTGTAGTCGGTTTAAAATGAGTTTTCAGGAATAAGTTAGATAAAGAGGGTAATGTGATTCGCAACAAAGCGAGGCTGGTGGTAAAAGGATATTGTCAGGAAGAAGGAATAGATTATAAAGAAACCTTCACTCTGTAGCAAGGTTGGAATCAGTAAGAATCTTCATGGCATATGTTGCACATAAAAACTTCAAAGTTTTCCAAATGGATGTAAAATATGCTTTCTTGAATGGAGAACTAGAAGAAACGGTATACGTAGAGCAATCACCTGGATTTGTGAACGAAAAGTATCCCGTCATTACTATATTCTGGATAAATTAGTCTATGGTTTGAAGCAAGCCCCGAGAGCCTGGTATGAAACTCTAACACGCTTTCTTAAAATGTCGAAATTCAAACAAGGTTCGGTTGACCTAACCTTCTTTCGCAAGAAATATGGCGAACACTTAATGATAGTTCAAATTTATGTCGATGACATCATCTTCGACTCTACGAATCCTAGCTTGACAGCTGAATTCAGGAAGTTGATGGAGACTAAGTTTGAAATGAGCGCAATGGGTCCAATTAACTTTTTCCTTGGACTGAATATTAGACAGGGACCAGAAGGCATATTTATTAATCAGGAGGCTTACATGAAAACTCTGTTGGAAAAGTTCGACATGACGGGAGATTCCAAAGTGAAGGTTCCAATGGCTTTTGGCAAGAAGTTAACACCATCTCTGGATAAATCGGTTGTTGATGTGACACTCTATCGTCAAATGCTAGGGTCTCTTATGAATCTAACGGCTAGTAGATCAGACATAATGTTTTATGTCTGTTATTGTGAAAGGTTTCAAGCGAATCCAAGAGAACCTCATATGGTTGCAGTGAAAAATATCTTCTGGTACTTCAAGCGAACCTTGTCTCTCGGGCTCTGGTATCCTGCTAAATTCGGATTCTTTGTTCAAGCCTACTATGACACTGATCTTGGTGGATGTGGTCTAGACCAAAAGAGCATGAATGGCGGGTACCAATTCCTTGATGGTAAACTCGTCAACTGACAATCTAAGAAACAAACATGCATGTCTCTTTCCATAGCCGAAGCTGAGTACATTGCTGCAGCATCATGTACATCACAAGTCATATGGATACAAAGCCAACGTAGGGATTATGGCTTAAGCATGAAGAAGATTCCCCTCTACTGTGACTTTGAAAGTGTGATTCGAATATGTCACAATCATGTGCAACACTCTAAGACTAAACATATTGAATTGAGATACCACTTCATTAAGGACCATGTTGAAGATGGTAATGTTGAAGTTCACTTCGTTCGGTCCTCAGATCAACTGGCTGACATCTTCACTAAGGCCTTACCAGAAGCAAACTTTAATAAAATTCTACAAGGATTAGGAATGATGGAAGCTGAGTTGGTACCGAAACCCCTTTCATCTCACTAAAATTGGAGAAGAGAAATAGAGAGAACGCTCGTTCTATTTCGGTTCCGGAAATTTCGGGGACCGAAATGAACCGAACGCTCGGTCCATTTCGCTTCATCTATTCCAACATTCGGTTTCGATTGTATATTTTTGTATATCTTTTCGCTTGGTGTTCTTTCGTTTTTGTCTTAATTTTCAAAATCCAAAAATATTTCATTTTCTGTTTTTATTATTTTTTCAGAAATTTCAAAAATCCAAAAATATTTCATTTTCTTTTTATTATTTTTTCAGAAATTTCCAAACTCCAAAAATATTTTATTTTCTGTTTTTTATTCTTTTTTCAGAAAAAGCCAAAACTTCAAAAACATTTTCTTTTTGTGTTTCGTTTCGTTTTTTTTTTTTATTTTCTTCCTTAGGTTTGAAGATCACGAGTTGTTACATAATTTGGAGCTAGGGCAGGTATATCTTTTTTTATCTATGTACTAGTTAAGTGTCCCTAGAAACATGTTGTTGTATGTCGACCGAAGCCTCCAAGACTCTGAGTGAAGCCTTAATGATTCGATCGACACCCATTGTTTCTTCCCAATTAGGCTACTACATTCACTCTAGTCATGAGCTACATTACTCTTCTCACATTGAGTTAAGAGTTTCCTGCTTTGTCATTCTTAAATAGCAGAGGTACTTTCAATTCCTTAACCACCTTATCAAACTTCTCCATCTACTTTCGATTTTGTCTTAATTTTCAAAATCCAAAAATATTTCATTTTCTGTTTTTATTATTTTTTCAGAAATTTCAAAAATCCAAAAATATTTCATTTTCTTTTTATTATTTTTCAGAAATTTCCAAACTCCAAAAATATTTTATTTTCTGTTTTTATTCTTTTTTCAGAAAAAGCCAAAACTTCAAAAACATTTTCTTTTTGTGTTTCGTTTCGTTTTTTATTTTCTTAGGTTTGAAGATCACGGTTGTTACATAATTTGGAGCTAGGGCAGGTATATCTTTTTTTTTATCTATGTACTAGTTAAGTGTCCCTAGAAACATGTTGTTGTTTGTCGACCGAAGCCTCCAAGACTCTGAGTGAAGCCTTAATGATTCGATCGACACCCATTGTTTCTTCCCAATTAGGCTACTACATTCACTCTAGTCATGAGCTAAATTACTCTTCTCACATTGAGTTAAGAGTTTCCTGCTTTGTCATTCTTAAATAGCAGAGGTACTTTCGGTTCCTTAACCACCTTATCACACTTCTCCATCTACTTTTGCTCCACCATCGTAACCCTTAAGACTCTCAGCAATTACCACTGAGGTTTATGGTTACACAACATTTGTGTTGATGATCTTAGATACGTTCACCGCGTGCTAAGCGAGACCCAAAATCCAACACCTTATGTGAATTAACGGTGAATGCTTAAATGTTCAAGCTATTACTTGTTACCTCGAAGAAATCTCCTTTTATTTTTGTGTGGTCTTTATGAAATTGTCTAAAACCAAGATGTTTCTTCCCATAAGATCCTGTTTCATTTTTGTTTTTTAGATTTGTTATAATCACTCAGTCACTACATAATTTATCAAACCTACTTGTTCAACAGACCACATCGATCTCACAAGTACTTCGTCCTACTCTCGGTCTTATCTTAAGTATCGAAGTTTGGATGAAGATAATCCAACCGTTAAAGCCTATATTTGAAATAAAAATGCATTTCAATGTTTCTTAACAAACATTTGATCGTATTTCAACGGGAAACCAACAGACACTTCTAAGTCTCTCTTGACTTTGAAGGACGAGATTCGTGCCCGGGATCCTTCGTTTCATGTCTTCATTGACATCACTTATATCCCAAACACATTTTGCTTTATTTCTTTTCTTTGACACACTCTTGCACGACGATCTTTATGATTTTTCAAACTCTTATTTGTGGTCCTAATAGCATTTTTTCATATTTGTGCTTTCGGTTCTACAAGAAATGGTGTTTCACTTTATTATGGAGGGAAGGTTGTTGCACATGACAAGAACGGATGAGTCTTGTTTGTAGCTGCCTGTAAGGGAATTTGAAACATTTTCAAATTTGAAGAGATGGTAACTGGATAAGGATTCAACATGACTCACAGGATAAGACTTTGAATAGGCGCGTGAATTTGAAACGGTTCCTAAACCCATGCCTAGTGTCGTATATCTAGGGATACCCAGCTGTCAAATCACGCTTTTTCAGGCGCCGTTTCAGGGTTTGTATCATCATCACATCCGATTCTTTATCTCTCTTGGCAACGGTATAAAAGGGTTTCTCACACATCCTGTACCTCTTCATCACCTCCAAATCTCTCAAGAATACAAAAGGCGATTTCCATTGTTCATCTTCTTCCTTTCAACAACCATGGCAGAATCCTCTTCCGTCCAAGAACAAACTGCTACTTCATCACTTCTGACCATCAAACCTAATCAGAATATGATTATCGAACCGAACCCCTTTGTCTATGACTCCTACTTGCTTCATGTGGTTGAGTGTATGAAGTATTCCCCACCGGTGGTTGCGCTCACTCAAGTTGAGTCTGTTCCAATGTATCTACTATCACAGGTCTATTCCTCAACTTCTTATAACAAACGCAAGGACCATATCTTCTTTGAAATCTTCAATCACAAGACATCTGTCTCAAAAGCTCGCTTCTGTTCTCTGCTAAAGCTTGCTTCAGATGCTTCTGTTATCTCTCTGGACTTCCTCACTACTACTCAGCTCTTCACTATGTTCTATGAGATGGGGTACACTGATGTTCTCACCACGGTGACTATGTTCAAGAAGTCATGCTTACCACCGCAATGGAATGGTCTTTTCACACTTATATTCAAGGGATTAGTTGAACGAGTCGCTAGATCAGATGGTGCTAGTAAAGGCTTCATGACCATTCTTTATGGTCTCTATCATGGCATTAATCTAGAATATGGCTCTCTGCTATGGTTTCAGTTGGTGCAGAGTCTCAACTCATCGTACAAACACTCATAAATCTCATGTGGATGCTTTTGGACTCTGGTGACTCACAGTGAAATTGAGCATTTTCAGGTTCTGGTTATGGCGGATGTAATGTTGTCTTCAATCGCGGCCTTTCACATGACAAAGATCATTGTCTCTGATCCCACAAAGTTTGCGTTCAATGGGTCAATTCCTGAAACCATGTCCCGTTGTGTTTCAAGTGTGAGTCGTGTTATGGTCGATTATCGAAAGCTGACTCCTTCATGGCCACAACAACTGACTCCAGAGATACAGTCTGCTTTGGATGTTGTTGAGAAACAACTAAGAGGGGAAAGAAGCCGGAATCAAAGAAAACAGAGATCGAAGGTCCATCATCTACTGCTAAGACAACCAAAAAGCGTAAAGCTGACAAAGCAGTTCCTTCCTCTTCGAAAAAGAAAAAGGTCAAGAAAATGGCAAGAAAACCGAAGGCATCTTCGCATGCTAACTCAGATGAGGAAGAAGATGTTCATGTTGAAGACTCACAAAGGGAAAACACACCTCCACGATCTCTAACTCATGAGGTACAACCTCCAGTTTCTGTTCCTACTCCTCATCCTTCTCCGAATCCTACTACAACACCAATTTTTGTTGCTCCAATACCACCACCTGTCTCTTCTCAACATACTACACTGCTCCACTTCCACCTCCAATCTTTTCTCAAGCTATAACAACCACTACAACCGAAACTCCGGTTCCTGTCAACGTATCTAATACAGGGGCACCGACCGGAGACATTAAAACCCCTGTTACCACTAAACCTCTTTCACCATCTCCTTCCATTGATTTTGAACCTATTCTTGGTGGTGAAAACTTTGATTTTGACTCTACTTACTATAGTCCTTATCGGCTTCCAAGTGACGATGATGATGATGCTCCGGTGACAAGGCACCATTTAAAGAGTCTTAATGATAAGCTTGACAAATTAATTGCTTCCCCGGAAACTTATTATGATGTGGTTTTAGAGGCTTTTCTCGACACAACTCTTCAGCAGTATACAACCTCAATCAACAAATCTACAAAGGCTATGGATGCCTCCACATCTTCCTGCAAGAAAGCAACAACCAAAGTGGCAGATCTTATTCATGATTCGAAGATTTTCTTAGACTCATTCAAAGGCCGTGCAGACTCCAATGCTGCCAAAGTCAATGCTTCTGTTGATTCACTCTCCAAGTCACTTTAAGAGGAGAAAATAAATTTTGACTCTGTTTGTTCGGAAATCAAAGTATATCACACTTCTCTTCTCACTTATCTCAATACTCGCCTTGATAAGCTTCAGGATGATCTTGATATAGAAAACAAGATAATGGATGAACTAGCTCACAAAACTACAACGATTGAAGTCTAGACCGTTCAACTTGATCAAACGAAGAAGGAAATTGACTCCCTTAAAACTGACCGTGTTGTACTTAGGAGTTGTGTTGGTGATGTTCTCTCCATTTTGGGTACTCTCGTCAATGCCCATGATCTGGTTCTCACTCTTACCATCCCGAATCACTTAACTGCAAAGCTCCTTCCAACAATTGAAATCTTGAATCAGATGAAGGGTGTTGGGGAGCCGATTGTCACTCTGCACCAAGGGGGAGAAGGTGTTCAAGATCCTCCAATTCCAACTAAAGTTGTTATCAAATCTCAACCGAAAGAACCGAAGGATAATGCAGCTTCAGGTTTTGGTGAACTGGAAAAATTAAAGGGTGTTTTAGATGAGAGTGATGAGGAAGATGAAACGATTACAGATGCCTTGAAAAGAAAGAAAAGGGATAAATAAATCGATAATTATCTTCAGATAGCCAGACAAGAAGTAGAGAAAGAACGTAAGCAAGAAAGAAGAACAAGATGAGCTGATCTGCAAAAGGCTCTCTTTCCCCCTTGGACTCGGGAAAGATTGCTTAAAGAAGCGATTGAGTCGCCAAGCACTCACTCGTTGGAACCGCTTGCTTCATTCTAGTGTGTTAATACGAAGGACTCTCAGTTTGATATGCCTATTACTTGCAGGGCATTCGTGTTTCATTGTTTTGATTCAACAGTTGAAGTTCCTTCTCCTCACCCATAGGTTGATCAAGATCTTATTAACTATTATATTGAATTCGCTCAACCTCAATACTTGACATGGAGTGCTTAGAAAATAACTTATGTCAAGGTATTGAAACCCTCTTCTGCTGGAAAGTTTCTCAATGTTTCATTCAGGGTGACCTGAGGTTCAGATAACTTGGTTCATATGATTTCTTTGGCTGATCTTCCAAACTTGAATCCACATGATTGGATTTTGTTGTTCAACATTTTTCTAATCAATCAAGAGTCGTATGTACTAATTCTCGATCATATCAAAAGAATGTTGGCTTCCTACATCCATGAAGTTGCTAAAATGGATAAGGAGATTGCAAATGTTTTGAGGAAAAAGCCGACAGTGAAGCCCATTAGGAAGCCGAGTGATCTTAATAAAATGAATATGGAAAGATCAATCCAACACATCATACTTTCATGTTCACAAGAGGCGAAGGTGAAAATTCCTTTTCGCTCTTGTCGACAAGCACCTGTTCTCCACAACTTGTTTGGAGCATGTTCTTGACATAACTCACAAGTGTAAACACAATATCATTTCAGATAAGAAGAACTTCTCAGACATGCTTCAATGGTATATTGTTTTTCGTCAAATTCTATTGGCCATTATACCAAAGGTGTTCAAGACGGTGAAGAAGTCTACTGTCACTCAACCGAACTAATCTCTCGCCTCAATTGACGCAAAAGGGGAGATTGTTGGGTTTATGAGAGTTGTGTCATTGGGCCTAACACTTTTGTCTATATTGTATACCCGATTTGGGCGTGTCCAACCATGGATTATTATTAGGGTTAGCTTATATATAATGCATGCATGTATTGTTAGGTTTTATACAAACAATCCTATGTGTGCATACAACCCTAGTTTGGATCTATGTTTTCACTATAAGACATACAACTATATGAACACAAAATAAACCCTGGCATGCTTCTATGATTTTCGGAATTTACATAGAAGTGTAGAAAAACATACCTTTGTTGTTATATAGCAATAACAACTAGTTTCCTTGATCTCTTGAACTCTCTTGAACTCTTGAAAGCAAGCACCACAATTGTAGTGCCTCTAATGGCTCACAAACACCTTGAAGCAAGAAGGCAACTAAGAGAGAGGAGGGAATGAAGCTAATTTCGGCCCTAGGGTTCCCTTGGAATCAAGTGGCCTTAAATTGAAGCATAGGGCATGTATTTATACTATAGGGTGCTAGGGTTTCAGTCAAAACCCTAATGGACAGCTTAGCCACCAAGCAGCCCAAGGAACCTTCTGGAATGAGGCCTTGGACGAAAATATGATGATCCTTCATCATAATTTCGTTCCCCCTTAGTCCATTAGGTTTCCTAGCCCAAAACTCAACTATCACACAATTGACAGTTTATACCCCTTTATTTAATTTGTCTCTTTTAGTCACCAAATTAATTCCTAATTAATTTATGACTAATACTAATCAAATAAATATGATTTCTCCTTTAATATATTATTCTTATAATATATTAATAAATCATAATATCTCCTCTCTCATATCAAATTACCTTGTCAAGTTGCTTTGGTGAAGGCAACCCAAAAGGACCATGCACACTCGGGACAAGTATATACCAAATATGGTTACTGACTTAGACATTAATCCAACAGTCTCCCACTTGGATAAGTCTAGTAACTATATCTCACGTATTACTTCCGTACCCGATGGCAATCGTAGCTTCCAATAGCTGCTGTCAACTCTGACCAATAATCTGTCCTTTAGATAAGGGATCGTATAATCCTCTGTTCTAGATATCATGCTAACAATACTTATTGTCTAGCATTTTATTTCTTGATCTCTGATTTGTTCGACATAGAACTCAGTTGAACACATCAACTTCATCTTGACCGGGCCCGGCACATAAGTCAAACCAAATCATCAAGTGGCCGAGATATCGCTTTTATCCTCATAGAATAAAAGGAATAGAAAAACGTCGACTAATATGCCTTTATCATTTACCAGTTAAACCATACACAATAATGCGTTTTATGACATCAAGTTACTGATGCGTTTTCGCATTATCAATGTATAATCAACTAGCAAACAATAACCATATCTCTAGGTTTAAAGATTATATGATATTATCATCTTGCGATCACTTGTGATGACATTCATGAAGTAATACCAGCAAGTGTGGGTCTGTTCCAATGCTCAATACTAATTTCATAAGCACTCATAAACTTTGCAGCAAACCTTTGCTATGTCTAAAACTTTTCAGACAATCTACAAACAAATTTATGACAATCTTTCTTCATATCTACTTCCAACATATGAGCGATTGTGGACTGTTTGAATAATCTCATTATTCAGGAAGTCAAAACATGCAAAATCGGAAAAATAGATAAATAATCAACACATGATAGAAACTTTCTTATAAATAACACACTTTTATTTAATCATCAATTGTTGAGTATGACATTATCTATTACAAGTTTCCTACCTATCTAATCTAAACTAATATCGTCCTTCAGCCCTACGCTCCTAGCGTGCTGAAAATGCTTGACCCTACTCAGTCCCTTCGTAAGGGGATCTGCTGGGTTATCTTCTGACGATACCCTCTTCACAACGAGGAGTCCCTCTTCTAACCGATGTCTAATAAAATGGTATTTCCTGTCGATATGTCGAGATCTGCCATGATCCCTTGGTTCCTTGGTTAAGGCAACCGCTCCTTCATTATCACAGAAAATTTCCATGGGCTCCTTTATGGATGGCACAACTCCAAGGTCTCCAATGAAGTTTTTCAACCATATAGCCTCCTTTGACGCTTCGCTCGCCGCAATATACTCTGATTCGCACGTTGAATCAGCTACGGTCTCTTGCTTGGAACTTTTCCAAGTCACTGCTCCTCCATTCAGGGTAAAGACCCAGCCTGACTGCGATCGGAAGTTATCCCGATCCGTCTGAAAACTAGCATCACTGTACCCTCGTACCCTTAAGTCATCACTCCCACCGAGGACTAGAAACCATTCCTTGGTCCTCCGAAGGTACTTAAGAATATTCTTAACTGCAATCCAATGTGCTCTACCAGGATTCCCCTGATATCTGCTGACCATGCTTAAAGCGAAGGCCACATCAGGGCGAGTACAAGTCATAGCGTACATGATAGAGCCTACTGCGGAAGCGTAAGGTACTCGGCTCATATCAGCTATCTCTGTCTCTGTACTCGGGCTCTGAGTCTTACTCAGCTTGGTATTGCTTTGGATTGGCAACTCCCCTTTCTTGGAATTTTCCATACTAAAACGCTTTAGCACCTTTTCCAAGTATGTATCCTGACTGAGTCCTATCAGTCTCTTTTCCCTGTTTCTTACTATTCTTATTCCCAGAATATAAGCAGCTTCTCCGAGGTCCTTCATAGCGAAACATTTCCCAAGCCAGGACTTGACTTCCTGCAAGGTTGGGACATCGTTTCCTATGAGTAGTATGTCGTCGACATACAATACGAGGAAGTTTATTATACTCCCACTGGCTTTGACATACACACAAGATTCATCTTCGCTTCGCAGAAAGCCAAACTCTTTAACCTTCTCATCAAAACAAAGATTCCATCTGCGAGATGCTTGTTTCAATCCATAAATAGATCTCTCAAGCTTGCATACTTTATTCGGATGCTTCACATCGACAAAACCCTCTGGCTGATTCATGTAGACATCCTCAGCCAACTTTCCATTAAGGAAAGCGGTCTTTACGTCCATCTACCATATTTCATAATCATGAAACGCAGCTATGGCAAGCATCACCCTAATAGACTTTATCTTCGCAACTGGTGAGAAGGTCTCATCATAGTCAACTCCGGGAGTTTGAGTAAAGCCCTTCGCAACCAATCGCGCTTTATAAGTATGCACTTTCCCATCCATGTCCGTCTTCTTCTTGAAGATCCACTTGCACCCGACTGTCTTACGACCTGGTACATTATCAACCAAATTCCAAACTTGGTTGTCGTACATGGACTGAATCTCGTTGTCCATAGCCTCTTTCCATTTTGCAGACTCTGGGCCTGCCATGGCTTCCTTATAGTTGCTAGGTTCATCCAAATTTACTAGTGTACTATCACTAATAAACGTATCCCCTTCAGTAGTAATATGAAAACCATAAAACTGGGGTGGAACACTAGCCCTAGAGGAACGTCGAAGAGGTAAGGACACGTCAACAGGTTCAACAGGAGTTTCCTCCTCAAGTTGAGTGCCAGTGTCAGAGGTTCCTTCATCGCTTTGATCTTGAATTTCTTCAAGTTCAATTTGCCTCCCACTGTCTTCTTGGCCTATCAATTCCTTTTCTCGGAAAACTCCTCTTCTAGCTACGAAGACAACATTGTCACTCGGTCTATAGAAAAGGTAGCCAAAAGACTTCTGTGGATAGCCGATGAAATAACACTTCTCACTTCGAGGTTCAAGTTTGTCGTGAGTCTCTCGTCTTACGAAAGCCTCACAACCCCAAACCTTAATATGTGCCAACGAGGGAGCCTTCCCTGTCCACATCTCGTGAGGAGTCTTGGAAACCTTCTTAGTGGGAACTAAGTTAAGTATACGGGCGGCAGTCTCTAAGGCATACCCCCAGAAAGCTATTGGTAACGAAGTCCGACTCATCATAGAACGAACCATGTCCAACAAGGTCCGATTACGTCTCTCAGCCACACCATTCAATTGTGGCGTCCTCGGAGGCGTTAATTGTGAAACGATTCCACATTCTTTTAGATAGTCGTGAAACTCAAGACTTAGGTACTCTCCTCCTCGGTCTGACCGAAGCATCTTGATTTTCCTGCCCAGCTGATTCTCCACTTCACTCTTAAACTCTTTGAACTTTTCAAAAGTTTCCGACTTTTGCTTGATCAAGTAGATATATCCATATCTGCTATAATCATCTGTAAAAGTCACGTAGAAGCGGCAAGCATCCCTTGTGGTGGATCTAAAGGGCCCACACACATCAGTGTGTATGAGATCCAATAAACCCTCACCCCTTTCACAAGTGCCAGTAAAGGGTGACTTGGTCATCTTCCCAAGTAAACAAGATTCACATGTATCATCGTCCCTAAGGTCGAATGATTCCAACACTCCATCCTTTTGGAGTTGGGCTATGCGTTTCTTGTTGACATGGCCAAGGCGACAGTGCCACAAGCATGCTTTGTCTAGACTAGTAGACGAATCAATATTCAAAACATTATTTCCGAAATTATCAACAATCATCACAGATTCATAAATCCCATTACAAGGTAATGCATTGAAATAAAAGACACCATTCAAATAAACATTAATAGAACCATTACTATTATCAAAAGAATATCTGAAACCTTGTCTAAACAACCCGTGAAAAGAAATAATGTTTCTTGCCATATCTGGCGAATAACAGCAATTCTCTAAATCTATTCCTAACCCATTACTCAACACTAAAGAATAAACACCGACTTTGGTCACAGGCGATGATCTTCTGTTTCCCATAATCGGGTTCATCTTCCCATGCTCCATTTCCCTACTTCTTTTTAGGCCCTGCAAATCAGAACAAATGTGGTAACCACATCCTGTATCAAGAACCCATGAAGTAGCAAATGATGAGTTATTAGATTTAATAGAATACATACCTGCAAATGTGGGCTTGATCTTCCCATCTTTAATGTCCTGCAGATATTGTGGGCAGCTTCGCTTCCAGTGGCCCTTTTGGTGGCAATAGAAGCACTCTGCTTCTTTAGGATCGGAAGAGGGTCTAGCGGGGCCTACTTTGGTCCCACTTGAGGACGAACCATCACAGGTTTTCCCCTTATGGTGGCTCTTACATGGAGCCTTCCTCTTTTTACCCTTTCCTTGACCTATCGCCATCACAGGAGCGGCCACAGCAGGGGACGGTGCAACGGATTTGTCTTTGAGGTTGCTCTCAGCAGTCCTCAAGAGTCCTTGGAGCTTGCTCAAGGAGACCTCCTCTTTGTTCATATGGTAGGTCATCCTAAACTGATTGTAGCAGGAGGGCAAGGAGTGGAGGATTATGTCAATAGCCAAATCCTCATCAAACTTAACATTAAGTTTGAGAAGACGATCAACATACCTCTGCATTTTCTGCAAATGAGAGGTTAGGGATTCTCCACTCCCCATCTTAGCGGTGATCATGTTAGTAATGATCTCATAGCGCTCTTGCCTCGCGCTCTGGTGATACCTGTCCAGCAAATCCTGATGCATTTCATATGGATACATGTCCTCATAGGACTTTTGGAGTTCGAGGTTCATGGTGGCCAGCATGATGCAGTGAACTTTCGTGGCATCACGCTCGTGGGCCTCAAAGGCGGCCAATTCCTCAGGAGTAGCAACATCTGGGATGATCTTCTCAAGCTTTTCATCGAGGACATATTCTTTGTCCTCGTAGCGTGTGATCATGCGGATATACCTCATCCATTCGTTGAAGTTTGAACCATCAAATGTCACTTTCTGACACAAGTTCATCAACGAGAATGACCCAGAAGCGTTGTTGTTGTTGTTGTTTGCAGACATCTGAAAAAGGAAAGGAACAAAGTTTGATTAGAAATGAATCCCTAATTAAACACCCAAATGAGTAATTAGGGCTAGGATCCAACAACATTATTTACAACTTAGAAAGGGATGCCGTACTCTAAAAGTAAATAATTTGAAGGTAAGTGAATGACGATTCACTAATTCTCACCATGAAAAACGAAAAAGCAATTTAGGTTTTAAATGTATTGAAAACTCCTAGATCTTTGAGATTCATTGAACTTTTCAATGGCATGTTTAAATCTCGATATGCATTTCAAATTTGCGACTGGGATGCCGAGGATCGCAAACAAATTTGTGAATAACCATGCGAATCAACGCGGTGCACTCAATGTCTTTATCACCTAATCAATGTGCCGGTGAACCACACACGCTCCATTGATCTATGACAAACATCGAGTCACCCTTCGCTACCAATGTCATCCCCAAATTGATGTGCCGGTTAACCACACGCGCTCCATCAACGTTTGACAAGGGTACGAAGTGTAATTCCATGGATTAGCATCATTTTCACATTTTACCCTAAAGTAACTAAGAGTGGGAATTTGCAAAAAAATGTAGTTACTTTAATATTTCCATTATACTTTTAATGAGGAATTAAGTGCCCTATCCTATCCGTTCGGCTAACGACCCTCCACCAGTCAAGCAAGCGGTAGATGTGAGTGTACATCCATTAAGCGCCATTTTATAGGCAGCAACCTTATACCCACCTTATAGACTGGCTTCGTGAATGAGGCCTACTAGCGATAAGACTAGCTTATTCTTATACATATATAATAATTAATCTTATAATATCATAATTGTATAAGGGTGTATTTTAAAACATTTCAAAAATACTAGTATCTTAATGTGTATTTAAAATTTTCGGAATTAAGGCTATTTAATTTAAAATTTTAAACACCAAAAAAATCTTTGATTTAATAATTATCAAAATCAAACAATTAATTTGAAGTATTAAATCTTTAGGGATTATCATAAAATTAAACTATTAATTTATTTAATCCTTTTATTTTAAATATATGGAAAGGATAATACAAGATCTTCAATTATCTAGTTTAAACAATTAAATTGATAATCACAAAGATAGTATTATCCATATCCCTAAAAAACTTGGGATCTTATCTTGGGGACAGGGATTTTCGAAATCCTTAGGGTTTCATAACCCTAATTTCGAAATTTGGAGGCTAGGCAAAAAGGTTTCAAGAACCCTATCAAAAAATCGCCAACTAGGGTTTGGCAACCCTAATTTGCGAAAATCACCAAGCCTTAGGGTTTACTTGCCATAAACCCTAATTTGTCAAGTTCATAATATGCATCAAATCCAATTGAAAACAAAAAACCAATGGCTCTGATACCACTGTTAGGTTTTATACAAACAATCCTATGTGTGCATACAACCCTAGTTTGGATCTATGTTTTCACTATAAGACATACAACTATATGAACACAAAATAAACCCTGGCATGCTTCTATGATTTTCGAAATTTACATAGAAGTGTAGAAAAACATACCTTTGTTGTTATATAGCAATAACAACTAGTTTCCTTGATCTCTTGAACTCTCTTGAACTCTTGAAAGCAAGCACCACAATTGTAGTGCCTCTAATGGCTCACAAACACCTTGAAGCAAGAAGGCAACTAAGAGAGAGGAGGGAATGAAGCTAATTTCGGCCCTAGGGTTCCCTTGGAATCAAGTGGCCTTAAATTGAAGCATAGGGCATGTATTTATACTATAGGGTGCTAGGGTTTCAGTCAAAACCCTAATGGACAGCTTAGCCACCAAGCAGCCCAAGGAACCTTCTGGAATGAGGCCTTGGACGAAAATATGATGATCCTTCATCATAATTTCGTTCCCCCTTAGTCCATTAGGTTTCCTAGCCCAAAACTCAACTATCACACAATTGACAGTTTATACCCCTTTATTTAATTTGTCTCTTTTAGTCACCAAATTAAATCCTAATTAATTTATGACTAATACTAATCAAATAAATATGATTTCTCCTTTAATATATTATTCTTATAATATATTAATAAATCATAATATCTCCTCTCTCATATCAAATTCCCTTGTCAAGTTGCTTTGGTGAAGGCAACCCAAAAGGACCATGCACACTCGGGACAAGTATATACCAAATATGGTTACTGACTTAGACATTAATCCAACATGTATAGCATTAGAAATAGGACGCTTTTCATTAATTGTTGCATTGTAACCCTTGACACCTCTACAGTTAAAATTCTTAATCGAGCTCTTTTGAGGTGTTGAATATTAATCATTCGACATTGTTTGATCCATTCTTGTGTTCTTTGCTTCATTATTATTAATTAACTATTTAGAATCTATCGATCTTATTAACATATTATTCTCATCGGTTTTATGTAAATTAAAACTACATATTACAAATTTTAAGCACAAAAAACTTATACATATTGGTCTCGAGGATTCTAAGACTACAACTCATCTTAAAGGAAAATATCGGATTTTCTGGAAAATACACTCTATCACTTCACAAGGAAAAATGACACATTTTCTCATACAAAACGCTTATGAACTCACCAACTTAATTGTTGACACTTTTTCAAACAACTTGTATTCTCAGGGAATCTTTAAAATAGGTAACCACCAGCTTTTGAGGATGGGACGATAAGGCGTCAAACAAAGCTTTTGTCATCATATTGTAATTGACTTTTGAAACATGTAACACTTACAATGATGTAACTCTTTCATTTATATTTAAGATGGTTATGTTTATTTCTTTACTATTATTCAATTGTTATGATATTGTACATGATGTCACCTGCCCCCAGACATTTCCGCCATCCTGGTTTTGGGGTGTCATAGTCCAAAAGAGATTTTGTATCGAACTTTTCAATTATCACATTGAGAGGCTTGCAGGAAATTTTATAGTTTTGAGTTTGAGAATGAGGAGGAGCGGGAGGAGGATTGTTGTTGTTGTTGTTGTTGACTGGGATCAACATCTATAAAAGATATGATTCCAATTAGCTCGATATATAAAACCCTTAATAAATAATCACCCTAAATCAAATTATTAAATTAAGGCTATGATTGACATTTGGCTTAATGATATGTAAAGGGATGCCATAAACACATCACAAATTTATTTAGGTAGACAAAACTCTTTGTCAATTTTGATCACCTTGTTGACTGGGATCAACATCTATAAAAGATATGATTCCAATTAGCTCGATATATAAAACCCTTAATAAATAATCACCCTAAATCAAATTATTAAATTAAGGCTAGGATTCACATTTGGCTTCATGATATGTAAAGGGATGCCATAAACACATCAAAAATTTATTTAGGTAGACAAAACTCTTTGTCAATTTTGATCACCACAATATCCTAGATCTTCAATATTCATTAACTAGCAATAACATGTTAATCTCGGATTATGTTCATCTCAAATTCAATGACAGGGATACCACAGATCATTGAACAGATGGTGAATCACCCATACAAAATTGTGCTTTCCCCATCTCAAGCTACGCTTGAGATTCGCGAGTCTCATATCATTCTCTATTTATACTCTCAAATTGACGTATCGGTTAACCACACGAGCTCCATCAACAAGTTATAAAGGGAATGTGCAATTTTTATGGATAAATTAAGATTTAGTTTTAATTAAAAAAAAAAGATATTTTGTTTATACATGTATTTAGAATACTTTTAAATTGAGCATTATCACCATCAAACCACTTCAGTAACTCCATTCTCAAAATGCAATAGTGCGGTGAGGGTGGTAAGTGCAAAGAATATTAAAAAACAACATCATTAGAAATCAAAGAGACCTCCTTAAACCCCTACATCAGAATGGGTGAGCCTAGTCATCGTAACACTGATAATGTTAATATTTAAAACATACGAGGATGCAAGTTGTAAATTTCTGATATATATATATATATATATATATATATATATATATATATATATATATATATATATATATATATATATATATATATATATATATATATAAAGGGGTAAATTAAACTCTTCAAATTTATTTTTTCTAATATTAATTCTATTTAATTGTGAGGACACAATGTGATAATTAATAAATCATGAGGGTTTAATATTCAAATTCATAAATCTCTATTATAAACAATATTAAACATTTAAATTCAATATTTAAATAAAAAATATTCAAATTCAAATAATATTTACCACTTTTCAGATTTAAAACATTTTAAATTTAGTATTTATCCATATTTAATAAATCTTCACGTTTGAAAAATAAAAAATCAGGGAAAACCTAATCCAACAAACTCACGTCGTGAGCAACAAGCTCTCACATCATGAGCTACGATTAAAGGTTTTATAAATTATGGAATTTTCAATCATTCTTCTTTCATTCAATTTCAAACAAGTATTTACATAAAATATCAATCTAGGTTGAAAGTAATCATGAACCAATGGATCTGATAATATTGTTAGGTTTTCTACGTATCAAATACACTCTAAACTAGGTAACAAAAAAATCAGAACTACGACATACCTGAGTGTACATGAAATCTATGTATTTACGGTTTCATACTAATTACATCTACCCTAGAAAACTGAAATACAAAGGAAGAATCACATACATATTTTGCAGCCAAAGATCTTCATGCTTGACTCCTCGTGCGTGCCACCTTGTTTGGATTATGAGGATCCAAGCAAGAATCCCTCTCTTGGTTCACACCCAATGAACTCAAAAGAATAGAATAAAAAAATAACTAGGAGAAGATGAACTATAAGGAGAGTTCTTCCATAAGGAGAGGGAAAGAAGTGACGAAAAATCAAGTCAAATAATGAGCAATGAAGAATGAATCCCTAAGGCCCTATTTATAGTCTTGGATACCTTTCAGGGTTTTATTCTCAAGCTCATGTGGGATGGATAATCCTATGAACAAAATTCCCATTATCCAAAGGGAATTTTAGTCCACCACCCTTCTTCCTAGGGTTCTGGAATATTCTTGATTAACTAATTATTGATTAATTGATATTCAACCCTTCTATTAATTAAACTGTTAATTGATTTCTAAATTGTTTTTCCATTTAGTTTCTAATTAATTATTAAACTATAATAATTAATACACTAATTCCTTATCTATTTATTCCACTTAATTTGAGTCTTGAAGGCAACCCACGAGGACCTTGTTGTTATTAGATATATTACCAATAGTTAATGACATTGGACACACTTTCCAATAGTCTCTCAGTTAGACAAGTCATTAAATATATGTGACCCAATACTTCTCTAATAATCAAAACAGAGAGTGTCATCCAATGCATCTGTTGAACTCTGATCTAATCAGTTTTAGCCCTCAGATAAGTAATCGACTATTCTTTCATCCTCATGATATCTATATGAATTCAAGACATGGATAATGGTCGATCTCAGAATTCAAGATTATGTTTCCCGATAAATACTTGTTGTGACTGAATTTGACTACTAACCTCAATTGATTACAATGGCTTGTGACCGTTCACAGTTGTTCACATCCTTCCTCCATTCGCAACCTATTGCAATGTGAATGAGAGTTTCTGCTAGAGAAACGACTTCCATTAACTTCTAATCCTTCACTTCTTGTCACAATTGACATTCATACCTACTTTTCATCAGATTAGAATTTAAAGTTGGAGAATCGCAATCTATATACGTATCAAACCCTCCCCATTCAAAAGGAATTGACCTCAATTTCTGAAGGACTTGACAATCTTCAACTTCTTTAATAAATTCTTCTCTAGTCATTAAATTGAATTTTTTAACAAATTCCCCTTCTCCCATCAGAGTCGTAGATAAGAGTGGAATCTTCTTCATCCTCTTTTTCTTTTTCTTCATCAGTGTCATAAATGGGTTTGAAATCTTCTTTAATGGAGTCAGTGTCACCAAAATGACTATTATAGTCTTCACTTAACATGCCCCGAAAGAGTTGACGATTATTCAACAAAATCGAGAAGTAAACATCCACGGATTCGAATCTCTCGCTCATTGGAGACATTCTGAACCAGGAATTCTGCTTTGACAAATTCACATAAAAATTATTTTTTCTTATTTTTTCTTTTAAACTACAATAGCAACTAGAATCAACAATAATACTCCGCAAGAACTTGGGTCTCTGATAGAAACTTCTGGTCATGTAGGAACTTGTGGCTCTGATACCATTTGATGCATATTTGGACAACTCCAAGAGTACACAACCCGACTCGGATTTCCAACACCACAATTGACTTGAAATTTGGAGCTTGGAATCGAATTTACAGCGGAATAACACAATAAAAAAGAACAAAAGGCAAGAAGAAAGGATAAATGACAAGAACAATAAATTGATATTCTGATGATCAAAGTAGACCTATAGCTTGAAACTTCGTTGAAAACAAATCAAGGCCTATTGATTTGAGTTCGGTGAAAACAAGTTAAGACTAATTAACTTGAATTCAAGATCAGAATTAGGAAACGCATCCCAAAAAGACCGATTTCGAATTGTACGCAACAACTCTAATGGACAACGATTCAACTTTTCATATATTCAACATAACACATAAGTCTTAGATATGATTATCCATGGCTTTAAATAGCCTTACAATCTAACAGTAAAACAAATCAAAAGACTCTTAATAAGTATGCCAATTAATGACTTATTTTAATGCTAATAAAAATAATAATAAAAGCTAGTAAAGTCTTGTCTTGGGAAGTGGTAAAGGCGGCTATAATTTCCAAGGCGTTCGGTAAAGCTCTATGTGTAAAGTAGCTTCGCACCCCACAACTTTACATCTAACAAACACCATTCGCGTTAGCAGCCTTCACATCCATTCAGTCTTCATTTGCAACATCCTCTTTTGTTGGCCCTTCGCATCCAAGGTTGTACCTAAATCATGTAACGACCATAAAATTCCAACCAATTTAAAGTTTTCAAAAACAACCCGATTTCATTAAATTATTACAAAAAGGTTTTCAATACATTTATTATCAGAGTATTCCCAGAACCATAATCATAAAACATAAACTCGAGGAGCGGTACGATCACGCCTTTGCCTTGCCACGGTCTCCTGAAGAACCTGAAAAACATTAAACCACAACTGTAAGCCCGAAAGCTTAGTGAGATACCCCCAAAATACCAACCACATATACCATACACATATAACATGCTATATCATAATAATCACAAAACAGTCATGCATATCGGGTCTACTGTGTGACTGGTCTGCCACACCGGCCAACAGTCCACCTGGTCCACCCTCCGAGTCTAGCCATATACATCGAGTCTGCAGTGTGATTGGTCCGCCCGCACCGGGCCTTCAATCCACCTGGTCCACTCTCTGAGTCTACAATATGATTGGTCCGCCCGTATCGGGCCTTCAGTCGGTCTGGTCCACTCTCCGAGCCTCGGCACGTCTGGTCCGCCCTCTTGGGGCCTACAGCCTATCCGGACCGCTCGTTGGGCCTTCGGGACAACCGGTCCGCCCTGGGTATCTTGGCCTACAACACAAAGCAGGATCCGCCTCAACCCAACTCCAGTCCAACAACCATGTGCACATAAACATACAATCATATAACAATTCACAGTCAACAAGCCGATCTAGCAGATCACATAACATATCATCATCCTAACCAGGATACCGACCTAACCGGTCACTAGCATAGCATTATCCTACATAACAGAATTCCGATCTTAACCAGGTCTCTAACATATACCATCCTAGCTATCAGGATGCAAACATATCAAAGCAATAACATAACAACCAATACCCGGATCTCCATCCGATAAAGGGCCGGCCTTGGTGCCTTAGACTTTATTGATATAGTGAGGATAACTCACCTCGCACTGCCGAAACTCTGAACTGAAGAAGCAGATTCCCGAATCACCGCCTCACCGAAAATCCCGAACTAGCCATCATAGCACAAATAATCATTAGGCTAAGCACAATACCCTTCCAAGGGTAAATTGACCAATTTACCCTTAACTCATTTCGGCCTGACACTGGATAAGCTCTCAAGCCCACTAATGGCCCAAAGTCCAAAAGTCCGAAGCAAAACCCACTATTGGCCCAATTTACCAAATTGGGCCCACCACACCAAATGGGCCTAGACCTATGGCCCATAATAATTAATTGGGCCCATAATAATTAATTGGTCCCAAAGTACTATATCCAAATTATCCAGTCATGGCCCAAAAATCCAACAGCCCAATAACAATCCAAACTCTAAGGCCCAAAATGAAAATCCAACAGGGGGAGTACGCTGGGCGTACCCTCCTTGGTACGTTGGGCGTACACACTGATTCGCAACTGGGGATTGGGGCACTGACCCGCTACGCGGGGCGTAACTTCGCTGCTCATTAAGTCCTCATAACTTCTTAATGGCTTAAGCTCTTAAGCCCAAACTTCAGATCCTTTGGCCAAATATGCCTAAGATTCATAAAGTCTCAAACTTTATCACTTGGGACGTCCATAAAGCTCTTAATCCAAGGTCTTAATCCATTAAGACCTACTTATCTCACACATGGAACAACCACAACCCTTGGGACCTCATTTTTCTCACTCAAGACCTCTCCAAAGGTCTGAAAGGACAGATAATATCGGCCAACTCAAAGCATGCATCAAGATGAGGACTTTTGGGACAAGAATGATGTCAAAACTTCACAACACTTAGATTTATGCAATATAAATGACAAGCAAGAAGCTTTATACCTCCTATAGGCTCCAAAGGATGATATCTTTCCAGATCTACAAGCTCCAACCACTCCACTCTTCTTTGACAACTTCCTCTTTTTTCTTCTAGCCTCTCCTTTGCCAAAATAAGCTTTTCAAGGCCAAACACGCCCAACAATGGAGGTGGAACGGCTATTTAGGGTTTCTGAGGTTAAGAGAGAGCTTATGGAGGCTAGGGTATGAATCAACATGTTCCTTATATAGTGGTTGACCCTGATTTTAGGGTTTTAGAACTCTGAGAGTACGTTGGGCGTACTCAACCTTGCACCTGCGTCCACTTACGCCCTTACGCTGGGCGTAATCCCAGCTTACGCTGGGCGTACTCGGCGTGTCCCCAAATTTCATATTTGGCCCCCTTTTTCCACTTTTCTCACAAGATGACCAAAATACCCTTCCTCTTAAATCTCGGGGACTCACAATTAAGTACTCTTAGGAAGGGGCGTTACAAATCACATCCCGAAGAAAGTTGCAACCAAGCGATCCATCACATCCATATATCCTATTGGTACCAAGTAGCTTTCGCATCTAAGTATGTTTCCCATCCAAGCTTTCGCATCCAAGTCCCTCGGAACCAACAACAAGCAAATGGTATCCACGCTCATTGGAACCAAGCTGTTCGGAACGTAACATCTCGCATCCAATCGCAACCATACTGGAACTTGAAGTCGCACTCACAACCAAGTCGTTCGCACTCGCAATTGCTCACAAGGGACTCCAACGTCTTCCACTCTTTCGAAACTAACCCCGATTGACTGCAACAACTTGCAACCGTTCACATTCGTTCGCAATCTTTCACATCCTTCCTCCATTCACAACCTGTTGCAATGCGAGCATAAGTTTCTGCCACGATCATTCGCTTCTGGTCGCAATTGACTATCATAACCACTTGCCATCATATGAGAATTTAAAGTTGGAGAATCGGAGTCCATATACGTATCACAAAATTATGACAAAAAAACGAATTATAAACTTTTATGTCTGAAAACTGCTCAAACTGTCACAAAAAAACGAGTTTAAATCAGGGTCAGGACAAAAGTAAAAAACAAATCAATTTTCTAAAAATCATATTTCTGATGCATTATTAACAAGGTAATATAATCCAAATAAAAAAAATTTCGCACTGACCTAGCAGCTAGACCCAGTCAAGGGATTTGCTCCTTAGACCCCACTACAAGAGGCATTTCGTTCATTTAGGGGCTTTCCCCATAAATGACAGTGCATTTTGAATCTTAAAAATACTCAAACAAGTGTGCATTCCTCACCACCTTTACATGTTTAATGTTTATCAAGATTGTTTTTTGTCAACAAATCAATCTCATTACATTTAAATAATATCAGTGAAACCGACAAAAAAAAACAAGTTTGAAAAAATTAAGGACTAACCAATCAGATTTACCTACACGAGAGATACCATTTGTGCAATTTACAATTAATTTATTTTAGTGTTGGTGTGAAAATTTATAGACTTTTTACCTTTAAATTACATTTACAACATTTAGTTTCTAATAAAAAAGAAATACCTAAATGACAACTCCGGATTCTCAAATCGACTCATGCAAACAATATTTCATAAAAAAAATATAGACTAAACTGCACAAATGGTCCTTGTGGTTTGCTGAAAATTGCCACTTTGGTCCAAAAAGGTTTGGACTAGCACCACAGGTCAAAAGTTTTCATTTTATTGCGAGTTTGGTCCAATTTTGTTTGAACTTTTTTATAAAGATGATTTTGCCCCTGATTATTTAATATTTTAATTTTCTTTTATTACAACAATTAAAAAGAATTAAAAACAAAAGAAAAAAGAAAATACTCTCTCTCTCTCTCACCTATCTTCTTCTCCTTCCTCAAGAACGCTGAAGAATATCTTCCACCACCACCAACATTCGACCGTCGTCCTCTACCACCATTGTTTGACCACCATCCGCCACAACCACAATTTTCCATATCCATCTCCACCTAAATGAAATCAGATTAACACACACATAAAAATGAAATCTGATGAGCAAACATAGTTCAACACAAACATCCATCGATTTTCAACAGATACAACACAAACACACACACATACATATTAAACAAACACACAAACTCGAACAAGAAAAACGAGAGATTAAACACACATACACACAAAACACCACAACAGATCTGAATAGCTAGGGTTTCAAAAATCAGCGCCAAACCTTCATCGGTGTAAGATCTGAGAAGGGTTCGTAAAGAGGTGGTGATCGCCACACCTCATTCGATTAGGTTGAGTCTAGCGCCACCATTACTATGGTTTCAACTCGCCACCATTACAAACCCTAACCTGTTACAGATCCGTTTCAGAGATGGGGGCGACAAGGAGAAACATGATGGTTGGATAGATCTACACTGAGAATGGCGACGAGGAGGGAACAAGTCTAAATCCTAGCCGTTGCCGCCTTCTACCCCCTACTAGATCTTGATTCGTTATGGTTGTTAACGATGACCGGGTCATAAAGTTTCATGTTAGGGCTTCTTTTAACAGGAGGAAGAGGAGGAGGAGATCGTCGTCTAAGGATGGGATTAGAGACCCATTACTCGATCTGATTTCGTCTTCTTGAATGTGTTCATTAGAAAACCCTTCATTAGATCTGATTTCATGTATGTTTTCTTGAGTGTGCGTGTTTGGAGAATAAACTTAAAAAATATGGAGTGTTTGTATATGTGTTCATGAATATGAATATGTGTTCCTGAGTTTCAATGTGTGCTCTTGAGTGTTTTGTATTTACAGAGAGAGAGAGGGGGAGAGAGAGAGAGGTAATTTTTTATTAATTTTTTTAATCATAAAAATATATAAATAGATAAACTGAAAAAACTAAAAAAACAAAAAAAAAGGGTAAAATCGTCATTTCAAAAAAGTTTAAAGTAAATTAAACCAAACTCGTAATAAAATGAAAACTTTGAACCTGTGATGCTAGTCTAAACCTTTTTGAACCAAAGTGGCAATTTTCAGCAAACCACAGGGACCATTTGTGCAGTTTAGTCAAAAATATAGTTATTTTTGTTAATAAACTCATTTATAAAAGATACTTTAGAATATCCCTGAAGTATCCTGTGTTATATGATTACAATCATATAAATAAATCAATTGCCGAAAATTACATCAAATATTTATTTACCTATAACTTATAAGAGATAAGTTTAAAAATAGAAATTTTAATAGTAAATTATCAAAAAAATGAAGTGGGAGTATTTTTTTTTTCTTTCTCAAGTTCGGTTAGTAAAAAAAATCAAAAAAAAAAAAAAAAAATTCAACAATTTTGAAAACAAGAACAGGTGGGGGTGGGTGCACACCATGTGTTGTACCACAACAATTGAAAACGACAGCACTAACGTACAACCCACGCCAGCGCATTTTAGCCTTAACGCCTGCATATTCTACTCTTGTATAAAACAACCCTCCCCTACCTCCGAAACGAACGCACGTCGGCCATCGTCCCCACCAAACGCCAAGACTATGGATCTCCGTCGTAGACTCCCTCCTAAACCTCCATCCGCTACATTCCTCAACCACCAGAAGGCTGTTACTGACGGTGAAGATCGGTCACCTTCCTCCACGAAGGCCGGTGTTATTGATCGCTCACCGTCGCCAGTTCCTAAAGCGTCGGATGCATTACCGCTTCCTCTTTACCTAACAAATGGCATTTTCTTCACTTTGTTCTTCTCTGTTGCCTACTACCTTCTTCACCGTTGGCGTGACAAGATCCGGTCATCTACGCCGCTCCATGTCGTGACGCTCTCGGAGCTGGCCGCCATCGTCTCCCTCATTGCCTCGTTCATCTACCTTCTAGGGTTCTTTGGCATCGATTTCGTGCAATCCTTTATCACCACCGCACGTGGTGAAGAAGACAGTTTTGTGCTTGAAGGTGAAGTCGAACACCATTCTGAACCTAAACCTAGAATTATGGATCCACTGCCGTCTCTCGCTCTCGCGTCTGAAGAGGACGAGGAGATTGTGAAGTCTGTGGTTTGTGGATCGGTTTCGTCGTATTCTCTGGAGTCACAACTCGGGGACTGCCTTAGGGCTGCTTCGATTCGACGGCAGGCGTTGGAGAGAACAACGGGGAGGTCGTTGTTAGGATTACCCTTGGAAGGCTTGGATTATGACTCGATTTTAGGGCAGTGTTGCGAGATGCCTGTTGGTTATGTTCAGATACCCGTGGGAATCGCTGGCCCGTTGTTGTTGAATGGTTGTGAGTACATGGTGCCTATGGCAACCACCGAAGGGTGTTTGGTTGCAAGCACAAACAGAGGCTGTAAAGCTATTTTTGCATCCGGTGGAGCTACAGCGATTCTTTTGAAAGATGGAATGACGAGAGCACCTGTTGTAAGGTTTGCCACGGCGGAGAGAGCTTCACAACTCAAGTTCTTTCTTGAAGACGCCATCAATTTTGATACATTAAGCGTCATTTTCAATAAGTAAGTTCCCTCTCTATCAGTTCTTTTCAATATACATAAGTAGTTTTCCTATCTAATTCTCTAAGTTCCAAATCCGAATTCAGCTGCATTAGACAGGTAACAGTCATGTAATTATCATATGCAATTGACATATCTGATGTTGATAGGTTCAGCTCCGTACAAAACTAGTTTCTGGTTCATAATCGATCTTATCTTTTACTATAAACAGATCAAGCAGATTCGGCAGGCTCCAAAACATTCAATGCGCAATCGCTGGGAAAAATCTGTACATCAGATTCACTTGCAGCACAGGTGATGCTATGGGAATGAACATGGTATCAAAGGGTGTCCAAAACGTGTTAGATTTTCTTCAAAATGATTTCCCAGACATGGATGTGATTGGCATATCTGGTAAGTCCTCCATTTCTCTTAACTTCATATGTTGGAGCAATCAGCAACCATGGATTCTTGAATGTGTTATGAAATGTCAATTTGAGTAGGAAACTTTTGCTCGGACAAAAAACCTGCTGCTGTGAACTGGATCGAAGGGCGTGGGAAGTCTGTTGTCTGTGAAGCAGTGATCAGTGAAGAGATTGTGAAAAAGGTTCTTAAAACAACAGTTCATGGTCTTGTAGAACTTAACATGCTCAAGAACTTAACTGGTTCAGCCATCGCTGGTTCTCTTGGTGGCTTCAATGCCCATGCTGCCAATATTGTGTCTGCAGTCTTCATAGCCACTGGTCAAGATCCTGCCCAAAACATTGAGAGCTCCCACTGCATAACCATGATGGAGGCTGTCAATAATGGAAAAGACCTCCACATATCCGTTACTATGCCTTCAATTGAGGTATTTCCCCCTTCAATTTCACTATAAATTAAAATCAGGATCATGGGGATTTCTAATCTTGATAATCCTTCATACTAAAACAAAACCAATTCTTGTTTTGGGCAATGTACTATTATTATTAGTTATAGCCAATTTATGCAAAATAGCAACATACTTCAATTGTTTGTCCATTACGCTCGATGATGATTGTTGCACATGTGTTATTTTGTCCTGTATCTATTTTTAGCAATTGTGGACAGAAGCTAAATCATGTTCCCATTTTAAGTAAAAAACATACATTGCCTAAAATAAGAAATCGGCTACAGTTAGGTAGGTGCATTTAACCCTTCAAACAACAGCTAGCCTAGTTTACATGTGGCACTCTTTCCCTTTTTTTTTTTTTTTTTTTCCCTATCAAGTACTCTATGGATAAATGTTGTTTTTAAAAATATTTAAGAAAATAACGACTCGTTTGGGCTGATGAAAACAAATAAATAAATGAGTGCAAATTTGTAACAAGTAGTAATGTGGAAAATCTCATTGTTCACTGTGAAGGGTAAAATGGTCATATTGATTTGGTGTATGTTTGTTTATATATTAGGTTGGTACGGTTGGAGGAGGGACACAGCTGGCATCACAGTCAGCATGTCTGAACCTACTTGGAGTGAAGGGTGCAAGCATTGGGTCACCGGGGTCAAATGCGAGGCTGTTGGCGAGTGTGGTGGCTGGTTCGGTTTTGGCAGGTGAGCTGTCGCTGATGTCAGCAATAGCAGCGGGACAGCTGGTTAAGAGCCACATGAAATACAATAGATCAAACAGGGATATGGCAGCAATTGCATCAACTGTTTGAAGCTTTTGCAGTTTTATTTATATTAAATTGTATTTGTGTTTGTGTTTGTGTTTGTATCCATCAGTCTATGTATAAATTAAAATCTATAGGGGAGTCCTGGTTATTTATTTATAAGTCGTTATTTTTTGATTGGTAATTGTTTATTTTTCATTAAAAAGCCATTTAGTTATTGATCATCAATTTCTTTTACATATAAAAACTTTTAGAGTTATTCTCTAAAACGACCATATGTCGAAGAGAGATATCTCCATATGACCATATTTTTCCAAAGTAGAAGAAAAATGACCATCAAAGCTGTGAACCTCACCTTGCTAAACTTGTTTCATTTGGTTTCAGTTTTCGTTTTTTTGTTTTCAATTTTCAATTGGAAGTTTTATAAACGTGTTTTTCTTTCGGTTTTAGATAATTAGAAAACGTATTTAGATGTGTGTTTGTTATCAATTTTTATTTTTAGAAAACGGTAGTGGTGGTAGGATGGGGGTGGTGGCAGTGGGTGGCTGTGGTGATGCGGTTGATGGTGGTGGTGGTGGTGGCGGCAGTAGTGGCAGTGATTGATGGTTGTGGTGGTGCTGGGGTGGTATTGGTATTGTCGGGGTGGTGCTGGTGATGATGATGGTAGGTTGGTGATTGAAGTAGTAGTGGTGGGTGTGTATCTGTTTTTTTAGGGGTGGGGGTGGGGTTTGTGGGTGGATAGGTATGAGTGGGTAGGGGTGTGGTGGGTTGAGGATATTAGAGTAAGGATATGTAGATGTAGATGGGTGGGATGAGTGTGTTTATATTTTAATTTTTCTTTGGAATTATAAAAAGACTAAACTGCACAAATAGTCCCTGTGGTTTGCTCAAAATTGCCACTTTGGTCCAAAAAAGTTTGGACTAGCACCAGAGGTCCAAAACTTTCACTTTGTTGCGTTTTTGGTCCAATCTATTATGTCTTTTTTCAAAATGACGGATTTACCCCTATTAATATAATTTTCTTTTTTTCTTATTTGCTTTTCTGATATTCAGATTAAAATAAATAAATAAATAAATATACAACTAATAACCCTCCAAACCCCACCCCACCTCTCTCTCTCTCTCTCTCTCTCTCTCTCTCTTCAAACCCGTCGGAACAGGAAAGCAAAAGCAGTAGGGGTGCCATTGCCGCCCTCCGTCGCCGCTGCTGTGGAATCCCATCGGACACCACCAACCTCTTGACACCACATGAAGATCCCACCTCGATGCATGTTCACAACTCAGCTCGTCGGAACCCTAGTTGTAGGGATGATGAATCTCGCAGGGCTTCATCCTGAAATTCCATGGACATCCCCCAAATTCAAAGTTACATTTGATACTTTTGTGATTTGGGGAGTCATCGGACCTGAGCGAATCTTTGGTTCTAGAGGTTTGTTTAGAAATTGGATATGGATTTTTCTAATCGGCGGTGTTGGATGCGGGGACGACATTCATGGGTGTGCTGTTGTTCTCCGCCTTGCAAAACGAATGGGTTAATTTGAAGTCCCCTACGCCCTTTTGTATCTGGTCGGAATCGACGATGAGCAGCAAGGTGGCGGCGGTGATCTAATGTGGTGGTCAGAGTCCGTTCCAGCGACTCTGGTTACTATGTATCAGGTCGGAATCGGCGGAGAAAGTGAATGGGTTTGGAGAGGGCCCGGTGGCGGCCGAAATTTGTGGCTGCAGGTTGTCTTCCTTGCTGGAAAGTCTCCACCTTCATTGGTGGTTTTATCAATTCAGAAAAAAAACGAAGGAGGGGGAAATAGATTAGAGGTCAGGGGATATTAGATGGTGGTGGGTCACGGTGGTAGCGGGTGGTCGAGGGTGGTAGCCCTTGACTGCCCTTGATTCCCTCTTCGATCCTGGACAATAATTCAGTGAGAGGGAGGGAAAAAGAGGCAAGATGGTGAGGTTATTTTTTTCCAACAATGGAGAGAGAGAGAGAGAGAGAGAGAGAGAGAGATTTATTTTCTTGTTTTAGAAAGAGATTTATTTTTATTTTTGTTTTTTGTTTTTTTTTTAAATTAGTAAATCAGAAAAACAAATAAGAAAAAAGAGAAAATCATATTGAAAGGGGTAGATTCGTCATTTTGAAAATAATCTGAACAGGTTGGACCAAAGATGCAACAAAATGAAAGTTTTGGACCACTGACGCTAGTCAAAACCTTTTTGGACCAAAATGACATTTTTCGACATACCACAGGGACCATTTGTGCAGTTTTGAACTAAACGTGTTTTCAAAATGAAATTCTTATTTTTCTTGGAATTTTTTTTCCAAAAAACGGCTCATTTTTCCGTAACTAAACGCGCATTTAGTTTTTTCTGCAAAGGCTTACTAACGCCGATATGCAGAGAACTAGTACTTTCGTGAGGTTTTATTCCTTCCACATTCAATTGCAGTCTCGACGACAACGATATAGGCCTACGTTGTCGTATGCATTTGTATTTGGAAGAAATTAAATTTACCTTCTTCTCCATATGGTTGTTATATAATTCAAAATTAAACAACCTTACTATTTGACTCTCAGTTTGTCGTTCTCCCTCCGATTGACTATTTGTTGGTGTTGAATTAACCTCTTTTTAAGTTTAAAAATTAATCATGTTACTCTCCAATTGAGTTAACCTAGTAAAAAGGAGGATGCGATGATTCGGAGTTTGTTAGAAAGAACGATATTAACTCAATAGACAGTTACTACTCAACATTCAAAAGAAGCAGAAGTACCACCCCTGATGATCAAATGAAGAGGTGTTGTGTTTATTAGTGGTTATTTTGAACGACATGGAACCACAACATCCGAATTGTTTCCTTGTGCACCTCTGTCTTTGCAATCTAAAATGAAAAGCTTGGAGGCTAGATGACGCAATATGACATAACATTGGCTTAGTTCCAACATTAAATATTTGTGAGGCATCTTACGTACCTTAGAGATACCATTACCGACATTAGAAGCTAAGGACTTTGAGACACTCAATGGTTAGGTGTATTTCACAGATTCTAATTATCATGTCCTTGATATACATAATTGAAGTTGTGTATGTGCCAACTACAACATTAGATGTGGGACTTACATTACAAACAATGCCATAGACTTAATTCGAATTTCCTCCAACTATTTGATCATCACTATTATGTTATTATGGTGGAAGATAGGCAAATACTTCAACAATTTCAACGCGTCCTAAATTTGCATAGTTCCCCTTAAGTTTAAAACTATATATACTACTCACCTATGACCTCATTATGTAAAATGTTAGCCTTTTTGGTGTATTAAGGATAAACATCATTTTAATTATATTGAAGTCGAACAACAAATCATTATTTCAAACATCATTTTCTTTAAATTAAATATAAGATAATAACCCGATGTTTGGCTATCCTTACCATTACTTGAATAAACAGACTTTGACATATCGGCCAATAAAGGAGATTGACATTTAGACAAGTGTACCCTTTTAGTGGCTTCAACGACATGTTTTAAATTTTAGCTCCTCACCTTGTGATGGTATGCGAGCTATTTCGTGGCCACTTGGATTGGTTTTTGTCCATCAATCATGGTTTTACGATCATGTACTTTCCATTTTAAGGAATGTGGAACTTATCTCCTCTCATGTATTTTGATATACATCCGTTGTGAAGCACGACCATTTAAAAGTATTACATTGAGTATAAGGAAAGTTTAACAAAGTTATCATCACGTGACCGCAAGGTGTGTGGGAGACTATTCGCAACACATGAAAACCACATGACCCATGGGAAATATATAGGTCACTTAAAACATGCAAATTTTCTCACAAGGTAATGTACCTTTTTGATGGTCATAATGCTTCATGAATGATTCCAATAGACTTTTAAACTCCTAATAATGATTAATAAATCTAATTACAACCCTTGACATGACAAACATGAAGATTAACATACTTAAACTAAGGATTTAATAACTAGAAGTTCCAAAAACTCAACTAGAAGCCTCATTGGAGGCATGGCCTAACATTTGCAATTTCGCCTCATTTGACTTGTGAAGCTCATTCAAATTGCACACATAAAAGATATAGAATGTATTCCACATGAAATTAAGTTGTCATAAGAGTTTAGAACTTAATCATTTCTTAACATTAAGCTCAAAACCTCCAAAAACTCGATAAACACAATTAGATTTAATGATACAACGACTTAATCGCTAAATGATTGATAATTTCATTAATCAAAAGATAAATTTTGAGTTCATAGAAGCCAAGGTTAGAAAATCCCCTTAAAATCTGACTCAAACTTCAAATCAAACAACTATAAGGAGTTGTTGTTTGAATGATGAAATAGGAAAAGAATCAGTGTTACAAAATCAAACAAACACTAGAATTAATATGGAGATTTGGATTTGGAGAAATCTTGCAAACCTTAGACATGTTATATGAATAATTAGAGAAGAATTCTACCTTTTATGACTAGGGGTGATGAAACAAGAGTTAGATCTTCAATAGAAACTCCATAGAGCTTCAAACTTGATTAGACATGAAAAATATCTACTCCTAGTGGAATGTACTTGCTCATGCTACGTCATCGGAACTAAAAGAATTGGAGTTAGGAATGATTTGAACTTGACCAATTGACTTGAAAAATGATTTAAACTTGAGTGTAGGCATGTGACTTGATCTAAGGACTTGAAAATTCTTTAAAATCGAGTTTGGCCATCATATTTTTCGAATCGACCTGCCCAGATCAAGCCGAAATCTTTTGTTAATTTAACTCAGTCGGATTAAACCCCAAACAGAGAATCCTAATTTTTGTAACTTTTGCAAATGAAGTCCAAATTGTGTCTAGTTGTCACGTATGTTATTTCTCATAGACATCTTCTAGATTTAATATATATATATATATATATATATATATATATATATATATATATATATATATATATATATATATATATATTAAATCTAGAAGATGTCTATGAGAAATAACATACTAAGTTATATATATATATATATATATATATATATATATATATATATATATAACTTAAGACAAGCAAATACATGCACCATTCTTTTTTGTTTTCTTGTTTTTTTTTCACAAACACATGTATTCCTCTATTAATATACTTTTTTCCTTTAATATATTAAAAAATACAAATATATTTATTTAATTTCTTATTATAAATTCTATCATTTTATATTTTTTAAGTCAATTAAATAACCGGCTAATTTACGTAAAGCCTAAACGTTGGTTTTTTTATATATATTTAGCCAATATTTTTATTTATGTAGCTATTTGATATAGATAAACAAGTCCAATAAATTCTATGAAACATTTACTTGTTCGAAGGACATGGTAGTGAAGCGAATCGAGAATATATAGCTCATTTACATGATGAAGCATTAATGTAAAATATGGAATGAATATATATATATATATATATATATATATATATATATATATATATATATATATATATATATATATATATATATATATATATATTGTCATTATATGAATTATATTTTAGTGTTGTAAAACTAGAAATTATTACATTTCAGCGTTGAAAAACTCTTTTAAGTTTAATAATAAGTGTATTTATATTTTAGTTTATTTTAGCAGTTTACAATCGTTAAAAAACAAATAATCTTCATGCAGACTGCAAAAATTTGGTCAACTTCTTCTTTAGATACTTATAGATGTCGTCCGCAGACTGTAAATATTTTACCTCTTAAAAAACAAACAACATCTTAGTACACATTTAGGGAATAAATGACCTAACTATTGTTAACTTTAGTAACCACTAAATACTCCAACAACCTTAGAAGTGAAGGGAGTTTGTTCAATCACTTAAGTTGAGTTAATACCCAAGAATAAATATCCTATACTTCTATGACTTCAAATGTTTAGTTTTCATGTGCTATTATACATCTATGTTTTGTGACTGCTATATGTATAATATGTATAATGTGTAACCATGAAAATTGTTTTGATTGAGTTTTATATAGCAAATCAGGGGAAAACGTGATATTTTGCACTTGCTTTTCGAACTTGTAGATTTACTTAGGATGGAATGATGGATTGTGTGAAACGATTATCCTAGTTACCTAAACAACGAAGACAAATGTACAAGGATGATGGTAATTCTATACATACCTCATTTGCGTGTGAGGCTAGTTATCTCATATGTTGATCTAGTGTAATGGGCATATTATTGTAGGTATGATGACGCACATGTATATTGTTTAGCTATGTGCTTCCCTATTAATGATGACATAGGTAAAGATTGGATTTGAGTTCGTTAACATAGGTTGGGATTTAGAAACAAAAAACATTGCATGATGTTTTGATGATTCATGATGTTATTTTGAATGATGACGTATGCATTGATATTGATTGTAAACCCTTTGATAACTAAACTACTAATTGAACATTTTAAAACATTAATGTTGAAATATTATGACCTTTTATCCACAAATGGTTTTTTTAGAACATCTAGTGAGTTAGTATATGTATGAGAATGAACTCATGACTTTTTGTTAGACACTTTGTTAGTCAAGTAGGCTAACTCCAACTTGTTTTTATCCACAAATGATGTTTAAACATTTTGGAAAATGATTATGAAATTAATTAAATATTTTTTTAGACCATACAATGGGCAGTTCATCAAGACGTGCAGACAACTCTTCGGCATGAGAAGTAGGTTGATAGGGTCCTATTGACTTAGTGGAATAATCGCTCGAAGAATGTGTATGAAGCCGAAAGACATAACATCCACTTATATCGGTGTTGTGTTGTCAGATTTCCTAGTTGTTTGAAATATACAAACCATTTCTATAATGACCCATCAATTATCATCAATTTGGACTTAAATAGATGTTAGTTAAACGTCTGCGAATATTCAAGGAAGATCGTGAATCAATAATGAGGTCCTTACATTTGAAATCGGTAACGTTTGCATAGTGAAGAAGATAAATTCCATTTCTCACGAGTAATAAATGCATACACAACTCCTTTATTGAGGCCCCATTACGTTGATGTCGTTACCACATGAGAATGTGGAAGGAATAAAAGCTCACGAATGTATCCTCGCCTCATTTTGTCTGGTTACTTTTATATATTTCACATTTCAAATTTGTTTTTTCAAGTTTCTTTTATTACTACTTTTCATATAAAAGAAATTTAACCAAAACAATCCAATGATATAGGTTAAAAGAATAACTAAAAAGACACAACTTTTGGCCTTGAAGGGCAAAATCTTCAAACTTGACTATAAGTTTTGTTTTGGGATAAGAAAGTTTTTACTTTATGGCCTTATAATATCTGTATCTTTTAAAAACATTATTATAAAATGAGGGAAGGCCACAAATACATATATGCCTCTTCACATAAAAAAATAACAGATAATATGAAAAGCCTTGAAACAAAACTTGTGAAATCCTAATATAGGTTTGATGAGTTTCATGTACCTTGATCTTTTTGGTATATCTCTACATAACATTTGGAATTATCAAACTCTATATAAAATTGTCAAGCTGTGCTTGAAGTTCCTGAATGGACACCATCTTTATGTTATCAATTTCCTCATGAGAGTACTCCTTTTTCAGCAATGATTCTACTTGTTCATGAGCTTCTATGATATTCGTCCTGAACAAAAAAAAAAACATCAAATTATTCAACTCCCTCATTCCAAACCTTGACTTCACATTGACCATTTTTATCAAACATCTAAAAGAAATTTTGATTAAAAATCTTACTTGATTGGTTTGAAAAGTATTGTACGTGTCGATGGATTTTGCAGATAAAGCTTCATTTTCTCCATCACTCTTGGCAGCTCATTTTGCATGCCTGCATTCACCTGTACCAAAACAATATAACTTTTAAAAAATAATAATAATAATAATTGGTTTAAAAAATAATGGATTTATAAGCACATACCTTCTGCACGATTTCAGCAACCTTATCTGGTGAAGCAAACGCGTGCTCCTTGAGTGATTTTCCCATAGCTGACTCTAACTTTTGATTTTGACCACCTGATGACAATGCCACCCTGACAGCTGTCACCTTCAAGAAAAAAAAAATGTTTATTCAGGTTGTCCCCTTATTTATTTTGCTGAAAAAGAGAGAAGATAAATAACTAACCTTTGTAACAAAGGAAAGCATGGGGTCTACTACTAGCTTAGTAACTGACATGATAAACTCTTCACATGTGGCTTTCAGGTTTTTCTCAAGTTCCTACATTTAAAAATACAAATTTACAAAAAAACAATATAATTAAATCAAAACAAAAAAAAAAGTAACAAATCCTGAATTACTAACTGTATACCTTCTTTGCATCAATTTGACTTTCCAAAACTCGAGGCGATAGTGTCCTTGCCAAAGAAGTTGACCTTGACCAATCAAATAATGAGGTTTGACCTCTAAGGATTCGTCTCAGATGCTCCTGAAGTGATCACATACAAATGAATACAAACTTTCAGATTCTTCTAAGAGATTATTGTTTTTTTTTTTTTTTTTTGAAAAAGGAGAAGTTGAAGTAGATACTAACCAACAAATGGGAGAAATCCAGTTCCTTGTGTGTGACTGAGAATTCTATGTCAAAAGGTGCAATCTGTTCTCTTAATATAAGAAGATGCTTGATGAGAAAAAGTTGTCCATCCATTTGTGATGATCTTTTTGCAACAAGTTTGCTTGCTTTCTGTAGCAAACAAATAAAATGAAACATTCGATGACATTAAAATAATTACAGACCAAATGTTGAAACAAATCTGAAGCAATTAAATTCACTTACTTGGATGGATAAAGAGCAAACCTCAACAGCTTCCTGAAGAATGGGAAGAAAAAAAATGGAATTGAATTAAAAAAATAAAAACTAAAAAATATTATGAGATGTTGAAAATTCGCAGACCTGTGCAAGGCCTGTAAAAACTGCTTGCTCCAGACAGTTATATAGTTTTGAAAGACAGGATACGGTTTTTTCCAGTGGAGGGTACCAAGTCTTGACAACATCTGAACTCAGTTCAATCTGCAAATTAATAATTAAAAAATTATAGAATTTATATATACATATATATAGGATTAAAAAGGTGATTTAAGAAGTTAGTTACAGAAGTGGGATCTGATTTGATCTCAGGTGATTGTTCCAGCTTTCCAGGGTAATCCAGATCTTCATCCAAAGGGAGATAATTTGCTATCTAAGATGAACATGAAATAGAATTTAAACAGCTCATTAGTGATGAAATTGGAATTATTTTAATAAAAGGATAATATGAAATGACATAATACCTCATCACGAATATGTGTTCGAGCACGGAAGGTTAACCTTTCGTGAATATCTGCTAAAATTCTGTCCAATGTAGGCCGAATTCCAGCCAAAGATTCACTTCTTCTGCTCAGTTGTTCTCCTATAACTTCTATTTTAAGAATATCCACAAGTTCACAAAGAACATCAAGATTTGTTTCATGGATTAACTTTGGTCTCAGTGTATCATACAAGAAAGTACATCTGTAAACACGAAAGCAGCATTTCAATTTTCAACAAATACACATTAAAGATTATATAAAAGAATTCCATTTATAACTTACAGTGGATCTACCAAAGGAGCCAGACTTGTTATATCCTCTGAAGTTGATGGGAAGAAATGGTCAAACAGTTGGTGCTCCAGTTGGCAAACCTGTCAAAGTGATTAGGATACAAACAGAAGTTTTATACTCTTTTTTTACTGTTTTTATTCACATACATAAAAGCAAAAACATTATAAATTAGATACCTGCATCAAGTACGCACATCCGGATCTGGTTAAAGAAGGTAAAGTCTCCTTTTTGGAATATTCTGAAATCCTTTGAGATACTATGCCTTTAACCTGGATGACATAAAGAAGATGAATAATTACAATCACATCATATAGTGAAAAATTCTATAAAAAAAATTAAAAAAGTGAAAGCTCACCAAAGATAGGCGTTGTTCACAGTATATTCTGTGACATTCTGAAAGAATTTGAACATACTCTTTCCTTGAAGATCTTCTTTCGATTTCTTCAAGTACTGGTTTAAGCTGTGCATACATATGTTGCTACTATTAGGTTTGTTTGTTAATGGAGTTAAAGGGATCATCATGACATATAGAAAGTAAGATATTTTTTTACCTCACTTGCAGCTGCCTTGAAGCGGACATATATGATAGATGCCTCAACACCCTCAGAAACAGTTGCTTTATTTCCACCACTACCCTTGAGTGCTGTTTGGACCTGTACAAAAAAAAAATTTAAAAACATTTTTGTTCTAGTAAAGTAAAAGTGCTTTGCTTCAAAATATTTACCTGAGAAGTACTACTTTTGAGAACAGAAAGAACATGAGCACGTATCATTCCCAAGGCTCGAGACTGTAATTATGTTAATTAGATAAAATATCAAGCAAATTCAAATTGGGGAATTAAAAACCTGATTTTTAGAAGGAAAAATGTGTTACTTACTTGAAGTTGACGAAATTTGACCAGATAAACATTGGATTCAGCATACTGAGGATTATTTTCAACATACCTAAACACCCCATAAAACTGATGCATTAATATATGATAAGAATAGTAATTTTGAACCAAGTAAATAAAGACTAGTGTTGAGTAATTTACTTACGTGATGCAATCATCGAGTTTTTTAAGTTGTGGAAGAAAGTTTTCACTTGCAACATTTGTATTTGAAGAATAAAAGCTGGTAGCAACCTGCAATACACAGTATGAACAAGACTTAATTTAACAAAATCTTTATTAGAAACTAGTTGATTTAGGCTATAAATAATACTCTTACATTCTCTAATTCATCAAAATAATTGAGTTTATTGCGAAGGGATTCTGCAAACTCGATCAATCGTTGTTTCTCTATTACCTGCAATGTAGAAAGATTAATTAGCCAAACACTCAGATATGACTAAACATATGTTACTAATATTAATTATAAAATCAAACAGGACCCCACCATTCGGTCACATGCATCATGAAGGGTTTTGGTCTTTGTTGCAACTACTTGATGTTGCATTTGTAATTCATTAAACAAATCAAGGGTTTCATCCACCTGAAAAGGTGTAATGGTTAAGTTGACTTGTCAACTAGGTAAACATAAAAAAACATGGAACAAAAGTTTATGTCTACCTGCTGAAGAATACTATCACATGTCTGTATCCTTTCAGTTAAGGTGCTAACATATTGTTGATACTTCTCTTCTGTCTATGAAATAGTATAAATCAGATGTTAAGGGATAACCAGTGTTTGCTCAAAGGAAAACAAGAAAACAACAGGGGAAAGAGGAAAGACATGGTACTAACCTCTGATTTCATTGCTGCTTCAAGATCTGTAAACCACTTGTAAAACTGTATTAAGATTTAAGGTCAATGTGTGTCCATTAATTCATCAAGAAAAGCATATTGTAATGAAATCCAGGCTGAGACCCGTTACATACTTACATACCTGGTTTGTATTGACCAAAACACCATCTATTTCACCAGATTCTTCCACAGTGCCATGCTTTGTTGAAACAGATAAACCATTATTCTCTCTGGATATATTTTCCTGTGACTGTAGACCATATTATTGATCACAATATCAGCAAATTATGCAATAGACATGATGCACATTCAAGTAAATGTTATGTACAAGCAAGAACTCACCAATTTGGAAGGAAATGGTCGATCCACAACTGCATGAGAGAGTGCTATTATTGCTGCATGTTGCTGCTCAGTCAAGGGAGCATTCTGTACAATAAAAACAAGCACTGGATAAGCACCTAAATAAGACAGCACTTCAATATATTATTCAGTGAAAAATGTGCACAGGTACATAACAAGACTAAATTTCCTCAATTTCACCTTATAACTTCCAGTGAGATATCATTAGTGTTATACATTGTTAAGTTTCATCCACCCTCCCACCACTGGAGTCCACTATCAAAAAGAAGTAGGAAAAAAGCAATTTTGGCGCAACAAGACTAATTTCCTCAATTTGGCCACTCACAGTTATACATCTCACTGATATTTAAACTGTTGGAAACTGATCTTCAACTTCCAAATGAGGAATCCTAATTGTAAGACTCCTCCTTCTGTTAGAAATGTTATTCAAAGCCTTCTCTTTCAGTTTCGATTTGACAAAGCCCATTTCTATGAATACATCCGCTAACATTCAAGTTTTGTAATAGTAAATTTTGCCAACAACTTAGCTATTCCAATTGAAAATTGTAGAACTACACGACTTTTAAGATCAAGAAACAGTAAATGATATGACAAATTGACAAGAACAGAACCTGTTCCCACGTAGAGGCGAAGTTGTAGCCTCTAGAAACAGCTTCTGAATTTGGAACGCCTGTTCTGGTGGTAGTAGTAGTCATTTCCTTATTCGTTAACTGATTTCATCAACATTGAGGGAAAATTAGTTGAAATGTTAATAATTGCTGAACTGTAAGAAAATTTTATATACTGGTGATGAACACATAAATGAGATCTGGTAGAAATTACCTATTCTGAACACAAATCGTCGTTCAAGGTTCGAAATTAATGAAAACCCCTTCACGTATGCCGTTTGCAGTGATCGAGTTCACAATGTTCAGATTTCTAAATCGGCGTTTGAAAACCCCTTCAGCTAATACATATATCGCAAGCCTGGACAGAAGATTCTCGACGGCTTTGAAGCTCCGATGCGTGCAATCTTGCAGAAATCTCGTCGGAATTACAGTTAACTGGGAGAGGAGGAGAAATCTCGTCGGAATTACAGTTAAATGGGAGGGGTGAAGGGTACGCTTTTACTTTATGTGAAAATATAAATGATAAAATAAATCAGAGTAAATTACGTATTTTGTCCTGATAGACATAAAATGATCATTTTTCCCTTAGCTTATTTTTTTCTAATTAATTTATTTTTAAATAATTGTTTGTATCTTTATTTAAAAAATCAATCCCACCACCATCACCACCTCTATTTATTTATCACCACCACCATGGATGCTCAAAAAGAGCAAAAATACAAACCGAGAAATCCATTTAACTTATGAATCATAACACATTCAAACCTAAAATCAAATATGGAAATCAAACAAAGAAGTGAAATCATAAATCTAACCTAGAAATTCATTCCAACCAAAAATCAAATCAAGAAATCGAATTCATAAATCAAATTTGTGCAAACCCATAGGCAGATACGAGTGAAACATGAAAATATACATGGGAAGGTAGGGCAAGAACGGGGTCTGGGTTTTTGTTCATCGGAAAAAGCCTCAGCATCGACGATTTTCTATTGAGTAGTATTCCATGGGATGTAATATCGATTCCACCAGGACCTTCGACTCCAATCTACCTTTCACCATACTCGATTTCTCTGCTCCGGCTATATCTTGAACAAAAACCAGAAGAACACCAAATCAAACTTAAACCCAAACAAATCAGAAAACCAAAATCGAACTTTAAAACAAAATCAGACTAGCAACGAACCTCAAATCAAACCTCATGTAAAGAAATCAATGAACCTCAAATTAAAACTCGGGTGAAGAAATTGATGAATCTCATATTACTTCCGGTTTCATAATGGGTTGATGTACCGCTGGTTTCAAGGGTGTGCTTTACCAGAAGGGTCACCGATGGTGATACTCTTTGCAACGGCGAACACGGAGAAATCTTGTAATGTCCCAATCCTAATGACATAAAAATTTCTTTTGTAGATTAATAAATCGTTAATACATATCATTTCCATAAAACCAAGGTAATCAAGATTTAGCAAAACATCATCGAATCAAAGTAAATTACAGAATGCGGAAACATGTAGTGTGTGTTCTACAATCATCCCAAGCTCTTCCATTTGAAAACCAAAGTACCTGAAACATAAAGAGAAAACCGTAAGCACAAAACTCAACGAGTTCCCAAAGATACCTCATACCATACATAATTAAGCACATAATGGGCCCCGCTCCAATGAGATACGGGACCTTCCCACACTCGTATATTGGGCCCCGCTCACTAAGATACGGGCCCCACCCATACTCGCATATCGGGCCCGCCCACTGAGATATGGGACCCGCCCACACTCACTGTAACGCCTGAATCCTGTTATGTATTTTAAGCCAAATTATTCATTTTTTCAAAAGGACTCGGTGAGTTGGAGGCCCCAAACTCGTCGAGTAGAAACAAATCTTGGACATGGGACTTGAAGTCTACTCGACGAGTTGAGAAGCCTTAACTCGACGAGTAGGGTTGCTAGAGTGAAACCCTAATTTTCAGGGTTTGCATCTTATTTAAGGACCTTAACACTTTATTGTGGCCTCCCTCGTCGCCTCCCTCAGTCCAGCAAAACCCTAATTGGTGATCTTGAGCCTTTTTAGTGTGTGGGAGTGAAAAGAGAGTGATTCTTTGGTATTTCCTTGAAAGAGTGGAAGTTAGAAGTGCTTGGTTGAATGAAGAAGCTTTGGATCCAGAGAGTTCTTTGTCAAAGCAACCTTATTGAGGTATAAAGTCTATACCTTGACTATTCGTTTACTATATCTCTTCATGGAGTCGTTTAGGGCCTTAAGGAGCCTATTTTGGAACCATTCATGGATGCAAACATGTTTTGGAGTTATAACTTTAGATCTAGATGTCCATGGCCTTATGAGACTCAAAGTTGCCAACTTTATTAAGTCTTAGCCCTTCTCCATGCCTTAGATCTCTTTAGGAGTTGAGTTTTGGTGTTATTAGCTTCATGGCACCATGCATAAACGTAAAGTTAGCAACTTTACATTGTAACTTAGTCCTAGGGGACCAAATCTATGTTTTGGAAGCATTAAACCCAACTAGAAATGACTGAATGGGTTTAGAATATTGGGGACTTGACGAGTTATTCATACAACTTGGCGAGTTGGGTCGTGGTCCCCCAACCTTTTCTGTTACTGAGCAAACTCGTTGAGTCTAGGAGTTGACTCAGCGAGTTGGCCATGGTTTTTGGTTATGAAGATTGAGGAACTCGACGAGTTCAAGGAGGGACTCGGCGAGTTGTGAGTGAAATGTCCTGACTCTGTACGAATGGGAACTCGATGAGTTCGTGAAAGAACTCGATGAGTAGGATCGAGATTCCAGGGTTTTATGGATCATGGAACTCGACGAGTTCATGAAAGAACTCAACGAGTAGGATCGAGATTTCCAGAGTTTTACAGATCAAGGAAGTCGACGAATTGATGGACCAACTCAGTGAGTTGAGTCGACCAGAATGTTGACTTTGAGTTTGACATTTGACCAAAGTTGACCCTTAAAGGGGTTATGAGTATGAAAGAGCAATTAAAAGAGATTTTATGTGTAGGAGTTTAAGGAGAGTTGATCCTAGAGCCGAGGACAGTTTGGCTACTTCACGACATTGAGGTGAGTTACCTTCCAGTAGAAGTGGGTCGAAGGCACCAATATCGGTCCACTAGTAAGAGCTATAATAGGATGCTATATGGTAAAAGTAGGGGGTGAAATAGTCCCGATACTGGTCAAAAGGACCGAAGGGGTAGGCCAACACCCTGATATGCTAGGCGAGGTACCGGTCGAAAGGACCGAAGGGGTAGGCCAACACCCTGATATGCTAGGCAAGGTACCGGTCGACATGACCGAAGGGGTAGGCTAACACCCTGATATGCTATATAGTATGTATAATTTGTAGTATGTGGTATGATGGGGGAACTCACTAAGCTTTGTGCTTACAATTTTTAGTTTTTGTTTCAGGTCCTTCTTCCTTGAAGGAAAGGAGTCAGCACAATAGCAGCACATCACACACACGATTTTCCGAATATGAGATTCTTGGGAATTTTACTCTGACAGTGTTACTATCTTATGACATGCTTTTGAGACATATGATCTATGGTTTTTATGAAATGAAATAACATGATAATGTTTTCTATAAATTGTTTTATGAATCAATATATCAAAAATGAAGTTTTTGGTCTAGAATTTTGGGATGTTACACTCACATAACGGGCCTCGCCCAGCATAAATCACATAATCCTACCAACACATGCGATAATCACATAAATAACAATATAGGATATAGTCATTGGGCCTTGCCTGGCATCAAGCCCCGCCCAAAATACATACTAATACATACTCATGCTAGAGTCACGCAGACAACTAGCATTCTAACATAATGAACCATGGGCCGGCATTGGTGCCTTCGACCTGCTAAACACAGTGAGGAGACTCACCTTAATCCGCTGCAAATCAGATAACACTCGGCTGCCGAACCGGAAATCCCACACTAACAACAAATAAACCCTAATTAATAATCATGCCATGATTCATTAACCGTGGTCTCAACTCATAAGTCTCGACTCTTAGGGTAAAAGACCATTTTACCCTTTCCTTAATGGGTACAATCCAAACTTGGCCCAAGGCCCATTAATTGACTGATAACACAACTCAAGGCCCAAAACAAACCTAAGGCCCACTCAAAGTTTTGAGACCCAACCACAGCCCAAACAAATAATTCATAGCCCAAATAAACAAGCCAAAACCCCAAAACAAGTCCATGACCAAAAGCTCAAAAATCCTACTGATGAACCGAACGCGTTGCGTTACTGAGATGAACACACGACCATTAACCAAAAATCACACCAAACATCTTAATACCTTAAGTCCAACGTCCAAATCCTCAAAATAGCTTCATATCAGTGACTTAATCCATAAAGGCGAAGGCTTTAAGCCTTTGCATGGCTTAATGAAGCCCAACACCAAAGATGAACTCCAAAGGTCAAAATCACTCTAAAATGTCTTAAAAACTCCTTAAAATTATAAGACCTCGGTCCAAACTTCCAGATCTGATGCAAAGGGACTTCTTAAGTTATAAAGTTCCTAACTTTATGACTTAGCATGACTTAATGGGATCCAAATCAAAACCCTAAGTCCCAAGCTTCACCAAAAGACTACCAAATCATGCATGGAAGGTTAATACTCACTAAGATCCAAACTTTATGACTCCATAACCCTAACAAAGACTGAATATGAAGCTCCAATGTTCTGGAGTAACTCCTACTCACAAGAACCACCACAAAGGGACCAGAACCATAACAAAATAACATTTAGCTAGATCTATATGAAAGAGTTATCAAGTTTGAGACTTTATACCTCCAGAAGCTCGATCTATCTGTATAAAGCTTGGATCCAAAAGCTCCAAGCCAATCAATGACTCTTCAAGAAGCTCCTTCTTCCTTCGCAAGCACCAAAAACACACTTAAACCACTATAAAGCTCAATAATCACTCAAATGGAGGCTAGGGTTTCGTTATTAGGGTTAGAGAGGATGGAGGTTGAAGGATGGAAGAGGTTTGGGTCCATAATGATGCTTATAAAGGGGCCAAAACCTAAAAACGAGCTTTTGAAACATCCCGACATTCCTTTAGGAACGCCCAACATTCCCAAGTTTTCATGCGTCCAATTTCTTTTTTGAGCGCCATGCGTACCCTTTTTGTCCCAAAACCCCTCTAACTTCAAATGGTCATAAACTTTGCATTCCTTATCCGTTTTCGACGTTCTTTATATCCACGAAAAGGTAACGAGAATCCCTACACTTCTATCAACTTTATTTAGCCTGAAAACCAACCGAACTAAATCAAAAACTCATAAAAGGCCCAAACCAATGCCTTTACCGATACCCTTGGGCTCTAAAGTACATACTGAACCCTTTCATCACATAACCAACATCATCCACATCCAAATGGGTCTAAACCTTTCTTCCCCAAGGCCTTAAGCCTTATGATAATTAATGATCGGGCCATGACCCCCAGCTAATGAAATGATTCGAAACCGAGTGTTACAACACTCCCCCACTTAAATTCGATTTTGTCCTCAAAATCATTCCTTACCATCCCCAAGAATACCGACAACCTGAGGGACACAATCACAAACTTGAACATACAATGGCCTTCCCAAGGCAACCGAACCCATCCCAAGCAAAACTTTCCAGCATGAAGAAGATGAATCCATAATCCCATGCAGAAAACCAACCCCACTTTACCTTAAATCTGAAATCTCAAATTGATATGACTCCCCAACAGACCGCCCATACTATACCACTATCAGACCATAACCTCATTGAAGCCCAGACTTAAACAAAACTCTCCCCACCCTTTATTGACTTGATGCTTCAAAATGAGACAAAATCATTGACCATTATTGATGCAGAACACTCATACTTGGCAAAAGGCTTAGATAATCCTTTGAGTAGAAGACTCATCCCTGTAACGGTTAGACTTTGACGAGAGCTGCACAACAAGGTCAAATATTTTACTTTGAGATTATTTAATTCGAACTGCAAGTGACCTAACGTATTCTCCGGATGAGCGACTCTACAGATTTGCACTTGCATTTCACCCAAAAACTTATGATTCACGATAATCCCTCATTAGACCGAGATATATGGTTCCCAAACCATCGTTGAGACTACCAGTCTCGCACTTGGTTCAACCACCAGGGTCCCAAGAGTCCAAATAACAAGGCTACCCAACCTATAACCCCTCTGCATCACACACTGACCACCCACTTAATCATGCAACTCAAGATCTAAAATCTTGACCCAATGGTCTCTACCAGGTCCCACCTGCATTGCCATAATCACATGGGCTTCACCCACAGGTCCTACCCTACTATACCATGAAGTGGCCTCGCCCACGGGTCCCACCCATCTAAAGCCACATAGACTTGACTTCGCCTCGGATCCCGAATGGTCCTCATTATAACACAGAGAAATACTCCTTGACAATCCTGACTGGCATGCCCAAGGCACAAACTGATTTCCCCTTTACGCTCATGACCAATTCCAACGAAACGATAGTCTACCTCGAATTGGTGAATGATACGATCCCATCGCAGCCTTACAACACTACAAATCAACCATGGTTACCACTCATGGCTTAACCACACCCTAACCATCACAACCCCACACATTCAAAGTCGAAACCTACATCCAACTGCATCCAATCAGGTGTTCGGTTCATGCTTCGAACCCCAAAGCCTTCATCAAACAATAATAGACATCGAGGCTCTAACATAACCCTCGACCTGGATCCATCCTCAAGCCTACTATGCATAACAAAGAAGGCGCCGACCAGCTATTGGAAGTTTCCTGGACGTCCAACTTACACAACTTCAATCCAGAAGACGACTTGGTTCGTCTCTCCTCCAGACTGGGTTGCGAAACTTACCCTTGTTTCACACCCGATCCGACTCCCGAAATTTCTGATCGATACTCCCCCACCTGGACTCGACGAATCTTTCTCGTTCCTTAAATCCAATGGATTCCCAACACATAATCCTTATATAGCATGAACCTTATATGACATGTGTTAATCAATACTAATGTTCCATTGTTAGTCAAACTCAATGATTGCTCAATTCCTGAAATCCCAAAAAATAATCTTGAAATCTTAACCCGTCTGATAACCCAAATCACCTCCCATGATACCTTACCAATTTCTTGAGTTCTTAGATTGGCGAATAGAAACCATAACCCTTGTCATGCACTGACGAATATTCACCCCAATACCCATTCTCAAACACTAAACTCTAACCGTCTATAACCCATGCAAATACACAACTCCCATGACACATCCAATGACCAACAAATCATGCAACTGACACCACTATCTTCCTGCTACCGCTCCTCCCCAAGCAACGGTAAGATTTAAACCCAAAAGTTTTTGCATAGACGAATGTTGATCCCACCAGACCAAAAGATAAAACAACTGAAACCTGAATTCATTGGAGAACTAACCCTCTAATCCTGAACAAATATCCTCCAAGCAATACCCCTGACTTATATCAGCATAGACCCGGATCAACAACTAAACACGCCAAAACCCGCTCAACAAGATACGACCCTCTAATGATTTATTGAAGACTCTCGGCGTGCATAATGGCATATATTAATCCTTGATAACATAGACAATAGCAGAGAACCGACTCGAGATATAACTAATTCAAACCGAATCAAAATTCCAAAGCAATACAAATTCCCGATAACAACCCAGAAGATAAGAGAAGATTAAATACCCGCAAAAGCATTTGAATGAATCCTGACTTCCTCTTCATGAGGACATGGTTCAATAATCCCCTCTGATCTCAAATGACAATGACTAACAATAGGATCCTCTTTCCTAAAGGATTCTTGGGATCCAGATGAGCCCCCAACTTCCCTAATACAACCGTGGCCCGAAAGGCCCCACGATGACCGACCAAGAGCTCCAAAATCCCTTCCTTGGCTGAACCAAAGACCACCAGGGTCTATTCCAAAATACTACGAGTAATCTTTGATGAGATGAACTATCGCGTCCATGTATCGATCGGCTTAGTACCTGCTACTGAGCCGGAACCAAAATCTGAACCCCATTCATGAGTGCTCAACACCATACCAAAAACAACATGCAAGAGATATGAATATACCTAAAAATCCTCATCCCACAGGCTTCTTAGATTCTCCAAGGCTCTCCCTGATTCGAGTATGGATCCTATGCTTTTAGTAGTACGAGCCTAATACTACCTTCCACACCTATCCATACTTTCCTCAAGAATCCTCTCGAATCCTCTAAGTCACCTTCATACCCAAACACTCGCTACCCATCGCAAAAAAACCCACCGAAGCAATCCCTAGGCTTTCCTAGGTTCCCGACCTCACCCTGCCATTAGCTGATGAAAAACTCCCCATAATTCCGGTTATCCACCTCATGAATACAATCACATGCAACAAAGCTTAGATAATCCTTCGAGTAACAAACTCATCCCTACATCGGTTGGACTTAGAAAAGAGTTGCACAATGGGGTTAAATCCATGACTCTGAGATTATTCAACCCTTGTCACATGTGACTTGATATATTCACTTAGTATCTAACTCGCATCACCTAAGAGTTACACAAAGCACAAAGCAAGCAACATTCGTGCAGTAACACTCCAATCCACTGATTAATCACAAGCATCCAATTCTACATACTACAACCCATACTAGGAGCTCCTATTCCCGCTACTGATTGCCTTACGCATACACATCATACCCAAACTAGCATCCCATGCTTCCTAGGCTACCAGACATCACATAACATGCCAACCTATCACTAGCTAATCAGAACTAGCATGCAAGTCTACAAGCTCATACAATAGGCATACAATGCATCTCTCCTAGCATTCTATCATGCAAAAATTGAGCGGATCCTTAGCCCTAACTAGCTTGCGATTCATAGATTCATAAATCAAATCATACCAGATAACATGTATGGGTATTTTGGGAGAAACTTACTTGAGCTCGTTCGATTGCACGCATTACACACTTCCTTTTATTAGAAAACTTGTTTTTCCCTTTTTAAATCATTTTTTTCTTTCATTTCTGAAAAACTTTACCAAATCCTCATTTTGAGTTCAAACACACACGAGAGTGTGTCCGAATCCATCAAACCAAGACTTTAATACCAACTGGTAACGTCCCAATCCTAATGACATAAAATTTTCGCTTTTAGATTAATAAATCGTTAATTCATAGCATTTCCATAAAACCAAGGTAATCAAGATTTAGCAAAACATCATCGAATCAGAGTAAATCACAGAATGCAGAAACATGTGGTGTGTGCTCTGCAATCATCCCGAGCTCTTCCATTTGAAAAACCAAAGTCCCTGAAACATAAACTAAAACGTAAGCACAAAGCTTAATGAGTTCCCAAATATACCTAATACCATACCTAATTAAGCACATAATGGGCCCCTCCCCAATGAGATACGGGCCCTGTCCACACTCGTATATCGATCCTCGCTCACTGAGATATGGGCCCTGCCCACACTCGCATAACACAGAGATACGATCCTCGCCCACACTCCCATATTAGGCCCGACCCACACTTACATAATGGACCCTAATCGGCATTGAGCCCCGCTTGACATACATACTAATACATACTCGTGCAAGCATCACGTAGACAGCTAGCATTTTAACATAATAAACCATCGGCCGACATTGGTGCCTTCAACCCGCTAAACACAGTGAGGAGACTCACCTTAATCAGCTGCAAATCAGATAATACTCGACTGCCGAACCGGAAATCCCACACTAACAAAAAATAAATCCTAATTAATAATTATGTCATAATCCATTAACATTGGTCTCAACTCATAAGTCCTGACTCCTAAGGTAAAAAACCATTTTACCCTTTCCTTAATGGGCCCAATCCAAACTTGGACCAAGGCCCACTAATGGCCCAATAACACAACTCGAGGCCCAACCCAAACCTAAGTCCCACTCAAAGTCATGAGTCCCAACCAAAGCTCAACAAATAATTCATAGCCCAAAGAAACAAGCCCAAATCCCAAAACAAGTCCATGAGTAAAAGCCCAAAAAGCCTACTGACGAACCGAACGCGCTGCGTTCCCGAGATGAACGCACGACGTTCACGACCATTAACCAAAAATCACACTAAATGTCTTAATACCTTAAGTCCAACATCCAAATCCTCAAAATAGCTTCATATCAGTGACTTAATTAGCAAAGGTGAAGGCTTTAAGCCTTTGCATGGCTTAATGAAGCCCAACACCAAAGATGAACTCCAAAGGTCAAAATCACTCTAAAATATGTTAAAAACTCCTTAATATTTTAAGACCTCAGTCCAAACTTCCAGATCTGACTCAAATGGACTTCTTAAGTCATAAAGTTCCTAACTATATGGCTTAGCATGACTTAATGGGACCCAAATCAAAACCCTAAGTCCCAAGCTTCACCAAAAGACTACCAAATCATGCATGGAAGGTTAACACTAATCAATATCCAAACTTTATGACTCCATAACCCTAACAAAGACCAAATATGAAGCTTAAAGGTTCTGGAGTAACTTCTACTCACAAGAACCACCACAAAGGGACCAAAACCATAACAAAATACCACTTAGCTAGATCTATATGAAAGAGTTATCAAGGTTGAGACTTTATACCTCTAGAAGCTAGATCTATTTAAATAAAAGCTTGGATCCAAAAGCTCCAAGCCAATCAATGACTCTTCAAGAAGCTCCTTCTTCCTCCTCAAGCACCAAAAACATACTTAAACCACTATAAAGCTCAAGAATCACTCAAATGGAGGCTAGGTTTTTCGTTCTTAGGGTTAGAGAGGATGAAGGCTGAAAGATGGAAGAGGTTTGGGTCCATAATGATGCTTATAAAGGGGCCAAACCCTATAACCAAGCTCTTGTAACATCCCAATAAACGCTCGTCGTTCCCTTATGAACGCACAACGTTCCCAAGTTGGCCCGTATCCAATTTCCTTTTTGAACGCCATGCGTACCCGTTTTGGCCCAAAACCCCTCTAACTTCATTTATTTAGCCTGAAACCAACTGAACTAAAATCCAAAATTCATAAAAGGCCCAAACCAACACCTTACCGATACCATTGGGCTCTAAAGTACAAACTGACGCCTTTCATCACATAACCAACATCTCCCCACCTCCAAATGGGTGTAAACCTTTCTTCCCCAAGGTCCTAAGCCTTATGAAAACCGATGATCGGGCCACGGTCCCGAATAATGAAGTGATTCAAAACCGAGCGTTACAAATCTTCGGTGGATTAAAGGGAGGGGGAGGCAGTGGGGGTGAAGTCATGCGTGGGTATTGGGGATGATAAGAAGTCGTAGGAGGGTGGGTGTATGCTTATTTTCTTTTTATTTTATTTTAATTTAAAATGATAAATAAATAATATAAAAGTTATAAAAAAATTATCTAGAGCAAATTAGTCTTTTTATGTCTAACAATGACCAAACGCGTAACAAAAATACATTTGAGGTACCGTCCGAGTTAGAAAAAAATTTTATGGACCAAACGTGCAGAATACCCTAAACCATAGAGACGATTCGTATAAATTACTCCAAAAATAAAAAGTTATACTACTTTTTTACCGGTTATTTTGGTAATATGTATGTGTTATTATCAGGACCGGCCCCGAGATTTCGAAGGCCTTGTGAAATTTAACAAAATATAGGCCCTAAAACATAGAAAACCTAAAATTTAAGCAAACCAATTATAATTTTTCATATTCTATTGCAAAATACTTCACATAAATTAACATTTCATTCAATATAAATCCACAAAAAATAAATTTGCTTCTACACTAAAACAACCATCATTCTATTAATCATTCGAACTCAAATGCAAACTATAATACCTTTGTCCTCTGAAAAACTATAAAAAAAACAAATAAAATCAGAATGTTATAATCAGAAAAGAAAAACAAGAACTTACCTTCTAAAATTCAACAGTGCAAACATATCTAAAATTAGAAACTTCTAAACCTTAAAGTTGGATTGAAAATGGACATATTGTTCCATCAATTCTTATGAATTCCTGACAACATAAAACATTAAGAATGAAAAAAAAGCTTAGTTTACTTCTACACAATATAAGAAACGTATCAGTCTATCAGATTGATAAAAAAAATGTACAATACCTTTGATTTTTTACACTTCAAGAAAATCTTAAATCAAAGATTTCTAAAACCCAAAGTTGGATTAGTGGGCTGATTATTTCTTCAATTTTATGAGTTCAAGAAAACAATAATTAGAAAGAATAAATAAATACTTCTAAACATCAGGAATACACCAGATAGATAAAAAAAAATGTATAAGACCTTTTGATTTTCGTCCCTAGACCTGATCCAAGATTCTGATTTTTGAAACCTTACTTCTGGTTTCAGTTTGCTTTAGATCTTTGAAGCCTGGCTCTGAATTCCGATTCACAATTTTTTTTTTAAGATTTATGAACAAGGAATTAAGAAGAAAGAAGCATAAACTAAATGCTTTGATTGAGTTATGTCCTTCTTATTATCGAGGATTGCAGAGTAGAACACCGTTGCTGCTAGCCATCGTCAACTTGTTCTTGTCCTCCCGATGCCTAAATCGTAATCATCATTATCGAGAACCAAAACATCGTTTCCTTTTCCCTAAACGTTTATGATTCCCGCTCATCTAATTTCTAATTCTCGCTGCCCTTGCATCGTTTCCTTTATCTTCTGATACATCGTACATAGCCAAAAAAATGAAAACACCCTAATATAAAATCTGAAACAAAAAAAATGGGCCCTAGATTTTAGTAGGCCTTGTTCTTAAGCACACATTGAACACCCCTTGGACCGGCCCTGGTTATTAGGGCTGTAAACGAACCAACACACGAACAAGGTCTTGTTCATGTTCGTTCGTTTAAGTTAGCCGAACAACAAACGAACACGAACGGATAAATGAACGAGATTTTCTTGTTCATGTTCGTTCGTTTAACAAATTACTTTGTTTATGTTCGTGAACATGCTAAACGAACAAAGATTAAAAAAAAAAAAAAAAAAACACAATTGAACATATATGAATATAAACGAACATATAATATAACAATATAATAAAAAATAATTGAATATAGATGAATATAAATAGATTTAAACGAACAAACATAAACGAACGTAAATGAACATCATAAACGAACGTTCACAAACATAAATGAACGAACGAGACCATTGTTCATGTTCGTTCATTTAACTAAACGAACGATAATTTTTGTTCATGTTCGTTCATTTATTAAATAAACGAACATAAACGAATTTCCCGCCGAACAATTCATGAACGGTTCGCCGAACGTTCAGTTCGTTTACAGCCCTACTGGTTATTATATCAGATTACTTGAATCTTAGAAAATGATCCATCTAGGTTCACCAATATTTTACCATATAGTTTCCAATTTTGCACCAAATACCTCGAGGGCATTTGACTTTGAATGTCAAAGTTATTTAAAAAGAATTTCTTAGCATTATTTACGAGTCAAATGTTACTATTGCTATTTTTATTTATTTATTTATTGCTATTTTTATTTAACTTTGTTTTTGTGGTTTAAAAATCTTTTAATAATTTTGACGTTTTATTTAAATATATTTTTCAATGTTATTTTTTTGACGTTTTGTTTGTCCAATATAATTATTTAATGTTGTTTTTTTATATGTTTTTTGTTTACATCATTCACTTATATGTAGTGTTGTAAACGAACCGAACATTCGGTAACGTTCGTGAACTGTTCGGCGGAGAGTTCGTTTATATTTGTTTATTTAATAAACGAGCGAACATGAGCAAAATTTATTGTCCGTTTAGTTAAACGAACAAACACGAACAATGATCTCGTTCGTTCATTTATGTTCGTGAATGTTTGTTTATGATGTTCGTTTACTTTCATTTATGTTCGTTCGTTTCATTTATTTATATTCATTTATGTTCAATTTTTTATTATATTACAATATTATATGTTATTTTATGTTCATATATGTTCCATTGTGTTTGTTTATCTTTGTTCATTTATGTTTGTTTAATATGTTCACGAACACGAACAAGATAAATTGTTAAACGAACGTACACAAAAAAGAAAACCCCGTTCGTATATCCGTTGGTGTTCGATTTTTTGTTTGGCTAACTTAAACGAATGAACACGAACAAACCCTTGTTCGTGTTTGTTTGGTTCGTTTACAATCCTATTTGTATATTAGGGTTTGTTCTTTAAACGAACAAAACGTCAAAAAAACAACATTAAAAAGTATATTTGAATAAAACCTCAAAAATATTAAAAGATTTTTAAACCACAAAAACAAAGATAAAAAAATAAAGCAATAAATAAATAAATAAATAATAATAATAATAATAATAATAATAATAATAATAATAATAATAATAATATGATTTTATATAATTTAGATAATTGATTTAAAAAATAAAAATAATTTTATAAATAATCTATATTAATTCTATTAAAATACAGATAAATATATATATTATAAAACATATTAGTAATATCTTGAATTTTAAGAGGTATAAGTTATAAAGTTTTTTGTACATATCAGTTACGCATAAATAATTCATTAATCCTTGATACAAGTTTGAGGATTTTAATTAAGGAAAATAATTAAGAAATTCAATTTGGAGCAAAACAAAATTTTAAAATATTAAATTCATGTACATAAATTAATTTATATTTTTTAAACTAAACACCAATAATAATTAATTTACATCAACATTATAGAAATTCAATATAAACATAAGGTATAAACATAGTTATTTTATTTAAAAGTGGTAATTTATTATTACATAATAACTAATAATAAAATCTAATAATTATTTACCCGTAATAAACTATTTACCAAAAATGCTATTTATCGTTGTCGTTTTGCGCGGACACACATATATATATATATATATATATATATATATATATATATATATAAGATTTGAATGTTATACGAGTTTATTAAAAATAAAAATTTAATATCAATATATAAAAATTAAACATTTTATAAAGTAATTGAAAAAAGAAAGGAAATCAATACGTTTGTAACATTTTGTGTATTTATTCTCAAATTAATATAATGATAACTTTACATGAATATAATGAGAATATTTTATATAATCGTAAATTCTGGGAATTTAATGTAAGAAAATCAGAAACCTAAATTGTTGGAATGTCGTCCTCTTGACAAACAAAAATATTCATCTTCAACCCTCTCTGGAATGTATATTTTGATTGTTTAGTTTTTTTTGTTGATTATGTTGTAGATGTAGAATATTTTAGATATTACCATTGATATTTTGATGTTTAAAAAGGGCATATACGATATTTTGATATATAAGAAGGGAATATATGATATTATGATGTTTAAAAAGGACATATATGATATTTTGAAATTTTATGAATGGTAAATATGATATTTAGAAATTTTATGAAGGGTAAATATGAAATTAAGAAATTAAGTTGGATAAATATGATATTTTGATGTTTAAGAAGGGCATATATGAAATTCTCCCTTTTTTATAAGATACGAAATACGAAAAATAAATACAATATCTACGATTACTAACATGGTAGTATCATATCATTCATACGCTTACAACTTTGTAACTATTTTTTATGCTTCTCTAACATCATCTTGCTTTATTTTCTCAGTTTCTATATCAATCTTGTTAGATTCATGCACCACCCAATACCTACGCTATCGATTGCTTCTAGTCGTCCTTGCATACTATGTAAACAAAAAAATTAAAAATTAGAAAAAACTAATGTTGTTAATTAGAGAAAAAGATAAAAAATAATGTTAGTTGCATAAATTGAGAAAGATATGAAACATTATTGCATAAATATGCAATTATTCCAATTACTTGTTAAAATTTCAAAAATTAAAATAGAATACTTCTTTTACCAAAATGACATATAAATAAAATAAAATATAGATTAACTAGAGTATTTTTATCAACATAAAACAAATTTACACAAAAATCAGCAATAAAAAATAAATTAAAGATTGTAACAAAAAACCAAAACTACACTTTTCTCTTAATAATATATTTTTATTTTGGGCAAAGGTAACTAAACACACACCAACCCAACATCTAGGGGTGAGCAAGATGCGGTTTTTGACCAAAACCGAACCGAAAACCGTAACTTCGGTTTTGAAATTTAGAAACCGCACCGTTCGGTTTTATGTGGTTCGGTTTTTGCGTTTTTTCACGGTTCGGTTTTTCTGCGGGTTTTTTTTTTTTTTTTTTTTTTTTTTTTGCCTTTTTACTAAAACTCAAGTAACTCAGCGAGTTACTTTGACTCAGATGATGAGTGCTAATCATTTATTGGAGATAAACCGATACCACCACCTCTTTGTTTGAAATCAAATTACATAATCACTCATCCAACATGTTTCTAATGTTTAAATCTAATACGAATTTAATATATTATTTGTTTCACAAGTATATACAATAATATCAATTAATATATTTATAAAAATGATACTATATCACTAGTAATCTTCGTATTTAAATGTTAAAAAATATCATAAACATTATTTGTTATTGTAAATACCACTGAATGTATGCTTAAAAATATACAATCATCCTCTGATAGATAAGATAGATATTTATATTTATAAAAATTTTAATTGTCATAAGTTCTTGGTTATTACGAATATCAACATTTAATATATATATATATATATATATATATATATATATATATATATATATATATATATATATATATATATATGCGGTACGGTTCGGTTTTTTGCGGTTTTTGCAAGACTAGAAACCGCACCGCACCGAGTATTTTCAGTTTTTGCAAAACTAAAAACCACACCATCGGTTTTCATTTCGGTTTCGATTTATGCGGTTTTTTCGGTTTTTTGGTTTGCGATTCGGTTTTTACTCAACCCTACCAACATCAAGATCCATTTATGCACCAATTCAGTAAAAAAAAAAACAAATCGGACGATGTCGTTTTGGCATAAAACCCAACCAATTTGGGAGCGCGGTTGCTTTCATATCAGTCATTCAGGCTTGAGCCTGAGATTTATGCGAAATCATCCATTAATGAATTAACTTCAGCACATTCATAAGCTCGCTCAATCACAATTTCAAAGGAACTCTTCTTATTATGAGTAGTGGTTGGAGAAAATCATTTGGGAATGTCCGATCGGCTTTCGGAAATGCAATGGGTGGTCTCCGTGGAGGAAGCAACCTAGCATCCTGGGTAGTGGCCGGAACCCTAGCCTATTTTCTATGGGTGAAGCCAGCACAAGAACTCAAACGAGAACAAGAAGTAAAATTCCCAACTCTTTCTTCTTTCTCTTTCTAATTGAAATTCATACTAATTCGCAATTGCTGATTGGTTCTGTGTAGGCGAGGGCAGCGCTTGCAGCAGCATCAGATCGTTATCGATATGTGGAGAAAGTAAAACCCGTACCCGATCCTCAGGTAGGGTTAATTGTTAACCACTTAACCTCAATTCAAGAATTTCTTGTGCCTCAGTTCACCTGTTCAATACCAATTTCTACTTTCTAGCATGCGGCATGAATTTATTGAATTCCTCGATTATGTAGGAAACTGGGCTTATCTATGGTAACAAAAAGAAACCCAAAGATATTGACAAGTGATTTGTGGGAGAGGGTGTAAGGAAAATTTGACAGAATACACATAAGTTCTTGATGTTGTATATACTTCTCTTTCTTTAATGGTATGTCACATTGTGATTGTGTAACTTTTGTTCTTATCTTCAGTGATTACTGAGAACAAAGTTCATTGTTAACATCAACCTTGTAATAATATCCATCTAAACTTCCATAAGGACAAAATATGGTATAATTTTATAATAAATCAATCTTTAATAGCTTGTATAAAGTATACAGTCTTTATCAGTTGTGTGTGATAACTGATATAGTTTTTGTGTTTTAGATCTTGTTCATAGCTCAATTTAGTTTTTTCTCTGTATGTTTACTATATATATTTACATGTTTACTATATATATTTACAACTAAAGGGAAATTCGGAAATTGTTTTCTATTGTTTCTTTGGTGAAACTTTTTGTCTTATAATTATGCCAAAACATTTTTAATATAAAGTTTAACCATGAAATGATGAAATGGAAGATCAGACTATTAAAAATCATAGAGTAACGTGTAGAGATTGAACCATAAGGATCTTATCTACTCTTATCTTACTGCTACTTACTATTTATTAAAAGAATCATTTTGATGTTACTTACTATTTAATGAAAGAATCATTTTGATGTCACGTGGCATTTCCTCGGCCCATAAACTTTCAAAGTGAACTACCGAATATTTCTCTAACATTCCAAAACTTACCGAGTAAAATTTTCATTTATAAAAAAAAAAACAGAAACATCATTCATTCATTTCACAACCCATCAAAATATGATAATGTATAAAACAATTATGAGAGTACAAATTATGTTATAAAATGCATGATGTTGGTGGATATGGTGTGTTAATGCCGAGCCATTCCATTTCGAACCGAAAATACCTGAAATCATAAACATAAAACTGTAAATACTAAGCTTAGTGAGTTCCCCCAAAATACCTCATATCATACATACATAACAATTCAAAACTAAACTATGTCTATTTCACCCCCTTCGGTCTCTTTCAACCGGTACTGAGTCTGTTTCATCCCATTCGGTCTTTTTCAACTGGTACTTGGTCTATTTCACCCCCTTCGATTTCTTTCAATTGGTAATAGGTCTATTTCACCCCCTTCGGCCTCTTTCAACCGGTACTGAGTCACCCCTTACAGCTAAGCATACAATCATATCAGCAAAAGTCACAAAAACAACTAATACATACAAGCATAATAGTAAGTGTCACAAAGACAACAATCATCCTACAAACATAATCCAGTGGGCCGACATTGATGCCTTCGACCCACGAGTACAGTGAAAAAACTCACCAAAATTACTCAATAGAAGCCCAACAGCTATCTCAACATCAGAATAGCTAACCCAAACTTCCTAAAACCAAACTGAGACCAATTATTAGTCAAGTACTCAATTCTACCCAAGTTTGAGCAAAAGTCAAACTGGTCAAAAAGTCAATAGGTCAAAAAGTCAAAAAGTCAAAGGAGGTCAATCTAGACCTAGTACGCCCAGCGTACTCAGTCACTATGCTTAACGTAGTACGTCCCTTCCTGATTACGGGGATCCAACCCGGTACACTCAACATACTACCAGGTACTCCCATCGTACTTGACCAATTTTGTTTTCCTTCATTAAGTGCTTATTCCATTAAGAATTCACATCCAAAGCTCAAATCTAATCCCAAATAATAATCTAAGTCATAAAGTTTCCAACTTTATGACTTTCCATGGCTAGAAGGAGTCTACACACCAAAAACCCTAACTTAATACACAAACCAAGGCATCATAACTCTTGCATTGAGGGAAGAAAGGGGCCAAGATCATATATTTATGGTTCCTAATAGCTCCACAATGGATAAAGTTTCAAACTTTATCCATTAGGATGGTCCAAATAACCAAGATCTAGTCTTTAAGTCTCAAAGGGACCAAAAATGCATCTTTCTCCATTTAATCCATCAACTCCAAGTCTCCAACCTTCATATCTGAATCAATATGACGTTTAGATGGACAAAGTTTCCAACTTTATCGATAACAAGGTCACAAAATTTTGAGATCTAACCTTTATGCACTAAAGTGATCAAAAAGTGACAAATATGAAATTAACAAGATCTATGAAACTAATGAGTAAGTTTGAATCTTTTTACTCACGAAGGTCCAGAAATGATATAATCTTATTAGATCTAATTTGAATCCTTTTGCCATACAATTTGCCACCACCTTGTTCTTCAAGATCCCACCTTCTAATGGAGAAATAAGCTCATAAATGATGCCAAGGCTCAAAATAAGTGAGAGGAGGCCATGGTTTTGAGTTAAAGGCTCAAAAGGGTGAAGGCTCATGATAGGAAGGACCCCCAAGGAGTTAGAGACCTTAAATAAAGATTAAAACCATGAAAATAAGGTTTTTACTCTGTGACAATACGCCCAGCGTACCTAAAGTTATGGCCAACATAACGCCCTAAAAACGCGTTCCTTCGCCTAGTACTGCCAGACTTTTTTTTTTTTTTTTTTTTTTTTTTTTTTTTTTTTTTTTTTTTAAGTTTAACTTCAAACAACCTAACTTCTTCGTTTCAACTCCATTTTCAGTGATCTTTATATCCACAGAAAAGTATCGACGGACTCTACAATTTTATCTTGATACTTATGACTAAAAATAACTTGAACTAAAATCCTTAATTTATGCAAAAAGCCTAAAACATAACCTTTCCCATTTTCCCCCTAGCTTCCGTCGAACAATCCAATGTTTAAATCACTTGTCCAACATCATCTACATCTAGTAGAGTTTAAAATCTATTCCATTGAAGCCCAAAGCCTCCATTTGATCCATATATTGTCCATAATACTGAAATAAGAACTTCTCGAAACAAGATGTTACACTTTCCTTTTTATTTACATCAAATATCCTACAAATTAGGAATAAAATCAGTAAATCAAAATTATTTGATTATATGTGTCCAAATCTACCATAATAAATAAAGACCTTTTTTTGTCAAATGTAATATTTTCATTGTATTTGCCACATGTAAATATGTAATTTTTGAGTTTTTTCAAATAAATTTATATCCACATGTCATTTTGTGCCTTTTTTTAATTAAATTCAATTACTATGCCACATAATACTAATATTTATACATGTAACGTATTAGATACATTGAATATGATAATAAATGCAAATAATTTTAGAAGAAATCTACCATAATAAATAATGATCATTTTTGCTAAATGTCATATTCTTACTGAATTTGTCATGTATAATTTTATGATTTTTTTAATAAATTTAAATCTACATGTCATTTTATGGTTTCTTGAATTAAATTCAATTAATATGCCACATCATGCTAATATATATATATATATATATATATATATATATATATATATATATATATATATATATATATGTAATATTATAATTTGGTTCATAAAAGATGATAAGAATAGTTTAATTTTTATTTTCACAATTAGTGTTAATTTCATTTATAAGGTAAAAAATTTGAATATTTATGTGAATTTAATAATGCAAATAAATAATTTCATAGTTGATGAAAATACACCATAATAAATAATGATCATTTTTGCTAAATGTCATCTTCTTACTGAATTTGTCATATATAATTTTGTGGTTTTTTAAATAAATTTAAATCTACATGTCATTTTATGGTTTCTTGAATTAAATTCAATTAATATGCCACATCATGCTAATATATATATATATATATATATATATATATATATATATATATATATATATATATATATATATATATATATATATATATATATTATAATTTGGTTCATAAAAGACGATAAGAATGGTTTAATTTTTATTTTCACAATTAGTGTTAATTTCATTTATAAGGTAAAAAATTTGAATATTTATGTGAATTTAATAATGCAAATAAATCATTTCATAGTTGATGTAAATACATAAGCATAGTGTGAAATGACTACTTGTAATTTTATGATTAATATAGTGATTTAGTTTAAATTATAGCAAACCATGGTTGATGTGTCAACGATTTGTTTTTATTAAAAGTATTTACTAATTCATCATTTCATGATTGATATAGTGAATTGGTTGCCAATGTGGGACTAACTCAGTTACATGTTTTAAATTTTTGATGGAAGGTCCTAAGTTTAATCTAGATGTTGACGAATTCTACTAACTTGGTGATACTAACTTCTAATCACTAACTGATTATTAAAAAAATAGAGTGACTTGGTTGAAGTTATTGAAAACCATGGTTAACACTTCAACAATTTATTTTTAAAGAAATACATAATAATTCCATATTTCAGTTAAATCCTATTGAAATATATTGTTTTAAAATTCGTTAATGTTTAATCCTTAGTTTTTAATATTTCTTTTTTTAAATCAACTCGTATAATACATGAATGTTCAATGGAAGTAGACAAAATATTGTGAATGCTTCATTAAGTTCTTCCTACTTCTTGGTCAAAATGCAAAGTTCCAAGTTTAACAAAAAGACATGAGGTTAGGTGTTCAAACATTTGATATTGAAGAAACAACAATATTTGCAAACTAACTATTAGATATAAGAGAAGGAAATGTTGGTGGCTTAAATGATGACAAGACAATTATTGATTTTTTGGATGATTTTTTCATTAGTGATTATGTTGATCCTATTGATTCTAGTTAAATATGTTCATTTATTTCGAAATTTTACTTTAAAAAATGCTTAACATTTATACCATGATATTTAATTTTTTTAATCAACACGTGTAGTACATGGATCTCACACCTAGTTAATGACATAAACGTATCCAAATTCAAATTCAAAAATATTCCTTATCTACTCAATTACATTTAAAATATAAAAATAACTAAAAAATGAATGTGTCTAAATCAATAATAAAATCGTGGGTTTTTGGTACTGGTGTCATAGAAAATAAAAATGAATACTTCAATTTCTTTTCAAAGAAGTTTGAGGAAGATAACTTTGAGAGACCAAAGTTAATTAGTAACCGTTTCAAAAAAGTTATTGTAACGTTACGATTTTCAACCCAATATTTTTTATTTTCATAAAATAACATTTCATTTATTCGTAACAAATGCCATTGTTTTACTTCAAAAGTCATTTACCTTATTTCAGAGTATATGTGGAAACAGGTTGCTTATGTGTGTGTACAATCGAGCTTTGCCCTTCTTATTATCTGATGGAGTACCTAAAAAATTTAATATCAATTGGGTGAGCGTTAGGCATAGTGAGTTCCCCAAAATATCAGAAACCACAATATATATATATACAATGTATACCCATAATGACCTTCAACATAAAACTGGTCCTCCCCTTGGCCTTTAGAATATAGTTGCTTCGCCCCCTTTTGTCTACAACATATAGCTGAACCACACTTTGTCCTTTAGCATAAAGCTAGTCCGCCTGAGTCTATTAGCCTTCAATATGAGGCTGGTCTGCCTTCAACTCCTTGCTGGTGATTTTAGTGTTATCAACATATTTTAATGTAATTATTATTAATAATAAGATAGGCCAGTCTCCATTTGCTAACCGAGCTTGGATGTAACAGCCCAAATTTCCAATAAAAATTTTCATTTTTAATTAATAAAATCATTTTCAAAAGGCATAATAATGTAACCTTATTTGTTTCTCAAAAATCCATAATATCAAATAAATTATCCAAAATTATCCAAAAATCCATATAAAATCATTCTCAAAAGGCATAATAATGCAACCTTACATGTCGCGCCATCATGCAGGGCCTTTGCCCTTAGGCTCTAAAGTACCTGAAACAACCAACAAAATGTAAGCTAATGCTTAGTGAGTTCCCCAGAGCATACCCAACACAATCCACATAATCACATAATCCATATTAGCTCTATAAGTTACACATATCATATAAGCCATGCACACAAATAATAAATTATGCCCTTGAAACCCTCCAGGGTCTTACTCTGGGTGCCCTGGAAACCCTCCAGGGTCTTAGCCAAATGCCTCGTGAACCCCTCGAGGTCTTTACTTAGGATGCCTTGGAAACCCTTATTTATATATTTTATTATTTAATTATTTATTTAATTTTGATTGATCCACAATCATTCCTATATCCACACAATAATTAGTTAGAATATTTGAACATCTCTCTCTCTCTCTCTCTCTCTCTCTCTCTCTCTCTCTATATATATATATATATATATATATATATATATATATATATATATATATATATATATATATATATATATATAATAGTAATAATAAGAAAACTAATAGGTATCCAAAAAAATGAGGGACAAACTTATTTATTCTCTTTTATATATATATATATATATATATATATATATATATATATATATATATATATATATATATATATATATATATATATATATATATATATATATATATATAAAATAAGAAAACTAATAGGCATCCAAAAAAATAGGGACAAACTTATTTATTCTCTTTTCTAGATACCTATTTTAATCGCTAATTAGTAACAATCTCACTAATTACCACCAATAAAATAAAACCAAATATCACAAATAAAAGATATAAAAAATAAAGTTACATCCTTATAAATAAAAAGTTACAACCATGTGTTTCATGTTCCACCAATTTATTCACGCCACATAATAAAGTTTTAGTGGCTTTTTACTTTTTATTTTATAACTAAAGTTCATAAATTATATTACATTAGTTATAAATATACCTTAATCAAATAAATATCATTATGCACCATTTAATAAGTAATTTTGGAAGAAATTCAAATCGATTCGACTATGATTTTTTTTATTATAGACTTTTTTTATTGATGACTTTGTATTGATTCATTTCTTTTTTGAGATCGAGAGTTCAAGTCATATCGTACACTTATTTGAAATTAGGTGTTAACTTAAGAGTATGTTAGATTTGTCGCTTAAAAAAATAATTATGTTTATTTAAGTTTCGATGTTATTCTATTTTATCAACCATGTATTACATGGGCTGTCACCTAATATTAAAATGTTTTATAACTCGTCATCTTTTGGATTATATAATATAAAAATATAGGTTTAAATATAAGAAATAGCAACATACTTATGTTATTTATTTTTATTTTTATTTTTTTATATTATAGCATTACACTTTTACTTTTTATTAAACACTTTTCTTATTAGTTCACTATATTTTGAAAATCCACCCAATTATATTGTTGAACTTCCAATTCTTTCTATATTAGGATATTATATTTTGAAAAATCAACTAAAATGCAACAGTAAAATTGTGTTTTTTAGTTGAAAATATATTTTTATAATAAGTTTGTTTCATGCTCCAATTTATAAAAAGATAGAAATAATTGGTTGCCTTCACATAAAGTGTTGTTTCATGATATGTATTTAGTGATGTCTTCTTATGACATATATTATGTAACAATTATGTTCATCATTCTTTCTTGAATGAGATAATTATTTAAAAAGGTAATATATTTTTTGATTTATACACATTTGGTCACTGAGTTTTTTTTTCATCCACATTTACCCTTTCAATTTGTTTAACTGTATACATTCAGTACTTATGACCGGCTACTCCAGGTTAGCCAGTAAAAATGACTTAATAGGGAAATATATTTCACATTTTGTACACATTTAGTCCTTATATATATATATATATATATATATATATATATATATATATATATATATATATATATATATATTGCAAAATAAGTCATTTTTGTTTTTGTACCATTCAATACTTATGTATGCTTTATTAAGATTTTCTAATGACATCATACGTGGGAGAAGCATTAATGAAGTGTTTGGTGCTTTTGATGCTTAGGTCCATCGTGATCTCGACTACTTGGTTGTTTCAGTCATGTGTTCTGAATGTCGTAACTTCTTCATATGATCTTAGATTTTAACGATCTTTATATCCATGCATTCGTATTTTAGTCTACTGCAACTTTTGTTTAGATTGCTCCTGTTAAAAAGTAACATATTTTTACTTACGATTTTTATATCCATATGTTTTTTATAAATGCATGTAATGATGTTTTTCTTATAAAATCGTAAGTAAAAATATATTACATTTTAACGGTAATAATTTTATCGAAAATTGTATGAAGAAGTTATGATGTTTAAAACACAAGACTTACGCTACCAAGCAGTCGAGATTGCGATCGACATTAACATCAACAACCTGAAACACCTCATCAATGATTGTTCGTCGTATGATGTCGTGAGAAAAAACTAAATAAATCATTCATAAGTACTGAATGAGTACAAAAACAAAAATGACTTATTTTGAAACAAAAAAATATATTAAAGACTAAATGTGCAAAAAAATAATAAGGATTAAATGTGTACAAAATGATAAATATATTACAATATTAAGTCATTTTTTCCAGCTAACCTAAAGTAATCGGTCATAAGCACTAAATGTGTACAATTTAACAATTTCAAAGGATAAATGTGGACGAAAATACTCAATGACTAAATGTATATAAATCAAAAAAATATATTACCCTTTTATGTCATTATCCGAATATGTACCCAATTATTTTACCTTTCATTGTTCAAGCATGCCTTGATTGACTAAGCGTTGAATAGCATAGCGATTAAGAAATGCAGAAGAATTTAACAGGAATGAGTAAGTCTTAGTCTTGTGGATGGTATCATAATTGGAGAATTGTGTAGAGCAGTCGATAATGATATAGCTTTTTGTTCTTTTTAGAACAAATATATTCATGCAACGTAAAGTCATATCAAATGTACAATTAATCAATTATGACATTAACTTTTTGTTCTTTTTAGAACAAATATATCGTCTTTTACAACTTCACGCATTGTCTTTGTAGGAATTAATCGTTAAACATCTTCAATCGGCCGAATAATGCCTAGTGATCAATCGGTTTTTAAACGGGGCTTAGTTAGGATTTTCACAAAACTTATATATATATATATATATATATATATATATATATATATATATATATATGGGAAAAGTGAATATACCCTTAAGGGTATATAAGCTTAGGTACCAAACTCATCATACTACATCGTTTTGTATCATATATAGACATTGTAATTATCCAATGTTCTTATAATTCAACTTCTAAAAGTACAACTCTTTAAATCACTTTAAGAATCAAAGACTTTTAGTCCCAAATGTGTTTATAGTTTGTATATCTTATGTGGTTGACATACTTAATTCACTATAAACCGTGCTCTGATACCAATCTGTCACACCCCCAAACCAAGGATGGCGGAAACGTCCGGGGGTGGAGGACTTCATGTATAGTATCATAACCACAATTTCGATAGTAATTTAAGCAAACACAACCAACATATATATAATTGAAAAAGTTACATCACTTGTATGAATTACATGTTTCAAAATCAATTACAATAGGGATGGGCAAAAGGACCGGGGAACCGGCCGGAACCGGTCCCGGAACCGGAACCGGTCCCGGAACCGGTCGGGCCGGGACCTATACTACAAATTTGTGATTTTTTGGAACCGGGACCCGGAAAGAACCGGCTATTGGAACCGGCCCAAAACCGGGAACCGGCCCGGCTTGGGATACACTCAAAAACACACGATCGAAACTAAGCTGCTGCTTGCAAGTTGCGATACCCACGGCCACAAAAAAACAGCGACGGCATCAAAAAAATAAAAAAAAAAAAGCAAATTGCGATACCCACAAAAAAACGGCGACGGCATCCAAGCAAACGATCGGCATCCAAGCAATCGAACCCTACTCTCTTCAACAATCGGCAATCACTTCATCATCATTCAATTGATCAATTCTTCATCTCCAAGTTTCCAATGATTACAAGTTTCCATCTCCAAGTTTCAATCGATCTTCAATTCTTTATCATCATTCATTGATTTTCAATTTTTCATCTTCAATTGCTTCAATGATTCAAACTATGGATGTTCATGAAGATCAAGTAAGAGCATATATTTATATTTCATGTTTTAAGATTATATACTTCAATATTAGCTTCAAATCTTCAATGCTTCAATGATTCACCAAATAATTGCATGCATGCAAGTTTTTTTTTCTTTGGTTTTGTTGTCTCCATTCCAAATATATGCATTGTTATCCCTACTTAATTAGTTTATTGTTTATAGTATGAATGTAATTATGTAAGATTGTCAAAACTACGAATTTGTATAGTACTTTTGTTATATAATTAATGTGTAAAATTGACATTGTAGGATTTGGATGGGCTACCAAATGTACCATCATCAAGATACCGAAACTCGGATGCTCATGATGCCAATAATGAAGATGGTAATCCGGCTAATTGGATTGGAATAGACTTTGATGACCAAGTAAGATTAGTATTTAGCTCATTAGCAATATTTATTTCTTTAGCAATCTGTCCAAATATTAAATTGTGCATAACTCGTTCAATTTAACTTGTTTTGACCTGAATCTTTTTCCTACATGTAGATTAGGATTTGTAGTTGAGTTTAGACTATAAAAACGCTTGATTTGGTTAAAAATTGAAGGAGTTACAAGCTCCGTAAGGAAAGGTGTCAAATCTGAATTTTTTTTTCTAACAGCAATATAACGTCATGTGATTTTGTTGTTAAAATGTGCATAACTCATTCAATTTAACTTGTTTTGACCTGAATCTTTTTCCTACATGTATATTAGGATTTGTAGTTGAATTTAGACTATAAAAACGCTTGATTTGGTTAAAAATTGAATGAGTTACAAGCCCCGTAAGGAAGGGTGTCAAATCTGAATTTTTTTTTGAAACAGCAATATAACGTCATGTTATTTTGTTGTTCAAATGTGCATAACTCATTCAATTTAACTTGTTTTGACCTGAATCTTTTTCCTACATGTAGATTAGGATTTTTAGTGTAATTTAGACTATAAAAACGCTTGATTTGGTTAAAAATTGAATGAGTTACAAGCCCCGTAAGGAAGGGTGTCAAATCTGAATTTTTTTATATTTATTTTTCAGCATTTAAACGTAATATGACTTATTATATGTTTTATTTTGTGAATATAGGATTATGGAGAAGATTCAGAAGAATATTATATAGAATAAACACCGGCATTGAATGTTATACCAAGTGATGAATCAAACCAAGAAGAGGAGCCACAAGAACAACAACCTTCAAAAAAACGAAAATTTGCAACCACACAAAAACAAAGACAACCAAAAAAACCAACACAAACAAAAAAACCACCACCACCACAAAAACGAACACAAGAAAAATACCCAACAAAACCAAAAGCCAAAAACAAAAAAAAGACTCAAAAGGAGTTAAGGGACCGGATTAACCCAACCAGACGAGGTGAGGGTAGAGATAATTGTACCGCTCCTGTTTGGAAATACTTCGAGATCGAATGGATAAAGGAGGACGATGGAATTGAAAGAAAGTGGGCCGAATGCAATTATTGTTTACATTTACTAGCCGCAGATCCAAACCGGAATGGTACAACTTCAATAAACAAGCATTTTAATGGGTGCAAGTTAAATCCAGACAACATACCGAAACAAGTTGATGACAAACAACAAAAGTTGTCATTTACGAAAGCTCCTAATGGTGAGGGTCATGTATACACATGGAAACATGATGATACTAGGATCCAACTTGCCTTGCTAGGGCTTTTCACCATTGGGGAACTACCATTTAAATTCATTGAAAACGAGGCATTCATAGAATTTGTAAACGCCCTTAATGGTAGGGTGAAATTGCCTTCAAGGCATAAAATTTCTCGTGATGTTGTGTCATTCTATTTAATGGAGAGGCAGAAGTTGTACAAACATTTGAGCAACCCCAAAACAGCCATCCACTTGACAACCGACACGTGGACATCCTCGTGTCAAAAGATAAATTATATGGTTGTCACGGCCCACTTCATTACCGAAGATTTTGTCATGCACAAAAGGGTAGTCAACTTTAGAGAGGTTGATACTCACAAAGCTGAAGACATGGCCCGAGAGTTGCTAATTTGCATAAACGAGTGGGGGATGAAGAATGTCATGACGATGACCGTTGATAATGCCAAGACAAATGACGCGGCAATCAACATCATTGTGAAAGAACTACCGGGTATTTACGAGAATGGCAAACATTTTCACATTAGGTGTATGGCTCATATCATAAACCTAGTTGTGAAAATGGGGTTAAAACACGAAGTTTATCATGTAAAAAACCTACAAGATGCGGTGAAATACATTAGAGCCTCCCCGCAACGGATCAAGACGTTTAAACAAGCCATGAAGGATGCGGCTGTAGAAAGTCAAAGGTTTTTGTGTGGTGAAACTCCAACAAGGTGGAACTCTACCTTTGAATTGCTAAGATCAGCGTACGATGTGAAAGACGCATTTCTCGAATATAGCCATCAAGGTAAATAAAATCAATTAATCAAATATATTTCAACACTAAAATTAGCAATATTTATTTCTTTAGCAATCAGTCCAAATATTAAATTGTGCATAACTCATTCAATTTAACTTTTTTTGACCTGAATCTTTTTCCTACATGTAGATTAGGATTTGTAGTTGAATTTAGACTATAAAAACGCTTGATTTGGTTAAAAATTGAATGAGTTACAAGCCCCGTAAGGAAGGGTGTCAAATCTGAATTTTTTTTTCTAACAGCAATATAACGTCATGTGATTTTGTTGTTCAAATATGCATAATTCATTCAATTTAAATTGTTTTGACCTGAATCTTTTTCCTACATGTAGATTAGGATTAGTAGTTGAATTTAGACTATAAAAACGCTTGATTTGGTTAAAAATTGAATGAATTACAAGCCCCGCAAGGAAGGGTGTCAAATCTGTTTTTTTTTCTAACAACAATAAAACGTAATTTGATTGTGTTGTTCTTTTTTTGTAGATCCAATGTTTCAGAAAACTGTGGGAAGGGTACCATCACATTCAGATTTTGAGATGATTAAAAAGATGATGGACTTCCTTGAGAAGTTTAAGAAGAAAACTGAAAAAGTTTCGTGTTCAACAAAGCCTATCTTCCATACGTATACCCGGGAGATCCTAGATATAGAGCAACATCTTAGGAAACATGAAACCAACCCGGATTTTATGTTTATGGTACCGGATATGAAACATAAATATGACAAATATTGGAGTGACTATGATACTATAAGTGATTATGTCTTCTTTGCGATATTGTTAGATCCTCAATGCAAGTCAAAGTTTATGAAAGTTGTTTTTACCCAAATGCTTAAAGCCAAAAACAAAGATAAAAAGATGTCCGCTGATGAGATAGAATCCAAAGCACGTGCAAAGGTTATTGATATTGAATGCAAATTGGACAAGTTTTTCAAGACATACTTGGAAAGGTCAAACATGACCTCATCGTCTCAACAAGAAACTCCCGAAGAAGTTGTTAATTTTGATGACGAAAACGAATTCTTTGGAAGCTATATGACTTCGGGAAGTTTCCCCTCGACTTCCTCAGAAAGTCAATTGCAACGATACTTAAACGAGGACCCAATCGGATTTGACAAAGGATATGATATCCTCACATGGTGGAAAAATAATGCAGTGCGGTTCCCGATCGTTGCTCGAATGGCAAGAGGTATCGACCTTCTTTTACTCTAATTTAAATTTTTAATTTATAAATTTGTGTCGTGTATTATACACTAATTTGTTTATTAATAGATATTTTGGGGATGCAAATTTCCACCGTAGCATCCGAATCCACATTCAGTAATGGTCGTCGAGTAATTACCGACTACCGTACTAATTTGTCCGTTGTGATTGTGGAGGCATTGATATGCACTCAAGATTGGCTAAGAAAGAGTAGCTTGCCTATATATGACTACGACGAAGTGCACGATGTGTTAGCTGACGATGACCTCGCTATCGGTAATACACTAATACTTGTTACATCTTATTTTTAACTTCTTATTAGTATTTGTTACATTTTAGTAAGTAATAACATTTTTCTTTTGAATTATATATAGACATTGTGGATGCTATACACAACTTGAAGCTAACGGGGAAGAGATCGGGGAATTAGTCAAAATATCAAAGAAATGTTGGAATCCACATATTAGACTTTTTTTTTTTTTTTTTTTTTGTTGGTGAAACTTGGAAGTATATTTTGAATGTCGAAAGTGTATTTTGAATGTTGAATGTTTGAATGTTGGATACTTAATAATATAAGTTTGACGACATCCATGTTTAATTTGCTTCAATGTTCAATTGTTTATTAAAATGTTTATTATTAAAATGTTGATTATCTACTAGTATTTAAACATCCACTTCTTCATAAAAAACCAATAAAACGCAAAGTAAATTAGTCGTTGGAATTACTCGAAAAACCGGCAAAAATCGGACCCGAAAAACCAATAAAACGCAAAGTAATTTAGTCGTTGGGTACATCAAAATTTAGCCGGTTCCATACTCGAAAAACCGGCAAAAACCGGACCCGGAACCGGAACCGGTGGAACCGCCGGGCCGGTTCGGTTCTTCATTTTTGCCGAAACCGGTTCCCCGGTCCGGTTCGGTTCCGGCCGGTTCCGGCCGGTTCGGTTCTTTTGCTCAACCCTAAATTACAATATGTTGACAAAATATGAAAAGTTTGACGTCTTAACGTCCCATCCTCAAAAGCACTTGATTACCTGTTTAGTGTTTTCCTGAGAATACGAGTTGTTTGAAAAGTGTCAACACAAAGGTTGGTGAGTTCATAAGCTTTTATTAATAAACTTAGTAGAAGTCTATCACATGTAAATGTCGCGTTTGTGTCAGAAAAATCCGATATTTTCCTTGAAATCCGAAAAATGTAGCCTTATAACCAAAGACTAAAATGTATAAGAAATCATCACTTCTTAGTAGAAACGTCGTGAGTTTATAATGATATGGAAAGTAAATTTCTTTATCCATCTAAAACCTACTTCGGTTTTATGAAACCCCGTAAACTTTATGAATTGTTATCTCCCTATGTGAGTCGCTATAATCATACTGTGACTATGTGAACCTGCCACAACGTTTCTCAGGCGTCGCGAATATGAAATGACATTTGTCACCCGTAGACCTGCAGGTCCCACTGTAGCTAGCAGCAAGGTGTGGGGTGTCAAACCCAATATAGATCTATATACAAGTATCACGTTCTCCCTCAAGGAGATTTTGATTATAACTACCAGGAATTATATCCCGCACTCGGACGTACGGGGAGAGAGAGAGTCTCACAACATAGGTTAACAAGTTTACGTGAAATGTGTGTGTGAATATAAATCTTTCTTGTATGAATGTACCCTTTTTGTACGAGTGCGTTGAGTGATGTATCATAAACTATACCTATTATAGTTTATCTAAAATGTATGTAATATGTATGAATTCTTTTATGGAAATGTATTAGTGTTGTGAATTTATCAAACTATACTTTTTATAGTTAAATAATACGTGTTCTAAATGAATGAATAATATTTAATATGAATGACTTAGTTTCAGTTCATAATGGTAAACTGACAAGGAAACACATTCAAATATTAGAACTTATGATTATACACTTTGCTCAACATAATACAAAGTGTTATGATATTTACATGCTGTTGGCTAACTTTAGCCATTCTGCCCTGTTTTTGGAAAAATCATAGAAAAATCATACGAAGTCGAAAACTAGATCCGTAAATTCTGAGAGTTCGAAAAATGTGTCTAGTTTATTCATAATTTTTATCACGATTTTTAATGACTTCCAACTTGAGTGAATAAGTCCAAAATCACAGACTGGTCCGGATTGTTGTTTGAAATGATAGGCAGTTTTGTAAAAATCACCATAAATTGTAGAAAAATCGTATGGAGATGTGCAAGTAGCCATTTTAAAGCTAAGAACTTGAACTATTTGCACCTTGTACAGTTTTGAAAACAAAAATGTTTAAGATGCCCAAAATAGTCCGTGAATGGAGTTGAACTTTTCTGATGAAGGCTGTTAGAGAAATTTAGTTATGTTCTTAGTGTTTTAACTTGTATTCCCCCCTTAAAAACTTGAGAAAACATGAAAATGTAGGGGTATGAACTCACCTTAATTGATTTCAGTAGGTAAGTGTTGAAGAAGGAAAGTGTTCAACCCAAGAACACTTGAAGAATCACTTGAAGATTCGAAGATCTAACACAATTATGAGAGAGTTTGTCTAAGATATCCATGATTTGAGTGGTAATAAATGAGATAATCATAAAGAGAATGGATTATGCTTACCAAATGTGGGGGAAAAACTCAAGATCAGCCCTTGAATCTCGAATTTCTAGAGAGAGAAAGTGAGAGAGGAAAGAGTTTGATCTTCTAGTGAAATGAGAGCAAATGAGAGAAGTGAGGAGAGAGGATGAATAATCAGCCCTCAAAAACGTGGGAAGGAGGGATAATTGAGTGGAAAAGACATTGATGTGACCTAGGTAAGGTGGAGAGGTGTGGTTAGTCAAAGAGTGGGTGTGAGGTGGTTGCTTGTGACTTTGGATAAGGCAAAGTCAACACTCCACCTTTAATAATTCACTCATTAGATCTTTATTATTTAGATAATGATTTTCATAAAAATATGTTTAAATTATGAATATTTAGGGTTTATTATGTTAAAATAAAATTTCTGGAGAAAATCCCGCTTTAAAATCACGAAAAAAACGGGCTTAAAATGTTAAAAATATCAAAAATGGGCTAAAAGTGACAAATCTGCGAATTTTGGCCGAGGCTCGGCCTTCTTATGCTGAACCGAGAGAGAGAGGGAGGCAGAACCGAGAGGAGAGAAGAGAAAGGAAGGAACCGAGAGCACGAAGAGACAGGGAGGAGAGAAAGGAACAGAGCGCGCGAAGAGACAGAGAGGAGAGAAAGGACAGAGCGCGCGAAGAGACAGAGAGGAGAGAAAGGACAGAGCGCGCGAAGAGACAGAGGGGAGAGAAGGGAACAGAAAGCGACCGAGCGGCGGAGTAGCGAACAGAAGGCGACCGAGCGGCGGAGTGTGAAGCGACAGAGGCAGAGGCTCGGTCTCTGGTCTCTTAGCCACCAGAGGCTCGGTCTCTGGTCTCTAAGCCACCAGAGGCTCGGTCTCTGGTCTCTTAGCCACCAGAGGCTCGGTCTCTGGTCTCTAAGCCACCAGAGGCTCGGTCTCTGGTCCTAAGAGGCCTCTCACTCCGGTTTCGGTTCCTAAAGCCTATTTTTCTCGTTTTCGCCCCGTTTCAAGCCGTTTTTGACCCGGTTAAGGACCGGAATGACCCGAATGATTCCAAAAAGTTACGGGAAACTTTTGAGAGAGATTTGGGAGAGATTTCTCACACTTGGAGAGATTTGGGAGAGATTTGACATTCTTGGAGAGATTTCTCATACAAAGAGATATTTAAGAGAGGTTTCACATACTTGGAGAGATTTGGGAGAGATTTGACATTCTTGGGGAGATTTCTCATACAGAGAGATATTTGAGAGAGATTTCACATACTTGGAGAGATTTGGGAGAGATTTGACATTCTTGGAGAGATTTCTCATACAGAGAGATATTTGAGAGAGATTTCACATACTTGGAGAGATTTGACATTCTTGGAGAGATTTCTCATACAGAGAGATATTTGAGAGAGATTTCACATACTTGGAGAGATTTGGGAGGGATTTGACATTCTTGGAGAGATTTCTCATACAGAGAGATAGTTGAGAGAGATTTCAAGTGTGGCATTTGTGAGTGTTTGGCTCCGTAATGCGAGTCTCTTGAGCCCCGTTAAGTCATGATTAAGGATCCCACACACTCCTAATGAGTATGCAACATGGTTTTCATCAGTTTAGTTCATTGATTAGTACTAGGGCTTAGGAAATTTTTAACACAAGACTTTTCTCAAGTGATGTTTTCCCATTAATATAGCAAGTTATACAGTATGAACATAACACAAACCCTAATACACAAGGTTTAATAGGGTTGACCGGCTTGACTTGCTGACTTGACTTGACTCAAGATCGACAAAATTACAAGAATGGTCCCTGTGGTATGTCAAAACTAGCACCTTTGGTCCAAAATGGGTTTGGCTTGCAAGGATGGTCCAATAGTTTCGTTTTGTTGCGAGTTTGGTCCAATTTCCTATGAACTTTTTTATAATGACAAATTTGCCCTTATATTTTTAATTTTCCATTGTTATTTTATTATCAGTAATTAAAAATAAAACAAAAATAAAATACCCTCTCTTTCTCTCTCTCTCTCTCTTTCTCTCTCTTTCTCTCTCTCTCTCTCTCTCTCTCTCTCTCTCTCTCTCCACCGTATTCCCCTTTTTTTCTCTTTTTACCCTAGAACAATTCATCTTCTTCATCCCTCCCCTGCCTATCTGATATATCTTCTTCGATAAGTTCAAAGAAATCAGTTCAATACAATTTCAAAATCAAACATGCTGCAACCTCTCAGTGACCTATGTGAGAATACAATCGTTGGAAAACACATCTTTTCTCTTGCCTGACCCACCCGCTTGACCCTTAACATCACCTAGTATATCTGGCCATCATCCATCGTACCTCGCCCATCACCTAAACCTAGTAACATCTCCGACGAATACCAACAACACCATCGCCTCATAGGTCAAACCACTATACCTGGCTTTTCTCTCATTGTCATTTAGAGCTACAATGCCATTGTTATCGTTGTTCTTCTACAAGAGTCATCTTCTACGCCTAAAATTGATACACACACCGATTCAGAGAAGAACAAGAGGGAGGGACATGATTGGCATTTGATTCAATAATTGGAAAGGACGCAAAAATTTCTAGGTTGTAAATCGTAATCCCTTTCATTTGTAAATCGTAATCTCTTTAACCTGTATTGATTTAGGGTATACGGTGTCTGCGATTCAGGGAAAGGGATAAAAGGGGTGCAGTTTACCTTTATCTTTATGTTTATTGAGTTGTTTGTGTGCTTGTAGGTTTGAGTTGGGAAATTCATAGAAGAAATTGATTCCGATGGTGGTGATGACAGTTCATCAGAAATCGATTTCTTAGTTCGTGAATATGATGTTCTTGTTCTTGAACCTAGGAAAAACCGAGTGTTCTTGAGATTCATATGCATATATGAGTGTGTATGTGTTTAGTCTATTCGACTTCATACAATGAATTGAACAAAATTGATAAAAGTTAGGGTTCTTCATTTTACAAATCCACTACCAGATCTGTATTAATTTTGTTTGTAGAGAGAGAGAAAGAGAGAGAGAGAGAGAGAGAGAGAGAAGGAGAGAGAGAGTATTTTATTTTTGTTTTATTTTTTAATTGTTTTTTAATTACTTATAATAAAATAAAAATGGAAAATTAAAATATAAGGGCAAATTCAGCCTTCATGTTTGGCCACCAGTATAACCTTTTGAGGTCTAGATACATCTTATCTGACCCCGGATGAATGGAGTATCGAGTCTTGTGGGCCTCGTTCATTACAACGTCTCGGTACCCACCGAACTTCGGTGTCCAGATTCGATTCATGAGATAACGAGCTCCACCCCCTTTGACTTCCAGGTTCTTATCCATCCCCCTTAGTGCTTCTCTTGCCACGTTTTCTGGTTTCAGGGCTTCTAATTGGGCGTCCTTGATCTGGGTGGCCAGTTGGGAGTGGATGGTCATGGCTAGGGATTTTACTCGGCGACCCGAGTATTCTTTCCTTCTTAAGGCATCGGCTACTACATTAGCCTTGCCCGGGTGGTAGCGAATTTCACATTCGTAGTCATTCAGTAATTCCACCCATCTTCTTTGGCGCATGTTTAGTTCTTTCTGATTGAGAATGTGCTGAAGACTTTTGTGATCAGTGAAGATGGTGCACTTGGTGCCGTAGAGGTAGTGCCTCCAAATCTTCAGGGCGAACACCACAGCTCCCAATTCAAGGTCGTGGGTTGTGTAATTAACTTCATGTGTCTTCAGTTGCCTTGATGCATAAGCGATGACTTTTCCCCTTTGCATGAGCACACAGCCGAGGCCTTGATTTGAAGCATCGCAATACACCACAAAATCATCAGTTCCTTCTGGAAGAGACAAGACTGGTGCGCTGCATAGGGCTTGCTTTAGTGTCTGGAAGGCGGCTTCTTGTTTATCTTCCCATTCGAACACCACCCCTTTCTGAGTCAAGGTGGTGAGAGGCTTAGCGATTTTGGAGAAGTTTTGTATGAATCTTCGATAGTAGCCTGCGAGTCCCAAAAACTGTCGGATTTCTGTTGGCGTTGTAGGTGTTGACCAATCTTCGATTGCTTTGATCTTCGAGGGGTCCACATGTATTCCTTCCTTGCTTACTACGTGGCCAAGGAATCCTACTTCTCGGAGCCAAAATTCACACTTTGAGAATTTAGCGTAAAGCTTCTCGGTCCTTAAAACCTCCAGAACTAGTCGTAGGTGATGTCTGTGCTCTTCTTCGCTCCTCGAATAGACCAGGATATCATCGATGAATACGATGATGAATTTATCCAAGAAGGGTCGACACACTCGATTCATCAAATCCATGAACACCGCAGGCGCGTTTGTTAACCCGAATGGCATCACTACAAACTCATAGTGCCCATAACGAGTTCTGAATGCCGTCTTGGGGATATCCTCTTCCTGAACTCGCAGTTGATGATAGCCCGACCTCAGGTCGATTTTTGAAAAGTAGTTGGCTCCTTGGAGCTGGTCGAAGAGGTCATCGATTCGGGGTAGGGGATAACGGTTCTTGATAGTGAGTTTGTTTAGTTCTCGATAGTCTATGCACATGCGAAAAGACCCATCCTTCTTCTTTACAAATAAGACTGGTGCTCCCCAGGGCGAGAAGCTTGGCCTGATGAACCCTTTGCTCAATAGTTCATTCAACTGGCTGGAGAGTTCTTGCATTTCTGCCGGTGCTAAGCGATAGGGAGCCCTGGCGACGGGGGTAGCTCCTGGGATTAAGTCGATCCGAAATTCGACTTGTCGTGCGAGTGGTACACCAGGCAGATCGTCTGGGAAAACATCAGGGAAGTTGCATACTTCTGGAATTTCTTTGATGTCCTTCACCTCCTGTTTCTTATCTACGATGTGGGCTAAGAAAACATGGTATTGCTTTCGGAGGTACTTTTGGGTTTTAACACAAGAGATGATTTGTAGGTTCGCACTAGGTTTATTGCCATAAACGGTGAGAACGTTGCCATTCGGCAGATTGAGGCGGACGGCCCTTTCGTAACATAGAATGTCGGCACGATGAAGGCTTAACCAATCCATACCAATGATTATATCGAAGCTTTTTATGGTGACCGGCATAAGGTCAATTTTGAACAAATGGTCGTCTAGAGTGAGAGTACACCCTATGTAAATATCATTAGCGCGCTCAATCTTTCCATTTGCCATTTCTACGATGTAAGAATCTTCTAGTGGTTGAGAATTTTGCTTAAGTATATGTTTGAATTGGTGACTTATGAAACTTCTTTCTGCCCCACTATCGAAAAGTACGCATGCATAAGAGTTATTGAGGAGGAACGTACCAGTAACCACAAAGGGATCCTTGACTGCTTCTCCCTGCCCTAAAGTTAGGACTCTCCCTACACCCCCAACATTAGGGGCTCGTGCCTTGGGGCAGTTCCTCCTGAAGTGTCCTGTTTCACCACATCCATAGCAGGCTTGGCTTGCTCCAGTGTTGGCGGTCGTAGCGACTTGTGTGGCAGGTTGGGTAGTCGCTCTACAAAATCGTGCAGTGTGCGCCTTTTTGTTACAGTTATTGCAGTGTAACTCTCGACAAGCACCGTTATGGTGGTAGTTACACTTGTTACACTTGGGAAGAGTTCCTGTATACTGTTTCGGTGGCGCTGGAGCGACAGCAGTAGTGGTGGCACGCACAGCAACAATCGGTTGCTTTTTGGCGGGGTCTTGAATTGGTTGTTTCCTTTTATTGCTCCAGAACTTCCTCTTGTTGTTCCCTCCTTTTGTTCGGTCGGTGGTGGTTATCACTGTACCACGGCTAGCCCTGTGATCTATGAGTTGTTGTGCCAATTCCTTGGCACTCTCAAAGGTAGTGGGTTTCGAGGCCAAGACACTATCTTGAATCTGGGATGACAGCCCCCAGAGATATCGTTCCACCTTCTTCTCTTCTGGAGTGACCATTGTTGGACAGAGGAGTGCTAGGTCGTTGAAACGGGCAGTATAAGTTTCAAGATCAGTGCCTGTCATCCTGAGGTTCCAAAGTTCTTCTTCAAGTTTTTGTATTTCGCCCCTCGGGCAGTATTCCTTTAACATTAGGGCTTTCAAATCCTCCCAGCTGATCGCGTTAGCTACTGCAGGAGTAAGTGACTTAACTCGGCCATTCCACCAAGTAAGTGCTTTTCCAGTGAAAGTGAATGCCGCAAACTTGACCTTGCTCGCTTCGGGACAAGCGCAGATTTCAAAAACTGCCTCGGTCCTTTCGAACCATTGAACCAGTGTGATAACGCCCCCGCTTCCATTGAAAGGATCGGGTTTGCCATTCGTGAAGTCTTTGTAAGAGCACTCCCTCGTACGCCCCGTACTGTCCCCATGAATGGAATTGGTAGCTCCGGATCCAGAACCGCCAGAACCACTGGTTCCCATTTGCGACATTGCCGCCGCCACGGCTGCCGTTACTGCAGCCTGGAACATTGCAGGATCAAACTGCGGAGGTGGTGGTGGAGGTGGCACTGGGTTGCTGGAAGGCCTTGGTCTTTTCCTTGGTGGCATGGTTCTGTCATAAAAAAAATGACTAGTCGGTAAGACTTCAATAGTGATAACGAGTCGAGTGTTACTGGTTTCATCCCTCTTGTATTTTATCATAACTTTATTATTCGTAAACTGTTTGTGTGATCAGGTTATGATGTATAGTGCCAAACATTCAATAAATAAAACACATGCCAAATTTCATTGATAACTTTTAGTACATAACGTTTAGAGGGAAAAGTTTGACCTTATAAGGGTCTACATTACATCGTTACAAAAGGTAGTTTTTGGCATTACAAAAGCCCTTTGAATAGTGTAATCACATAGTCGCAGGGTCGACCTACATACAAGGAGTAGCACCAACGCGTACTCATAAAATTCTACTACCAAGACGGGAGAATAGCAACGAGTTCTAATCACTGCGACCCTTCTTTGACGGAGGCTGCGATGATGTCGATGCGCCCTGTAGTTCCGCCAATTTGCGTTCGGCTGCAACCATTCTCTCTTCGAGTGCCATGTATCTTTCCCGATACTCTCTTGTTTCTGCTTGAGCCGCGAGAAGGTCTCGAATGAGTTGGTCTCGATGGTGGGAGTCTCGTTCCAAGTTTCTGGTGCGATCCGTAGTAGACTGTACAATGGCACTTAACTCCCGGACCTGATCTGTCGTTGTCCTACCATGATCATCCATTCTTGCCATTCGTTGTATCGTGACGGGGAGAGCCCTGTCAGCCGGTCCACCATGAGTGAGATCATAGTAACCTCGTTGGTAGCCATATGGTGACCGTTGGCGTTGTTGTCGGCTCCATCTTTCGATCGTTGTTACCCAAGGGGGTTCAGGTCCGTTGTAACCAAAACGGTGCGCGGGTACCCTCGCGATGTAGGGAGGGTTGAATACTTCTGGTGGTTCCTCCGCTTCGTTCCCAACCATGACTACCTCGTCACCTTCCTCTTCTTCCTCTTCTTCCTCTTCTTCCTCTTCTTCTTGGTCGTCTTCCTCTTCTTCTTCTTGTTCGTCTTCCTCCTCGGGCTCCTCCTCGAGATCCTCTTCGGGATCCTCCTCGGGTTCCTCTTCGGGATTCTCCTTGGGCTCGTCTTCGATCCATCCCGCGTTTCCCTGCTTGGGAAAGTAGGGGTCCCCGGGTATGTGAAATCCTGCCATGTCGTCTGCACGAGAAACGGGTTTAAGAAGTACGTATCGGAAAATAATAATTTGGCACTATGGAAACGTACAAATACTCCTATAGTATTTTTAAATGTTTATATTTGGTTCTTAGCGTGTTCTTTATGGAGTGTTATTAGGTTTTCAGATTTGTCGCTCATTACGACTATTCCTTAGTGTGCGTAAGTTACTTCTTGGACGGATATAGTTGATCAGGCTATATCCTTCCCAGAACTGATTACCCATGCTAAGGCGTATTAATAATGTTCGACTCCTCCTCTTTCAATTTATGTTCTCCTAAGTTATGACACCATGCTAGTATAGAATGCATGCAAGTATACTTTAAAACAAGAAATTATTTGTTTTCTAAAAGTACAACTCTTTAAATCACTTTAAGAATCAGAGACTTTTAGTCCCAAATGTGTTTATAGTTTGTATATCTTATGTGGTTGACATACTTAATTCACTATAAACCGTGCTCTGATACCAATCTGTCACACCCCCAAACCAAGGATGGCGGAAACGTCCGGGGGTGGAGGACTTCATGTATAGTATCATAACCACAATTTCGATAGTAATTTAAGCAAACACAACCAACATATATATAATTGAAAAAGTTACATCACTTGTATGAATTACATGTTTCAAAATCAATTACAATATGTTGACAACATATGAAAAGTTTGACGTCTTAACGTCCCATCCTCAAAAGCACTTGATTACCTGTTTAGTGTTTTCCTGAGAATACGAGTTGTTTGAAAAGTGTCAACACAAAGGTTGGTGAGTTCATAAGCTTTTATTAATAAACTTAGTAGAAGTCTATCACATGTAAATGTCGCGTTTGTGTCAGAAAAATCCGATATTTTCCTTGAAATCCGAAAAATGTAGCCTTATAACCAAAGACTAAAATGTATAAGAAATCATCACTTCTTAGTAGAAACGTCGTGAGTTTATAATGATATGGAAAGTAAATTTCTTTATCCATCTAAAACCTACTTCGGTTTTATGAAACCCCGTAAACTTTATGAATTGTTATCTCCCTATGTGAGTCGCTATAATCATACTGTGACTATGTGAACCTGCCACAACGTTTCTCAGGCGTCGCGAATATGAAATGACATTTGTCACCCGTAGACCTGCAGGTCCCACTGTAGCTAGCAGCAAGGTGTGGGGTGTCAAACCCAATATAGATCTATATACAAGTATCACGTTCTCCCTCAAGGAGATTTTGATTATAACTACCAGGAATTATATCCCGCACTCGGACGTACGGGGAGAGAGAGAGTCTCACAACATAGGTTAACAAGTTTACATGAAATGTGTGTGTGAATATAAATCTTTCTTGTATGAATGTACCCTTTTTGTACGAGTGCGTTGAGTGATGTATCATAAACTATACCTATTATAGTTTATCTAAAATGTATGTAATATGTATGAATTCTTTTATGGAAATGTATTAGTGTTGTGAATTTATCAAACTATACTTTTTATAGTTAAATAATACGTGTTCTAAATGAATGAATAATATTTAATATGAATGACTTAGTTTCAGTTCATAATGGTAAACTGACAAGGAAACACATTCAAATATTAGAACTTATGATTATACACTTTGCTCAACATAATACAAAGTGTTATGATATTTACATGCTGTTGGCTAACTTTAGCCATTCTGCCTTGTTTTTGGAAAAATCATAGAAAAATCATACGAAGTCGAAAACTAGATCCGTAAATTCTGAGAGTTCGCAAAATGTGTCTAGTTTATTCATAATTTTTATCACGATTGTTAATGACTTCCAACTTGAGTGAATAAGTCCAAAATCACAGACTGGTCCGGATTGTTGTTTGAAATGATAGGCAGTTTTGTAAAAATCACCATAAATTGTAGAAAAATCGTATGGAGATGTGCAAGTAGCCATTTTAAAGCTAAGAACTTGAACTATTTGCACCTTGTACAGTTTTGAAAACAAAAATGTTTAAGATGCCCAAAATAGTCCGTGAATGGAGTTGAACTTTTCTGATGAAGGCTGTTAGAGAAATTTAGTTATGTTCTTAGTGTTTTAACTTGTATTCCCCCCTTAAAAACTTGAGAAAACATGAAAATGTAGGGGTATGAACTCACCTTAATTGATTTCAGTAGGTAAGTGTTGAAGAAGGAAAGTGTTCAACCCAAGAACACTTGAAGAATCACTTGAAGATTCGAAGATCTAACACAATTATGAGAGAGTTTGTCTAAGATATCCATGATTTGAGTGGTAATAAATGAGATAATCATAAAGAGAATGGATTATGCTTACCAAATGTGGGGGAAAAACTCAAGATCAGCCCTTGAATCTCGAATTTCTAGAGAGAGAAAGTGAGAGAGGAAAGAGTTTGATCTTCTAGTGAAATGAGAGCAAATGAGAGAAGTGAGGAGAGAGGATGAATAATCAGCCCTCAAAAACGTGGGAAGGAGGGATAATTGAGTGGAAAAGACATTGATGTGACCTAGGTAAGGTGGAGAGGTGTGGTTAGTCAAAGAGTGGGTGTGAGGTGGTTGCTTGTGACTTTGGATAAGGCAAAGTCAACACTCCACCTTTAATAATTCACTCATTAGATCTTTATTATTTAGATAATGATTTTCATAAAAATATGTTTAAATTATGAATATTTAGGGTTTATTATGTTAAAATAAAATTTCTGGAGAAAATCCCGCTTTAAAATCACGAAAAAAACGGGCTTAAAATGTTAAAAATATCAAAAATGGGCTAAAAGTGACAAATCTGCGAATTTTGGCCGAGGCTCGGCCTTCTTATGCTGAACCGAGAGAGAGAGGGAGGCAGAACCGAGAGGAGAGAAGAGAAAGGAAGGAACCGAGAGCACGAAGAGACAGAGAGGAGAGAAAGGAACAGAGCGCGCGAAGAGACAGAGAGGAGAGAAAGGACAGAGCGCGCGAAGAGACAGAGAGGAGAGAAAGGACAGAGCGCGCGAAGAGACAGAGGGGAGAGAAGGGAACAGAAAGCGACCGAGCGGCGGAGTAGCGAACAGAAGGCGACCGAGCGGCGGAGTGTGAAGCGACAGAGGCAGAGGCTCGGTCTCTGGTCTCTTAGCCACCAGAGGCTCGGTCTCTGGTCTCTAAGCCACCAGAGGCTCGGTCTCTGGTCCTAAGAGGCCTCTCACTCCGGTTTCGGTTCCTAAAGCCTATTTTTCTCGTTTTCGCCCCGTTTCAAGCCGTTTTTGACCCGGTTAAGGGCCGGAATGACCCGAATGATTCCAAAAAGTTACGGGAAACTTTTGAGAGAGATTTGGGAGAGATTTCTCACACTTGGAGAGATTTGGGAGAGATTTGACATTCTTGGAGAGATTTCTCATACAAAGAGATATTTGAGAGAGGTTTCACATACTTGGAGAGATTTGGGAGAGATTTGACATTCTTGGGGAGATTTCTCATACAGAGAGATATTTGAGAGAGATTTCACATACTTGGAGAGATTTGGGAGAGATTTGACATTCTTGGAGAGATTTCTCGTACAGAGAGATATTTGAGAGAGATTTCACATACTTGGAGAGATTTGGGAGAGATTTGACATTCTTGGAGAGATTTCTCATACAGAGAGATATTTGAGAGAGATTTCACATACTTGGAGAGATTTGGGAGGGATTTGACATTCTTGGAGAGATTTCTCATACAGAGAGATAGTTGAGAGAGATTTCAAGTGTGGCATTTGTGAGTGTTTGGCTCCGTAATGCGAGTCTCTTGAGCCCCGTTAAGTCATGATTAAGGATCCCACACACTCCTAATGAGTATGCAACATGGTTTTCATCAGTTTAGTTCATTGATTAGTACTAGGGCTTAGGAAATTTTTAACACAAGACTTTTCTCAAGTGATGTTTTCCCATTAATATAGCAAGTTATACAGTATGAACATAACACAAACCCTAATACACAAGGTTTAATAGGGTTGACCGGCTTGACTTGACTCAAGATCGACAAAATTACAAGAATGGTCCCTGTGGTATGTCAAAACTAGCACCTTTGGTCCAAAATGGGTTTGGCTTGCAAGGATGGTCCAATAGTTTCGTTTTGTTGCGAGTTTGGTCCAATTTCCTATGAACTTTTTTATAATGACAAATTTGCCCTTATATTTTTAATTTTCCATTGTTATTTTATTATCAGTAATTAAAAATAAAACAAAAATAAAATACCCTCTCTTTCTCTCTCTCTCTCTCTCTCTCTTTCTCTCTCTGTCTCTCTCTCTCTCTCTCTCTCTCTCTCTCTCTCTCCACCGTATTCCCCCCTTTTTTCTCTTTTTACCCAAGAACAATTCATCTTCTTCATCCCTCCCCTGCCTATCTGATATATCTTCTTCGATAAGTTCAAAGAAATCAGTTCAATACAATTTCAAAATCAAACATGCTGCAACCTCTCAGTGACCTATGTGAGAATACAATCGTTGGAAAACACATCTTTTCTCTTGCCTGACCCACCCGCTTGACCCTTAACATCACCTAGTATATCTGGCCATCATCCATCGTACCTCGCCCATCACCTAAACCTAGTAACATCTCCGACGAATACCAACAACACCATCGCCTCATAGGTCAAACCACTATACCTGGCTTTTCTCTCATTGTCATTTAGAGCTACAATGCCATTGTTATCGTTGTTCTTCTACAAGAGTCATCTTCTACGCCTAAAATTGATACACACACCGATTCAGAGAAGAACAAGAGGGAGGGACATGATTGGCATTTGATTCAATAATTGGAAAGGACGCAAAAATTTCTAGGTTGTAAATCGTAATCCCTTTCATTTGTAAATCGTAATCTCTTTAACCTGTATTGATTTAGGGTATACGGTGTCTGCGATTCAGGGAAAGGGATAAAAGGGGTGCAGTTTACCTTTATCTTTATGTTTATTGAGTTGTTTGTGTGCTTGTAGGTTTGAGTTGGGAAATTCATAGAAGAAATTGATTCCGATGGTGGTGATGACAGTTCATCAGAAATCGATTTCTTAGTTCGTGAATATGATGTTCTTGTTCTTGAACTTAGGAAAAACCGAGTGTTCTTGAGATTCATATGCATATATATATATATATATATATATATATATATATATATATATATATATATATATATATATATATAATAGACAACTGTTATTATCAAGGAACCAAGAAATTTAATCGTGAGCATCGGAAATCATAATGATCAGTAGCCAAGGGAATGGACATACACTTATACATTTGTCGCACATATATATACTTAGATTATACAATAAAACTCACCATTTTTCCAAAACACCCGCCTCTTTTTTCGTTTAAATTTTTTTAAGCCATATTTTTTATGGAATAAAACCGAATTTACTATTGTTGATGATTTTTTGTCATCTTTCTATAGATGTCCATGTTGATATATAAATAACAAATTTTTTTTATAGAAAAAATATTCACTTCATTTTGTTGTTTTTTCTTTGAATATTTAAGTTTATTTTTATCCAAAAAAATTAATTCTACCAAAAATCTCAATTTTTTGTCCTCTATTAATAAAAATAATCATTGATTAAAAAAAACGATCAGTTCAGACTCATACTGTGAATCTAAACTGTAAATATTTTAATTCTAACATTTACAATATGAATCTAACTTACTATTTCAACACTTTGATCATTCACAAATTTAGTGAAATTGACATATGAATCAAAATATATTTCATTGTAGTTTTATAATATTTTAACGTTTTGATTACTCGTAAATTAGTTTTATAAAATCAATAATTTGATTTATTCACATTGTGAATCTAAACTGTATATAACTTACTTTTCAGAATTCACAATGTAAATCTAACTTACTATTATTCATAATGTGAATTTGAGCAGATACAATGTGAATCTGAGCAGATGCACAATGTAAATCTGAACTGAAATTTCGAATTTCTTCATAACATCAATATGAACTTAGGTTTAAATAGTACCAAAAGTATGAATTTTGATATATTTATTAATTTTTTAGATAAAAAATATACCGTAACTTTTTAAAAAAAAATAAAATGAAGATCATTTTTTACATATCAATATAGATCTCTATGGAAAGAGGACGAAAAATTATGAACAACAGTATATTCAATTTTTTTCGATAAAAAACATTGCCTAAAAAAATTAAACTAAAAAAGAAATGTGTTTTGTTATAATTTGGTGCATGTACATCCATTGTAAAAGTCTACATCCATTCATTTGTCATTGATCGCTTTAAATTCTGACGTTTTGATTCCTTGATTAATAATGGTTTTCTATTGAATTTTTCCACACACACACACACACACACACACACACACATATATATATATATATATATATATATATATGTTCAAATGAGAACCCCAAAAGATTAAGAATCGCAAGAACCATTTATTTTGGTCTATTCTTTCAAATTTATTTTGCAAGAAAACTTTCCTAAACCCTCTCAAACTATTTCAACAACATAAAACCCAACACCAGTACAGCCACCTACCTCAGCCACATGTCGCCTATTGTCGCCATTATCTACCACCTTTCGTCGCCAGAATGTTGAGTAGCCATGATTTTCACTTCAAATCCACCGTCCACCGCCATTCATCTCAGATCTGGAGTGAAAACCTCCAACACCGAAGGCCACCACCGACAAAGCGCTACTTTGTTTGATCTGTTCAGATCAGATCTGGTCGAATCTTCACCATAAACCTTCAAATTTATCGTAAACGACTAGCGCCACTACATCCTTCATCATCCTCTACCTCCACTCCGTCAGATCCACAACTGTATCCAACTCGTTTTCTCTTTGATCTCCATAGAACCACCAAATCTGCATCAGATCTCACCAGATCTGATGTGTTTTTTTCATTTTCAGATCTGACTAACCACCACCGATGAACCATCCTTTCTTTCTCATATGATTTGCGCACCAGATCTTGAGATTAATGAAGTTCTAAACGCCAGATCTTCATCAAATGTGATGTGTACGATGCATTTCATGTACGGATTAGGTGTATCTCGTGCATTTCATGTTGGCTTGCATCAGATATGATTTTTGAAGATAAATCTTCAAAAAAAAAATCTAGTATGTCGATTTTTATAGATAAATCTCCTTTAAGTTTTGTTTTTCTACTTGTATCTGTTATAGATCTCTATAATACAGTTTTTTTGTTTGTTTTTTCTGTCAAAGTATGAATTTGATGTTTTAATCTCATGTTTGTCGTATAATTTTGTTAATCTTAGTTTTAATTGCTATTAAGTTGTGAATGTATAATTTTTTTAATAAAAATTGAATTTATTATACTAATTTGTGAATTTGCAATATTAAATTGTGTATTAATTGTAATAAGTGTTTTAAGTTGATAATATGGATGTGAATACTACTTTTTGGGTATTAAAATGTGAATTTAGTGTACTAAGCTGTGATTTTTGTGTTTTAAAGTGTGAATTGATTGATTAATCTTTGAATTTTCTTTTTAAACTACGAATTGACTGCATTAAGTTGTGAATTTTCTATTTGAACTCTAAATTGACTAGATTAAGCTATGAATTATATGTATGAAACTATGAAGTTATTTGTATTAAACTATGAATTTTGTGTGTAAACTTTGAATTGACTATATAAAGAGTCTTAAGTTGAAAATATGGTTGTGGGTGCATACTTTTTATGTATTAAACTTTAGATTTTGTGTACTAAACTGTGACTTTTGTATTTTAAACTGTGGATTTACTCCATTAAACTGTGAATTTTCTTCTTAGACTATGAATTGACTATATTAAGCTGTGAATTTTGTGTATTAAATTATGAATTGATTGTATTAAGATGTGAATGAATTGACATTAAGCTGTGATTATTTTATAATTTTTTTGTTTACTTTTGAAATAATGTAAATTTTATTCACAATTTAGTATATTAAATTCACAATTTAAAATATGTATGATTTATGTATATTTTTTTTTTGTTATTTTTCTTCTAAATATATTTATTTTTTGTTGTATAAGTATGTAACAATACATTATTTTTAATAATAGTTTTGCATTAAATTCAAAATGAGTGAAATAAATTGTTTTATTAGACTGTGAATGTAGTATTTAAGTTATTAATGCATGACGTTATTTACAGATCTGATTTAGAAGAAAATGATAGTTGTGATGTTGATACAGGTGGTTGGTGGTAGTAGTAGAGTTTGAATTTTTGATTTCTTTGAGTTTGTGAATTATTGTAAAATGGTTTGTATTAAGTTGTGAATTTTATAAATTAAACTATAAATGGACTGTATAAACTTGTAATTTATACAAGTTTTGTGTTCAAATATAAGAGCATATAAGAACAAATATATTATACTGCAAAAATTACAATTTTGCCCTTTTTGTATCAAAAACATAAAAAATATAGGATTTTCACATGCTTAATAAGAATATCATGTAAATATTTACTAACTAATGGGGGTTCTTAAGGTTCTTAATCTTTTGTGGTTCTCATTTGAACCTCTCTTTCTCTCTCTCTCTCTCTCTCTCTCTCTCTCTCTATATATATATATATATATATATATATATATATATATATATATATATATATATATATATATATATATATATATATATATATATATATATATATCATCTAAAATTACAATACACATACATATTCGAGTATTTAAACAATACTTACATACTAAATTAAAAATTGTATAAATATCATTTATCTTTTTAGTCTTATCAATATACTTCTAGACCGTCCATTAAAAAAGTTGAAACATTATGTTTCTTTCATATTTGTTAGGAGATAATAACATGTAACATCTGATTTTTTAACATAATTTCATCCTAAAAAATTCACATTTAATTTAATAAACAATCTAACGTACTTAGGTTAACAAGTTGTATACAAGTAGTTATAAAAAATAATCATACAAAAATAATAATACAATGATCTGAGTCGAGGCATTAAATCTTTCAGCTACAAATGTCCACACTCTTGAGTTTACCTGGATGTTAAAGGCACGATATCAAATAAAAAGGGTAAGTAGTGAGTAACCCTATCAACAACACATTTAATAAGCATACCATAGATCACATGAATACTTTTACAAGACTTGGTTAAATCTTAACGTGCCTTTCAAACAACTAAACATATATACTCAAATAGAGTATGACCAGACAATTTCACCAATCAATATGTTCAGGTATTCAAGCTATTATTTTACTATAAATTCTTAGTATGTGACATATAATCACTCCAACTGCCATCGTACTCAGTTAAATCCAATCTAATGATATTATGTCAATACAAGCTACAACTATTAAGTGACAATGAAAATAGCATTTTGGCAACCAAGGCTTCCATTAACTTGTAGATTTCCAACGATGATATCACGACCACCAATGCTACCATCATACACCGATAATTGCATACAAGTATAGTATTACGCCCACTAAGTTTACCATTAACTTGTATTTCATTACCAATTATATTACGACCACCAAGGTATCACCATACTCAAATAACAATATACAAGTATAATAATATGGTTAACAAGACTACTATTGACTTGTATTTCATCAACGATGATATTACAACCGCCAAGGCTATCACTGTACTATATCAATTATATTCAAGAATAACCACTTGAATATACTTGCAACGTCCCAAAATTCAAGACTAAAAATTTCTTTTATAAAATGTTACTTAAAACATAATTATCAATACATAACATAATCAGAGTATTAACTTCCAAAACATATGTTCATTATCAGAGTAAAACATTCTCAGGCTGTCTAATCTATGGTGTGTGACATGCGATCACCCTGAGCTCTTCCCTCCGCTACCGGAAGTACCTGAAACCAAAACTGAAAATCGTAAGCACGAAGCTTAGTGAGTTCCCCAACCTACCACATACCATGCATAACCACATACTTCACATACTGGGCCACGCCCGCAATTCTGGGCCTCGCCCGCTACAATGGCCCCGCCGCTCCAGGCCCCGCCTGGCTTCGAGCCTCGCTCGGACACAGATCTGTTTCACTTAGGCCTCGGCTATCACAGGGCCTTGCCCGCTAACATATAATAGCACATAAACATATCACAACACATAAGCTAAACATATACTAATGGATCCTGTCCTAAGGCCTCGCTTATCCTGGGGGTCATCCTTGTCCTGCTACTGATGAGTCATGGAACCCCATACATGCTCCTACTGATAGTGAGATGGGGGCCCAACCCACACTCACTCTTTCCCTAACTTGGGCCTCGCCCCTGATCTGCTGCTAATGAGATGTGGAACACCATCCACACTGTACTATTGGTGAGATACGGGACCTCACCCACATTCACCTCCCTACCAGGCACATACAAGTATCACACAGACAACAAGTATAAATTATCACATAAACCATTCATTGGGCACCCGCCCGCTATCATTGGACCTCGTCCTGAATATCATACTAGCATACTGTGCCTAGGGCTAACCCCTGGGTCTTCTACTCATAACTACATGGGCCGACATTGTGGCCTTAGACCCATTCACACAAAGGGAAACTCACATGCACTTGCTGAACTTGTTGAACCCCTCTGCTGTTGCCCGACAATTCTTCTGAATTGCAGCCCCACTAGCTCCCCGAGCTATCAATACCAATATAACACTTAGGTGCTGTTTGATTTTCTGAAGCAAAAATTCATGAATATGCAGACCACCTCTGCAACCCTCTGCAGTAGAAGAGGTGGACCAAACGGCCGTAGACTCTAATAAGAAGCGTGTTTATTTTTTTAACATCTGCATATTGCTGCAGATATTAAAAAATTAAAATAAACTAATTTTATAAACCGAAAATAGCTTTTTAATAAGTAAAATTTAATAATGTATAACATTTCGGTAAAAATTAATGATATTTCAATAAAAAATAACGATATTTCAATAAAAAAAAATAAATATATTTTAGTAAAAAAATAATGATATTTCATCAAAAAATTATGATTATTGAATATAAAAAAACGAAAAATAAATTCAACAAGATTAAATTAAGAAAATGAAAAAAATGTGAAATAAAATGTTAACAACATATATAATCAAAATTTCAACAATAAAAAAAGAACAAGAAGAGGTTGGAAGAGGCAGTACAAGTGTTGCGCCAAACAGAGCACGCGCAGAGGTTTTTGACTCATAAGACTTCTAAAAAACAAACAGCTGTGAGATGAAAAGTGTTGCGTATGTGCTGCGCCGCGCAGCAATAAGAGGTTTGAAGAGGTTTTTTCCAAAACACAAACAACACCTTAGTCAAACTGTCCTCCGAAAGTCAACTAATTCAACTCTGGTCAAAGTCAAAGTCCTGGTCAAAGTCAACCTTCCAGGTCAACCCTACTCGTCGAGTTCATATGCTCAGCGTCCTTCCATTCGGGACTCGGCTCGCCGAGTCTACCGATTTCTGAGTCCTGACCTGTCCAACTCACTGATCTGAGTCTTAACTCAAAGGGTTTGGGGTTTCATGACTTGACTTGTCGAGTCCAATGCAATCTTCAACAGACTCGTCGAGTTGTCCTTCCAACTCGCCGAGTTCCTGCCCAACTTCATCCAACTCGCCGAGTCCACCCATGTGACTCGTCGAGTCGCTCCAGTTCTTAATCTATTCAGTGGCTTTTCGAGTCATGCAGGGGCTCCAAATCATAGATCCATACTTCCAAAGTCCATTCCCCATGTAAAGTTGCAAACTTTACGTATAACTAAGGAGATCAAGGCTCAAAACACTACAAACTAGAGTTTAAGACAAAGAGGATTAACAACCAACCCAAAGACTGATGCTTTATGATTTTCTAGGCCAGAATACACTTAGATCTGAAGTAGCAAATTCAGATTTGGGCTCCAACTCTAAATGATTCAAGGATATGGCATAAAAGCCCCAAAACTCATAACCAAGATAGATCTAGATGCAAAGGAGTCCAAGTACTAGTTTATTACCTCTAAATGCTCTGAAATGTCTTCCCAACATCGGGTCAATCCTGACCCTGAACATTCTGGGAACACAAATTACCCAACTGATAACCCTTATGGAACTCCCCGAGGCACGTTCAATGACTAACTACTTCCTCTGTCACCATGAAGATCCTATCCTTCACCAACTCCATTACCCCCGCTACTTCCAGTACGGGTCATTACCGCCAGTATCCACTGGACACTTTCTACTGCTATAACTTAGTGTTGAGCACCCCTCGATCAGCTAACTGAATTCCACCATAGACTGCTTACCAGCACTGCTACTGACTGAAAATTTTTGTCGTCCCTTATCTGCCTTCCGGATGAACTGATACCACCCTGGTCCCTACTGTTCTAACAATATCTGGATTACCGGCTCCCACCGGTCGCTAGTCCCTACACAACTCCTAGTCGCTCCCAGCGACTTTCGAAGAAACTTCGACTACCTATAACTGCTCAATCCATTCTGTCATTCTGGCAATACAATCCTGGGATCCTCGATCCCCTATCTTGACACTAAGGTCCTTACCAGGTCCCAACTGTGCTACTAAAACTTATGGGCCTCGCCCACGGGTCTCACCCAACCATGCTACTGAGCAACCTTGCTCTCAGGTCTCACCTACACTGCAACTCTCATATGGGCCTCGCCCACAGGTCTCACCCAACTACACCCTGGAGCGGCCTCTCCCAAGGTCTCACCTCTCTAGGGCTATACAGGCAAGCTCCCTACTATTATCATCCCCTATCCATTCCTGATCCTTATCTGATCAGTAGGAGATAAGGGCCTCGCCCCGGCTTCGCTAACGAAGCTACTAGGGAATGATACGACTTACCCGTAGTCTTACAACACATTCCACCATTGACCGCTAGTGAATGCTACGGCTGCCCTGTAGTCTTACAACACTTTCCACCACCGACTGCTAGTGAATGCTACAGCTGCCCTGTAGTCTTACAACACTTTCCACCACTGATTGCTAACACGAAAGCACCCCATGCTATTTGACCTCAAGATCTTCATTCCGACTCACTCGAGTCTTACAGGAGATCCTCCAACCTGAATTCCCAGCCACGTACTAACCATCACCATTTCACGCACTAACTGAGGGGGAGTTTCTCAAACTCCTAACCCTGAACTCCTCAATCCATCAAACGTTGTGCCACTCCCTTTCTTTTTCAGAGACCGCGTACTCATTCTGGATCTGTGTGCTCTTACCCTTGTGCACTCGGAGGATTCTCACCCACTTCGATCCTGCTTACACCTCGCTGCTCAATGCTCGAAAAGAAATCCCAATCCTTACTACCATTCCATAATCAATCTGCTGAGGAACCCCAAGCTTACCATAGCTAGGGATCTAACCAATCCATTTCTAAAACTATACCGCTCCGAACTAGCGAGACATACCAAGTCCCTCCCAGGCATGCTACAGTTACTGCATCCTAAGTAACCTTCTCCGATAGAGACCACCCCTTAACTACCAATCGAATATCCAAGGTATGCAGATGGTATATAACTCGATCACAAGAAAGCCGCACAAAATTAAAATACTTATACCGATAATGATGCAGAACCATAACAATATAATCATGCACAAATAAAAGAACTGAAAACGGAAGTCGCATACCTTCAACCTCCGAAGTTGCTCGCGTCTCCAAGGTAGTCATCTGAAAAGCCCTGCCTCCTACCGTAGGCACCTCTGCACGACCCTAACGACCGTCTGTGATCCTCAAAGTTGCAGGGGAAGGTGTCATCACCTGTCCTGCCGGAAGCAAACTGGGGCACTGGGCCTTCTTGTGGCCCCGCTGGTTGCAGTGAAAACATATCAAGTATGATCCCTGTGCGGTGGTAGTAGTACAATCCGTGCTAAAATGACCAGTCCAGTCGCACTTGAAGCAGCCCGAATCTCCACCACTACCACTCCTGCACGCACCCTCGTGCGTCCTGCCACACCTTTCGCATCGGTCGCGGCTCTGGTAATCCCTCAATCTCAAGTCTGACCCCTTAGGCCTTTTGCCCAAACCCGTGACTGTCTGATTCTCATCCGGCTTCCTCTTCTGGATCTGTTCCCAATCAATCTCCCTTTCTCTGGCTCGTGTGATCATATCCTCTAATGTTTTGCAGCTGGACCTGCTCACAAACTGCCTGATGTCATCCCTCAATATCTCGTGATATCGGGCCTTCTTCATATCCTCATCCGCGACATACTGTAAAACTTGAAGGGCCCTCTCCCTGAACTTGGTTGTGATCTCCGCCACAGTCTCAGTAGTCTGCGTCAAATCCTGAAACTCCGTGTCAAATGTTGCACCTCTATAATAGGTGAAAACTCAGCCCTAAAACTAGCCGAGAAATCGCTCCATGTCATCGCATCTAACGCGGAATCATCTCCAATGGCATGACCAATCTCCTCCCACCAATCCATCGCTCTGTCCTTCAGAAGGTAGGAGGCGAGTATGACCTTGTCCCCCTCGGGACACCGGCTCGTACAGAATGCGTTGGCAACATCAACCAACCATCTGCTGCTAGCGATGGGGTCCCTAGCCCCATGATAATCTGGTGCCCCACAAGACCTGAACTCTCGAAATGTCAAAGTACGTGCTCCCATCAAAGCCACCATCTCGGTACGGAAGGTTCCCAGCTTCTCATCCAAGATCTCCAGTATACCCTCCTTAACCGTGCCAAAGATCACAGGAGTTTGATCTTGAATACTGCGCGTAACCTCCACTGATATCAACTCCCTCATCTGATCCTCGAGCTACTCGGCTCTTAAACCCGAGCCTGATCCCTCTTCGGCGCTTGATCTGTCCACTGGTCTCTCTCGCAATGTCACCATGCTGAAAATATATCACAACCACTATCAGAATACTTATCACTGTGGTGAGACCAAACACACGCACTACCAGGTTCCCTGTCTTGTCTCGGCCTTTCCCGAATCAAGTACGAATCCTCTGCTTTCAGTAGTACGGGCCCATACTACCTTCCACATCTATCCGTACTTTCCTCAAGAACTGCTTCGACTCCACCATGTCCCTTTTTCCACTACTACTGCTCCCAGCACTACCTCATCCTAGGCTTGCCCTAGGGAAACCTCTGACTCAAACCAAACCAGTCCTCAGCCCCTGAAGGCCTCCTTGTGATGCTAATTAGCCATCACCTGAATACCATCACATGTGACGAGGCTTAGATACTCCTTCGAGTAAAAGACTCGTCCCTACAACGGTTAGGCTCAAACGAGAGTTGCACAATAGGGCCAAATCCGGCACTCTGAGATTATTCAACCCTGATCACATGTGACGTGATGTATTCACATAATGGCTAACTCCCATCACTCCGAATCCCACAATGCACAAAGCAAACAACATTCAGACAAGGGAAAGTCTAACCATAACATACTCAATCAATCATAATCTAATATCAAGAATCTGCACTAGCATGCGGCATAAGGTCATAAACTCGGGCATAACCTAAACATGCTATCCTACTACTGTTTAATCAGCACTATCATACAACTCAAAAAACATACATTAGACACTTAAGGCATCCTCCTTAGATCCTTAGTCGTAATCTAGCATGTTGTTCTACTAACTGCTAAACATAACATAAACTTGTAGGGGTATTTTGGGGTATTTACTTGAGCTCGGCTGATTGCATGCACCACACCCTTTTTCTCTTTTCAAAATTCTTTCCTTTCTGAATTCTTTTTGCTTTTCTTAAACTGTTTTCTTTCTCAAAATCTTTTTACAAAACTGTCTTTTCATTTTTGAAAACTTTTATACCAATTCCTTAGTTTGAGTTCAGACACACCCGCGAGTACGTCCGAATCCCTCAAACCAAGGCTCTGATACCAACTTGTAACGTCCCAAAATTCAAGACTAAAAATTTCTTTTATAAAACGTTACTTAAAACATAATTATCAATCCATAACATAATCAGAGTATTAACTTCCAAAACATATGTTCATTATCAGAGTAAAACATTCCCAGGCTGTCTAATCTATGGTGTGTACCATGCGATCACCCCGAGCTCTTCCCTCTGCTACCGGAAGTACCTGAAACCAAAACTGAAAACCGTAAGCACGAAGCTTAGTGAGTTCCCCAACCTACCACATACCATGCATAACCACATACTGCACATACTGGGCCACGCCCGATATTCTGGGCCTCGCCCGCTACAACGGCCTCACCGCTCCAGGCCCCACTTGGCTTCGAGCCCTGCTCGGACATAGATCTGTTTCACTTAGGCCTCGCCTGTCACAGGGCCTCGCCCGCTAACATATAATAGCACATAAACATATCACAACACATAAGCTAAACATATACTAATGGATCCTGTCCTAAGGCGTCGCCTATCCTAGGGCTCGCCCTTGTCCTGCTACCGATGAGTCATGGAACCCCATCCATGCTCGTACTGATAGTGAGATACGGGCCCAGCCCAGACTCCCCTTTCCCTAACTTGGGCCTCGCCCCTGATCTGCTGCTAATGAGATGTGGAACACCATCCACACTATGCTATTGGTGAGATACGGGACCTCGCCCACACTCACCTCCCTACCAGGCACATACAAGTATCACATAGACAACAAGTATAAACTATCATATAAACCATTCCTTGGGCACCCACCCGCTATCATTGGACCTCGTCCTGAATATCATACTAGCATACTGTGCCTAGGGCTAACCCCCAGGTCTTCTACTCATAACTACATGGGCCGATATTGTGGCCTTAGACCCATTCACAAAAAGGGAAACTCACATGCACTTGCTGAACTTGCTAAACCCCTCTGCTGCTGTGACATCCCCAAAATCACGGCCAGAAAAGACCCGTTTCATTTATGCTTTTAAAATAATTTCAGAGTATATCCTTTTGATTTAAAAGAGTTGCGGAATTTGTTCCCAAAACAAAATATGATAAAATAATATTTATCAAAGCATTTCATCAAGAGATGCATTTTCATTATATAATCAAAACTCGGGATGTCATGTTCCGATACATACCATAAAGCATAAATGATAACATTACAAGTCATTCAACAAATATATACATATACAGACTTGTAAACAAAACAACTTGATGATTCATCCATCTTATGCCCTCGCGCCACTTCCTGTAATGAAAATAAGACTGAGTGGGTCAAGCTTGGGAGTCTAGTGAGCATATAAGGTTTTCAACCCACAATAAATAAATTATATTTAATTTCACCAACCAACAATAACCCGATTACCCATTTCCGTTATCGTCACTTTACGTCCCTAAAACAGCATCTATCTCAAGGGACCTAATCTAGGATTTTCATCTGGACGGACATTACTGCTAAGACGTTTCCTCAACAATAGATATCCTAAAGGCAACCATGAGGGGGATAGAGTACACCGGTGAACACATCGTTCACAACACCTATAGGTTATGAACCTGCTAGCGTTCCATTGGACTGTCTAGAAAGAGTCCGTGGTTATCATCCATACTCCGCTAGATGACTAGGTCAACATCAACAACATCGAGGCCTCTCATATGTTTATCACACATCAACTATCTACCCATGTTCTACCCAACATATTAGTAGATAAAAATATATATTTTTATACATAGTTTAAAACCTGTATAGCATGTTCAATCAATACATATTCCACATAACAAACGAGGCACACACACATAACACACATTTCATAAAGAATAAATCAGATCTATGAGATAGAAGAAAGTGAATACACATTCACACATATAACAACAAAATATACACATAACACATATATCGTATAAAATACTTCATAGTTATGCGTTAGAAGAAAGTAACTACACACTCACTTGATCAGAAGATGATCGGACAACACTACGACTTGCAGAAGTAGTATTCTTTGAATAGATCTGGAAGATCTTCACAAAATCCGGATTCCTCGCGGGCAGAGCTTTGGCTCGGGAATTGCACTTCTCGGGATCTTCGGGGCTTTGGGACTTGCTTTGGGACTTGGAAATGATACCGGGGCTTCGGGGGTACTTATTTGCATGTAAATCGATGCAATACAGGTGAAAGATGAGAGAATGAGCAACCAAACTCGGCTGGCTCTTCAAATCTATTTATAGGGCAAAACTGGCCATTGCCACGTCGTAGCACCCTTTTCCACGTCGTGGGCTTGGTCGTCACTGCATGCGTCATTGCAAGTTGCGTCTGGGGGACTCTCGGAGGTGTCAGAAGACTGGCCACGTCGTGGCACTGCTTGCCACGTCGTGGTATTTGACAGTTTTGGGGTTTCGCGCCCCGAACTTCAGAAATTCATAACTTTCGCATACGAACTCCGTTTTCGACGTTCTTTATATCGACGCAAAGGTGAGATTATGATCTACAACTCTCGTTTAGACTCCATTGGCTAATTTTGACTTGATTTTTAATATAGTATAAGTATATTACTTATATATATTATTTTTAGTAGGTCGGGACAGGAAAACTGTGTTCGAAATTCATAACTCCTTCATCTGAACTTCGTTTTCGTCTGTCTTTTTATCGTTGGACTAATATCGATGAGATATTCAATTATCATTTATAAAATTTTGGCTAAATATCACTCGATCTCTATTTCGAGTATTCGGCTTGCATACCGCTAAGTCGAAACTTCGAAAAATTATAACTTCCTCATACGAAGTTAGATTTTGGCGTTCTTTTCATGCACGCTCTCGGTTTAACGAACTCTACAACTTTCATTTAGATCGTTAAGGCTAAATATTGCTCAAACATAAATTTCACTTTTTACGTCATTCAGTATTGACGGATCTGTCGCGAAACTTCGACTGGTCATAACTTTTTCGTTATAACTCGGATTTCGGCATTCTTTATATATTTGGAAACCTCGTTTCAACTACTACAACATTATCCATAGATATCGGCTTTATCTAACATTAAATTTTGATGCTTATTTTTATTCTTAATTAAATTAAGACACACAATTAAGCACATAACACATAATACTCAAATAATACACTTCTATTATTTCAAAACGGGTTACAAAGGTTAACCTAGACTATTATATCAACATTAATGACAAGCTAGGGGTGAGCATGGTGCGGTTTGGTGCGGTTTTCAGATCAAACCGAACCGCAAACCGCATGGTGCCTTTTTTAGCATTCTTAAAACCGTTGGGTGCGGTTTTGCAATGGTTTGGTTTTTCGGTTTTTAAATGCGGTTTCGGTTTGTATCGGTGCGGTTTCGGTTTTAAACCGTGTTAAGAATTTGGTGTAATTTTTTTTATGTTTTTTGTGCGGTTTTTTAAAACTGTAAGAACTGAAAATCATGTGCATATAAGTTTGTATTGTGCTGTTTTTTTTTAATACATTCATTTTCAGCTCAAAACAAAATTACATAATCAAAAATTGTAAGTCGCTTAAAATACAACTTGTGATCACTCTCACAAACTAATTAATGATTGAAGGTTAGTTGATTTTGACTTAATTTGTTACAAGCTTATTACATGTAATCGATTAGTACGTTTGACTAACAATAGAACATTTCTTTTGCACCCCATATAGTTTTATACAAACACAAAATAAACATATAATAAATATATTATCGTTTATAACTATTTTAAATAGAATGTATATAATATACATTAATTGATTTATTACTATACACGCTTGCGGTGCGGTTCGGTTTTGATGAACCGGTTTTTAGGATAGAAACCGCACCGCACCGTTGACCTTCGGTTTTTGCAAAAATTAAATCCGCACCATTGGTTTTTAAATCGGTTTCAGTTTTTCGGTTGTGGTTTATTGCAGTTTTGTTGGTTTTTCTTTAGTCGGATCGGTTTTTGCTCACCCCTATGACAAGCCCAGAAACACAGGTGTTACAGCTGCTGCCCGACAATTCTTCTGAACTGCGGCCCCACTATCTCCCCGAGCTATCAATACCAATATAACACTTAGTCAAACTATCCTCCGAAAGTCAACTAATTCAACTCTGGTAAAAGTCAAAGTCCTGGTCAAAGTCAACCTTCCAGGTCAACCCTACTCGCCGATGCCTACTGACTTGCCGAGTTCATATGCTCAGAGTCCTTCCATTCACGACTCGACTTGCCGAGTCTACCGATTTCCGAGTCCTGACCTGTCCAACTCACTGAGTCCCCACTCAAATCACTGATCCGAGTCTTAACTCGAAGGGTTTGGGTTTTCGCGACTTGACTCACCGAGTCCAAGGCAATCTTCAACAGACTCGCCGAGTTGTCCTTCCAACTCGCCGAGTTTCTGCCCAACTTCATCCAACTCGCCGAGTCCACCCATGTGACTCACCGAGTCGCTCTAGTTCTTAATCCATTCAGTGGCTTTCGAGTCATGCAGGGGCTCCAAATCATAGATCCATACTTCCAAAGTCCATTCCCCATGTAAAGTTGCAAACTTTACGTATAACTAAGTAGATCAAGGCTCAAAACACTACAAACTAGGGTTTAAGACAAAGAGGCTTAACAACCAACCCAAAGATTGATGCTTTATGATTTTCTAGGCCAGAATACACTTAGATCTAAAGTAGCAACTTCAGATTTGGGCTCCAACTCGAAATGATTCAAGGATATGGCATAGAAGCCCCAAAACTCATAACCAAGATAGATCTAGATGCAAAGGAGTCCAAGTACTAGTTTATTACCTCCTAATGCTCTGAAATTTCTTCTTAATCCCGGATCTATATCCCCTTCTCGCACCTCCAAGATCCTTCTTCCTTCTCCAAGATTTAATGCACTCTTCAAGGCAAGAATTAGCCCAAAAACGGATATGGTGGCTAGGGTTTGGTGTTCTGGGTTAGAGATGCAGTAAAGGAACCCTAGGGAAGAGAATGAGACGTTTAAATAGGCTCCAAGTCCTGGATTTAGGGTTTTCCTCGTTCAGACCAGACTTGCCGAGTCCCCATTGCCGACTCGCCGAGTCGGTTACTTAATTGATCCCCTGGATCTCGCTCCGACTCATCAAGTTCCTCCCTGGACTCGATGAGTTGACCCTTTGACTTAGGTTTTCTTTCCTTTCTTGACCTTTTTGAATTTGGGTGTTACAATACTCAATCCCTGGTCTCTTTTATAGACCGATATAACAATTATATTCAACTATAATTGTTCAACAAGACTCTCTACTCTAGATAGTTTCATTTGATTACAGTTATTCAACGTAGCTCAAATACTTAGCTTGTATTGTACAATATTCATTATCTAAAACCGTTTGTGTACATTTCATAGCAATAAATTGTTGTATCAACATACTATAATTCATAGGCATAAATAACTACACTCACACCTCACAGCTCGCAACAACAAACAATAAGACTAGTTATTTAACTTGCATAACATAGTGCAAGTATAAGCTCAACTACGTCAGTTCTTTACTTTGCATGATAATAACTTGCTATAATACTTAGCTATACCAGCTTAATACCATTTACAAAAACATGCGAGTTTATTATCCTTTTAAGAAATAAAGTATTGATCACACATATAGATATCTATTGTCATATTTATTTCAACATATAATAATATCACACATATAGATATCTATTGTCTAGAATAGAAGTATGGTTACTCACCTGGAAATATTGTTAACATATGGAGTTCCAGCTCTTGAAGTCTCATAACCGCTCTCATTCCACATATTGTTAAAATAACATATAATCATGAGTATTATAATTTAAAATACTACCTATTTACTCATAAATGTAACTTAATACTCCTATTAAGTCTTATTATCTATTTACCTCCAAACCAACCATATTTCAGCAACTAGACATCTTAACTCATTAAGACATTAACCAATATCTCATTTAGCTACCATATTATCAATGTAGTCATCATAACTTCAAATAGCACCAATTTGACATGAATTAATTACATGTCTTAATATATTAAGTCAAAGGTAATTATAATCCACAAATATGCTATCGATATCACCTAATTTATCCAAATATCAATTCAATTTCAACCAATTCAACATTTCACTAATTAGGGTTCTTAATCACCCATTTCACTAGCTATGAATCTAACCCTAAATTTGGCGTAAAACTATAGGGGTATACTCTCTAAGCTCCCCACAACCTCACTACTATGATTTTCTACCAATTCAAACATTAGGGTTTATAAACCCTACCTCAATTTCCAGCTATATATCAAGAATTATCCAAGAATTAAAAGATTATACCTTTGATGAGAGTAAAGATCAACTAATCCCTATACTCCTTTTGATTTTTCCTTCAAAACTCAAGCTCTAATATAACCAATATTTCCCCTCCCATGCGTTTTTCATACATGTGTAAAAGAATTAAGAACCAAAAAAATATTATGGGTGATTATACATCATACTGAAGTTGGCCTCTACATGTCGCTTCCAACACTAGCATGCCTTACATGCTTATTTTAATGATGTCAACTTAAGATTTCTTACATGTTGCGTCTGACATAAGTACACACCATATTCTCCCTCTTTTAGTCGGAACCTTGTTCTTACTATACGTCCTGTAATACTCATGTATACGTCACGCACATTGTCACAAGACCACTTTCAAGATTTATACATCATTCTTTTCATAACTTAGTACCAACACACATTCCACACACATATTCAAAAAGGATTCATGTTTACATCCTCTTAATTTTCATATAAACATGCTACACCCTTCATTATAATACCTACCATGAAAAACAAATATTACATAATAGATTGTGTTAGTCCACCTTTAAGCCAGGTAAACTTAACCAAATTATGTTAGTCCACCTTAAATTGAACAATTTCTTAGTAACACTAAAATGTGACAATTTGGCAAAAATTCTTGGGTTATTTCCATAAAAGACCTTATGTTTTGACTTTTTTTTCTTTTTAAACCTAAAACATTTTTCTTTTCCGAAAAAAAATCCAACTTTTACCTCTTACTTGTTATTTTAGACCCTAGCATGTCACCAAAAAGGAATTTAAGTATTTTTATTTCATAAAAGACCCTACATTTTGTACATTTTTCCAATTTAGACCTAAATGTTTTTATTTCAAAATAAACTCAACTTTAAAATTGATTACAATCTTCAAGACTAGTTGTATAACGTACTTCTTAACTACACCGATTTAGTGAAGCTTAACTTCATCCATGCATAAAAAAGTGATTATATCATGTTAGTTTTTACATAGACATCGATTTAAATAATGTAATTATTATGTCTATATTTATTTATGATTGGGCAATTCTTTGTCCACATATATTTATTAAAAAGAAAAAGAGTAGTTGTAAAAGCTATTTCTTCCTTACACCAAGTTCATGTAGTTTAATTCCGTCAAGGCATAAAAAAACATAATTATATTCTTTTAGTTTAAATAAAAAATACCGATTTAACTTTTGCATCTTTTGGTATCATATTGCTTTACGCATGAAACATTTTCTTTGAGCCATTACACATACAATGAAATTGTTGAGTCTAATTTATTTTTCATGAATTTAATATAAATAATAACAAAATGTTTTGTCTACATTTTGGAAAATTACGTTATCATTCTTGTTATTTGGATTTTCAACTTATGATGAAATGGTTTCATTCACAAAATATAGTTTTATGTATTTATATGTGATGTTAACATTTTTAAGAAAGTCTTAAACTTGAATCTTATATATCTAAACAAAACTATTATGAATGTTTAGTATTAATATTTTTATGTATCTGTTTGACATAATTATAACATATTATTTAATAACGGGCTAATGCTATAAAATATTCTATAACTTTGGTTTAAGAATACGATAGTGAATGCGTTTGTTAACTGTTTTAAAAAAAATTAATTAAAAAAATCGGCCAACAAAATAATATAGAAAAGTGAGAGAAGGAAATATGTCTAAACTCACCAAATAAGTATAATAGACAAACTAAAAAAATAGTATACAGTTTGTTTACATGGTAATTTTTTTCTACAAATAAAAAAATGGTTATTATGTTAAAAGATTCTTCCTAACCATGTATTATCCATGTTACCAAAAAAATATCAAATTAACATAAAACTTTTTTTAGCGGTAATAATAACATTTTTTATACACAATATATCAAGTTTAATGATATAATATATATCCAAAATAAAGTTTAATTATATCTTTTAGATAAAAATAAAATTTTGCAATTCTTCTAGTTTATATTTGCTAGAATGATAATAGAGTAGATAACATTTTTTAGTGTATAAATGTATACTTTCTTTTTCGGTGTAGTGAAACAATATCTTATATATTTGGTCTTGAAGATTATAACCAATTTTAAAGTTGTGTTTATTTTGAAAAATAAAAAACATTTTAGGTTTAAAATGGAAAAAACTACAAAATATTGGGTCTTTTATGAAACAAAAATACCTAATTTACATGTTGGTGACCTGTAAGGGTCTGAAATAACAAGTAACATGTAAAAATTGGGTTTTTTTCGGAAAAGAAAAAAAAAATTAGGTCTAAAAAGAAAAAAATCAAAATATACGGTATTTTATGGAAATAACCCAAAATTCTTGCCAAAATATGACACTTTCGCTAGGATTTCTCAAAAAATGTCACATTTTCCCAGGAGTTCATCCTAAAACATATGAACTTCAAATCAATACTTTTAAATGTGAACGTTAAACCCAAGTTTGTGTTCGTATGCATCTAAGTGTTTAACCATGCTTAAGAGAATTTTATGTTTGAATTTTTCTAAAAATTAAAGTAAAAATACAAAGCTTTGGTTTCTATACGGGAAAAACTATGAGACCTCAAAAGTATTTGGAAAATACCTCAAAATGATATCTTTTTGTGATTTGGTAGTATTTTTTTTTTTTTTTTGGAAAGGGAACTTCCCTAACGAGGGTTTCCGGGCCAGCTTTCGCGCACCGATTAATCCCCCGCTGCAAACATAAAGCTTTGCCTCATACCCTGAAATCACTGCAGGCGAACCTCCATGACCACAAGGGCTGAGTGGTGCCAGGATTTGAACATGGGTCAATAGGTTATCCACCATATCTTCCACATGTCTTACCAAATCACCACAACCCAAGTGGTTTGGTAGTATTTTTCATAATTTGGTAGGAACCCCTATAAAATGACTACTTATTTATGTCATTGTTTAAGTTTTGTCTATTTTCTTGAACGAAGTTAAAAGATTTGTATTTTTCATTCAATATGGGTGGTTTTAATATGATTTATAAAACCAAGGGGAATAATAATCAACTTCTTTGGAAAAAAAAACAAATAAAACGTCGAACATATAACGGATCATGCATTATAATGGTATATCCTTTAATTCTATGAATGTAGTCTTTAAAAGATTGAGCTTTGCCATACAAAAAGGCGTAGCGGCGCAGCTTGTTGCCTGTTTGTTATCTCACTTGTTGTACGATGATAATTAAATTTATTTAATTCTTAAAAAAAATATATATTTAAAAGTTTGAAAATGCAAAAATGAGGTACCAACTTCCAAAACAAAAAGTAAGTTATCATAATACACGAGGAAGTATCCATTAGTTCTAAGACATAGTTCAAATGAATCTATTACTAAGGCATTAAACTCGTTATCTTTATTCATTTCTCTCTAAGCTTATTTGTTATGAGGACATTTCAAAATACGTGTGTTATATGTTAGGATTGGAAAGCCTATTGAGCACATTTCAAAGTACATGTGTTAGGATTAGAAAGCCTATTGAGTATACCCGATGTTAATTATTGATGAGTTTTGGATACTGCTGATTATCCACGCTTAAAGTCAAACAACCAAAACTTGTTTTTAAGACCAATATATCATATATAGGAAGAAGCTTAAACCAATTATCATTGCTTTTAAACTTTAATCATATCCCCAAACTAACACATATATAATTAAAGGATACAATGAAAATGTTTATAATTCCAAACGAATTCAATGTTAATACCCAAAATCTCCCAAACATGGTTAACAAATTTGGTAACAGTAAGAACAAAGCACAACTTTAAACTTTTGTCCATTCTAACAAATTAGGTACTTTTGCCCATTCTAGAATATTTTAAATAGATGGGCTGATGATGTTATAAAAAATTATATAAAAAAAATTCATTATTTGAGATGTTATTTAATATGAGGTTTAAATTAATGAAATAACAAGTAACAATATTTTTAAACTATAGCATAATTTTATCATCACATCGAAGATGTTTTTATAAAGATGTTGGACTTGGTTGAAGATATTCTTACAAAGATACGGGACTTCGTCGAAAGGATCAAAAATAATGGAACCTGACGATTCATTTGACCGTCGTTACCTCGAATTATAACCGTTGAAAAAAATGTGAATTTTGGATATAAAAGTAGACAAAATATCGAACTAATTATCCGAATTTGACTTTAATTCTTTATGGAGAAACACAGCTTACTTTTAAAAACTAAAATCTATTATTTTCTTTCTAAAAGTTCTACTTAATAATAAACATGTATCGAATAACGCACCAGTATAACATTCGTTTAACAGTAACAGAGATAAAAAGTCGTACACTTTTATATAATATATATTTTTTTCCTTTCATTCGTTTTAATTTTACAATTAATGTAGGATAAGATAAAGGCGTGGGAGTCTTTATTTAGTGGGTGGAAGCCGCCGGTTTGCACTTTAAAGATTGCTGCAAGTCAAGACTTAACAGGTCTTCAATGGCGGATCACGACGACCACCATAAACATCACCCCAGCTCGATTCACCACCTACTAGACCCTGCTTCACCAGAAGAAACGGACGGCAGTGGTGGTCCTACCCGCCGTTCCCGTGGTCGTCCACCAGGATCCAAGAACAAGCCCAAACCACCGGTCATCGTCACCCGTGATAGCCCCAACACCCTTCGCTCTCACATTCTTGAGGTATCCGCCGGCGCAGACATCGTCGAAAGCCTCAACGTTTTCGCTCGCCGTAGAGGAAGGGGAGTTTCTGTTCTGAGCGGGACAGGCTCCGTAGCTGACGTCACTTTGCGTCAGCCTGCGGATCCTTCGAACAACGCGGTGACGCTCCATGGGAGGTTTGAGATACTGACGTTTTCAGGCACGGTGCTTCCGCCGCCGGCGCCTCCCAATGCTGGTGGGTTGTCGGTATTTTTGGCCGGCGGAGGAGGACAAGTGGTGGGTGGGATCCCGGTTGGTACATTAGTTGCTTCCAGCCCGGTGGTTCTTGTGGCGGCGTCTTTTGCGAATGCGGTGTTTGAGAGACTGCCGTTGGATGAGCCGGAAGAGGAAGGTGGAAGCGCACAAGTTCAACCGACGGCTTCTCAGTGTTCGGGGGTAACAAGCGGCGGCGGAGGGGTTTCTGTTTTTAACACGGCAGCGGCAGGAACCAACAACAGCGGTTCCGATTACCCGTTTACAGGTGATGTAATGGGTTGGGGATCGAATTCAAGAACTCCTTACCAACGAGATTAATATTTGAAAATTTAAGTTTTGTACTTTTATCTTATCAATGCAATTATGCAAATGAAAACGAACAATAATTTGGAAATTTTGCATGTACTTTTGATCATTAATTTCATTGATAAGTTTTTATTTATTCTTTTTTAAATAGTATTTTAATCTTAAATAAAGCAACGAGTAAACAAGTCAATTCAACTTCACCTTCATAGTATCTAACGAAATATGAGTTCAATACAACTCTTTAGCAGTTTAGCTGAAAGACACATATTCTTGCTCCGATCACTTATTCACAACCTTGTTAAGACCCTAAACGAACAGATCAAACACAAACACAAATAAAGTCATGTTAATCATGTTTATATTCATTCATTTAAATTAGCCTAACAGGAAGGAATAAAATAAAAAAAATTACAATATTCATGTTCACAAACATGCTTTACCAACAAATATAAACAAACACAATCGAACATTTAATATGATAATGTAATAAAAAAATAATTGAACATAAATAAATATAAATAAGTTTAAATGGACTAAAACATTCACAAACAGTGACGGATCAGCCCCATTTAGCGGGTGCATAACCCTACTTAGAAATGTGTCCCACCATTTTTATTATTAATAAACCCTTCAAAAATCATATTTTTACTAAAAACACCCTTTTTAACACTTATTTGTACATTAAATCGCCCCAATTGACATTTTATTTACCTCAAAACCCCAAAAAAGTTTTGAATTTTATGCGTTTATATTTTTTTTTATGAAAATGGACCCCACTTATATTTAGTTGTGGATCCGCCACTGTTCACAAACATAAATGAACGAACAAAACCATTGTTTATGTTTGTTCATTTAACTAACCGAACGAGAATATTTGTTTATATTCGTAGTTTATTAGATAAACAAATATAAACGAACTTCCCATCAAACGGTTTACTAAACGTTCGGTTCGTTTACAGTCTTAGATTCAAACATTATAAAGTTGGTTAATTATGTCAAATAGCATAACAATTATTTAAATGCAACTTTAAGAGCATATTTTATATTTTATATGATTATGGTGAAGTCGATCGAAAATCAACCTTCAAAGTTTGAGGCTAACGAATCTTCCTAGAAGCAGTGAAGGAAAAACTTACTGGGTTTCTGAGATATGAAGTTGTAAAAAATAAAAATAATAATAATATATTTTAATTTTATGATTTTGGTGTGGTAAAGCTACCCGGTTGAGCGTATTTTGCATGTAGTCGGCGTGAACACCTCCGCAAGGGTGGCATGGTTGGCATTGTCATTGTTGGTTGCAATTCGAACCATGGTTGAAGACGTCGCATGGAGGAGACATCAATCATTTGGTCGTTTAAATAATATTTATTTTCATCTTTACAAATACTAAAAATATCATCTAGCATTTTCACAAATTTCACTCTTTTTACTCGATCTTTTACACAAACACAATTTAGTTATGAAAAATTATTCATCATCGTCTTCAGATGAGGAACATGTTTTTCTTTAATGCATTCCCTCAAGTGGCTGGCACAATTAGGTGAAAGTTTGAATGCCCCAAAAAGAAGTAGAAGATATCTAAATAGGGATCGTGAATCTACAAACGAACATTTTGTACATGACTACTATGATGATGATTGTTTGTACGATAATGATGCATTCAAACTTCGTTATCATTTGAGTAGATATGTATTTATGTGTGTAGGTAACGATTTGAAAGATAATTACAAGATCTTTCAACTGATAACTGATATGAGATGCTAGAAAGAGACGTGTGTTTACGATGATACAACACACTTCGTTATTTGGCATTACAACATGACGAAGGACGTATAAGTTGAATATGTGAAGATGTTTGAGAGATGAGCACGAGAGTATATATGTATTAATTTTGTGAATATGTGGTAGAGCTTTATGGTAACATATATTTACGATATCCAATGAGAAGTGATGTCGAGCAATTATATGCGGCACATAGCAATAAACACGGTTTCTCATGAATGATTGGATGCATTGATTATATGCATTTGATGTGGGTAAATTATCTCAATGCAGGCGGGGTCAATAAACATGCATATCCTACAACAATGCTAGAGGCAGTGGTGTCACAAGATCTATGGTTTTAGCATGGATACTTTGGTATGTCATGATCAAACGACGATCGGTGCATCGTCGATAATGAACAAAATTTTGTTGGGCAAAACACCTAATGAATTACCTTTTATTATGAATGGAAATGAGTAAAAATATGGTTATTATCTTGGTGATGAGATATATGCATGGTACATTATATTTGTTAAATTGTATCCATATCTACAAGATGAAAAAAGAAAATTGTTCAAAACAGCACAAAAATGGATAATAAAGGATGTGGAACATGCTTTGGATTCATAAAGAAGAAATGACATATACTTAAATACCCAAAACGATCAAAGGACATGAAAAAAACTAAGAAAAGTAATGTATGATGTTCTACTTTTACATAAGATGATAATAGAAAAAAATGGTTATGCTATTTTTATATATAATCGGAACAATGAATTTAACTTGCATTCACAAATAGTACCTAGTACAATACCATACTTTGCAAGCATTTTAGAGATACAAAATGCATAAACACACACAAACTTTGTTATAATTTTACGGAACATATATATACGAAAGACAACAACGGTATATAGATGACGATGATGTGGACGAAAATGACTAGAAACTGTTTAACAATTTGTTGTTCGTTTACCCGTTACGTTTATGTAAAATTTTCTTTTTTAATTAATATAAAAGAAAAGTATAATATTAGTTAGGCTTAAAAAAAATATTTTTATATTGTTAAAGGAAATATTATATAATTATATGTTTATTAAAATAAATAAGAAATTAAAATGATATTAATAAAGTGAAGTATAGATCATTTTCTAAGACCAACTCCAACCCATCTCTATTTTTTTCTCCATAAATGAAGTAAAAAATTAAGTAAATAGTGTTTCATCTCCAACCCTACTCCATTTTCTACCCCAAAAAATATATTCCTAAAATATTCTATTTTTATAACTTATATATATTATCAAATATACCCCTCTACTAATTAAACTCTATATTTATGATTAATTAATATAATATAAATTAGTATATAATGTGATATTATAAATATTAAATATTGCATTTAAATTATAATTAGTAGATAAAATAAACTAGAAATGTATAAAATAAAAATGAAAGGGACTAAAATTGGCAACCAAACTTCACCTCCATTTTTGGAGATATGAATATTATTCACATCTCAAAAAATGAAAGTGAAAATGAGATAGGGTTAGAGAAAAAATGGAGAAAGAAATGGAGTTTAGGAGTCGGTTGGAGATGTCCTAACGATAAAACTATACTTTTGGAATAGTCAAATAAGTGGTAGTCACTCCTAATAACCAAAATTATTTATAATAACTACTAAGCTTGTATGCTTTTGTATTCTAACTTACAAAATAGTTAAGATTTGATTATATTAAGGGTATGTTTGGGTTAGCTTTTTTAAATGAAAAGTAATTTTTAAGAAAAATGTTTATTAGCTTATGACTTTTAGAAAAAGCTGGTTTTAAAAAGTCTTTGGATGCGAAAAGCTGCTTTTTCATCAGTAAAATGGTTATAAAGCTAAAAAATTAAGATTTTCCAGCTTTTTGAAAACTTTACTTTTTCCTATCCTAAAAACTGTTTTAAAAAAATACTTTTTAAATAGATAAATACTTTTTTAGCTTATTAGCTTTTTAAAAAACTAATAAGCTTTTTTTTAAAACTATCCCAAACACCTACTGATATGATTTAATTTTAAGTCGCCCTTTAATAAAAAAAGAGTTGGTTGTCATAAACTCATGGTGATTTAATCATATATTGTCCACTCCTTTGTAATTTTATATTTTTGTTTTTGCTAACTTGTCTCTAATAAATTATTAAGACTTTCAAAAAGAATAAAAAAGTTGGTTGTCTCAAAATATAGAAACATAAAAGATGTTTTTTATTCAAAAATTATAATCTATTATTTACTTAAGAGGTCATTGAATGTGAACATATAAAATGATCATGTGATATTCGAATTCGAACATTGAAATTAGATATAATTGTATTAACACATGATACACGAGATGATTATAATGTGATTTTGATATTTGATGCTGAAATTATCAGAAAATCAATTATTTGTATATTGTTTAAAAGATTTGATTCTTTAACATATTAATATATATAAACCAATAAGAAGGTTTTTTTCTAAAAAATAAGAGTTGTGCATTGAATTGCAAGTAAAACTTTTAAATAGGTTGTTTTATTTTACTTTTGATAATAATCCAGATTGATACGAAATTCTTTATCCAAAAAAATTACAGTAACTAACATGAGATTGGAGATAAAAGAAAGGGGAAAAAATGGTTCAAGCTTGCTAAAGCTATAGAGAAAAAGAAAAGGGAGTTAGAGATCCAAGATGACAACGGCCAAGTTCTACTGATGATGAGGGTATTAGAAGTAAGCACCATTTTCATGGGATTGGAGTAATGTTTTTGCTACTTATGTTGCAAAAGCATTATATGATAATACAAAAATTACAATATACTATAGTTGGAAGATAATGCGTGACAATTATTTGATCTCCCATTAATATCAATTATTAACCACACAGGAAATTGACCAAAAAAATGTCAAACATTAATTGTAATTATAAAGATTCCACACAAAAACATAACAAAAAAACAAGTAGTTGCATTCTAACTGTTTTGCCTTTAAAACTGAAAAGAGAACTCATACTCACTAAAATTTTGAGAAAATATAGAAAACCTGAAAGAAGAGTACACACAATGAGTTGAAAACATCCTCACCTTGTACTGCTTCCATCACTCCAACCGCTGTGAGGTCATGACAGATAGAATATCAGTCACTGATGACATGGCACTCAAAGCCGCCTTCAAAACATCCTGAGAGCACCCTGGTTTCACTATCGTTCTCACCTGTAGTACAAAATACAAATTAACACAAACTTAATCTCATAATAAATCTATATATACATACATATGATATGTTTTGACATAACACAGAAAGAAGGATTTAAAATTCAGAACCTTGTCAAGGTATTCGTTTAATTCCTTAATACGACCCATGTAATCAAGATCCTCCACACACAAGCTGACAGCTTTAGAATCAGCACCTGGCCCATCAAACTGAAGGGGCCCGGGGTTTCTGTACACATCATCCATCAAGAATCTTGTTGCATTTTGTCTAAGCAACCTGTGCCATTAATGAGATTGCATTTCAAGTTTCTTTCTTTCTTTCTTTCCATAAAAATAAAAATAAAAAATGAAATGATATCACATACTCGTATACTCTGCCTCTCAAGTCCACAGTAGCAGGATGGACTACAGGTTTGCCAAGTGTTATGGCCCCTGACCCTGACCCACGGCCATAATGCTTCACTGTCATCATAGCCTTCAAAAAAGGTCAAAATAAGTCAACACATCATACGTAATAAAAATCTGATATTTAAATAAAAAGTATATGACATACTGTTATTGGAGCAGCACCACAGCGCCATTTGTTTGAAGGATTCTTGAGGTTAGTGACAGTTGCCATGTAACCGTTTAAACCAGATGCTAGAATATGGTAACAACTATGTCCAAGCACCTACAATAACAAAATTACTTCCAATTTAGTTAAATATTTTGAATTTATATTTTACAATTGGTTAAAAGTGAAGAAACTTACATAGGCATAGTCACAATCGAATTTTGATGGTAAAGAACCCCGAGCTTGATACCCAAAAAAGTGACAGATGGCGTTGAATTTCTTCCCCTTGTATGTACCTTCTTTCTGTTTACATATCCAAAGATAATGAATCATAAGTATAACCATAAGTACAGCTAGAAGCTTATTTATAACCATAAATTATAGGGTTAAATGGATGCTAACATAAGCAACTAAATTCAAAGTATTTTGCTAATTTTGTGTCTTACCAGTCGTTTATTGATTTCCGCTTCCACAAGTTCTGCAAGAAGCTTTTCTGTTTCAATCTGAGACAACTGAGCCGAGTCATCTGACTCAGGGTGGAGGAGAATCTGCAAAAATAAAGATGATAGATATGAGCATTGAGATAACAGGTTTTTACAAGAAATGAATAATTAATTAATTAGTAATTAACTAATTACATATATTTTTTTTTTTTAAAAAAAAAAAAAAAGAAAAACCTGTTTCCTAATAAAGGGTGGCAAAAATTCAAACAAAGCAGAAGCCCAAGGTGAGAGTTGTGTCGATATTTTATCAGCAGAAACTCCTTGTCTCAAAAGACTATGAATTTCCTGAAAGTACAACATATTATATTAAACTGTTAATATTCATAGCATTAATTAACTAACTGGAAAGAAAGAAATTACTGTTGTAAAAGATTTAGTTACCTGCAAAAGTGCATAAACTTCTGGAATGCTTTCGATAAGTCCTTCTGGAAGTAGGATGACTCCATGATTCTTGCCTGAATAATAAAAAATAAAAAAAAAAAATCAAAACAATATGATTACATCAATAACCATTATTACCATATCAACAACAATAGTCAAATACCTTGTTCTGCCCTAGCTTGCACGGCATCACAAATCTGTTTTGTTATGTCAAAAATGGTAAGCTTTGAAGCAGCAACTTCTTCAGCAAGAATAACCTACAAGGAAAGATACACAAGGGTAATTTGGGGAACAAGATAAATTAGATATAAAGTGTGTATAATGGACAGAAATGTAAGGGTACCATGTTAGGATGTGATTGGAGAGTGCACTCCACAGCAACATGAGATGCCTTCCTACCCATGAGTCGGATAAAATAGTAGTACTGTAAAGAAAGAAAACAAATTAGTTTTTAAAAATAAAAATTATAAAGAATCAATGTATTCAAGAGTCAAGTGATTATTACCTTTTCAGCAGAAAGAGCATCTGTGCAGACGTTACTGATGAGTTGAGAGTTAACCTTACAGATAGTATCAAAACCAACATTTGCTTCAACAAATTGGTTCTTAAGATCTCCATTCAAGGTAACAGGTACTCCAACAACCTGCAAAATTACAAATATTCTAGTGGCATATACAAGGAAAATGAAATTTTGGTGTGTGACAAATTATAAACCTTTGTAGTGCACTTTGCTTCAGCAAAAGTCTCAGCAAGTTGAGCAGCATCTGTGTTAGATGTTACACCTTTAAAGAAAAACAAACAAGTGTTGTTAGTATATAATCTGACAAAAAACATTATTGTTGATAATTGTGTTACATTATACCTCCAACAATGACTAAGCCATCTAAATTCAAGGCCTTGCATGCAGCCATGGCAGAATTTACTTGCTCTGTGGTTCTTATTTGGTCCTTTGTTCTTCCCAATAGATCATAACCACCTTCAAAGGATTCAAATAGTCATATATGAAATTACTCGAAGAAACTAGAAAGAAAGAACAACCAAATTATATTTCTCATTAAGTACCTTGATTTTTGTAGGTTGCAAGAATGTCGTCTGTGATCTCGAGAGTTTTTTGAGCAAATAAACCTTCAGAACCACCTAAACATGCGCATAACAAAATTCTTATGAGTAAAAGACTAAAACCCAAACTCACAAATGAAAAAGGAAGTGATAAAATGTTTACCAAGAAATCCAAGCAAAGTGCTTTTAGGGTTGTGACTTTTGAGAGCTTCATGAAGTCCCCAAACAACATTATGTCCTCCAGGAGATTGTCTACCACAAAAAACCAGCCCAACCCTGGAACAATGATATTATAATTTATACCCATGTTATTATTTGTTCATGATATTTTCATATGATTATTGCAAATCTGACATGAAAGAAAGAAACTGAATAAAGGGAACCCTTACTTTACTGCAGGGTGCTCATTAATGATCTGAGCATTGGATCCTTTAGCTGTTGCTCTGAGGAAATGAGCCAATGGTTGACCATAAGTGTGAGGAAATGAACGAGCAATGGCATGAGCACCTGAAGGATCAGCTGCAGCAGTTGCATCACCAAATTCTACTCGCACAGTTGTTCCCTGTGCACAAAGACATGTATGAATTAAATATGACCAAAATAAGGTGTCAAAAAAGTCAAACATGATGTACACTCTTTCAAGCACAAAATATGATAATAGGTATAAGTTCAAAAAAAAGTCAAACATGCATCACTCTATCACCACTAAATGCAGTTTCTTCAGTATTTCACATAACATTGAATCGCTCTCTTTTAAGAACATGATAGTTATTAAGTTAGGATAAGTTCAAAAAAAAGTCAAACATGCATCACTATCACCACTTAAAATGCAGTTTTTTCAATATGTGAAATATCATCAAATCACTCTCTTTTAAGCACATGAAGGTTATAAGTTTGAAACTTTATACAACATTACAACCTATCTTTTGGATCCCTAGGTCATATTGCCCGTATCTTATGCCACACCAAAAAAATGTTTGGTTTAATATTAGAAGCATGATTGATGAAAAGAAAACTAAAACCCAAACTAAATCTCTGAAATCGCTAGATTTATAACAGAAGAAAAGAAACCATAGCATTTAGATGCTATTCGAACAATTAAAGCAGTCAAACTAAATCCGAAAACAGACCCAAAGCAATCAAAAAGGTGACGCGAATAAAGGGCGAGAAAAGGCGAAACGAAAACGAATAGATCACAAAACACGTGATCTACATATGTCAGATCTATTTCGCTTTCAATCTCATCGAATCACCGAATATTCAAAACCTTTAAACATAAACCCTTGATTCGATTCACGATTTAACTTATATGAAACACATCAAAATCAATACAATGCCAACAGATGCATGTAGATATGTGTACAAATCTGAAGAACACAGTTAGTAACTTGCGACCTAGATTGTAAAAGAGAAACCTGAAGACAAGGGGGAAGCTCAGGTTTGTACAGAGATCGATTCTTTTGCAGATCAGAAAGCTCTCTTGGAACTCCATAATCCGAATCCATTGCTACACAGTAATTCTAAGTTTTACCTAGCGATTCGTGCGTGAATCTCTCTCTCTCTTTCTCTCACCAAGAACAAACAGCACTCACTCTGCTTTCTTCACCTAAAAACACACACTGGGGCGGATGATGTGGTGAGTTCTACAACTTCTATAGAATGGGGGCGCTACTATAGGCGACTTCACCAACCAACCAATACCTTTTGGAATTTTGCACTCTCATCCCTCCAAATATATGTTTCTAGACTTTGGTCCCTTTTTTCTCAAAAACATTTCAAACATGTAATCCTTGAATATAAAAGGACTTAAGTACCCCTCGAGTTTAACTGTTGATAGGGAATATATTTAGCAACGATCATTTTTATATACAGATTTTGTCTTTACATAAACGTTTTTATTATATTTGGGTATAATTTAACAGTTTCCATAGGAACACTTTACTTTTTCGTTCTTGAGATATATATGGTTTTAAAAAAAAAAAGATATGGCATAAATATAGGATTGATTCTGTTAATGGATATTTATAAAATAAACCTTAAATTTGTCTTCATTTTTTTTTTCGTATTATCTTTAGACCGGATGGAGGGATCTCGGTGAGTGACTCGGTTACCTCAACGAACATCGGGCCCAGAACTCGGCATGTCATGTCAAGCTCGGCTCGGCAACTCGTTGGGAAAATGTCAATGAAAGACAGTAAAGTGGTTGGATATTTTAACTTTTTAACGTTACCTTGGTCAAACTGTCCATTTTTTTCAAAAAAAATGAAAGAATACCCTCTTTTTACCCTATATAAATATCATATATTAATCCCACTTAACCTTTTTATTTTTTCACTCAAACAACATAATTTTTGTGAAAAAAATAGTTTCTCCTTCCAACCCAAAAGCTCCAAAAAATACCAAAAGAAACACCCAAAACATAAACTCAATCTCACTTTCTTCACCAAATTCCATTCAAAGCTAAACGTTCAGCTTATTTATTCACCTCCAAATTTACACTTTGGTGGTGTTTACTGCCCATTTCAATCTCAAAACCAACTCAATACCAAAACCAATCTCAATTTCAAAAACCAACCTCAAATAAACTTATCATTCCAACTTCAATCTCAAATGGGAAATGATTCCAATCCATTTGACGATCTTCACAAATCCAATGAATTTCCAAACCCAATTCCAAACTCATGGAGAACCTGAACTCGTCCCCGAAATGGAATCGAAACCAGAAGAGATTCGACCACAGCCCAAGAAAAATGGAAAGGCAACTCCAAGCCAATGGACACCGGCCGAAGAAAATGTGTTGACTCGTGTGTGGGTGGATGTTTCTAAATATTCGTTGGTCGGAAACAACCAAGATTGTCCAACTTTTTTTTTTCCGGAAAATACACGGCGTTTTCCCACGGGGATGAATCTTGGAGGCTACCAGAAAAAAGACCAAATTTACTCGAAGTGGAGAAATTTCAACAAAATGGTGACGGAGTTTGATGTGGTGTTTTCAAGTGTCAAACAACAATGGTAAAGTGATGCAAATGACGAAATAATTTTGCAAAAAGCTCTTGAAGTTTACCGGAATAAAAAAGGGGCGAATTTCAAATTTCTTCATGTTTCGAATATTGTGAAATTGTCAAAAAAAATGGCAAGACATCAACACTTCTGAAATCTTTACAGGTGGTTCTTCTAAAAGAACCAAAACATCTGAAACGACGCATAATCAATCGTTCGATGCACATGTAAGGATTGACCTCAATGAAAATGAGCCTTTTGAGGTTCTTACTTGTCCCATGGGAAGAGACCGAGTCAAACGAAAGAGAAAAGTGACGGCAAGTGGTTCGGGTGACATCGACCAACTAACAACCAAAACGAACAACTTCAAGTTGTTTTTGGAACAATATTTGGTGGTCGCATAAGAGAAAGAAAAAAAAAATGTTGTGGCGATCTTAACGAGAGACACTAACATTCTCACCGGACGTGAAAAAAAAAACTGACGATGAAAGCAAAAGCGGAGGTTGCGAAAAAAAATACAACATCTAGAGTTCGTTATTTTAGGGTCATGGTTTCATTGTTTAAATTTCTAGGTTCCTAGTTTGAAATTTTATGTTTTTTTTATTGTTGTAATTTTCTTTTGAAGTTTAATGAAAATTTAGTTTTAAAAAATAATAGTTTGAAATGTTTATTTTTTATATTAATTACTTTTAGGGAAAAAATAGCACGACAAATGTGGCAACCCACACTATATAAATGATAAAAATTTGAAGGGGTTTGGCAAATCCTAGGTGACGCCTACGTGAACCGTGAAAAACTTGACACCACTCCTTCGAACCTAAGTTAATAACATATAAAGTATTATATTTTGTCATTATGTTCATTAATTTTAATCTGCATTAAAAAAAACAACGTAGTTTTAAATAAAAGTCCTACCGCAACTATTAGAAAGAGTAAATACCGATCAAATAGGTAATATCTCTTATAAAAGAAAAAACAAGTTTTTATACATTTAGAAAAATTGTTGTGTAGGAATGACTTTCATTTTTTAACGGAAAATTTAATATGCTACTAAACTACTCTTACATCCACATATGTCTCGGACTGGACTTGAACTTTTGACATCAGTGAGGTATGACGACACTTGATACTAGTCCGCCACTGGGCTAGAATTTCTTTAGTTTTTATACCATTAAATAAAAAGAAACCCTACAAATAAGTATCTATACAAAAAAAAAAAAAAAAAAAAAAAAAGAGCAAACATTTTTATAAGAAGAAAGACAAAAGTTATGTTGAAATACATAAAATATATACATGCATATTATATAACTAGTTTATAAACCATTGAAACCACGATTACTAAATTAATTAAACTTTTATAATAAAAACTCAAAATTATTAATTAATTATTTTAAATAAAGTATTAATTAAGAGTTTTTTTAGTTATATAAATTTTAATCACTGATTTAAATAAATATGTGAAATTATATTATTTTATAATGTGAAATTGGTCCCTAATTTTCATTTAATCTTAAATTGATTAAAATCGAACTTACTAGTTGCTTTGGTAAACACATTATTGAATTATAAGATCCTTGAAGTTGTTTTAAATCATTTGGTCATAGCTTGATGGAGCATACTTGAACTTATAGGATTCTTTGTTCAGTGAGTACTTGAACTAGAAGATATGTAACACTCTAAATTTAAACTAAAATTCTCATTTTTAAAGTAAAGATAATCATGCAAATCTCATTCTCAAAAGAGTAATAACAATCATTTGTTTTAAGTTTGACAAACCATAATAAAAAAAACCAGAGTAATAACAAGATAGTAAAATCAAATAAGCGTGAATCTCCAAAACATATTCATGGATGTGATGCAATTAAATCGTGCCTTTTCTTTTGCTACCAGAACAACTTAAAATATTTAAACTTAAACGAGTAAGTACAAATTTTAGTGAGTTCTCCAAAGTATCACGTATGCATGTGAATATTAGGGTCCCCCATAGTCTTATTTTCACTTTAGTTGCTGCAGTCCCCTTGCAGTCTTTCCTATTATGGTCCCCCCATAGTCTTTCATGCAAGTGTCATGGTCCTTCCAAAGTCTTTCATACATATGATATGGTCCCCTTATAGTCTTTCATACAAAATTTACAAAGACAATCTAGCATGTATTGACACCAAGTGTCCTACATAGTATAGTAAGAAAACTCGCATGATGTTAACAACTACAAACTTACAATCTTAGAGGAATGAACTGCTAACATGAACCACTTTTAATTTATCAGAAGTCCAACCTCAATCTATAACTCAAACCTAAAAAGTTTGACCGAGAAGTCAAACTTGTAAAAAAACAAACGATCAACAGTCAACCATATCACGACCTTCTCCTTAGTCACACTGTAAACACTACTAGACAAAACAGTCATGACTAGCCAACATGACTCGTGTCGTTGCACCCATAATTTTTGTGTTGTGCTTTTTGGTGATGCAACCAACTTTTCACTAAGGTTTTAATCCTTTAAGTTTTAAAGTGATCAAACTCTATATATATTTCATCAAAATATGGTCTTGATAACTTTATCCATTTGGATACTCCAAATACCAATATCTCTATATCTATGTCAAAAAGAATAGAAATGTTACCACAACCTTACATTGCACAAAATTGAAGACCAAAATCATATTCAAGTGTCACAAATAAGACCCAAGTCTTAACCTTTAGGTTTGGAGTTTTCCAAACTCAATCCAAACAATAAGTAGGGACCATGAATAAGCTTATAAACCTAGATCTACAACTCATGATGTATGAAGTTTGGACCTTGAATACCATAAAGGTCTAAAGGCAAGGTAAGATGTTGGAAATTCTTTGCAGAGGGCCTTCCTTTACACCATGAAGCAAACTTGTTCTTCTAAAAGCACCAAAAGACACCAAAGTTGTAAAATAAGCTCAAGAGCACCAAGAGACACTAGAGTTTTCTCTGGAAATGATGAATGATAAGAATAGAGAAAACCCTAAAAAATCATTCCTTAAATAGGGCTCAAGGCCCAAGACCTAGGGTTTTGGGTTGTGACGACTTCGCGATGCGACCAACATAAGATCACGTCGCTACTTAATGACATAGCTCGCACCACGAACATCAAGTAGCCGCACATGTAAGCCACTAAAAATGTTAAATACAACTTAGCTTAAAGAAGATTAATACATAAACCACATACTAGAAACCAGGTGTTATAAGATCCACAAGGTTACATCCATTAACGGCTCAAGCCTTAACAAACAAAGATCAACCATAACAATCTAGTTAGCAGATTGTAATGACTTTATCTTCAAGGACTTTTTTCTTATATGACAATTATTTATTTATCATGTCAATATAAACATGTTATTAAGATAGATTATTCAGACTTATAAGTTTGGTTAATGGTATAGGGTTATTTATTCCAAGGTTTGTCACCATCTAATGAATACAATTAAGTTGGTACTAACCCTTATTTTTCATTATCGTCTTAGGGCTCTTATATGCATTTATACGCCTTTTGATGGTTGAACATTATCCACTAGATCTTCCTTAGTTGAGTAGGAAAGTATATACTCTTTTGAGCCATTATGTTATCCACCAGTTCTTCCTTGTCTTAGGGCATCTCCTTGTGTTTGTGCTTTAAGTTGTCCTTGGAATCTACTTATCGGAAGGTAATTGTTGAATCATATTTACAACATTATATGTTTCACTAATGGTCATTCTCCTAACATAGAGGTCATGAAGCATAATACTTACTTTTTTTTACCTGAATCGTTGTGATCTTTGTATAAACCATCTTAAAGATTAAGAAGCTCACCATAAAATTTCTAGTCCTAATATCCTCTTTTTTTTTTACTTATGGTTCAATAATTCCATAGTTCTTAGGCTATTGATGATTTGCAATATATGTCGTATAAAGCGTCCACTGTCCCTTAAATATGCAGTTATGACACATTAAATTTGAACACTTTTAAGCACCTATCATACATACTTTATGATCATAGCCTCATATTCAACAAGTTAGAGAGCGATTTCGGTCAAGAATGTCGCAAGGTTTAATGTGGCGAGATAGAAAATAGTTGTTGATGCCTTTTCAATTTGAAACCAAAATTATTAATCTAGAAAATAAGTGTTAATTAACCTTTATTAAAACATTTTAATACCGAGAACTAACGATCCTAAAAAGACAAGGAAATTAATTTGGGATCATAATTGCAAGAAACTAAACATGGACATATTTGAGTATTAGGTATCAGGAACAACAAGTCGGACAAGACATGCTGTGGAAAGAAGTAAGGTTTTATCCACAGTAATAACAACAGCCCTATAACAAGTATTTTCCTCTGGTATATTGCTTCTCCCTGTTGATTCGAGCTGTTAAGTTCATATTTGCATAGGTGATTAATGAACCTCCTTATAAAGCTTTAAAGGCATAAAGCCCGGCTGGTAAAACCAATGAGACAAGAAGGCACTGATTGAAGTGTTTGCATCAAGAGTCCCAGAGGGACGGGTAAGTTGGCAGATTATTGTTGCATCTTATTCGCTTTTCGGGGAGTAGTGATCCCCGGCAAGTAAGTTGATGTGTCAGTCCCAATGGCTAATAAGATTGATTGTTAATATGCAATGAATCTAACTTTCAATTAATAGTAGTGGAATTTAATCTAAAACCGAAAATATTAATTTTGAAGATAAGTGTTAATTAACATGTACTAAAAGATTTTAATACTGACAATTAACAATCCTTAAAAGAATATTGTTGTTCCAAATAAATTTGGGGTCGTAACGGCAAAAAATAGATTATGGATACATTTGAGTGTCAGTTATAGGCTAACTTGATGTGTCAATCTCAGTGGCTAAAAGGTTGACCATTCAGTTCACAGTAAGTCAAGTCGACACAATGCTAGTTAACAAAATTGTTTAGCCTAGGCATTGACACAACCATTTGTCTAGTTTAATTTACATATCCATTTGTTTAGTTTAATTTACAATCAACTAAATAATCAGTCTAGTGGAGTTTGCTTGAGGCGGCCCAACCAATGGTCATTTCGAGCACTAAGTCAACTTAAACATCTACTCAGTTCACTAGGTCCAAGTTAGCTTGACCAGTCAACTCTTGTTTAGTAGCAATGTCCGACAATTTGCTAAATGGAAGGCTCCTTATGCTCCATTGCGTACACGCACAATTCACAAAATCAAGCAACTATGGTACCACCCATGTTTTGAAAACCAGATCGGACCGACCGGTTCAACCGGAAACCGGTCCCGGATCCGGTTCCTAAATGCCATAAAAATTGGTATTCATGTGAACCGGTGAAAACCGGTCGAACCGGTAAAAACCGGTCGGTTGAACCGATAAAACCAGTCAAAACCGTAAATTTTAAAAAATATTTATTTTTATTTTTATTTTTTATATAATTAAATATAATCATGATATCATCCGGTTTTTGAAACCAGTCTGACGATTGGACCACCTGAATCATTGAACCAGTAAGATGACAGGTTCGGTCTTTGGTCCAGTTTTCAAAACCTTGGGTAGCACACAACGTGGGTGCTTTTGTGATACCTCACTTGGACTCTTACCATTTAATTAAATGGTAAGAGATCATATGCTTTATAAATCCAATAAATTTTTACCTTTCCATGGATCCGTGTGGTGTGGGACAACTTAATTTTTTTCCACATTGAAGTTCCGTTTTATTCAAACAACTTATACATTCAATATTTCTTTCAAATTAACTCCAATTCGGACGTGAAGTATATCGTTACCAAGGTCTCTTGAGGGAAAACACAATCGAATTAGACATTACATAAATGTATAAAAAAATATACAGATTTACAGGTATCTAGAGTAAGTAAAAAAATCAACATTTTTCTAATTAAGAAAAATAATGCCTTTTCAACACTTTTATATTTAATAAATGCATTTTAAATATGAAAAACTATGTCAAAAATAATGAAACTTAAGGATGAAAATAGGATGAGGTGGTCAAAGAATGAACCGGATATCCACTTTGGTAATTTGGCATATACCGGGAAGTAACATCCTGCCTTGTATCCCACTTTGTAGTCATCCTTAACGACGACACTTCCCTTTCGAATATCATCCAATTCCTTTTGTTTTAAAGTTATTTTGATTTTCAATATCGAACTTCAAGAGTATGTATTCATAACCATGACAAATGGACATTACTCAAAGACCTTAATCGTGCTTGATGGAAGAAATCTAGGAGGAAAAAATAAAGAATGACAAATATTAAAAAGATTGGTGTCCTGAATACATTAAGCCAGGTTATTTGGCTTAACCTATCAAGTCATTTTGTTCAGATTTTATAAAAAAGAAAAACACTCGTGTATAGTTGTCCGTCCACATTAATCTTTTAACTCATTTAGTGAAAAAAAATCCTTATATTTACATTTCCAACACTACGATACATATAAATCACTCTTGCCTTTCTAAGTAGGCAAGTTAAACACATAATTGTAAAATCTCATACGATTAAAATGTTTGCTTGTTACCAAACCACATAAAAACATAATATAATATTTCGATTGGCACAATTATTTAGATATATAGACTTTCCACATGTTTTCAGTGAAAAAATCATGTATCATGTCCTTTTCTATCAATCTAAGTGAATAAACATGTATCACGCCCTATTTATTTAATCAATTAAAACAGTCTATATGGAGATTAAAGATATGATCCAGAAATAAAAGATTAATTGCAAAATCTATTGCATAAGTTAACCATAAAGACTGGAGCTAAAATCCCATTAAAAAAAAAAAAGTATAAAAGAAATAGAAAAAAGAGCATAGCTCCTTCTACTGTGAACAACTGTATATTGTAAAAGCATCTATCAGTCTACTTTCTTGTTTGTTTTCTCATCTACATCACCTTCACCACCAACAGCCGTTTTAGACTCATCAAATTCCAACAACTGCCACAACCCAAAACTATCATATTAGAAATATATTTTTTTTAAGAAAACAACAAAAAATAATTTAGTCGGAGTCTTGAATATTTTTTTTTTGAAAACATTATTGTTATTGAAGCTAGAGAAATCAAAGTAATTTGGATTTGTTTGATGTGGATATTACTATTAGTAGTATTAAGGCTTACCGGTTTGACCTCCCCATTCCATATGCAATGAGCACCCAAGAACCCGATAACTGATGGCACAATGTATAACAAAGCAGGCTGAAACCAAAACCAAAAAACAATATCAGATTTAATTAAATTTAAAAAAAATAAAAATAAAAGATGTCAATCATCCAATCATCATTCATCACCAACCTGTGCAGCTTGAAACCAGTTCATGACAACAATTGTAAGAACCACACCAACTGCATATCCCAAGAAAGCACTTTTGAAGTATTGACTCTTTTGCCCTCTTGACACGTCAAATCTCAGTGCCAATGCTACAAAAATGCCTGATCACCAACGCACACATATGTTCATTTTATGAGTTTTTTTTTTTTTTTTATTTTATTAAATTCCATATAATATTTTAATGTAATAATTGCAATAAATGTAGTAATAAATGGATATCAATTTCATTAACAAACTTACCTTTTAATTTTAAAATTCCTAAAATTAAAGCTTATTAGTTTCTTTCCTTTATTTAAATTATTTGTTTAAATTTAAAAGATAAAAAACATTTCCATTATAATAATTCATTATTTTTTTTTTATTTTCTCAGACTTTTATATTTAACTTTTTGTTAAAATTAACCATGTAATACGTTGGCCTCACGACTAGTTGTAAATAACCACATCAAAAGAAATTTAACATGATTAATAATTTAAATTGAACATGATATTTAACAAGATCAAATAAAAAATTAAATTGATTTGGAAAGAGAATAGGCTGATTCAGGGGCAAGAAGACAATGGAACTGGAATAGGTTTATTTAAAAAATAGAAAAGAGAGAGAAAAAAAAAGGGTAGCACATGTAAAAAAGGAGCTCTTAATGGATAAATAAATGCCCCATCTTCTCACTTAACCCATTAAGCTCATCTTTATATATTAAGTAAAAAAGAAACACCATTATATATCTGTCCAGATTAATTCCTCTCCTCATTAAGTCCATTAAGTCCATTAAGTTAAAAAAAAATGGCACCTTAGTAAGAAAAAAAAAAAACCCTAAGAATAAATTACCTGGAATGACAATATCACCTAAACCAAGCATAGAAAATGGGCGTACAGCATCTCTTGTTGGGAATAGAAGCTGAAAAAAGATTAAAAGTTTCAATTAAAACCTCAGAATATGGTAAGAAAGACCCTATTTCAACCAAACAAAGCATAATACCTTTATAGGTGCATCAAATGATTTGGCAACACTGACCATCACAGGGGTAAAAAAGACCCAGAATATATCATAAAAGAAAAGTCCAGCCTGTAGATTGAGATCATAGTATTAATCCCATGCTTTACAGAACAGGGTAACTACAATGCAACTCACCAATAGAATAGCACCAGTCTTGAATGAGCCGAGTGAAAGCATTTCAATTCCCTACAAATTTTTGCAAGTTTTCATGTCATTTTGTTCATCATGGCATACATGAGATACAAAATAATAAAATGATAAAAAAAAACTCAAACCTGAATACAGAAAGCAAGTCCCAAAATATTGTTAGCCAGCCAATGCTTCTGTGCTACATACCACACACAAAAAAAGGTCCCGGGAATCCCAGCAACCACTTGAGACCTTGTGAACTCAACATCCAAAGCTGTACAAAAAAAAAAGATTTTTAAAAAATACATCTTTACACAAATCACATCACCATAATGTAAGTAAACAAATATAGATAACCAACAGTGAAAATAGGGGAAACGCCAAGTTATAACATCTTCATTCCACTTAGTTGGTAAAAACCGCCTGATTGCAGGTAAAAGTGTTGCCCTACAATTGAAATTTGAAAGAAGTCAATAAAGAAAAGTGATTAGTCAATTACTGATTAACAAAATTAGCAAATACTTAAGAAAAGAGAGCATACGAAAGCGCGATGATGCCAAGAACAAAGAAGTAACAAGTCAAGACAGCATTGACCAAGTCTTTTGACAGGAACTTAAAGAGCAAGAACAGAGACAACAGCATTGCACTACCAACTAAAGGGAAGCGCATGGCATGTTCATTAGACATTGTTTCCTGTAAAAAGAAAATGTAATTTTTAAGCACGAAAAAGATGTATGAATCTTGGAATGATTCAAAACATGGAAGCTGTGTACTTACAGAAGGAGGTGTTGGCTTGACAGAGCGATAACAACCCACAAAAACTGTGAGGCATGCTGTCAAGATGACATTTATATTTGGGTCTACCTTCATAACCAGTGGTGCAAGTGTTAAACCTGCAAATCCAAAATGATGTAGTACATGATTTCTCTTGTTATGAAATAATCCATGGCAACTAGGATAGAGCTAAAAAAGAAAGATGATTTTCAGATGAAGGTAATGTAGATGTATATAGATCGGAAGGAGATACAGAACCTGCTAGAGCAATATTGGCAGCTCGCTCACCATTCTTCATTGTCAAAACTATGTCCCTACATTAATAAATCCAATATCGGTACATGATAATGTTGATGAACAGAAAAAAAGAACAAGTTCAACTGTTTCTTAATCTCTCTAGCAACCAGAGAATTATAATTCAAATGGCGACTGAATGGAGTATACAGAGATCCGAAAGGAATGGCAGGCCCAATGCAGTACAAAAAAATACCAATTTTTAAGCCTAAAAATTAACAGTTCGTGTAGAAATGAAACTCAATCCAAAGACACTACGTGTAACTGTGTGCAAATTTGAAAAGACAAAGAACACGAACCGTAATTAACTGTAACACCAGAAACGACAAGTAGATGCAGCAGATGGACTAGATCGATTGATCGATCGACGACCCTCTCGAAGTCTATTCTGAAACGGCAGAATTTAGGGCATGAACATCAGAATTTTTGGTGATTAATAGATTTAAGGCAATGAATAAATCTCCTAAATCGTAAACTGATAAGGTCAGTACCTCCGACGGAAAAAGAAATTGAGAATCGATGATCGCCGGGATGGGCCGGCGATGGTTGTTGCGGAGGTTTTAGCAGATTTCGTCTTTCTTCTGTACGTCTCCGTTATGTCTTCGTCTGGTAAATGCTTTCGAACACGTATTAACTCATTTATTTACTTTTGAGATTTTAATTATTTATTTTGCATTTAATATGCATTAAATACAATAGAGGTTGTTACCGATTCTTATTTTCTCCATGATATCTTTACGTAAATGATGACTACAAACGTCTATTTTTACTATTTTATAAAAGAAATCTAACTATTTTTAAAAATAGATTGACTATAATAATAATATTTTTTTAAAACGTCCAAATGATGAAGCTGATAGTACAAGTAATCATTAATAAAATAATATTAAATTTTAACCCTATTTTGAATTCAAATATTTATCATCAAATCTCCTTATATTTCTCAACAATTTGATATGGTTTCCTCAAATCTCGGATTCATTCAAATTTTGAACCCTTTTAAATATCCTTAAATTTAGCATGTTGATTCAAATATCCCTCCAATCGCATATACCTCTTTGCTCCCTCCTCTACTATAAAGTTCACCGTTCAGGAACAAAAAATGACTTTATTTCCCAAATAACACCATAGTTTGATTATTTTGTCTTCGACATGTACTTTCTTTTGTAACATAACATTTTTGTAGAGGAAACATATCACCGAAAGAATTTACACGTCCCGCCGCTTTGCGCGGGTACACTGCTAATATATATATATATATATATATATATATATATATATATATATATATATATATATATATATATATATATATATATATATATATATACACACACACTAACCGTCTACCTTCACAAAGCGGCGGGCAACGAATAATTTGATCTCTTTAGAGTTAAAACCATTTTGCGTTCACTTCGAGAAATGAATATTAAATGTCATATATTTTTCAAGAGCATTACCATACCATATTAAGGGGATGTTTGGCTAAGCTTTTTTAAAACAACTTATTAGGTTCCACATCACTATAAGTTTAAAAAGTGTTTGGATTAAAATAACTTATTCCGGTGGGGAACCTCTAATACGTCATTTTTTCATAAGTTACCATACACTTACTTATTAACTTATAAGCTAACAAACTAATAAGCAATAAGCTTTTTTGCCAAACACCCCCTAAATGGTTATTACTTTCATTTATACATACCCAAACCACTTGTACTGTTTATCGTCCTCTTTTTTTTTCGTTTTCCTTAATTCATTTATTAATTTAATATCCTACTAAGTAAAATGCTAAAATATATAAATAATAGTTTATAAAAATAAACCTTTAGAATATCAGGTGTTGTGATTCAAAAGTCGATAAATAAGCCTTTGAGAAGGTCAAAATACTCAGGTGTCAACTTGTTCATTGTGATTTTAAACCAAGTTTGGTCACAAATTAAAACATTTTCAACGATGGTATGTAATTTAAGGATTCATATTTATTTAGGTTCTCGAAACCTTAAAATATTGAACAAAATCTATATAGAACCTTATAATAAGGACAATAATCACCGTAATCAGGAAGTCCATGTGATGAAACTTGATATTATAAGGACCAATGATGAAAAATGTTTCATTTTTAGACTGTACAAGATGAAAAGTATACAAACTACCTTAATCATGTCAAATCTTGTGTTTAACCGTTCTTTATTGCAAAAGTAAGATGCCAAAATATACAAACTAATGATAATACAATGCTCTAACACATTAAAGAAACATACTAAAAACCTTTTAGGAACAAACCTGATATAATAAAGCCTTCACCCAATCTATTTATAACATAAAAATACAAAAAGTTAAAAATGATGAAATCAATTACAAGTAAGGATTAAAATAAAAATCTGCTAAGAAAGAGCCATCTGCAGGAGGGATATTTGAATCAACATTTATTTTCTGATGGTTTCAAATTTTGACTTATCCGAAATTCAGGGAAGGAGATAGAATTTGTTGAGAAATATAATGATTCAAAACACATGTTAAAATTTAATATTATTTTATTGATGACTACTTGTACTATTAGCTTAATGATTTGAACGTCTTAAAAAAATAATATTAATATTATAAAAGAAATATAACTATTTCTAACTATTTCTATAAATAGATTGAATATAATATATCTTTATATATATATATATATATATATATATATATATATATATATATATATATATATATATATATATATATATATATATATATATATATATGTATTTACTACTTATAAAAGAAATCTAACTATTTCTATAAATAAATTGAATATAATAATATTATTTTTTTAAGACGTCTAAACTATTAAGCTTGAAGTACAACCCATTTATAATATAATAATATTAAAACTTTAACCCTATCCTTTATCCCCTAAAAATCTCGTATTAAATTAATGACAAAATTACACAGATGGTCCCTGTGGTTGGCACGAGAGACCAAAGATAGTCCTTATGAGGAATTTTGGACGAGTATGGTCCCTGTGGTTCCAAATTGTTGCACGAATAGTCCTTATGACATACTCCGTTTAATTGTTGTCGTTTATCTAAATCACGTGACCCTCACACGAGGGTATTTTCGTCATTTGCTTATCCCTTCTCTCTCATGATCTGCAAAAGATAGTCCCTTTCCCTATAAAAATTAAACCCCCATCACTTCCTTCTTTATTTATCGTCTCCTCTATTCTCTCTTCTCTCTTCTCTCCTCTGTGTGTTTGTAAGAAAATTTGCATAAGAATGGTAAATTGTTTTTGTGGAAGGCAAGCGGTGATAGTGACATCATGGACGGATCTCAACCCAGGGCGTAGGTTTTGGAAATGTCCTAGCAGTTGCGGTTTCATTGCATGGTTTGATGAGCCCATGTGTCGAAGGGCTGTGACTGTCATTCCAGGTTTGCTAAGATCCAAGAACAAGCTTCAAGAATCTCTGCTGCAAGCAAGTTTTGAAGCAAAAAAAGTGAAGATGATGCTAGTTTTTAGTTGGGTTTTCTTTTTCATGTATGTGTACAAAAGATGCTAATAGTATTAGTCTGGAGATGATGGTTCTTTTGCTTGTGGGTAGATAGATGATGGTTCTTTTGCTTGTGGGTAGAATCAGATAGTACTATTAATTTGAAGATGATTTCGTTTTTTTGTTTGTGATGTAAGAAATGTTCGTATGTATGAATGGAATGCTTTTTATTTGGGAAACTTTTAGTCTGCAACCATTGAAAAATATTGGTCTGGAACGTAATGAGTGTAAAATATTGGTTTGCAACTTAATGAACTATCCAGATCTATTAAAGTATAAAAAATGAAAGTGAAAGGTTTTTATAGGGTTTAGACCATTGTAGTATAATGTGTGAACCATTGTAAAGCCATAACAACATTAGAAATGTTCAAAAATAAAATGCAAACTTTTGCATAGTCATAAAGTTCATTACATAACCTTAAAGTCAAAGTCATAATACCAAAAAAATATCAAAAGAGCTTGCAAACTAATGTATCATAACCAAAAGAACCATCTTAGTCTAGCACCCTGTGTGAACCATAATACCAACAAAAGATAAAGACACACAATAACCAACTTAGTCTGACCTTTCTAAGGTACCAAAACAAACAACACAAAAGACCTTTCTAAGGTTCCATAACAAACAACACAAAAGACAACAAATCAAACTTTTTCCTTCATTTTGGATTTATCCTTTTTTCCATCTCCCTGCTTCTTTGCCTTGCTAAGCTTCTTGCCCCCTGCAACCACATTTCTAACTTCAGTTTGTCCCCCTTGTCCCTTGCAACTCCTAGATTTGTGACCCTTGTTCTTGCATTTGCTACAAGTAACTGTAAGGAACTTCCTGGTCAAACTTTTACCTTGATTATTTGGTTCTTCAGTTTGAGCTCTCTTTCTCTTCTTTTTTGGTCTCCCTACCTGCATAATTAATAAATTATAAAACAATATAAACGTATACTGACTTGTAAATTGAAAATTATTTACCTGTTTAGTATGTTTGGGGGGTGTTAGTGTTGTGGGGCAATCTGACTTTGGCCACATACTTCTTCCATTGATTGGTTGAACTTTGTACTTGTACATTTCATTCCATGTGCTTAACCTATAACATGGATGTACCCACTCCTCAAGAGGTGGGACAATTTTTGCCCCATGCTCAACCTTATCCCTAATGGCACTAACAAGACGAGAGCATGGTATCCCAGTGATCTCTGTATGCCTGCAACTACAGTTCCTGTCCCTCCAATTAACCACAAATTGTTCCCCCATTGTCCCAATAACTTGAGTCTTCTCAGCACCATTAAATATGCAAGTGTATTGAGAAGCATGTTTCTTAACTCCATCTAAAAGTTTTGTGGCTGTTGGGGTAAGAGGCCCTTGAGACTTATCTATCACATTTTGCACAATACAAATTCGTTTCATTAAGTATTCCCTAATATATTCTAAACATGTAATTATAGGTTTGTCTCGAGCATCTAACAACTTTGAGTTGAAAACTTCACATAAATTATTCAACAAAATATCTGTATGTGCTCTTCCTGTAAAATGCAACAAAATATCTTATAAGAATCTGTCAAAGTGTAAATCTTCCTTGAATCTGTCAAGGTGTCTAACTGTTATATAAGGGTAAATATACCTGAAATATGTGCTTTGGCCCAATGTTTGGGTGGAATTTTCTTTAACCAATCACATGCCTTTGAATTGAACTTATTAAAATCTTCCATGAATCTGTCAAAGTGTCTAACTGTTGTTGCTGTTGCACATTCCCATAAATGATCTCTGTGCTCCTTCCCCCTCCATTGTAGCTTCATGTTTTCGTGAATATATCTTAAACAAAACCTGTGTTCAGCGCTAGGGAATAGGTTGGCAATGGCAGGTAAAATCCCCTAATAAACAAGTAACAAAAATGTTATTTTTTAAAGGTAGCAGACAAAATTACACAGATGTCATGAACAAGTATCATAAGAAGACTAACCTTTTGCCTGTCAGAAATAAATGTGAAGTTTGAATTTGTAGACAGCTCCAAATCTTCACCTAGACACTCTAGAAACCAACTCCATGAGCTTATGTTCTCGGCTTCAACTATGGCATATGCTAGTGGGTAGATCCCATTATTGGAATCAAGACCCACAGCAGTGAGAACCTGTCCAGGGTAAGGTCCCTTCATGAAAGCCCCATCGAATCCTAAGAAATCTCTTAAACCTGCCTTAAAACCCAGTTTTAATGCACCTAAACAGACATAAATTCTCTTAAACATCCTAGTTTCCAAGTTTGCATTTGGTTCACTGTATACATCAATCTTCACAGTTGTTCCTGGGTTGCACTGTTGTAATTCTAGTACATAATCCCTGAGAAGGCTGTATTGCTTTTCATAATCTCCGTGAACATGTTTCTGTGCAAGCTGTTTAGCCCTAAAGACCTTCATTCTTGACATCCCCACCTCGTATGTCTTTTGTAACTCTACACGCAAAGCTTTGGCTGGGATAGTTGGGTTTCCTTCCACTTGTTGAAGAATGGTGGTTGCAAGAAACTTAGAAGTACACGATTTAATAGATCTTGACTGCACACATCTATGCTCATGAACCAAAGTTTTCACCATCCAATCGCTTTCTTCATCAGATCTAGAAATTAATACCACCCAAGGGCATTTTGCTTTTTGTGAACTGACTGTTTTGTCCTTGCATTTGATTCTACTTTTTGTCCATGGCCCACCTGTCATTTCTGGGACCACACCCCTGCATTTTTCCCTAATTCTTTGTTTATCATTTTTTGCAAAATAAATGTTTCTCCTAGTTCGAATTGAATGCATTTTAATGTAGTCCTTCGCTTCTGATGAGGACTTAAATATTTGACCCAGATAGAATGCAGTTTCATGTACTACTCCTGATGAACACGTGGTTGGTTTGTTTAACCTTCTCATTAACTTCTTCCTCTCATCTTCTTCTACACCAGCTGATTCAAACAACTGTGTATCTATCACCTCCAAATCGTCATCAACTGTGACATCAGGTGCATTGAATGATTGATGGTTATCTAGATTTGGAAAAGAATAAACACCACTGTGGAAGTCTTTCATATTCACTTCGACATCCTCCACCATATTAAGTTCATCCACTAAAAAGTCACTATCCTCGCTTATACTTCCATTGGTACTAGTCTCATCACTAATAGCATCTCCAATTTCTTCATTGTCCCCCATCTGTTGGTAATCATCGTCCCCCATCTGTTGGTAATCATTATGATCCATATAAAAGAAAGGATCAAAGTCTTCTGAAGGTCCAACAACTTTCAATACATCTCTATCAAAATGTCCTGATGTCACTTGCAGTTTGTTAAGCTCCTCACTTGCAGGATGAACTCCAACATCTTTCAATACATCTATATCAAAATGTCCAAAAGGTACAACAGACCTAGAAAAGTCATAGTTCTCATTCAAGTCCAATTTTCTACTACATGATCCTACCTCTGTACTTGTAAACTTTTTTCGATTGAGTTCCGAAGAAATAGGCTCATTGATTTCTTCCAATACGACCTTATTTGGAGACATAAAGTATGTATGGAGTCTAGTAGTTCCATGTTCAGTATACTGTTGGGTTATGAGCATTCTAACACTCCTAAGTGTACATGCAACCCTAAATACCTTGGATCTATGTTTTCTCTATTATACATGCAAATATGAACATCCAAGGTATTATCCTAATCTAGCATACAAAATAATGGATATAACAAGATAGAATACATACCTCTTTGATAGTGCTTGTCTTCATGAAGCTTGAGTGCTTAGTGCCCCAAGTGTGACACCTCAAATGGTTCACACAACACCATAAGCACTTGGAATAACTTAGAGAGAAATTAGAACACTTCATGAAATCGTGTAGCCCTTATACATACACATAGTTTTAGTCATAGTCACGATTTCTTGAGCCATGGGTTTCTTTTATATGGTGGCTATTAGGGTTACACCATGTAACTCATGACTTTACCCATTCCTTATGCTCCATGGGTTTTAACCTCCATGGAGTATCCATGGGTCACCCCATGGACTTAGTCCAACATAAGGAATCTTGGATCACAAGCCCACATATATAAGAATGAATGATTTACACAATCAACCCATATATTTAATTAGTCTTCTTTTGATCACTTAATTAATACTAGATTAATTCTTGATCAATACTAATTAAATAATCTCATTATTCTTATTATTAATATACTAGAACTTATAATATATTAATAACCGTAAGTGTCTTATTTCTCTCATTATAGTCTATCCAAGTGCATGATGCCATGCAACCCAAATGGACCATGCCGGGTCGGGTCAAGTCTTACCAATTATAGTTATGGACTTAGACATTAATCCAACAGTCTCCCACTTGGATAAGTCTAAAACTATTATTGCGTATGACTTCAGGAACCAACTAGCAATCGTAGCTCTCAAAAGCTTCTGTCGAACTCTGACCTTGTAGATGAACTCTGATCTTTGTCAACGACTTGTCCATTAGATAAGGGATCATATATTCCTCCATTCTAGATATCATATAGACTGAGACATGGATTATAATCATTCTCTCTGTCCATTTGTTGTTTCCCGATTTCCGATTTATGACGACTGACTAATTGAACAAATCAAATCAGTCCTGGCCCGGCCGAGCACTTCCATTTGTCATCATCAAATCATCGAGGGGCCCACAGATATCGCTTTCATCCCGAAGGTAAAAGGAATGGATAAACTTCGACTCATATGGCTTGTTCTACTACTTGTTGAATCATACACAAAGACACGTTTTATAGCACCGAGTTACCAAATGCAGTTTCGTGCAATCAATGTACAACCAACTCATAGTAACAACTCATATCTCTAGGTTTGAAGAATATAAGATATTATCGTCTCATGATCACTCGTGATAAAATCCATGAAGTGATTCCAATGAGCGCGGGTTGAATCCAATACTCAGAACTTATGAGCACTCATGAGTGTTGTAGCCCTTTGTCCAACAACTTAGACCTCTACAAGCCAACCCATGACAGTCTTAATTCATATCTACTTCCAACATATGACCGACTGTGGATGGTTTGAATAACTTAGTCATTCCGGAAGAATAATCTAGTTTATTCGGGAAGTCAAAACATGCAAAGTGAAACACAATAATAATTGAATCCAATATGGTCTCAGAACTTATGAATATAAATAAAACTCCTTTTATTTATCACCATATGATTACACATTATTCATTGTATATTGTTTCAGCTATCAACATTATTCTTGAATTTAAAACAATAGTTGTCCCATGCTCCAAGCATGCACACTATGTTTTCTAAACAATAGTCATGCCATACACCAAGTATGCATAATATGTTTGTCTATGATCTTTATTTTGTGAACTAGATCAAGTGAACACAACTTCAATGATTCTCTTTTCTCACTCCCAAATCCTTACTGCAAATGCAAGAATTCCAAATTCATGTCATTTACTGAAATCTGTTAGATTCTAAACTTATATGCATCGATCCTCTTGTAATGATTATGCACAAAGTCAGAAAGACTTAACAACAATCATTACAGAGCATTCCAAAGGAGATCAAGTCCTTGGAACCATCCTTCTTGCATTAAGTTTCCTTAATCTTACACAGATTGAAAATTCTAACTTTGAAACATTTCCTAATTCATTTTGACTATCACTTCTGAACAAGAGTTGCCTCCTTACAGATTATGTCAATATGGTCCTTCCAGAATTATCACTATACTTCCAATTGTCCTTGAGAAACCAATCTTTGGTAAACCTTAGATTGTCCTCGACAATTGTTTAATCCTTTTTAGTCATATCCAGTTCTAAACCTTTTCCATTCTTAACGCCCCAGGCATTTGGAAAATTTTAGAAAGGATGAATATAGCACATGTAGTCGGTCCTATATCCGAAGTATATGGGACACGATTCATGATGTCTCACATAAAGACTAAACCAGTCTTTTGCTATAACATTTCCATTTCAATTTGCCAAGTTCTCATAATTCAGATTATGAAAAGGGATGCCGTAATCATAATCGAATTTAAGAACGCAAATAATGGACCCATATACAGAATTTCCTTATGTTGAGCCATTCCAACATGAAATTCGTATATATTCTTGACTAAATAATTAAAACCTCACGATCTAAGCTTATAGATTTGAGATGAAGTATAATTTCCTCTCCCTTAATTATAGTAAAACAACTTTTTCCCAATTGAAACCTTTTGTTTTCTATAATTAACATTGCTAGCTTGCAATACTTATTGTAATTATCATGCTCCCACTGACATGATGATTATTAGCATAACACTTATGCTCCCACTAGCTTTGACATATACTCAGAAAGCTCGACTTCTAGAAATCAATACTTTATTGACTTTCTTACCAAAGTTCAGATTTCTGATACTATATTGTTTTGATAAGACTTTATCAAAAACATACACCTTCCCTTAGATAGCTCATGGGTGTGTCAAAACGATTTTAAGAACTATGAAAAGGGATGCCATAATCATAGTCTTGATCGTTTTGACCTTTGTCATTTCTCACAAGTCCAAGTTAGTGTGCCGGTAAACCACACACGCTCCACTAACGACTTTGAGAATGCAAATATCACAATTGCTATCTAACTAAAATCTACTTAGTCAAAGTGTTTCCTCACCATCATTTTCATGAATCGGAGAGAAACCTTATGACACTTAGATTTAATGGTGTATGTGTTCTTATCCATGTGAATTGTCATAACCATAGTCACAAGACAAGGATAATGACAAATCCAAACTCATGTGGACTGAACTCAATCTTAATTTCTTGCCACCTGGTAGCTCAAGGGCCTACCATTGCTTCCAAGTTGTTGTGCAACACATTGAGAACTCTAAGAACTCATATGCAAAGCCAACTTTAACTAGAATGGGCACAGAATATGTCAACACGATAGGTTATAAACCTTAAGTCGTGTGCTAGTGAAGAACTTTAGGTTTTATTCTTGATTAGTTCTTGAGACTTTCAAGACCTTTTAAGACTCCCACTGTCCTCTTGACATATAAGACTTCCTTGTCAAATATTCAAGAGATAGTGTGGATTCTAATCAAGACAAACACTTCACACAATTGGCCTAAGTTGGTCTTTGTTTTATCCAAAACATCACAACTTACCAATTTCAAATGTACAAGAGTAGAAAACTTTTACTCTTACATTTGACACGTGTTTTTAAACCTTCTTTAAGACATGTCACTCAAGTTACAATCTTGGAGTATGACTCTAAGACTTGTATTGGAACGAAGTATGACTCATCTTCTTGATTTAACCATTTCAACAATTCAAGATCCCTTCTTCTTAGTCATAAGAATGAACTAAGACTTCCTTAGAGAACTAATTTTGATATGGTTTCTTAATCATTAAGATGATCACAAAAACGATACTAAAGTACTCTCCCATCTTTTCAGATTTGAGAAACTTTTATCCTTCTGCCTAATTTGATTCTTCTTATTCGCTCTGCCATACGTTGGAACCTTTTCCAATGTCTCAGAGTTACACTTACGCTTGTAAGTATAATCATATTTACTAAGCTTTAGTAAACTATGACGAATAGTCTTATATCTTTTGTGGTGGACTTAATCAGTGCACATGACTATGTACTCGATCCCTTAGTCCATTACTTGACTCACACATCCATGTGAATAAGTAATTAGTCTTAATTTTTCCAATAATTGAAAGTTCTCATTCATCATGCTATACAACTCGCATGATTCCAAGTCCCGGTCCAATTGAGACTTTGGATGATGAGAATCTTTCTTTGTTTGGTAAATTTAGACATTACCACAAATGAAAGAATCAATTTCATATTTCCATTCTTGCTATTAATGGAATCATATAAGCAACAATTTTTCCTCAAATGCCATTGTAAGGATATTTTAAAATAAATAAAAATCAAAATTTTTCCTTTTATTTTAAAACTATGCGGAAAAACTTATCCTTACAATCCATATGAAAACTTGTTGTTATCTATTCCTAAGCAATATCTCATAACTCCTAAGAAGTAGCTCAAGAATCCGATTTTTCAAACTACGCGATAGAAATCCATCTATGCGATCAGATTCAGCATATTCTTTCTTTAAGTTCCTTTACTTTTCTTTGATTCTTAAAACATTACCATGTGACCCAGTCACAACATGTATCAAGAATCTCAGAATAGAAACTTAACAGAGTTAGATTTGTGGACTTTTACCTGAAGTAGAGTCAATCTTATTGACTTTAACATCCTTAGGTAAATTAGGCAGCTTCGCAACTAATGACCCTTACTTTGGCAATATAAACATATGGACCCTTTGATAATGGTACACAGGACTATTACAGACTTAGCTTTTCTTTTTACCATTTGTTCAACCGAGTTGACTATGGCCGATCCCTTTCCATTGGGAAGAGAATGTTTTTTCTGTATTTCCAGTGTCACCATTGTCAATGTCCATAAGTTTCAGGAAGTTGATCTTAACAATAGATGAGATCATTAAGGGTCTTGTCATAGTCTATTTCATAGGTGTCCCAAAGGAACTCACTATGTAACTTAGAAAGTGATTGAACCACCAACTTTCTCAAGACATTGACACCCAACTCTCCCAGCTTGTCAATATGTGACTACATCTCCAAGATGTGATCACACCTAGACCTTGCCTTGCCATTAGGGCTTGAGTGATCTTAAACTTTTCAAGAACTTGTGGGTTAGGGAGAATAATTGGAGGAGGAGAAAGAAGTATGATATCCATGGGACATCATCTTCATTTAGGAAAGCTTGTTTCAAGAGATTTGGGAAGATCATAAATGTCTAATCCAGACATGTTATGGGAGATATTCAAGATAGTTGATCTTTGAGTCCTTAATATGACACCCAATATGAAAATATTAAGGCTAGGACCCAACAAACTATTTTATAACTTAGAAGAGGTATGCCGTAATCCAAGCTATAAAACAATTTGAAGGTAGGTGAATGACGATTCACCAATTTCCACCAAGATAAACGAAATGTATTATTAGGTTTTAATTGGTTTTGAAACTCCTAGATCTTTTGAGATTCATTGAACTGTTCAATGGCATGTTTCAATCTCGAGTGTGCCCTTCAGGTTTTGTGACTGGGATGCCGAGGATCACAAAACAAGGTGTGAAGTAACCATGCAAATTACTTGGTATCCTTAAGTGTTTACCCCTCAATCGATGTGCCGGTTAACCACACACGCTCCATCGATACTATGATAAACATTAAGTTACCCTTTGCCTACCTTGTTAAATACGAGTTAGTGTGCCGGTTAACCACACACGCTCCACTAACCGACTTAAACAAAGTGCAAAGTGTAATTTCATGGATTAGCACCTTATTCACATTTTCCTAAGTAACTAAGATTGGGTATTATTAAGAGTTTAGTTACTTAGTATTTATCATTAATACTTTTAATGAAGGGAGAATTATAGTCATGTCAAACCCGTTCGGCTAACGACCCTCCACCAGTCAAGCGAGCGGTGGGTGAGAGTGAACACCCATTAAGTTGCCATTTTATAGGCAACAAACTTATACCCACCTTATAGACCGGCTTCGTGAATGAGGCGTACTAGCGGTAAGACCGACTTTACTCTTATACATATAAATATTATTAACTTATAATATTATAAAGTATAAGGGTTGAATTTTAACTTTTAAAATTCTAAGGGCTAACTTGGAATTAAAGTATTCATAAGAGAAAACTTTACAAATTCCAAAACTTGAGGGCAAGTTTTGAAACTATTCAAAACTAATTAATTCCATAACTTATGTATTTAAAGTAGTTTTAATCCAAAAACTCTTCAAGTTCCATAACTTGTGGACAAATTATGGAAGACTTTAAACTAATAAAGAATTAATCTTTTTCTTTATTTTATAACTTATGGAATTAATTAAGGTTACATATTTTATTTATTTATTTATTAATGAAGTGACTCTTGAACCTCCATAACTTAAGGACAAGACTCTTCATCGTTTTGTAACCTTTGCCAACTTTATGAGTTTTATGAGTCTTTAATGTGACTCTTCATGTAACTTAAGGATAAGTTACACAAACACATTTTATACTCAACTCTTAGATTAATTTGGATTGAAAACAACTTTTTCACTCAACTTTTCTATTAATCTAAGCAACTCATAAGAACAATATAATTCAAATCAAACTTTTTCATGTAATTAGTCTAACCTTTAAACTAATACAAAAACATGAATCTATTGACAATTATCTTGAAAATGGATTAGCATGAACATTACCACATTTAAAAACAAGTTTATAAGTTCAAAACAACTTAGGGTAATGTTCCTAGTCCATTTCTAGCCAAAAACCTCGAAGATATGCTGTCTAGGGTCCAACTCGTCGAGTGCATGAACACAACTCGGCGAGTTGGATGCATTTTGCCTTGGACTCGTCGAGTCCCTTCATGGACTCGGCGAGTCAGCTGGGCTGACAGCATCAAAACTCGATTTTTCAGCTTCTATTGCAGGTATAACAAGAAAACAAGCCTAGGCTCTGATACCACTGTTGGGTTATGAGCATTCTAACACTCCTAAGTGTACATGCAACCCTAAATACCTTGGATCTATGTTTTCTCTATTATACATGCAAATATGAACATCCAAGGTATTATCCTAATCTAGCATACAAAATAATGGATATAACAAGATAGAATACATACCTCTTTGATAGTGCTTGTCTTCATGAAGCTTGAGTGCTTAGTGCCCCAAGTGTGACACCTCAAATGGTTCACACAACACCATAAGCACTTGGAATAACTTAGAGAGAAATTAGAACACTTCATGAAATCGTGTAGCCCTCATACATACACATAGTGTTAGTCATAGTCACGATTTCTTGAGCCATGGGTTTCTTTTATATGGTGGCTATTAGGGTTACACCATGTAACTCATGACTTTACCCATTCCTTATGCTCCATGGGTTTTAACCTCCATGGAGTATCCATGGGTCACCCCATGGACTTAGTCCAACATAAGGAATCTTGGATCACAAGCCCACATATATAAGAATGAATGATTTACACAATCAACCCATATATTTAATTAGTCTTCTTTTGATCACTTAATTAATACTAGATTAATTCTTGATCAATACTAATTAAATAATCTCATTATTCTTATTATTAATATACTAGAACTTATAATATATTAATAACCGTAAGTGTCTTATTTCTCTCATTATAGTCTATCCAAGTGCATGATGCCATGCAACCCAAATGGACCATGCCGGGTCGGGTCAAGTCTTACCAATTATAGTTATGGACTTAGACATTAATCCAACATATACACCATAATCTCTTTATGATTAGCGACATGCTTACTTAACAAAAGTACGTTTGAGTCATTACCTAAAGGAAGTAACCCATAATCGATTTCAATCTTTGGAATCAAGAAGTGGTAGTAGATAGGCTCACCGTTGATATAACCTATCTCCTTCATCATATCGTCTAACTCATGTACGGAGAACACGTCCATGTCTACGTAGTCAACATAGTCAATACTCCCACCAACGTAACGTCTTCCTGGGTATTTTGTGAACATACCCCCATGGTGAATCTTGAATGTGAAAAAACTACTTAACTCAACTGAAAAACAAATAAATAATGATATGAGGAAAGAATGAAGTCTCAAAATTGAATGTGCATAAATTACTTAACAAAATTGGAAGTTGTTAACTGATCACTCACCATAAGCTTTGATCAGGTCAGGATTTTCTGAGAATTTTGAACGGACATTCCACAAAGTTAGAACCATCGCAAATGATGAAGATGAAAACCCTAGTTTCCGTTTGATGTTTTGCAGTGACGAAGATGATAAACCAGAGGAGAAAAGAAAGGGACGATTTCTTGGGGCAACGTAAATGGTAGCTGGATGTAAGGATCATTTATGTATATGATCATTTCGTGTAACAAAGCAAAAGATGAAAATACCCTCGTGTGAGGGTCACGTGATTTAGATAAACCGCAACAATTAAACAGAGTATGTCATAAGGACTATTCGTGCAACAATTTGGAACCACAGGGACCATACTCGTCCAAAATTCCTCATAAGGACTATCTTTGGTCTCTCGTGCCAACCACAGGGACCATCTGTGTAATTTTGTCCAAATTAATAGAATAATTCATTTGCAAATTGAACCCGTCAATCTCAACACTTCAGCCATTTGAAGCGATCAATGTCAACAATTTATAGAGGATCTCTTATCTCACATTGGTAACAAACCATCTCATAATATCTATCTTCGTAATCGCTTCAAAGTAAGAAATATACGCATACTCTCTCGAAGAACCCTAACCAGTAACCAACACAGTATAACCACCACCACCACAACCGCTCTGCCTCCTTCCGCCTTCAACCAACCACTATCACGACTACCGCCCTTCCTCTCACCCACGACATGAACTTTCTTTTGGAACATAACATTTTTCTTTAAAAAAATATCGTTGAAAGAAGCTATTTGTCCCCGCCGCTATGCGCGGGTAACGGCTAGTATATATATATGGGACGGTTCACTTAAGATTAAAAAAAAATAGAGATATTGAGATTCAACCTCAACCATATATTCTCATTTGCCACTCTAACGTTCAAACGTACCGACAGCAGCAGAGTATGCCTAATCATAAATGATTATATGACATATATGTATAATCATATATGTTTATACATATATGCCTAATCATAAATGATTATACATATATGTCTGATTACAGATTGAGTAATCATATATGATTATGACAGTTGGGGCATAATAGGTGGTGGTGACAGAGGTGGTGGTGGTATAAGTGACAGATATGACAGTGGTCGGGTCAGCTGGTGTCAAAGGTGGTTATAGTGGTGGTGGCGGTTATGGTGGTTGGGATGGTGGTGGAGAGGAAATGAACGGGCGGCGCTGTATAATCATTTATGATTATACCAGGCTTGTCATGCTGGTACGCCGGAGGGTTATAGTGGCATATGTGAAATATGTGGCTGAGGTTAAATCTCAAGATCTCTATTTTATTTTTAATCTCAACGGAACCTCTCTCTCTCTCTCTCTATATATATATATATATATATACACATATATATATATATATATATATATATATATATATATATATATATATATATTGTAACGACCCAAAAAATCACTACTGAAAATTTCGTTTTAAATTAGTAATTAACCCATATTCATCAAACGTCATATAAGAATCAACAACAATATATCTCAAAATATCATAACAACATGTCAAATATATCAGAGTATAAACATCCCATGCTGAACAAATGGTGTGTGCACTGCAATCTTCCCGAGCTCCTCTTTTGAAACTAAGTACCTGAAACCAAAACTGAAAATTGTAAGCACGAAGCTTAGTGAGCTCCCCCAAACTACCACATACCATACAATAACATAATAAGCATCTACTAGGCATTGCCCACTGCATCGGACCGAAGTCCGGAAACTAACCAGGGCCTTGCCCTCTGCATCGGACCAAAGTCCGGAAACTGCATCGGACCGAAGTCTGGAACTAACCAGGGCCTTGCCCTCTGCATCGGACCGAAGTCCGGAAACTGCATCGGACTGAAGTCCGGAACTAACCAGGGCCTTGCCCTCTGCATCGGGTCGAAGTCTGGAAGTAACTGCATCGGATCGAAATCCGGAACTGAATGGGACCTTGTCCCCTACATCGAACCGAAGTCCGGAACTGATTGAATATAACATAGCATAAACATATCAACTAGCATGAATACATAAATTGCATACTACATCGGAACATAGTCTGAAACACATAACACAAAACATGCTTGAATCACAAAGACATCAAGCACTCTAACTACTGCATCAGACCGAGGTCCGGAACTAACTGAACATAGCATAACATACTCATAGCATATAATATAAACTCATATACTCCATATTGTATCGGGTTGTAGCCCGGAACACATAACACATAGATTCTGTCTGAGCCACGAAGGCATCAAACATACTAATTACTGCATCATACCGAAGTCCGGAAACTACTGCTAACTAAACGAACCGGCATTGTGGCCTTAGACCCGTTCCTACTGGAAGCAAACTCACCTTGTGATGCTGACTGCTGAACTCCTGAATGAGAAATCCCCGACCGCTGCTCCGAGTGCTTCCTAGCTATCAAGGGAAATAAAATACTAAATCAAAATAAGGATTCTCATATGGGTAAAATGACCATTTTACCCCTGATATGGCATGGTCACAACATGCCCCAAAAACCCTTAATTTCTTCTAAGCCTATCCATGACCCCACTAAAGGCCCATTCATGGCCCAATTTGCTTCATTGGGCCCAAAGCCCTTTATTGGACCTTACTTAAGCACAATGCTAAATCCTTGAGCCTTAGCAACTGAATTATAATGGCCCAATAAGGCCCAAGGACCCTAAGTCTCAACTCAACCCACACCAAGGCCCAAAAAGCAATAAGCCCAACTAAGTGTGTTACGCGGGGCATACTCTATTGTACGCTTAGCGTACTGACCTGCTAGAGAGTACGCGGGGCGTACCTGCAATTACGCTCGGCGTACTCGTTCTGTTAAGACACTTTCCATTAAGCACTTAATATTCTGACTCAAGAGCCATAAACTCAGATATAGGTCTTATTCCATTCCCTAATCCATAAAGTTGCTTGCTTTATGGATTCCATGACTTACATAAGTCCCAACTCCAAAAACCATGTTCTAAATCCATGAAAGAAGGTCTTAACTCATGCATGAACTCATTGGGACCATAAAGATCGGAACTTTGTTGCTTATGGGACTCATATCACTCTAAGGGAGGCAACCTTGGTCTTAGAAACGAGCTTAAGTCATAAAGTTTCAATCTTGGGACCAAAAAGGTCCATAAACTTGTACTAAGGAGATCTAAGAGGTTAATCATCAAGCTCAAGACTTTTTACCTTGCAGAGGTCCAAAATTAAGCACTTATCCCAGATCTACAAGCTCTAGCTTCAAAGGTTCTTCCTTGCCAACCTTATTCTCTTTGCTTCCAAGCTTTAATCCACCAAAAAGGGTTCTCCAAGGTCAAGATCTCATAAAATAAAGATAGGGAAGTTCTAGGGTTTCCTCTGAGGTTAGGGAGGCTGATATGGGGGCTAGGGTTGGAGCTATAATGTCCTTTATATAGTGCTTGTCCAAGAATTAGGGTTTTTAAGTTGTTAGCGTACGTTGGGCGTAACTCCCGTACGCCGGACGTATGCCTATTAGACCCGCGACCTTTTTGCCCCTTTACGCTGGGCGTACACCAGCCTTACGCTGGGCGTACTCAGCTAAACACGCACACCCCAACACACATGAATGGTCTTCTATGCAAACTTTTCTCTATAAGGGCCATTCTTGCCAATCTTCAAAGTGCCATAACTCCTTCATTCTAGATCCGATTCTGATGAACTTTATATCCACGAAAAGGTGATGAGAAACCCTATGTTTCTAACAACACAAACCGGGCCGAAAATTTCTCAAACAATAACTCCAAATTTAATAAAGGACTAAAATGCCCCTGGCCTTGGCCTCTGAAATTCCATAAATGAATATTTTAGAACAGGGCGTTATATATATATATATATATATATATATATATATATATATATATATATATATATATATATATATATATATATATATATATATGTCACACCCCCAAACCAAGGATGGCGGAAACGTTAGGGGGTGGAGGACTTCATGTATAGTATCATAACCACAATTGCATTAGTAATTTAAGCAAACACAACCAACATATATATAATTGAAAGAGTTACATCATTGTATGAATTACATGTTTCCAAATCAATTACAATATGTTGACAAAATGTGAAATGTTTGACGCCTTAACGTCCCATCCTCAAAATGCACTTGATTACTTATTTAGTGATATCCTGAGAATACAATTTGCTTGAAAAAGTGTCAAAACAAAGCTTAGTGAGTTCATAAGCTTTTGTTTTAACTTGATAAAAGCATTTCTCTTGTAAATGTAATGTTTGTTCCAGAAAAATCCGATATTTTCCTTAAAATGTGTAATGTAGTCTTATATCCAGAGACCGAAATGTATAAGTAACCTTTCTTACTTATAGTAAATAATGCAAGTTTAAATCGACATAAACTCTTTTAATTTAAATGAAATTCCCGTAAATTCCTATGTTTGTTAATACTTTTTGTGAGTTACTATAACCATGTTATGACGTAGTTGGTATGAAACGACGTTCTTCAGGCGTCATAAATTTTATGACATTTGTCACCCCAGACCTGCCGGTTTAACTGTTGCATTTAGTTAAGGTGTGGGTTTGTCAAACCCAATATAGATCTATATATAACTATCACGCTCCCCCTCTAGGAGACTCTAGTTACAATACAAGACTTATAGGTAAATGTGAAGTGAATGTCTCACAAAGTCATTAACGAATTTACGTGTAATGTAATGAGAATCCTTTTTTGTATAAATGTACCCTTTTTGTATGAGTGTGTTATGTAATGTATCATAAACTATACCTATTATAGTTTTCAAAACAAGGGTAGTAGTGGTAATGTACGTAAACTATATGTAACATAGTTTATTCAAATGTTTGTATGTAATGGATGTATTTTGATTATAACAATTTGTTATATTTTATATTCCATATATATACATATATATATATATATATATATATATATATATCAAAATACATTTATTAACTGATGCATGTCTATATAACAAGACAAAATGTCATTTATTTACAATAACATATATTCACATAAAGATATACACCTTGTTCGACATGTTACAAGGTGAAATGAAATTGTTAGTATTTTTCTGTTATTAACAGTTTCTATTACCGTTCTTATAAAATTTATAGAAAACTCATAACATGTCCAAATCAGAATCTGTAAATTCTGGGAGTTTGGAAAAAGAGTATAGTTTGTTCATAAAAATTCCTATGATTTTTAGTGACCTCCAACTTAGGTGAAAACGTCCATAAACACAGCCTGGTCCGGATTGGTTCTTGAAATGATGGGCAGTTTTGTAAAAATCACCATAAATTGTAGAAAAATCGTATGGAAACGTGCAAGTAGCCATTTTAAATATATGAACTTGAACTACTTGCACCTTGTACAGTTTTGAAAACTACAATGGTTTAGTTGACCAAAACAGCCCGTGAATGGAGTCCAACTTTTCTGATAAAAGCTGTTAGAAGCATTTAGTTGTGTTCTTGGTGATTTAACTTGTATTCCCCCCTCCCCCCTCTTAAAACTTAAGAAAAGATGAAAATGTAGGGTTATGAACTCATATTGTGTGATTTTGGTGTATGAATGTTGCAGAAGATAAGTGTTCAACTCAAGAACACTTAGAAGATTGCTTGAAGATTCGAAGATCTAACACAAATATGATGAAGTTTGTGTAAGTAACCGATGATTTGAGTAGAAATAGGTGGGGTAATCATATGAATGATAATATTACCTACCAAAAGTGGAAGAATACTTGATGATCATCCTTGAAATCTCAAATTTTTAGAGAGAGAAAGTGAGAGGAAAGTTGTGTTTGATCTTTGGTGAAATGAGAGAAAATGAGTGAAGTGAGGAGATAGGAGGGATTTTCCAGCTCTAAAAGCATGGAAAATGGTTGGAAATGATGAAAAAAAGTACATTGATATGACCTAGGCATGGTAGAAGGAGTGTGGCTGGTCAAGGAGTGGGTGTGAGTGGTTGCTTGTGTCATAAGCTAAAGGAAAGTCAACATTCCACCTTAATTACTCCAACCACTAAACATTGGATAAGATTTGCATTAAAAACATGATTAATTAAGACATATGGGTCTTAATATGTTAAAATAGAGTTTTGGGTGAAAATCCCGCGTTAAAATGATGAAAAATAGGCTTAAAATGCTAAAAATATTGAAAACCGAGTAGAATTTGCTGAAATTCGAAATCCAGGCCGAAGGTGCGAAGGTTAGGCTCCTTAGGAGCAGAGCCAAAGGTAGGGTTTGGTTGGTGCAATGGAACCGAGAGGGAGGAGGTTCAACTGGGAGGTGAGGAGCGAGTCTCGTTCCAGGCGAGGAGGCGAGGTTCGATCCTTCTCAGGTTCGGTTCTCAGGCTTCTCTCGGCTCTTCCTGCATCGGCTTCGGTTTCTTATGGGCTTCGGCTCCTTAGGGGTTTCGGCTCTTTAGGGGTTTCGGCTCCTGAGAGTTGTTTTACTAATTTTTTCTCCGTTTTAAGTGCTTTTTGACACGGTTAAGGGTTGGGATGGCCCGAGTGATTATCAAAAGTTACGGGAACTTTTGAGAGAGATTTGGGAGAGATTTAAAATAAAGAGAGATAGAGTGAATACAATTGAGAGAGGTTTCGTTTGTGATATTTTCGAGTGTCCGGCTTCGCAACGCAAAGTCCGTAAACCCCGTTAAGCCATGTTTTAATGCCCTACACACTCCCGATGAGTGTGTAATATCGTTTTATCGCTTTGGTTCATTGTTTAGCATTATCAAGGCTAAGGAAAATTAAACACGCGAATTTTCAAATTGATGGTTTCTCATTAAAATATCGAGTTGTTTAGAAATTACATAACGTAAATCCTAATATACAATGGTTAATTGAGTTGTCCGGTTTGACTTGTTGACTTTGTTTGACTTTGACTTGACCCGAAATTGACTATTGTCACAATATATATATATATATATATATATATATATATATATATATATATATATATATATATAGCTAGGTTCATATGTTTTTACTAACTATTGTGTGCATGTATACACCAATGAGATTTCAGGAAATAATAAATCATTAAATAAATTAAAAAATGGTATAATGGTAAGCTTAAAATATCTAATTATGGTAAAAATAATAAATCATTTAATATCTCCTTTAAATAATGGAAATCAGTTTAAAACCCTAGATATCACCCTCTTTTTCGTCTGGAATCGAACGACCAGTCTATCTCACCCTAAGGCTTTGTGTTCCTCTTTGCATCCTTTCTCAAATCCAAATAGCTCCTCCCCCTCTACAATATTTACTTGCTAGAATCCTTTCTCAATCAAATCAGGACTTCAGCGACATCAAGTGGGAACGATTTGGCAGCAAGGGTCGACGGAAGGAAAAGAAAGGTTGGAGGATAGATTGTTCAATGATTAGAGGTCAAATGCAGAAGGTATCCTAGTTTATGAATATGATCCCCACCATCATTGCTCTATCAAAGGTCCTCACGCCTCCACCTTATCTTCATCTTCTTGCTTTTAATTGTCACAACTAGGGATTCTGATGCTTTGTAAACACTTAACAAGGATAACATTGTAACTAAAACTTGGAAGCATGTATGATGCTTATTCAATGACAATAAAATTCCATCAAACACTCAAATAGTCAACAAAAGGTTGGAAACCCTATAAATCCCGGTTTAAGTCCAATATGGACTTGGATTTCCTTATTAGGCCTAATGGGCCAATAAACTTCCAACTTGACTATTTTGGGCTTATAACTCTTAAATGGGCTCTTATTGGACCCACTCTCATGAGACTTAACCTTTTTAGGCCTTGTAAGCCTAAAATGGACTAGTTTATCTTTAATGGGCCTTATTGGGCCATAACAAATCCAATTAGCTTTAATGGACTGAAATCCATTCTTTTATGCAAGATTTGGGCCATGAAATACTCTAAAGGCCTAATGGGCCTAAAATCATCAAACTGGGCCTCATATTATGGACTCAAGCACAAAAGGCCCGAACCATTCTTTTCCTTTACCCCCTCTCAGTCCAAGTTAAAAAAAAATGAATAAATGTCCATGACACCTCATTGTTGTTTAGGGGTTAATTATGGGATTATCCATATACATCTAAGACAAATCTCATGTTCTCATGCACTCATCTTTCTCTTCTCCTTATCTTCTTATCACTCACGGCCAAAGATCACAAAACACACACACACATACACATTTCATAAACTTCTTTCAATTTCACTCTCTCTAGAAAAACTTCATCTCCTTCACAAATTTTCGAAGATCTAAGGTGGATCAAGAAGTTTCCACCAAAAACTCATCTTTCCTTGGTAAGTCCTTACACCTCTAAGTTGTATAACTTCATTCTTATGCTACGATCATTCATTCTAAGCATTTTTGTGATCATACTCTTAGAAAACCTCCATAAGTTTGAGATCTATTCAAGGAGGGCTTACTAAAGCCGAAACTTCTTCCATTTCTCTTCAAAACCGAACCCACAAACCCAAGCTAAGTTCATACCCCTCTATTTTCGGTTTTCATATGATTTATGGGGGAGAATACAAGTAAAATGTGAAGATTTATGTGTATTTGTATGTTATATGTGATTTCTTGTGCTTATGTGGTGAATATGTGCTAAAAATGAAAGATATTTCGAGATCTATAGTTCAAAAAAAGAAAAATATGTGATATAGGATATATTTCACTTAACATGTCAAGATAAACTACCATACAAGGTTATAATAAGCATAATACAACATAAAATTTGTAATTGGACTATTTTTGATAAATAAACAAAAGATGGGGAAAAAGATGTCATTTACGGTTTTTACAAGGATCAAAAGGTCAAAACAGCTAAAATAAGAGTTTTTATAAATATTATGCTTTTTAAAGGACTAAAAATGTAAATTTTAGCCTAATGGGTTAAAATTTGGGCTTTTCGGCTATTTAGGCCCAAATATGCGAAAAATCAAATTTAAAGGGGATGAAATGGAAAGTTTTCTCAAAACAAGGGCTATAAACGTTAAACCCTAAACCCTAAACCGTAAACCCTAAACCTATTTTAGGGGTTAAAATGACCTTATTTATCAAAAGGGACTAAAAATGCAAAGATTTTGGATTTTGGGTAAAAATTGTAAAAAATATGAAAAGTGTGGATTTAAATGCAAATCTTTTAACTAAGGGGCTGAAACTGTCCAAAATAAAATTTGACGCTTAAAACATTATTTAATTAAGTGTTTAGGTCAAAAATGTTAAGAAAAATAGTTCAAGGACCTAATATGTCATTTTTCATAAAAAGGGCTAAAAATTTCCCAACTTTACCAAAATAAGGGGGCTGAATTGGTCAAACTAATATTTTTGGTCAGTTGTGTTAATAATAAAATAATTGGGTCAAAATATACAAAACTTTATAACTTATGGGTTTAAATAGAAAAATATCTATTTTTATAAATCTATGAATCGTTATCAAACAATGTGGTAATTATTATGTGACATCCCCAAAATCACGGCCAGAAAAAACCGGTTTGTTTATGCTTTGTTTAAAAATCAGAGTAACATTTTAAATAAAAGTGTTGCGGAATTTGTCCCAAAACAATAATATGATAAAGATTTATCAAAAGCATTTCCATAGAAATGTATTTCATTAAAAGACTCGGGATGTCATGTTCGTACAGATCAAAAGCATAAACAGTACAATACAAGCCTTACTACATTATTTCATATCTACAGGCCTATATCCGTAATCCCTCGTCCAAACATCATATATATGCTCAAGCGCCACTACCTGTAATACATAAAACTAAGTGGGTCAGGCTTGGGAGCCTGGTGAGCACATAGGGTTTTCAACCCACAATAAATAGTTTATTAATTTCATCAATCAACAATAACCCGATTACCCGTTCCCGTTATCCTCACTTTACGTCCCTAAACACCTATCATAAGGACCTAGCCTAAGGATCATCATCGGGACGGACACTGCTACTAAGGGGATTCCTCTGCAATAAATGTCCTAATAGGCAACCATGTGGGGGATGGAGTACATCTGGTGAGCACACAGTTCAAATAAACACACAGTTCAAATAAACACCTACAGGTTGCGAGCCTGCTAGTGTTCCACTGGACTGTCTAGAATAGTCCGTGGTCGTCATCTATACTCCGCTAGATGACTGGATCATCAATAACATCTATAACGAGGCCTCTCATTATTTTATTTTGTCACACAGCAACTATTACATCTGCCCATGTTTTACCCAACACATTTTGTAGATATAAAATACATATACAGTTTAAATCTTTGAAAACATGTATAAAACGTTCATCCAGCATAGATAGCAAGTATTCAGATAATATGCACAAATAGCACGTAATTTATATTAAATACTTCATATCTATGTGTAAGTTGAAAGTAAATATGCACTCACAACACGTAAATTATATAATAAATACTTCATATCTATGTGTAAGATGAAAGGGACCATGCACTCACCTGAAAAGGTGGTGATTCCGAACTCAGACAGCGCTTCGCTTCTTAAAAAGATTTTTCTTCGACGAAACCTAGTATTATTACCACTAGAGTTTAGTTTATTATTCGTCGAGACTAATTAATAGTCTAGCTATTATTATTATTATTATATAAGCGTCAAAAAAATACTTATATAACCCATAATAATAGCCCAAGTATTTATTATAAGTTCCTAATAACGTTACTATAATTAAATAAAAGCTATATTAAAAATAGCGTAGGCGTAGCTCACTTACAGCGGGTTTTATAGAAAACTGGGCTTTGCTTGGAGCAGCGTTCCCGAGCCGAAAAGCTCTTCTTCTCGGAGCCTTCAAGCACTCCGGGGCTTCCGCCTCGTGCTAGGGAGGTTCCCTAGGCTTTTCGGGGGATTTCGGGGCTAGAGAGAGGTTCTAGAGAGAGAGAGAGAGTAAAGAGAAGAAAGAATGGGAAAGGTGTGAAGAAAATGAGGGTGGGAGAGGTGGTATTTATAGGGTGAAATGTGGCTGAACTTCGTGCCACATGTCACCATCTGGTGGCAAGCCTTGGGGAGAAAGCAATGGCCAAGATTGTGCCACATCACCCATTTTCGCACAGCACACTTCCGACTTCTAAAATCCGTAACTTTCACATACGACCTCCGTTTTTGACGTTCTTTATATCCACGCGTAGGTAATAATAAGATCTACAACTTTCATTTTGACACCGTCAGCTAATTCTCGACCGATCTTAAATTTAACAGTACAAGGAGATTATACTGTTAAACGTCTGCGTAAAATTAATAACTTCTACATACGGACTCTGTTTTTGTCTGTCTTTGTACCGTTGATTTCCTATTAATGAGATCTTAAACTCTCATTTACGTTGCGTAAACCAAAAACCGCTCGAACTAAAATTCGAGTTTCAGGCCGTGCACTGCTAAGCCGAATCTTAGAAAAATCATAACTTCTTCATACGAAGTCAGATTTGGGCGTTCTTTTTATCGATGTTCTTAGTTTAACATATTCTACGACTTTTGTTTAGATTGATAAGGCTAAAAAGTCTTCTATCGTAAATTCACTATTTACGTCTCCCGGTGCCGTGCCGGTTTTGCCGTAAAACTTCGGCGGGCCATAACTTATTCGTTATAGCTCGGATTTCGGCATTCTTTATATGTACGGAAACCTTGAGACGTATTCTACAATTTTATGTAGAGATATCAGGATTATCTCACACTTTAATTTTGATGCTCATTTTTATTCTTTATTAATTATACATTTATAATTAAATAATAAACACATAAACACACATAATTCACATAATACTCAAATATTTTATATTTATTACTTCAAAAAGAGTTACAATAGTTGACCTAGACTATTACATTGACAAAAATGCTTAGCCCTGAAAACCCGGGCGTTACAATTCTCTCCCCCTTAGGATGATTCCGTCCCGGAATCATGCATCAGCAAACAGATGTGGATAGCGACTCATCATGTCATCCTCTGTTTCCCAAGTGAGATTCGGCCCATTCGAATGTTTCCATCGGACTAGCACCAAGTTGACCATCTTGCGTCGTAACTTCTTAGTCTTACGGTCAATAATTGCCTCAGGCTCTTCGATCAGCCTTTTATTCTCATCCATCCTTAATTCCGAGATTGGAATTATGTCGGGAACATCTCCCATGAATTTCCTCAAATAACACACATGGAAGGTGTTATGAATACCATTGAGTTCTTCGGGCAATTCCAGCTTGTAAGCTTGGTTCCCAATCTTCTGAAGAACTTTGAACGGTCCAATAAACCTTGGACTCAACTTTCCTCGTTTCCCAAATCGTATAAGTCCCTTCCACGGTGAGACTTTAAGTAAAACGGAATCCCCAACTTCGAAGGTTATCGGTCGTCTTTTCTTGTCAGCATAGCTCTTCTGACGATCCTGAGCTGCTAACATTCTTTCCCGAATCACCTTCAATTTCTCAGCAGTCTCATGGACTATCTCGGGGCCCATAAACTGCTTCTCTCCGGCTTCAAGCCAACAAGACGGCGTACGACACTTCTGTCCATACAAGGCTTGATAAGGTGCCATCTTGATGCTCGAGTGAAAACTATTGTTGTAGGAAAATTCTACTAGAGGTAAGTGTTCGTCCCAATTCCCTTGGAATTCGAGGGTACATGCTCTCAGCATATCTTCCAACGTCTGAATCGTTCTTTCGCTCTGACCATCAGTTTGCGGATGGTAAGCAGTACTCAAACACAACTTTGTACCCAACTCCTCTTGTAGACTCCTCCAAAACCTCGACGTGAAACGACTATCACGATCTGATACAATCGTAAGAGGGACACCGTGAAGTCTTACAATTTCCTTCACGTAAGCATTTGCGAGCTTATCCATAGACCACTTCTCGTTGGCTGCTATGAAGTGTGCACTCTTGGTGAAACGATCCACGACTACCCAAATCATGTCGTGTCCGTTCTTCGTTCTGGGCAGTTTAGTCACAAAATCCATGGTGATGTCTTCCCATTTACCCATGGGTATAGGTAAAGGTTCTAAACTCCCATACGGTTTCTGATGTTGTGCCTTAACCCTCGTGCATGTTACACACTCAGCCACATACTTCGCAACATCGAGCTTCATCGTCAGCCACCAGTAGTAGGGCTTTAGGTCCCTATACATTTTAGTGCTACCGGGATGAATCGAGTACATGGTCTTGTGTGCTTCTTCCATTAGAAGATCTCTTATTCCTCCCGTCTTAGGTACCCAAATTCAATCTTGGAATACCTTCAGTCCTCGACTGTTCGTACCGAACACTAACGTTTTTCCCAAACGTTCTTCCTTTCAGTCATTATTTTCTAAGGCTTCTTCTTGAGCTTTCCTGATACTTTCCACAATCGTCGAGATGACTTCAATTCTTAACGCTCTTGGCCTTTTTCTTTCAAGATTGACTTTCCGACTGAGAGCATCAGCAACAATATTTGCTTTACCTGGGTGGTAAAGTATCTCACAGTCGTAGTCCTTGAGAAGTTCTAGCCAGCGTCGTTGCCTCATGTTCAACTCCTTCTGATTAAAGAGATACTGGAGACTCTTATGATCAATGAAGAGCTTGCACTTCGTGCCGTAGAGGTAATGCCTCCATATCTTTAAGGCGAATACTACCGCTGCCAACTCCAGATCATGAGTGGGGTAGTTATTTTCGTGCTCTTTCAATTGTCGAGATGCGTATGCTATCACCTTTTCTCTTTGGGTCAGAACACAACCTAACCCGACTCCAGATGCATCACTATAAACTGCGAAATCTTCGACTCCATCGGGTAGAGAAAGTATCGGTGCTTCACATAACTTCTTCTTTAGCTTCTCGAATGCCTCATCGTGTTTCTCACTCCATTTATACGTAGCTCCTTTATGGGTCAAAGCTGTTAATGGAGCAGCTATCGAAGAAAAGCCTTGGATAAATCGTCGGTAATATCCGGCTAATCCTAGAAAGCTTCGAATCTCCGTGGGATTCTTCGGACGTTCCCACTTCATTACAGCCCCGATCTTGGCGGGGTCAACCATTATTCCTTCCTGGTTAACAACATGACCCAAGAATTGGACTTCCCGTATCCAAAAGTCGCATTTGGAGAACTTTGCAAAAAGCTTCTCCTTCTTTAACACCTCCAACACTTCTCGTAGATGCTTGCCATGCTCCTCCTGGCTTTTCGAGTAAATGAGAATGTCGTCGATGAACACTATCACAGATTTATCGAGGAATGGTTTACAAACCCTATTCATCAAATCCATGAATGCTGCGGGAGCATTGGTTAGTCCGAATGACATAACCAAGAACTCGTAGTGTCCATATCTTGTTCTGAATGCAGTCTTCTCAATATCCTGCTCTCTCACCTTCAGCTGATGATATCCTGACCTAAGATCGATCTTTGAGAAGTAGCTCGAACCTTGCAGTTGATCGAATAGATCATCAATCCTTGGCAATGGATACTTGTTCTTCACCGTTGCCTTATTCAGCTCTCGGTAGTCTATGCACATCCTCATGCTTCCGTCCTTCTTCTTCACGAATAACACCGGAGCTCCCCAGGGTGATGAACTAGGTCGAATGAAACCGCTGTCCAACAGCTCCTGAAGTTGCGTCATGAGCTCCTTCATCTCCGTCGGTGCTAATCGGTAAGGTGCCTTTGCTATCGGTGTTGTTCCTGGTAATAAGTCTATACGAAACTCTACTTGCCTATCAGGTGGTAATCCGGGAAGATCTTCGGGAAAGACTTCCGGATAATCGCACACAACCGGTATATTCTGCACCTCTTTCTTTTCCTTCTTAGCATCGATTACGAATGCCAAGTATGATGCACATCCTTTGGACAAACATTTCCTGGCTTTCATCAGGGAGATGATTCCAGAATTTACTCTGCGTTTGTCCCCGTACACCATAAATGATTCCTTTCCGGGTGGGTTTATCCTAACTATCTTCTTTCGGCATAATATCTCGGCATCGTTGGCGCTAAGCCAATCCATACCCAAAACGATGTCGAAACCGTTTAACTCTATGGGTAATAGTTCCTCATGGAATTCGTTTCCGTTTAGGTCAATGACGATGTTCCTAATACGATTACTAACAGGTACGAATTTGCCACTGGCAACTTCTACAATCAGGGCATTATCTAGTTTTTCTACAGGTAATGCTAATTTCGCACTAAATTTATGCGACACAAAGGAGTAATTGGCTCCGGAATCAAATAGTATATTTGCAGGCAAACCATTTACAAGAAAGGTACCTGAAGCGACGTCTGCTGCCTCCTTCGCAGCCTCGAGCGTCATCTGAAAGGCTCTCGCCTTTGGCTTTGGTGGTATGTTGGGCCTTCCCGCATCTTTCTTCCTTGGGCAATCCTTAGCAATATGCCCTTCTTCACGACACTCGTAGCACACCTTCTTGTTGGTGGTGCACTCATTGGCATAGTGCCCTGTTTTCCCACACTTGTAGCAGGTTACTTCATCGCCACATTTTCCCGAGTGCTTCTTCTTGCACTTCTCGCACCATTTAAATTCGTTTCCTCCCCCGAATTTTTTTGAACCGAACTTGCTCTTCTTTTTGTTGGGTTTAGCAGACCCTTCAAATTTCCTCTTCTCGCCAACCTCGATTTTTCTGGCAGCTCTTCCCTTAATCATGTCCTCCACATACTTGGCAGCCCAGATAGCTGCCTCCAAAGTAGGTGCCTGACGTACTGGCACCGCGTATTCCCATGGAAGTCCCTTTGCGTACTTATCAATTTTCGTCAGCTCATCCGGAACAAGATGCAAGGCAAACTCCATCTTTTCTGTGAAGTTGTTCGTGTATTCATCGATTGACATGCTTCCCTTCTTCAGGGTTAGAAACTGGTTCTCTAACTCTAGCAGGTTTTGAGCCGAGCAGTATTTTCTTTTGAATTGCACCAGAAATTCTGCCCATGTCAGTTGCAGGGGCTTGTTGGGGCTTAAAGTCTTCCCCAAGGTATTCCACCAACGTACATCGCCTCCTCGAAACTGACGTACTGCAAATGTGGTTTGTAGCTTTCCTCTGCAACCGCACGTCATGAAAGCTAACTCCATCTCTGAGATCCAATCCATGACCCCGATTGGATCCTCTTTTCCCGTGAAAGTTGATGGCTTGCAAGTCAGAAAATCCTTGTACTTGCATCCATTCCTCTCGACTTCGTCACCTTGGTTGTTTTGTTGAACTATTGGTGGGTTGGCTTGACCAACGGTTCCACTGTAGTCTCCTTCCTCAGTCTGCCCTTCGTTCAACTCGGGCTGTTCGATTTGAATAGTTGCTTCCTCTCGATTTTGCTGGAGCAAACGCCTGGTTTCCTCCATTTGACGATCCAACATTGCCTGGATCATCGCTTGCACTCCGGCCATCGTTATTGGTCCGCCAGCGGCTTCCACAACTGGTATTTGCTCGATCACGGGGGGTTGGTGTCCGTTTCCATTTGCGTTTACGTTTCCGCTACGGGTCCTTACCATCTTGATCTATACACCGAATAAGGTGAATTCAGATCTTTATTTAGGAGAGACGTTTTAAATCGTCCTTATCACTCCGAAACGTTTACATGCTAGTTCTAATAGCGTAGTCGTACGTTTAGAATCCTAAACACATAAGGTTTCCAGATCCGGTTGGCAATAGACCATAGATCCGAACAAAATAACAGCATATCATGCATAAAGCATTTAGCACATAAAAGCATTCTAGGCACAATTCCTAAAATAAACTAGTGCTCACACCTCACAATCATCGCTTAGCATTCTATGTTTAAGTCTAGAAATCCTACAAATTCCTAGTTCGCTTAAACTAATGCTCTGATACCAACTGTGACATCCCCAAAATCACGGCCAGAAAAGACCGGTTTGTTTATGCTTTGTTTAAAAATCAGAGTAACATTTTAAATAAAAGTGTTGCGGAATTTGTCCCAAAACAATAATATGATAAAGATTTATCAAAAGCATTTCCATAGAAATGTATTTCATTAAAAGACTCGGGATGTCATGTTCGTACAGATCAAAAGCATAAACAGTACAATACAAGCCTTACTACATTATTTCATATCTACAGGCCTATATCCGTAATCCCTCGTCCAAACATCATATATATGCTCAAGCGCCACTACCTGTAATACATAAAACTGAGTGGGTCAGGCTTGGGAGCCTGGTGAGCACATAGGGTTTTCAACCCACAATAAATAGTTTATTAATTTCATCAATCAACAATAACCCGATTACCCGTTCCCGTTATCCTCACTTTACGTCCCTAAACACCTATCATAAGGACCTAGCCTAAGGATCATCATCGGGACGGACACTGCTACTAAGGGGATTCCTCTGCAATAAATGTCCTAATAGGCAACCATGTGGGGGATGGAGTACATCTGGTGAGCACACAGTTCAAATAAACACACAGTTCAAATAAACACCTACAGGTTGCGAGCCTGCTAGTGTTCCACTGGACTGTCTAGAATAGTCCGTGGTCGTCATCTATACTCCGCTAGATGACTGGATCATCAATAACATCTATAACGAGGCCTCTCATTATTTTATTTTGTCACACAGCAACTATTACATCTGCCCATGTTTTACCCAACACATTTTGTAGATATAAAATACATATACAGTTTAAATCTTTGAAAACATGTATAAAACGTTCATCCAGCATAGATAGCAAGTATTCAGATAATATGCACAAATAGCACGTAATTTATATTAAATACTTCATATCTATGTGTAAGTTGAAAGTAAATATGCACTCACAACACGTAAATTATATAATAAATACTTCATATCTATGTGTAAGATGAAAGGGACCATGCACTCACCTGAAAAGGTGGTGATTCCGAACTCAGACAGCGCTTCGCTTCTTAAAAAGATTTTTCTTCGACGAAACCTAGTATTATTACCACTAGAGTTTAGTTTATTATTCGTCGAGACTAATTAATAGTCTAGCTATTATTATTATTATTATATAAGCGTCAAAAAAATACTTATATAACCCATAATAATAGCCCAAGTATTTATTATAAGTTCCTAATAACGTTACTATAATTAAATAAAAGCTATATTAAAAATAGCGTAGGCGTAGCTCACTTACAGCGGGTTTTATAGAAAACTGGGCTTTGCTTGGAGCAGCGTTCCCGAGCCGAAAAGCTCTTCTTCTCGGAGCCTTCAAGCACTCCGGGGCTTCCGCCTCGTGCTAGGGAGGTTCCCTAGGCTTTTCGGGGGATTTCGGGGCTAGAGAGAGGTTCTAGAGAGAGAGAGAGAGTAAAGAGAAGAAAGAATGGGAAAGGTGTGAAGAAAATGAGGGTGGGAGAGGTGGTATTTATAGGGTGAAATGTGGCTGAACTTCGTGCCACATGTCACCATCTGGTGGCAAGCCTTGGGGAGAAAGCAATGGCCAAGATTGTGCCACATCACCCATTTTCGCACAGCACACTTCCGACTTCTAAAATCCGTAACTTTCACATACGACCTCCGTTTTTGACGTTCTTTATATCCACGCGTAGGTAATAATAAGATCTACAACTTTCATTTTGACACCGTCAGCTAATTCTCGACCGATCTTAAATTTAACAGTACAAGGAGATTATACTGTTAAACGTCTGCGTAAAATTAATAACTTCTACATACGGACTCTGTTTTTGTCTGTCTTTGTACCGTTGATTTCCTATTAATGAGATCTTCAACTCTCATTTACGTTGCGTAAACCAAAAACCGCTCGAACTAAAATTCGAGTTTCAGGCCGTGCACTGCTAAGCCGAATCTTAGAAAAATCATAACTTCTTCATACGAAGTCAGATTTGGGCGTTCTTTTTATCGATGTTCTTAGTTTAACATATTCTACGACTTTTGTTTAGATTGATAAGGCTAAAAAGTCTTCTATCGTAAATTCACTATTTACGTCTCCCGGTGCCGTGCCGGTTTTGCCGTAAAACTTCGGCGGGCCATAACTTATTCGTTATAGCTCGGATTTCGGCATTCTTTATATGTACGGAAACCTTGAGACGTATTCTACAATTTTATGTAGAGATATCAGGATTATCTCACACTTTAATTTTGATGCTCATTTTTATTCTTTATTAATTATACATTTATAATTAAATAATAAACACATAAACACACATAATTCACATAATACTCAAATATTTTATATTTATTACTTCAAAAAGAGTTACAATAGTTGACCTAGACTATTACATTGACAAAAATGCTTAGCCCTGAAAACCCGGGCGTTACATATTACGACATATCGATTAAATAACTTCGCAACACTAATACTATATAAAACAAGTAAACATTGTAATTGTTGGGCTTGAAAGATTCTAATCATGCTTAATGGGCTTTCGTGACCCATTAACATGACTTTTGGGCCTAACATAAATAATACATGTATACTGGGCCTCCTATGACCCAATTACATGCTTAAGGGGCCCTTAATGGCTTTTACATGCTATTGGGCCTCAGTGGCCCATTAGCATTGCTAGTAAAGTGTGACAACCTGAATTTTTTTTGCTTTGAAAGCTTAGTCAATCAACTCAACTCAGTGACAGACTCACTCATGCTACTATTTAGCACAATTTAGAGTATGTTTGAGTGTTTTGAGCCTAGTACACTTAAGGAATGAGTGTTAGGATTTATCTGTTAAAGCCACAATTCAAGATTCAAGCCCTAAACTCCAACATGAGGATTTTATGGCCGTAAACATGTAGTTTACGTGTTTCGGGTCAAGTCAAAGTCAAACAAAGTCAACAAGTCAAACCGGACGACTCAATTAGCCCTTGTATATTAGGGTTTGCATTGTGTAAGTACTAAACAACCCGTTATTTTAAGGAGAAAAGAGCAATTGAAAAATTCGTATGCTAAACATTGAACCAAAGCGATAAAAATATTACACACTCATCAGGAGTGTATAGGACACTAAAACATGGTTTAATGGGGTCTACGAACCTTGCATTGCGAAGCCGGACACTCAAAAATTGTAAACCTCCGTTTATTTATTAGTTAAATAAATAAATTAATGAACGAATGGTAGCCTGAAATAAATAATTATATATGCAGAGTGTTGGGTTCGAGGAGTTAGTTGCCACATTTTTAGAAGTCGGGGGTTAAAAGCGTGAGTTTGGGACTCATTTTATAATTATTTATAAAGTCAGGGACTCCGTAGTAATTACTTGAATTTAATTTAAAAGGGAATGAGGTTGAGGGGCTGAAATTGCCATTATGGAAACAAGTTTGCGGGATCAGGTATATAAACCCGTCACCCCCGGATTTAACCCTAAACCTAATTCTTCAGCCGCCATGCTCGGTTCTAGCCGCCACCCTCTCTGCCTTCAACCTTCGACCTCCACCTTCTAGCTGTTGTGATGTTGTTGTGGCCACCGGATATGTATCCCCGATGAGGGCCGACGAACCCGGGACACATTGAAGAACCGATCGACTACCTCTTAACCTCACCGGAAGCAACGGAGCTACAACTGCCGCCACCACTCTTTTTCATATGTTTTCAGATCAGTCGAGGCCGTGAAGTGATTACATTTGTCTATGCGAGTCGTGAGTGGAAAGGAGCTCACGGTAAAGTCCGCTGCCACCACCTACACCTTCTTCTTCGTCCTTTATGCGACCTGACGTCGTGTAACTCAACGGGAACCGATGGTGGACGTTGGTCGCCGTTGTTGGGTTTCCGATCGTCGCTTGCCACCTGTAGTGGCAGAGTGGGGAAAGTATTGCTCTTTAGATCGTGATTTCGAAGTGTGTGCTTGGGTTTCTCGATTGGGAATCAAGAGAACTGGTGGTAGCTGTCATCGCCGACTTCCTGTTTCTACCTTGCTGCCGCCGGCTTATGCCACAAAGTGGGTGGTGTAGTCATTCCTTCACTGGTGTGGCTGAGTTCGTAGTTCCCAAGCGGGTTTGGATGCTGTTGTATTGTGCTAATTTTCGTGTGTGTGTAGGTTCCGTCGAATGGTTGCTGTGAAGAACCATCATGGCAGCCGGCCATGGTGGCTGCCACCTCAAGGACCGCCATAGCAGTTGGGTTTGCTGATGTATGGGTTAATTTTGTGTGTGTGTTGATTTCATTAGTGTGTGTTTGGCCGGAGTTCTAAGTACAAGGCATCACCACCACTGTGAGGTGGTGGCTGCCACCATCTACCACCGTCGGCCACCACAAGGTGGTTGTGCGTATGTATGTATGTTGTATTAGTGTGTGTGTTCTTTGGGGTTTCGTATTGTACATTGTAACGAAAATGGAATAATGAGAAAGGAATTCGAAACCACCACCGTGAGGTGGTGGCTGCCGCCTCGTGCCGCTACCGGCCGCCGTGTCGGGTGGCGGTCTGCTTTGATGGTGTTTTGACTCGTTTGGATGATTGGACAAGGGACCAATAAACCCTAATGGGCCCAATGAGGCTTAATGGACTTAATGAACCCTAATGGGCCCAATAATGCTTAATGGACCCAAAATCCCAAACATGTGACTAATAGGTGTAATAAACCCTAATTGGACTAAGGAAAACCCTAATGGGCTTAATGATATTTTAATGGGCTTAATAGGCCCAATAAAGCCCTAATTGATCTAAAAGCCCAACAAATTAATTATTGGACTAGTATTGGGTTGGAAACCTTATTTAGGGTTTGGAAAACCCTAATGCCAATAAAACCTTAATTTGAGGAATTAATCGAGACACTCAGGAATTATTAATAACTTGAAATATTAAATAATGAGTATTGGCAAGATTAATCTAAGCGATATTGGACTTAATGGATTAAGTCCTTAGAGGATTAAGTCCTGATTGGGTTAAGTAGGAAACCTAACCCTAATTGTCATTTTATGTGAAACCCTAATTTCATTTGGGTATATTATTGGGCCTTTATGTTGGGCCTAAATGATTGAGATAATAATGGGCCATCCAAAGTCAAGCCAATGAACTAGAATAATTTAATGGGCCTGGGGTAAGGCCCATGTAAGGGGCGTGGGCCCAATTTGGAAAATTGGGCCTTATATGGGCCATAGTTTGGGCCTTAATGATTATATGGTGTTGGGCCTTAGAATGAGACCATGTTTAGCCCTAGGCCCAATTTGGAAAATTAGGCCATGTGTTAGGTTTTGATTTCTAATTGACTTTGGGCCTATGGATTGGGCCTTGGGCTTGAATAAGCCAAGTTAGGGGTAATGTAGTACATACCCAAAGAATATACTTATGGTTATGTATTGGGACCCAATTATTAATTGGGTGTTATTTTAGTGTTGACAGTTCGGGAATCTGTCAGCCAGCAGCCGGGGTCGAGTTTGCAGGACTACATCAAGTGTGGGGTTGTGTCTTCAGGACTTCAGCAATGCGAGGTGAGTTACCTTCCAGTAGCGGTGGGTCTAAGGCCACAATGTCGGCCCACCAGTAGGAGATGTATGATAGATGATTGTCCTTGTGATATCATCTAGGTTCGCTACTACCTGATATGTTATATGCTAGCATGATATGTTGTATGTGATAGTAGTAGAGTTCGGTTGTTAGGACCGAAGGGTAGTCAGACACCCCAGATATGTCTGACAGTATGTGATGATATATTTGCATGCTGGCTTGTTATGTTATATGCGATACAGGTAGTAGGAGGGGACCAGTCCCCGAGTTCGGTTGTTAGGATCGACGGGTAGTTCAGGCACCCCAGATATGTCTGATATTATGTTTGTGTTATGTTATATGTGATAGTAGTAGTAGGGGGTGAAATAGTCCCTGAGGTTCGGTTGTTAGGACCGAAGGGTAGTCAGCACCCCAAAATAGCTCGACATGGGTAGGTCAGCGCCCCAGAATGGCTTGACACGGGAAGGACGGCAACCCAGAATGGTCGCATGGGTAGGTCGGCACCCCAGAATGGCCGTACCGGGTAGGTCAGGCACCCCATAAATGCTTGGCAGTATGTATGTGATATGATTGTATGGTATGTGGTATGATGGGGGAACTCACTAAGCTTTGTGCTTACGGTTTTCAGTTTTGGTTTCAGGTACTTCGTGTCTAAAGGAAAGGAGTCGGCTTGATCGCAGCGCATCACACTATGGTTTTCCACACAAGAGATCTTTGGGATTACACTCTGATATTGTTTTATGATAACATGTTTGATTATTTCTACTTTGGTTTTGAGATGACATAATATTACAAATGTTTTATTACATTGTTGGTTTTTAAAATGACGTAATTAAAAATGAAAATTTTGGCCTGTATTTTCGGGATGTTACAAAAATGTCACAAATGGAACCTCTCTCAATCGTATTCCATCTATCTCTCTATTTTAAATCTCTCCCAAATCTCTCTCAAAAGTTCTCATAACTTTTCATAGTCTTTCGGGCCATCCCAACCCTTAACCAGGTCAAAAACGGCTTGAAACGGAGTAAAAACGAGTAAAACAACCTTAAGGAGCCGAAACTCCTCTTAGGAGCTGAAGCCCCTAGGACCGAGACCTCAGCAGCTGAAACCGAAACCTCTAGAACCGAGAAGCAGCCGAAACCGAAACCTGATGAGGACCGAGACTCGCTGAAGACCGAGACCCTGAGAGCCGAGACCACCGAGGACCGAAACTCGCTGCAACTGAATCTCGCCTTCGGCCCTTCCTCCTCGCACTTTCGGTTCTTTCCTTCCTCTTCTCTCGGTCCATCTTCTACTCTTGGTCCATCTTCTACTCTCGGTCCAATGCTCAACTGAACCATGCCTTCGGTTCTCAGCTCCTTAGGAGCCGAACCCTCGCAAATTCGGCCATAATTTCGGATTTTTACCGTTTTTGCCCGATTTTCAATATTTTTAGCGTTTTAAGCCCGTTTTTCATCATTTTAAAGCAAGACTTTCACCCAAAACTTTATTTTAACATATTAAGACCCGTATGTCTTAATTATTCACGTTTTTAATGCAAATCTTATCAAATATTTAGTGGTTGGAGTAATAAAGGTGGAGTGTTGACTTTCCTTTAGCTTATGACACAAGCAACCACTCACACCCACTCATTGACCAGCCACACTCCTTCTACCATGCCTAGGTCATTTCAATGTACTTTTTCATCATTTCCAACCCTTTTCCCACATTATTAGAGCTGGAACATCACTCCTCACTCCTTACTTCACTCATTTCTCTCATTTTCACCAAGGATCAAACACAACTTTCCTCTCACTTTCTCTCTCTAAAAATTCGAGATTCAAGGCTGATCATTAAGCTTTCTTACACTATTGGTAAGTAAAATTCATACTCCTTGTGATTATTACACTCCATTCTACTCAAATCATAGATTACTTACACAAACTTCATCATACTTGTGTTAGATCTTCGAATCTTCAAGAAATATTCTAAGTGTTCTTGAGTTGAACACTTCCCTTCTCCAACATCCATCCACCAAAATCACATAATGTGAGTTCATACCCCTACATTTTTCATATTTTATTAAGTTTTAAGGGGGGTGGGGGTGGGGGGGGGGAATACAATTTAAATCACCAAGAACACAACTAAATGCTTCTAACAACTTTCATCAGAAAAGTTGGACTCCATTCACGGACTGTTTTGGTCAACTAAAACATTTTAGTTTTCAAAACTGTACAAGGTGCAAGTAGTTCAATTTCTTAGTTTTTCTACAATTTATGGTGATTTTTACAAAACTGCCTATCATTTAAGGAACCAATATGGACTAGTCTGTGTTTATGGATGTTTTCACCTAAGTTGGAGGTCACTAAAAAGTATGGGAAAATTTATGAGCAAACTAGACTCATTTCCAAACTCCCATAATTTACGGATGCTGATTTGGATTTGTTATGAATTTTCTATAAATTTTTTAAGAACAGTGGTAGAAACTGTTAATAACAAAAAAATGCTAACAATTTCATTTCACCTTGTCACATGTCGAGCAAGGTGTACATCTTTATGTGAATATATGTTATTGAAAATAAATGGCATTTTGTCTTGGTATATAGACACGCATTAGTTGATAAATGGATTTCAAGAGATAACAAATTGTTATAATCAAAGTACATCCATTTCATACAAACATTTGAATAAACTATGTTAACTATAGTTTACGTACATTACCACTACTACCCTTGTTTTGATAAACTATAATAGGTATAGTTTATGATGCATTGCATAACACACTCATAAAAAAAGGGTACATTTATACGAAAAGGGATTTTCATTACATTACACGTAAATTCGTTAATGACTTTGTGAGACATTCGCTTCACATTTACCAATAAGTCTTGTACTGTAACCAGAGTCTCCTGGAAGGAGAGCGTGATAGTTGTATATAGATCTATATTGGGATTGACAAGCCCACACCTTAACTGCATGCAACAGTTATACCGACAGGTCTGGGATGACAAATGTCATAACATTTCCGATGCCTGAAGAACGTCGTTTCAGGCCAACTAGGTCATAACATGGTTATAATAACTCACAGAAAGTATTAACAAACATAAGAATTTATGAGAATTTCATTAAATTCAAACGCGTTTATGTCGATTTAAACTTACATTATTTTCTATAAATAAGGAAGGTTACTTATACATTTCGGTCTTTGGATATAAGACTACATTACACATTTTAAGGAAAATATCGGATTTTTCTGGAACAAATATGACATTTACAAGAGAAAGGCTTTTATTAAGTTTAAAACAAAAGCTTATGAACTCACCAACCTTTGTGTTGACACTTTTTCAAACAACTTGTATTCTCAAGAAATCACTAAACATGTGACCAAGTGCATTTTGAGGATGGGACGTTAAGGCGTCAACTTTTCATATTTTGTCAACATATCGTAATTGATTTGGAAACACGTAATTCATACAATGATGTAACTCTTTCAATTATATATATGTTGGTTGTGTTTACTTAAATTACTATTGCAATTGTGGTTATGATACTATACATGAAGTCCTCCACCCCTGGATGTTTCCGCCATCCTTGGTTTGGGGGTGTGACATTACGGCCGTAAACTCAACCCTGACCGTGAACTCCCCTATATAACCTCATATTCTTCAACTTTCTTTCATTATTTCATTCCCAACTCAAGAACACTTCCAAATCCTCACAACTATCACCCAAATCTTCATCATTGATCTTCAAAAATTGTAAGTGTTCTTTCTCTAGTCGTTGTTAATCCTTCTTAAATAGCATTATCTCATGATTTCATCCGTGAAAATCATGTTTTCATAGATCTTCAAGTTTCACCAAGAACACACACTAGTGTTCTTGGCCAAGATCGACCATTTCAAGCCTCTGTATCGTAAGTGTTCTTCCTTACACTTATTACCTAGTTAGGACTCATGCTTCGAGCCTTGTAAACATCACCAAAATCATCATTTAGAGAGTTTACAGCCCAAGACTAAACACCCTTGGTCGTAAACTCCAAGTATGGTCAAGTTGTGGACCTGAAACACATCTAGGCTCTTGCCTAACCTTAGAACACTTGAAACCTTGGGACTCCTAACCTTTAAGACCCTAAATGTGACCATTTAGAGAGTTTACAGCTAGGAGTAAACTCCCTTGGGCCGTAAACACCTCAACACTCTCCAATGAGTGGGTCTTTCTCATCCTCTTGCAGAGCAAAAGTCCCTCAAGCTTCCCTAACCTTCAAACAAACACTTATACATGTTTGTCCATGATTTTACGACTGTAAACTCCCTTTGGTCGTAAACCCATGGTAGTAAACTCTTGTTAGTGCCATTCCACACCCTTTAGGTCAATCACATGTGATTCAACACTTCATTCTAAGTGTTTCCTAGTCCCGTGAGGTGTTTCCTTCCCTTTGGTTGCCTCTAAACCCTATATTTATGTTAATATATGTCATTTATGGCTTGTTAGGTCTCGAGACATCATTCGTGGCGCTTCTCATCCATACACGCATACCCGTTTGAATCACCCACATTAGGTGAGTTCATACTTCGTCATGAATCTTTTAAACTGCTTTAAATGCTTTTAGGGGGGATACAAGTTGAACACAATTTATAATTGTGTAATTGTTTGTTAAACAACTTTTAAAGGATTTCTTATGTCTTTATAAGAAATCAAAAACATTTCAAAAGCTATTTTAAATTTATGTCACTTTTTAGTTTAGCAAAACTCCGTTTTTAAAGTACGGGCATAACTTAGTAGTAAAATGAGTTTTTTCAATAACAGTTCAAGTAAATCACTAGTAAACTATAATGGGTATAGTTTAGAGGTTCAGTTCATACTAGATATAATACAAGATAACATAAGAGAACACACAATAAAGTGAAACAGGGAGGAAGATACAATACACGATAACAGAAAAAACATACTAAGATAATAAAACATAACAAACATAATAAGGTGTTATAGCATGAGACAACTACATGATCTAACTATACCAATGAATCACTAACACATTGTTCTAAACAAAAGGTGATAGTTATATTGTGTATACATGATCATATAACTTTAATGTGGATGTTCACGATGCAACCACCGGTTTGCCAAGTCGTGTTTGGTTCCCATAATCTTTTGACAGGGAGAACGTATAGTACAGGAACTAGATATCACATTATGACCTTAATAAAATAAATATGTTTTAAGGTATTTAGTACGTTCAGTGTGTCATTTATAAGACAACTGAGTACTTATATTTTCCCATTACTTTCATAAAGTGACAATTCTGCTTGAAAGTTAATGCAAACTATTTTCGAGTCAAGATAGTTATAAACTAGGGAAAAACTTACGTCTTTTAAAAACGACAAACAGAACAGTCATGTCTAGTACATTTAATAGAAAAGGACCATAATGCTAACCTTATGATTCCTTAATGTATACATCAAGATATATATATATATATATATATATATATATATATATTAACAATATCTGATAGGTAATAGGATGTGTACTTTCTGCTTCATTTCCTATTCCTTGTTTGGTTGTGGGCTTAGAGCGGATTCACTCAGCCTATTATCCATTCAATATAGTTATATATATGTTCCGTGTACATTAAGTCATCATAAGGGGTACTAGGTATGGGTCAGGTCATAGGATACTAATTCAATGCATAGTTTTCTAGTACAAAACATACTTTTCAAATCAGAACTTTGGATATACAAAACTAGAAACTTCTCGGTAAAAGGTTTAATCCATTTTATTAAACCATCATTTCAAAGGACCTTAGGTAGTTAACTCTATAATACATTAGTTTATACATCGAAGGTTATATATAATTAATATCCAATTGGTAGTTGAATGTGTGCCTTCCACCTCATTCCTTGTTCCTTGTTTGGTTGTGGGCATAGGGAAAATTCACACAATTAACTATCTGCTCGATATTAGATTATATATATAGCTAGTATAAACTAAGTGATTATAGAAGAAACCACTATGCTTACGATATTATTATAAGAAATATGGGTTTTCTAAAAAGGATATTTTCATAAATTATAAAGTAACTATTACAGTTAACTCAGTGAGTACCAAGGGAATACACCATGGTTATATACAACAAGGATCTAACAACCAATGAGATGTGTGTCATCTACCTCATTCATTGTTCCTTGTTTGGTTGTGAGTTTAGGGCAGATACACACAATTGATTGCTTGTTTACTCTGGGTTTCATATAACTTGTATCCATTTAGTGCTCATGGAAAGGATTGTAGAGTCATTTTTACTTATCTTTCATCAAAGTAGGAAATATGGGATTTTCTGGAGGAACAGGTGGACTTTTCTAAACATAATTTACACTTTACATAACTTACAACTTACTATATTTTACAACAATTTTTCACAACTTACTTACATCACTAAAATCTTATGAACTCAACAACTTAATTGCTGATAAACTCTTTCAAATAACTTGTATTCTCAGGAAACTAGTAGACATGTACTCGCGCCAGGAATTCAGAAGATTGAGCAGTATAGCTCCAAGTATTGTTTTTGATATTTGCTAATGTATTCTATGTTTTGTGAACACACACATTGTAAACACTTCTTTCTAATGAAATTGTTGTTCATTATTTTGCTTACTATGATGCATGTCTTGTGATACTAAACATGACGTCCTCCACCCCCGGACGTTTCCGCCGTTTCGATTTTGGGGTGTGACATAAGGTCCAAATAAATCATATGCGAAATAAGCCAACGCGTCCTTTGTATACTCAACATCCTTAAATAACATACGTGATTAGTAGGACCTCGTGGTCCTCTTCTCCTCGTCTGTTAGGCTTACCTTCTATTCAAGTAAACAAAAACTAGGTCGTTAATCAAGGTTAATCAAATTCATTTGGATTAAGTGAGTAACAACGGGCGACACCAATAAGTGTTGGTCGTAGTCTATAATTATAATCAAAGTCTCCTAGAGGGAGAGCAAGAGTTTATGTATAGATCTTTATGGGGGTGACTCCCCCACACCTAAGTTGTTCGCTACAATTAGACTCGATCAGTCTAGGATGACAAAATTTTAAGATCAATTCCGGCGTTCACTAGAATGCCAAGACAGACGAACTGTGGTGGAAATCATCGCCAAGTTCAGGGAGAGGGCCCTTCTTGTTCCGCAGTATGTCGCGGATGAGGAGATGAAGAAGGCCCGATATCACGAGATGCTGAGGGCTGACATCAGGGAGTTCGTGAGCAGGTCCGATTGTAAGACGCTGGAAGATATGATTTCTCGGGCCAAGGAGAGGGAAATTGATTTGGAGCAGATCCGGAAGAGGAAGCCGGATGAGGTTCAGGTAGCCACGAGTTCGGTTAAAAGGCCCAAGGGATCGGATTCGAGATCGAGGGATTACCAGGACCGCAGCCGGTGCGGGAAGTGTGGCAGGGCGCACGGGGCGCATGCAGGAGTGGTAGCGGTGGTGAGTCTGGCTGCTTCAAGTGCGGTCGGACTGGTCATTTTAGCAGGGATTGTACTGTTACCACCACTCAGGAATCAGACTTGATATGTTTTCACTACAATCAGCAGGGCCACAAGAAGGCCCAGTGCCCCAGTTTGTTTTCAGCAGGACGGGTGATGGCACCTGCCCCTGCAACCTTGAGGATCATAGACGGCCGTCAGGGCCGTGCAGAGGCGCCTGCGGTAGGAGGCAGGGCTTTTCAGATGGCTACCTTGGAGACGCGAGCAGTGTCGGACGTTGTAGGTATGCGACTTCCATTTTCAGTTCTTTTATTTGTGCATGATTATATTGTTATAGTTCTGCGTCATTATTAGTGCGAGTATTTTATTTTTTGAGCGGTTTGACTGTGACCGAGTTATATGCCATCTGCATACCTTGGATATTTGGATAGTAGATAAGGGATGGGTTTTGTTGGAAAAGGTTACTTAGGGTGCAGTAACTGTAGTATGCCTTGGAGGGACTTGGTATGTCCGGCTAGTTCAAAGCCGTATAAGTTTTAGAAATGGACAAGTTAGATCCCTAGCTACGGTAAGCTTGGGATTCCTCAACAGATTGATTATGGAATGGTAGCAAGGATGGGGATTTCTTTTCATTTAGCAACGAGGTGTAAGAAGGATCGAAGTAAGGGAGAATCCTCCGAGTGTACAAGGGTGAGAGCACGCAAATCCATAATGAGTACGCCATTTCTGAGAAGGAAAAAGAGGTAGTTCAATGTTTGATGGATTGAGTAGTTCTGGATTGGGAGTTTGAGAAACTCCCCATCAGTTCGTGCGGGTAATGGTGAAGGTGTGTATGTGGATCGGAATTCAGGTTGAAGGATCGCATGTAGGACTCGTGTGAGTCGGTATGAATATCTTGAGGTCAGATAGCATGGGATGTTTTTGTGTTAGTAGACAGTGGCATAGTCAGCAGGTAGAGCATGGAAGAGCGGCGGGAGAGCCTCGACCTTCTTCAGCAGCGATCAGTGGTAGAAGGTGTTGTAAGACAACTGGGCAGCCGTAGCATTCACTAGTAGTCAGTGGTGGAAAGTGTTGTCAGACTACGGGGCAGCCGTAGCATTCACTAGCAGACGACGATAGAGGGTGATGTAAGACTGCAGGTAAGCCGTAGCATTCCGTAGTAGCTTCGTTGGCGGAGTCAGGGCGAGGCCCTTGTCTCCTAGAATTCAGATAGGGATCAGGAATGAGTAATGGTTGAGAATGATGAGAAGTTTGTCGGTACAACCCTGGAGAGGTGAGACCTTGGGAGAGGCCGTTCTAGGATATAGTTGGGTGAGACCCGTGGGCGAGGCCCATATAAGAGTAGCAGTATAGGTGAGACCTGAGAGCAGGGTTGCTCAATAGTATGGTTGGGTGAGACCTGTGGGCAAGGCCCAAGCGAGAGTGGTTAGACAAGTGGGACTAGAAGGTTAGAGGCGGGTGAGACCCGTGGGCGAGGCCCGTGAGTTTTATCAGCACAGGTGGGACCTGGTAGGGATCTTAGTGTCTGGATAGGGGATCGAGGATCCCTGGGAATTGTAGTGACTACATGGTAGAATAGATTGAGCAATATATGTGGTTGAAGTTTCTTCGAAAGTCGCTGGGAGCGACTAGTGGTTGTGTTGGTTCAGCGATCGGTGGGAGCCGGTAATCTAGATATTGATAGGTTGGTAGGGACCATGGTGGTCTCAGTTCATCCGGAAGCCAGATGAGGAATAGCAGAATTTCCAGTTAGTAGTAGTGCGAGTATGCAGCGTATGGTGGAATTCAGTTAGTTGATCGTGGGGTGCACGACACTAGATGATAGTAGAAAGAATGCCCAGTGGATACTGGCGATCATGACCCGTACTGGGAGTAGCGGGAGTAATAGATTTGGTGAAGACAGGGTCTTCACAGTGGCAGAGGAGATAGATGGTTATGGAACGTTGCCTTGGGGAGGCGAGGAAATCGCGCAAGGAAAGAAGGGGTGAACCCCTATGGGTTCAGTTGCAGTACTCGAAGAGTACCTAAAGGATTGTCGGTTGAGTAAGTTGAGTTTCCAAAATGTTCAGGGTCAGGATGGACCCGAGATTATTATCCGTAAGGATTGATTTCAGTCTGAATGACTGAGCGGAAGGCCAACAAAGTTAGGCAGCTGGTGTTAGACTAATTGGTGGGGTATTGGAGGCAGACCACAGGCGGTGGATCATAGCAAACTTCGAGGATGAAGTTTAGTTTAAGTGGGGGAGAGTTGTAACACCCGAAGTCTGGAAGGCCAAGAAAGGAAAGAAAACCCTAATTATAAAGGGTGACTCGGCGAGTCCAAGGAGGAACTCGGCGAGTCCGAGCGGGATCCGGGTCGAGGAGTAAGTGACCGACTCGGCGAGTCGGCCAAGGGGACTCGGCGAGTCTGGTCTGTGAGAGGAAAACCCTAAAATCGGGACTTGGAGCCTATTTAAGCGCCTCATTCTCCTCCTTAGGGTTCCTTTACTGCCTCTCTAACCCACAACACCAAACCCTAGCCGCCATATCCATTATTTGAGCCATTTGTTGCCTTGGAAGGTGCATTAAAGCTTCGAGAAGGAAGAAGGAACTTGGAGGAGCAAGAAAGGACTATAGATCTGGGATTGTGTGTACATTTGTAAGCATTTGGAGGTAATAAACTAGTTCTTGGACCCTTTTTACACCTAGATCTATGTGTGGTTGTTGGGGCTTTTTAGCCATAATGGTATTCATTTGAGTTAGAAGCCAGATCTGAAGTTGCTACTTCGGATCTAAGCATTTTATGGTCTTAAGAAGCATAAAGTATCAGCCCTTGAGTTGATTATGGAGCCTCTTTGCCTTAAACACTAGTTTATGGTGTATTTTGCCTAGATCTCCTTCTCTACACGTAAAGTTTGCAAATTTACGTGAGGAATAGGCTTGGGAAGGGTAGATCTACAGTTTGGAGTCCATGCATGACTCAAAATCCCTCTGCATGTAAGGGGATTTGAATGGACTCAGCGAGTCCTTTGAGTGGACTCGGCGAGCAACATGAAGATTAGGAGCAACTCGACGAGTGGGATGAACAGATCGTCGAGTCAGATGAAGATTTCCATGCACTCAGCGAGTCTGTTCTTGGACTCGGCGAGTCAGGTTGCAAAACCCCAAACCCTTCGAGTTGAGACTCGAATCAGTGAGTCGGGTGGAGACTCGGTGAGTTGGATAGGTCAGGACTCAGAAATCGGTAGACTCGACGAGTCATGGACTGACTCGGCAAGTCGAGACGCAAAAGGAAGGACTCAGAATATATGAACTCGGTGAGTCAGTAGGTTGACTCAGCGAGTAGGGTTGACCTGGGAGGTTGACTTTGACTAGGACTTTGACTTTGACCAGGGTTGACTTGGTTTTCTTTCGGGGGTCATTTAGACTCAGTGTTGCATTGATATTGGTAGTTTGGGGAGCAAGGGGAGCAGGAGTTCAGTGAGTTGCAGGACAGTAGCTAGTGAGATCATGGCTCATATCTCACTACCAGTAGGAGCGTGGACGGGGTTCCATGGCTCATCAGTAGAAGGACAGAGGCGAGGCTCAGGATAGGCGAGGCCTTAGGACAGGATCAGTCGTATGAGTTTAGCTTATGTGTTTTGATATGTTTATGTGTTATTATTTGTTGGCGGGCGAGGCCTAAGTGAAACAGATCTGTATCCGAGCTGGGCTTGAAAGCCAGGCTGGGCCTGGAGCGGCGGGGCCGTTATAGCGGGCGAGGCCCGAGGCAGGGGGCGAGGCCCAGGATAGCGGGCGTGGCCCAGTATGTGCAGTATGTGGTTATGCATGGTATGTGGTAGAGTGGGGAACTCACTAAGCTTCGTGATTATGATTTTCAGTTTTGGTTTCAGGTACTTCCGGTAGCGGAGGAAAGAGCTCGGGATGATCGCATGACACACACCATAGATTAGACATCCTGGGAATGTTTACTCTGATAACGAGCATGTGTTTTGAAAATTTATACTCTGATTATGTTTTGGAATGATGACTTTGCTTAAAGTAATGTTTTATTAAAAGAAATTTTTGGTCTTAAATTTTGGGTCGTTACAAACTTGTATTCTCAGGTAACAGATAAGCTGAAGAACGATACCTAGTGTGTTAGGATGTTATGTTTTGAAAACTCTCAAACAATTTATTCTATGTATATGTAATATTTAGATAATGTACTTGATGTGAATAAGGTCATTTGTAATGTATTAATGCATGATGATGTTTATGTTATGTTTCATGTATATTCATTGTGATGATATTTCAATTTAAGTCACGCGAGCCCTCGGACGTTTTTGCCATCTGGTTTGGGGGTGTGACAGGCTGGTATCAAAGCTCTGTTTATAGTGAACTAGCACATCTAACCACACATTGATATGCAACTATAAACCCAGCAAGGGACCAAATAACTATGAACAAAACAAATAAAATATACTAATAAACACTCTTACTTGTGCGACTTAGGAAAATAAACATAATAACCAATCGAATAAGATGATTTGAAAATTCCGACATATCGGTTAAGCCAGGACGGTTCACAGTTGTATTAGGGGCGAAATGTTGCATGATCAACTACATTTCCTCCGGAATACAACTATCACATTCCCTGGGGAAATCACGATGGTCGGTAAACTTAAAACTTACCCTTTTGTTAACTAAGAAGAGAACATCAACCCAAATTTTTATAACGACTAGAACATCTTAGGAGTAATAGTGGGTTATTTACATACCCTTCTTGTGTGTTCTCCATCACAGTCACCTTGGAAGAGGAACATCAAGGCATTTAGTTTCACCATGCCTTGGTGGCCCAAGGAATGATTGAAGACGACCCCGAGGAAGGACAAGAAGCAGCTCATGACGTTGGACCCAACGAGTGCACCGATACAGATTACGAGTTTGAGGGGACCGATGACGACAAAGACCCTCGTCGTATCCCCTACAAACGAAACGGACCAGGACCATCCTGCCCCCACTAGGAAACCCCATGGGAGAGGATCATTCACTGGAAGAAGTGGTTGACACACTTCGACAATAGTTGTTTGCCATGAAAACACGATCCGTGCAAGCTGAGCAAGAACGGGATGAAGTCATCGGAGAGATGACCGAGATGGATCAGCTACTAGCACAACATTTTGGGATATGATATCGTTGCCACCATTAGGAAATTACAACAGGATTAGGAACAGTAGTATGTGGATTGGTATTAGGTCTCTCTTATATGATCAAGTAGTTGTATCTGTTGCAGTCACGATGGCACTGGCGCAGATCCACAATGGGAACAATGGTGGAGGCAACGGGAAAGGGGCTGGAAGCTCAAACAACGGAATGAACCAGGGGCCTACCAAGACATGCTCGTATAAAGATTTCACCAACGCCAAGCCACGAACCTTTAATGGCACAGAGGGAATGATAACCCTAAAGAGATGGATTGAAAAGGTGGAATTGGTGTTCGAGACATGTGAATGCCCCGAAGAGGTGAAAGTGAAGTTTGCGGCATGCACATTTGTTGATCAAGCTCTCACCTGGTGGAATGGACATGTGGATGCCATGACTCTTCCCGTAGCCAATGCCATGCCGTGGGAGGAATTGAAAGAAATATTGATGGTCGAGTACTGCCCGCATGGCAAAATTCAGAAAATTGAGCAAGAGTTATGGAATCTCACCATCCGAAACTCCGACATCGATGCTTACATATCAAGGTTTCGCGAACTGTCTCTGCTACGCCCTGGCATGATTACTTCTGAAGGGAAGAAAATCGAAAGATTCATCTGGGGATTAACCTCCCCAATTCAAGGAAACGTGATTGCTGCGAATCCCAAAAATTTTGACAGTGCCAAGAGGTTGGCCAAGAAGTTATACGACCACAACACCAAGAAGGGCGAGAAGTCAGGAGAAACTGAAAACAAGAAGGACAGTGACAACAATAAAGGAAGGAATAACAAGAGGAAGGGACGACAACGCTTAGAGTTGTCAAAGAAACAACAAACAATGATAGTTAACGCTGCAACCACCCAAGTTCCCTCCACACCACATGCTCCAATCTCATCCACTCCAAGTGCCCCTAAGCAGTATTTTGGGAATCTCCCAAAGTGCAACAAGTGCAGTCTCCATCACAATGGTGAATGCAAGGAGGTGCATTGTACTAGTTGCAATCGAAATGGTCACACGACAAAATACTGCAGGACCTATCCTCCCCAGAACCAGCAGCAGGGAAACAACAACAACAACAATAAACAACCGTAACTACAACAAAAACAACACCAATAACAGTGGCAACAACGTTAGGGCAAGCCACACCTGTTATGGATGTGGAAAGACTGGGCATTTCCGTCGAAACTGCCCACATGTCGACAACCAAGGGAATGGGGGAGCAGGGAGAGTTCTGACCATGGGTCAAGGAGAAGCGGTTTAGGATCCCGCTGTTGTCACCAGTACGTTTCTCCTTAACCACTCATATGCATGCATCCTGTTTGATACCAGGGCAAAGCGAAGCTTTATGAGTAATAAATTCAAACACTTGCTAAAACAACAACCCCAAAAGCTTAATGAAACCTTTACAGTGGAAATGGCTAATGGGAAAACAGAATCAACTGGGGAAATCAATGTGGGATGTACCCTAACCTTAAATCACCACGTATTTCAAATAAACTTGATGCCTGTAACTATTAGGAGTTTTGATATGATTATCGGCATGGACTGGTTGAGCCCTTATCATGCCGAAATTCTGTGTCGCGAGAAGGCTGTTCGCCTTCATCTCCCTACTCACGAAACCCTAATTATATACGGAGACAAGCCCAGTACGAACCTTCTTCTAATATCGTGTACTGAGGCACATAAGTGTCTACAAAATAAGGACTTGCCGTTTCTGGCTCACATTATGGATAAGTCCAAGGAAGAGGTAAATATTCGAGACATTCCAGTGGCTTGCGATTTCCCGGATGTTTTTCCTGAAGATCTCCCGGGGATACCTCCAGAAAGACAAGTCGAGTTCTGAATTGACCTAGTGTCAGGAGCTATGCCCATTACCAAATCACCCTATAGGTTAGTTCCTGCGGAGATGCAAGAACTGTCAAGCCAACTTAGCGAACTCTTAAGCAAATGATTCATCCGACCTAGTTTCTCACCCTGGGGAGCTCCGGTCCTCTTTGTGAAGAAAAAGGACGGATCCTTTAGGATGTGTATCAATTACAGAGAATTAAATAAGCTCGCTATCAAAAATCGCTATCCAGTCCCGCAAATCGACGATTAATTCGACCAGCTCCAAGGAGCAAGTTACTTCTCTAAGATAGGTATGCAATCTAGATACCACCAACTCAAAGTCCGGGAAGATGATATCCCCAAAACTGCTTTCCGAAATCGCTATGGACATTATAATCCATGTATCATGTCTATACAATATCTATAATGGAGGAATATATGATCCCTTATCTAAAGACGCATTGCTGATAAGATCAGAGTTTGACAACGGCTTTTGAAAGCTACGATTGCTAATCAGGTTCTGAAGTTGTACTTGCAAAATAGTTATTAGACTTATCCAAGCGGAAGACTGTTGGATTAGGTGTCTAAGCCCATAACTCTTGTGGTATGTACTTGACCCGATTATGAGCATGATCCTTTTGGGTTTCCTTCACCTGAGCAACTAATAAGATCAATTATGGAGAAAGATGATTAATTATGGTTTATTTATATATTATAAGAATAATATATTAATTGAGAAATCATATTATTTAATTAGTATTGATCATAAATTAATTTGGTGATCAAAAGAAACTGATTAAATTAACGGGGACTGATTATGTAAATTAGTAATATTTATAGTTTGCGCTCATGGACCTTATTGGTATAGGGTGGAAGAAATCTCTATGAGAGTCCATAAAGATTTCATCCAAGGATTGTCCATTAAGGAGTCTATATGTTTCTTAGGGCCTAAGCAAGGGAATTAGGGTTTCCAAGTTGATAAATCTAGAAGCCTCAACAAAAAAAGGAACTCCAAAGGCTCCTAAAAACGTCCCAATCCATTATAAGATAGTCCTAGACGTTTTGAAGCCTCCTTCTCCTTTCTCTCTCTCATATTATTCCTTGTTGCTAGTGGTGTTTGTGACTCCATTAGAGGTGCAACAATTGTGGTACTAAGCTTTCAAGAGTGAAGGACTTGGTGTATTGTTCTTGTTCTTACTACATAACAAGTAAGGTAAGATTCCAAACCCTTATTTACATATAAATTTCGTTCTAGACATGTTAGATTAGGGTTTATGCTTTGGAAGATTGTTTGCATGTATAACTTGAGGAAAACCTATATCCAAAGCATTAGGGTTGCATGTACACCATAGGAATGATGTTCTGCTCAAAACCCATCAATACATATAACATACAAACACATAATCATACAAACACATGTAATAATCACAAAGATAAATAGCATATAGAATAGTCATTGGGCCCTTCCTGGTAAAAATATAAACACATATCACATAATGCAAGAGTCACGTAGACAACTAGCATCCTAACATACAAACCATGGGCTAGCATTAGTGCCTTCGACACAATAAACACAATGATGAACTCACTTATAGCTGCTGAAACACTCAAATGAATCTCGATCTGCTGATTTGAAAGATCCCCACGCTATCATTATCAAAATAATATTCAACTAATAATTGGAATCTCGACCCATAACCAAGAATCTAAGCTACTTAACCCACAAATAGGGTAAAAGACCAGCTTACCATTTTCTTACTTGGCCCAAAACCAAGGCCCAACCCAATTACTCAAAAGGCCTAAATCCTAAATGGATACCCTGTAACACCCTAAAGTTTGGAAAGCCAAGAAAAGAAAGAAAACCTCAAGTTCAGGGGGAGACTCGGCGAGTCCATGGAGGGACTCGGCGAGTCCGAGCGGGATCCGGGTTGTGGTGTAAGCGACCGACTCGGCGAGTCGGCCAAGGAGACTCGACGAGTTGGGTCTGAGCGAGGAAAAAGCCTAAATCCGGGATTTGGAGCCTATTTAAGCATCTCATTCTCTTTCCTAGGGTTCCTTTACTGCCTCTCTACCCCAGAACACCAAACCCTAGCTGCTATATCCGTTTTTGAGCTAGATCTTGCCTTGTAGAGTGCACTAAAGCTTGGAGAAGGAAGAAAAGCCTAGGAGGTGCAAGAAGGGACTGTAGATCCGAGATTGAGAAGACATTTCAGACCAGTTGGAGGTAATAAGTTGTTGCTTGGACTCCCTTTGCACCTAGATCAATTCTTATATGTGAGTTTTGGTCATTGTTGGTATGATATGTAGCCAATCCGAGTTGGAGGTTCAGATATGAGGTTGCTACCTCAGATCCATGTTTGTTTTGGTCTTGAATTCCCTAAAGTATCAGCCCTTGGTATGTTGAAGAAGTATGTTTGCCATAAACCCTAGTTTAGGGTGTTTTGAGCCTAGATCTCTTAATCTACACGTAAAGTTTGCCACTTTACGTGGGGGATAGTCCCTAGAAGTATGGATCTATGAGTTGGAAACTCTGTTTCGTCGAAAAGCCATTGCATGAATTGAGGACTGGATAGACTCGACGAGTCCTTCGAGTGGACTCGGCGAGTAGCTTGAAGATGAGGAGGAACTCGACGAGTAGGATGAACAACTCGTCGAGTCGGATGAAGTTAGGCATGGACTCGGCGAGCTGGATGAGAAACTCGACGAGTTGGTTGAAGATTGTCTAGGACTCGACGAGTCTGTTCTTGGACTCGGCGAGTCAGATCGCGAAACCCTAAACCCTTCGAGTTGGGGCTCAAATCAGTGAGTCGGGTGGTGACTCAGCGAGTTGGACAGGACAGGACTTGGAACTAGTTGGACTCGGCGAGTCATGAACTGACTCGACGAGTCGAGTCGCGAATAAGAAAGACCCAAAGCATATGAACTCGGCGAGTCAGTAGGTAGACTCAGCGAGTAGGGTTGACCCGGAAGGTTGACCTTGACCAGAATTGACCTAGTGACATTTGGAGGTCAGTTGGACTAAGTGTTATATTGGTATTGGTAGCTCAAGGAGCTAGTGGAGCAGCAGTCGAAGTCAGAGGTCAGGTAGCAGTCAAAAGGATTAGCAGCAACAGTTTAGCAGCATCAGGTGAGTTTCCTTCCAGTAGAGACGGGTCTAAGGCCACAATGCCGGCCCGTTCAGTTAGCAGTAGTTTCCGGACTTCGATCTGATGCAGTAGTTAGTATGTTTGATGCCTTCATGGCTCAGATAGGATTTATGTGTTATGTGCTGTGTGTTATGTGTTCCGGGCTACGGCCCGATGTAGTATGCAGTATATGTATTCATGCTAGTTGATATGTTATGCTATGCTATGTTCAGTCAGTTTCCGGACTTCGGTCCGATGCAAGGGGCAAGGCCCCAGTTAGTCCGGACTTCGGTCCGATGCAGGGGACAAGGTCCCAGTCAGTTTCCGGACTTCGATCCGATGCAGGGGGCAAGGCCCCAATTAGTCCGGACTTCGGTCCGATGCAGGGGACAAGGTCCCAGTCAGTTTCCGGACTTCGGTCCGATGCAGGGGGCAAGGCCCCAGTTAGTCCGGACTCCGGTCCGATGCAGGGGACAAGGTCCCAGTTAGTCCGGACATCGGTTCGATGTAGTGGGCAAGGCCCAGTATGTACTTTATATGTTATTGCATGGTTTGTGTTAGATTGGGGGAGCTCACTAAGCTTCGTGCTTACGGTTTTCAGTTTTGGTTTCAGGTACCCAGTTTTCAAAAGAGGAGCTCGGGAAGATTGCAGTACACACACCATAGTCAGATAGCCTGGGAATGTTTGACTCTGATAATGATATTATGTTTTGAATTAATACTCGAGAATTTATGTTATGACTTATGATACAGTTTTTATAAATATGATTTTAGTAATGTTTTTAAAGAAATTTTTGGGTCGTATTTTTGGGTCGTTTCAAGTTGGTATCAGAGCCTTGGTTTGAGGGATTTGGACATGCTCTCGAGCGTGTCTGGACGCAAACCGAGGGATTGGTATAAAGATTTTCAAAAATGAAAGGACGGTTTTGTAAAAAGAGAGTTTTGAGAAAGAAAATGGTTTTTGAAAAGTAAAAAGAATTCAGAAAGAAGGAACTTTGAAAAGAAAAAGGGTGTGGTGCATGCAATCAGCCGAGCTCAAGTAAGTACTCCCAATTTACCCATACAAGTTATGTATGATTATCATTATCAGCTTCAGTTTCAGTTCAATTTCAGTTTCAGTTTCAGCTTTAGTAGAACAACATGCTAGAATAGGACTAAGGATCTAGGATGATGCCTTATGTGCCTATTTTATGTGTTTCAGCTTGATAAGAATTGCATGCTAGTATTGAGTAGGCAGTAGTAGGATAGCCTGTGTAGGTTATGCCTGATAGCATGAGCTTAGCAATTTATGCTAGTGCAGTTTCTTGTTATGAGAATTGTTTTGCCTGAGTACGTTTCCTTTATCCGAATGCTGCTTGCTTTGTGCTTTGTGGGACTCTGAGTGATGGGAGTTATCCATTAGGTGAATACTTCACATCACATGTGATCAGGGTTGGATAATCTCAGAGTGCTGGATTTGGCCCTACTGCGCAGCTCTCGTCTGAGTCCAACCGTTGTAGGGACGAGACTTTTACTCGAAGGATTATCCGAGCCTCATTACATGTGATGGTATTCAGGTGTTGGCTAAGTGGCATTACAAGGAGGCCTTCAGCAGCTGAGGACTGTTTGGGTAGAGCCAGAGGTTCCCTAGGGCAAGCCTAGGATGAGAGTAGCAGAGATCAGTAGAAGAGTAAAGGGGACTTGGTGGAGTTGAGGTAACTCTTGAGGAAAGTACGGGTAGATGTGGAAGGTAGTAGGGGCCCATACTACTGAAAGCAGAGGATCCGTACTCGATTCAAGAGGGGCCGAGACAAAACCAAGGAACTAGTAGAGTGTGTGAAAGATCCCTCAGCGGTAGTGTGTAAATTGATCAAGAATTGTTATATTTTCAGCATGGGGACGTTGCGCGAGATATCAGTTGGCAGTTCAGGTGCAGGGGAGGGGTCTGGCTCGGGCTTTAGAGCCGGGCAGCTTGATGATCAGATGAGGGATTTCATTTCCGCAGAGATTGTGCGCAACATCATCGATCAGACTCCAGTGATCTTCGGTTCAGTTAGAGAGGCCATTGTGGAGCTCATGGACAGTCATCTTGAGGCCTTTAAGGCCGGGATGGTTTCAGGACAGATTAGGGCTCGTCTAGGTCCCGAATCTTATGGAGTTCAGGGATCCATTAGGGAGGGAGATCCCATTTCTAGTTCCTGCCATCAGGGGGCAGGGGTGAGTGGGGCATTCTGTCTCCAAGAGAGACCTTTGCATGATTGGATACTTGAGGAAGTTTCGCGAGCCATTCGTGAGGATCTGTCCGACATGGTTGTGAGGATCACTAATAGATTGATAGCGAGGCTCCAGGATCAGACAACTGTTGTTCAGTCGGCAGGCGTTGCCGTTGGGGTAACGCAGGAGCGAGAGTTGGGCAGGGGGTCGGAAAGGAAGAGGAAAATGGATGAGAATCAGGTAGCCACAGGTTCGGGTAAGAGGCCCAAGGGTTCGGATTTGAGGACGAGGAAATACCAGAGCCGCAGTCTATGCGGGAAGTGCGGAAGGACGCACATGGGTGTGTGCAGGCGTAGGAGTGGTGGCGATGCCGGATGTTTCAAGTGCGGCCAGATTGGCCATTTTAGCAGGGATTGCATTATTACTATCGCCCAGGAACTTGATCCGATATGTTTCCATTGCAGTCAGAGGGGACACAAGAAGGCCCACTGTCCGAGTTTGTATTCAGCAGGGCAGGCGCCAGCTCCTGCCCTTGGGACGTCAAGTACCGTCAGTGGTTGTCAAGGCCGGGCAAGGGTGCCTACGGCTCGAAGCCGAGTTTCTCCGGTGGATTTCAGCATGGATTCGAGCAGCACTGAGTAATGGAGGTATGTAATTTTGTTTTTTTTTCTGTCAGCTTATGTTATGATTATATTGTTATGGTTCTGCATCAATTGTGGTATAAGTGTTGTGTTATGGAGTGGCTTGCTTGTGATTATGTTATATGCCATTTGCATACCTCGGATAATTGGTTGGTAGTTAGGGGATGTGCTCTTATGGAGAAGGTTTCGGAGGATGCAGTAACTGTAGCATGGTTGGGAGAGATTTGGTTCGTTTCGCTAGTTCGGAGTGGTTAGTGTTTGGGATGAATTGGTTAAATTCCTACCTGGCGGGCTTGGGTTCCCCAGTAGACGTTTTGGAATGGTAGTAAGGGTCAGGATCTCTTTTGAATGTGAAGCAGCAAGGGGTAAGCAGGATCGAAGTGGGGGAGAACCCTCCGGTTATACATGGATAAGAGTCACGTAGACCCAGAATGAGTGTGCGGCCTCTGAGAAGAAGTGGTAGTAGCACAGTGATGGATGGATTGAGAAGTTCAGAATTGGGAGTTCGAGAACTTTTCCCAGCAGTTAGTTCATGTAATGGAGGTGGTTAGAAGCTGGTTAGGAATCCAAGATTTGAGAACCACCTGTAAAGGCTCAAGTGAGTCGGAATGAGGATCTGGAGAAACGGTTAGCAGGAGATGTCTTCGTATTAGTAGCCAGTGGCAGAGCCAGCATGCAGGGTTATGTGGATTCAGGAGTTGGGAATTTGGAACTTCCCAACAATAGCTTCTTATATCTGGATTAGTAGACGGTTGGTTCGGGAACCAAGCCTAAGAGTTCCTCAACGAAGTGCTGAGCATTCAAGGATATAGGATGTCGAGGATGATGCAGTAATTCAAAGACTGAGAGTTGGTTTTGAGAAATCAGGATGAGGATTCACGAGCGAGACTAGGGATAGTCAGGATGTCCTCGGGATAGTAGTAGTAGTGTTGTAAGTCTGCGGGGATAGCCGTAGCATTCACTAGCAGTCAGATAGTAGTAGTAGTGTTGTAAGTCTGCGGGGATAGCTGTAACGCCCGTAGATCCGGGCTAGTCAATTTAGAGACGATAAGCATCAAAAAATGACTTTTTTATGGAAGATTATTTATAAGTATTAATCTTAACCAAGTTGTAGTATATGTCACAAGGTTTCCGTGCATATAAAGAACGCCAAAATCCGAGTTATAACGAAGAAGTTATGACCTGTCGAAGTTTCGCGACAGAACCGGCACGACCCAGCGCGACCCATCGCGACATAAATAGTGAACTTAAGGTAGATATATATATCTATCCTTATTGATCTAAATGAGAATTGAAGATCTCATCGATAGTAGTGCAACGACGGAAAGACGGACGGAATCGGAGTTCAGATGAAGGAGTTATGAATTTCGAACGGAGTTTTCCTGTCCCGGCCTACTAAAAATAATATATAAGTAATATACTTATAATATATTAAAAATAAAGTCAAAATTAGCAAACGGAGTCTAAACGAGATTTGTAGATCATAATCTCACCTTCGCGGCGATATAAAGAACGTCGAAAATGGAGTTCGTATGTGAAAGTTATGAATTTCTGAAGTTCGGGGCGCGAAACCCCAAAACTGTCAGGGACCACGACGTGGCAAGCAGTGCCACGACGTGGAAAGTGTCCTGACACCTCCGGGAGGCCCCCAGATGCAACTTGGGATGACGCATGCAGTGATGATCAAGCCCACGACGTGGCAAAAGGATCCCACGACGTGGCAAGGGCCAAATTTGCCCTATAAATAGATTTGAAGGGCCAGCCGACTATGGTTGCTCCATCCCTTCTCTCCCACTCCCGATACAACCTCTAAGCCCTATTTTAACCCCCCGAAGCCCCGGTATCAACCCCGAGACCCGAAGCAAGTCCCGAAGCCCGAAGATCCCGAGAAGAAAAGAGTTTCCGAGCCGAAGCTCTGCCCACGAGAAACTAGGTGTGTGAAGTGGTCCCAGTTTCACCGAAGAATACTACTTCTACAAGTCGTAGTGTTGTCCGATCATCTTCTGATCAAGTGAGTGTATAGTCCCTTTCATAAACACGATTATAATACAAGTATTGTTTGAATGTACTAAGTATATGTTTTGGGTGAGTGTGTGGTCACTTTCTTCTAACACATAAATATTAAGTATTTGTTATGAAATACCTGCTATGTGTTTATATATTGTTTGCTTATTTGAGATGAGTATGAAATGGATGAACTATATAAGTTTTAATGAGTTAAACTGTATGTATATTTTGTATCTACGAATATGTTGGGTAGGACATGGGTAGATGAGATCCGTGAGTATGGATCAGATCAAGAGGTTAGTTTTAGATCCGTGAGTATGGATTAGATAAAGAGGTTGGATTTAGATCCGAGAGTATGGAATAGGAAAAGAGATAAACTTGTTATTAATCCGGGAGTATGGATTAAGACATAGTAAATTGTCCCTAGTCCGGGAGTATGGATTGGGCACATTTTAGATCCGGGAGTATGGATCAGACCAATAGGTAAACTTGTCATTAATCCGGGAGTATGGATTATGACATAGTAAATTGTCCCTAGTCCGGGAGTATGGATTGGGCACAGTTTTAGATCCGGGAGTATGGATCAAACCAAGAGATTAGTTTAGATCCGGGAGTATGGATTAGACCAAGAGGTTAGTTTTAGGTCCAAGAGTATGGATCAGGTGGAGAGATTAGTTTAGATTCGTGAGTAGGGATCAGATAAAGAGGAAAAGTTTAGATACGAGAGTGTAGATCGTGGCATTGTGAGGATCAATGGGGTGGGATAAGAGTTGCTTTTTATATGGTGAAATTATATAATTTTGGATGTTCTATATATATTTATATGATATAACATTGTGGGATGAAAACCCTATATGCTCACCAGGCTCCCAAGCCTGACCCACTCAGTTTAATTGTATCACAGGTATCGATACGAAGCTGCTTTGCACTGAGAGATTAAAGGAGATGTAAATCACTAGAGTTAATGAATGTATGTTCTGTTTATGCTTATGTGTCTGTATCGGAACATGACATCCCGAGGTTTTATTATTTAATGAAAATACATTCTCTTTGAGAAATGTTTTGATAAGTTTTTTATCATATCTTGTTTTGGAAACAAATTCCGCAACCGTTTTCTTTAAACGAGTACTCTGATTTATAAAACAAAGCATAAACAAATCGGTCTTTTCTGGCCGTAAAATTGGGGATGTCACAATAGCCGTAGCATTCACTAGCAGTCAGATAGTAGTAGTAGTGTTGTAAGTCTGTGGGGATAGCCGTAGCATTCACTAGCAGTCAGATAATAGTAGTAGTGTTGTAAGTCTGCGGGGGGTAGCCGTAGCATTCATTAGCAGCCAGATAGTATTTGAGAGTTGTGAGTCCGCGGGTGTAGCCGTGGCTTTTATCAGAATGGTAGCAGCATGAGCGCGTGGTTGAACGCGGGAACATAGTAATTCCCACCCGTTCGGGTGCAGCAGTGGGGATATGGGAATCCACGGGTTAGATTCGGATTTCCCAAATGGTTCAGTGATAGCTAAGTCAGCAAATTTTGGCTATAGATCGTCACATCAATTATGAGATCAGAGTAGCAGTGGACCGTTAGGGTTCGGGTATGTTAAGGGCTGCCGTCAGTCTGGGAACCATCATGTTGTTGGCCATGGAATGGATGATGTCAGGATGTGATGTATGGACCCGATCGGTTGGATCAGAAGGTTGTTAGATCCACAGCGACAGGATAACTAGTGGAAACTAGTTCCAGAGAAAGATTTCGTTCAGAAGTCGTGGAAGCGACTAAGTGAGGAGTCCTTAATTCCGCGTTTGAGTCGGAATTCAGTGTTTCAGTAAGTTCAGTGTTTCAGGCAGTTTAGAGTTTCAGGCATGATCAGTATTAGTATTTGCGTTGGAATGCAAGTGTTGGCGGTATAGTTGGTTGAATTGGAAATGGCAAGTCTCTCTCAGCAGGATCAGTTGAGCCTTCGGCCGAGTATAAGTGATATGTAAGGATAGCTAGACAGGTAGCTTTTCTTCAGGATGAAAGGCTCGAGTTAGTAGGAGTTGAGTAATCAGGTGAGAGATAAGCAAGCTGATTCCAGCAACATCGATTCAGTATGGGTGGCAGAATGGATAGAACAGTTATAGACAATCGAGGTATCTTCCGGAGTCGCTGGGAGCGGCTAGGAGATTGCGATGGAGTGTAGTGACCAGTGGGAGTTCGGTAACTCAGATATTGGCAGAATAGTTGAACAAGGGTAGTCTCAGTGCATCCAGTAGGCGGATGAGAGGCAACAGGATTTTCAGTCGGTGGAAGTAACGTTGAGGAAATTATGGAAAAGAAAAGGATTCAGTATGTACCAATGGTAGTGATGGCATTGTGAATGGCTGGAGTGAAGGACAAAAAGGGTGTTAGATTTCCCAGACAGAGAGTTGGAGGCAGTTTGCAGGCAGTTGGTCATAGCAAACTTCTAGGACGAAGTTTAGTTTAAGTGGGGTAGAGTTGTAACACCCCAAAGTTTGGAAAGCCAAGAAAAAAAAAGAAAACCTCAAGTTCAGGGGGAGACTCGGCGAGTCCATGGAGGGACTCGGCGAGTCCGAGCGGGATCCGGGTTGTGGTGTAAGCGACCGACTCGGCGAGTCGGCCAAGGAGACTCGACGAGTTGGGTATGAGCGAGGAAAAAGCCTAAATCCGGGATTTGGAGCCTATTTAAGCATCTCATTCTCTTTCCTAGGGTTCCTTTACTGCCTCTCTACCCCAGAACACCAAACCCTAGCCGCTATATCCGTTTTTGAGCTAGATCTTGCCTTGTAGAGTGCACTAAAGCTTGGAGAAGGAAGAAAAGCCTAGGAGGTGCAAGAAGGGACTGTAGATCCGAGATTGAGAAGACATTTCAGACCAGTTGGAGGTAATAAGCTGTTGCTTGGACTCCCTTTGCACCTAGATCAATTCTTATATGTGAGTTTTGGTCATTGTTGGTATGATATGTAGCCAACCGAGTTGGAGGTTCAGATATGAGGTTGCTACCTCAGATCCATGTTTGTTTTGGTCTTGAATTCCCTAAAGTATCAGCCCTTGGTATGTTGAAGAAGTATGTTTGCCATAAACCCTAGTTTAGGGTGTTTTGAGCCTAGATCTCTTAATCTACACGTAAAGTTTGCCACTTTACGTGGGGGATAGTCCCTAGAAGTATGGATCTATGAGTTGGAAACTCTGTTTCGCTCGAAAAGCCATTGCATGAATTGAGGACTGGATAGACTCGACGAGTCCTTCGAGTGGACTCGGCGAGTAGCTTGAAGATGAGGAGGAACTCGACGAGTAGGATGAACAACTCGTCGAGTCGGATGAAGTTAGGCATGGACTCGGCGAGCTGGATGAGAAACTCGACGAGTTGGTTGAAGATTGTCTAGGACTCGACGAGTCTGTTCTTGGACTCGGCGAGTCAGATCGTGAAACCCTAAACCCTTCGAGTTGGGGCTCAAATCAGTGAGTCGGGTGGTGACTCAGCGAGTTGGACAGGACAGGAATTGGAACTAGTTGGACTCGGCGAGTCGAGTCGCGAATAAGAAAGACCCAAAGCATATGAACTCGGCGAGTCAGTAGGTAGACTCAGCGAGTAGGGTTGACCCGGAAGGTTGACCTTGACCAGAATTGACCTAGTGACATTTGGAGGTCAGTTGGACTAAGTGTTATATTGGTATTGGTAGCTCAAGGAGCTAGTGGAGCAGCAGTCGAAGTCAGAGGTCAGGTAGCAGTCAAAAGGATTAGCAGCAACAGTTCAGCAGCATCAGGTGAGTTTCCTTCCAGTAGAGACGGGTCTAAGGCCACAATGCCGGCCCGTTCAGTTAGCAGTAGTTTCCGGACTTCGATCCGATGCAGTAGTTAGTATGTTTGATGCCTTTGTGGCTCAGACAGGATTTATGTGTTATGTGCTATGTGTTATGTGTTCCGGGCTACGGCCCGATGTAGTATGCAGTATATGTATTCATGCTAGTTGATATGTTATGCTATGCTATGTTCAGTCAGTTTCCGGACTTCGGTCCGATGCAAGGGGCAAGGCCCCAGTTAGTCCGGACTTCGGTCCGATGCAGGGGACAAGGTCCCAGTCAGTTTCCGGACTTCGGTCCGATGCAGGGGGCAAGGCCCCAGTTAGTCCGGACTTCGGTCCGATGCAGGGGACAAGGTCCCAGTCAGTTTCCGGACTTCGGTCTGATGCAGGGGGCAAGGCCCCAGTTAGTCCGGACTCCGGTCCGATGCAGGGGACAAGGTCCCAGTTAGTCCGGACTCCGGTCCGATGCAGGGGACAAGGTCCCAGTTAGTCCGGACATCGGTTCGATGTAGTGGGCAAGGCCCAGTATGTGCTTTATATGTTATTGCATGGTTTGTGTTAGATTGGGGGAGCTCACTAAGCTTCGTGCTTACGGTTTTCAGTTTTGGTTTCAGGTACCCAGTTTTCAAAAGAGGAGCTCGGGAAGATTGCAGTACACACACCATAGTCAGATAGCCTGGGAATGTTTGACTCTGATAATGATATTATGTTTTGAATTAATACTCAAGAATATGTTATGACTTATGATACAGTTTTTATAAATATGATTTTAGTAATGTTTTTAAAGAAATTTTTGGGTCGTATTTTTGGATCGTTTCATACCCGAAGCCCAATATGATCCAATCTTCCAAATTGGGGCGAAAATCCGTCATGGACCTAAATCCAAAGGATCCCAAAATACTTGAAAAGCCCAAAATCAGAAGTCTAATGGCCCAAAAGGCCCAATCTTCAAAGTCCAAAGCATAACCCAATACCAAAAACGTCAAGCTCAAAAGTCCATTTGCTGAGTACGTGGGGCGTACTCAGCTAGTACGCTTAACGTACTCCTTTCGGGGCCAATGCATGTAGCGTACCAGCTGGGTACGCCCATCGTACTCCCCAGACTACCAACCCATTCCATTAAGCACTTAATCGGTTAATACAACATGTTAAACTCTCAAATCTGATTCTAAAAGGGTAACTTATCACGTAAAGTTGGCAAATTTTCACCCATGCATGGCTTAGTGGAACTCAAGGCTCAAAAAGAGCTTAATAATGGTCTTAATACTTGCATGGACCAATATCCTCCATAAAGTTTGCATTTTTAAGAACTAGGGACCTCATTGGTGCGAAGATCTAACATCCATGGCTTCTGGAGTAGATCAAAAGCTCGACTTTGAACTCAAAAGACTTCAAAATGCATATATAACCCCATTAAAATGGATTTAGCACAAAGGACCAACAATGTGGGAACTTTTGACCTCAAAGGTCTTGCTAAGGTGAAGGTAACTTTGGATCAACAAGCTCAAGTTACTCCTCTAAATGTTCCACTTCTTCTTCTTCACCACAAAACACCAACAAACTCACTTTCAATCTCTAACCTCACCATATACACTCAGGGTTACGTTTTCAGGGTAAAAGGAGATGGAGGTTGGTCTGTAAATGTCCAAGAGGTGGATTAAGATGTTTAAATAGGGTATAAATCCTCAAAATTAGGGTTTGCCCAAACCACCATTACGCCCAACCTACGTGGGAGAAGCCTGCGACCAACAAAGAGCTAGTACGCTAAGCGTACTCATAGAGTACGCCCCGCGTACTAGCCAGGGGCCAAAATGAAAAGGATTTGCATTAAGGGATAAAAGGAAACTTACTAGAATACAAATGTTACACTTTATCCATGCATGGCGTAAATCGATCCAGATATGAGTGTTAGAGCTCTAGAAATAAGGGTTAAGAACTTAATGGATTAAATTGATACATGACGTTACCACGGAGTGGCTATGTTCTTTCCACGACGTGGTGGAAACGATTTTGGCGACCAATTTGGCGTCTAGCTACCACAACGTGGCCATGTGTGGTCACGACGTGGTAACCCGAATATTTACTCGATCATTGACTTTTTGACTAAGTTTGAATTTAGGTTAGGGTTCATGTCTTAGGTTAAGAATTGACCCTTATAAAATGTCTAGGTGAGTGTTGTATTGGTTTCTTTGCGGGTGATGATCTATAAAGGTATTTGCTTATGTCAGCGAGATAAGTTTTTTCACTATACTTTGGACTACACTTTGGATCCTTTGTATGATAGGATGTTGATATGTTGTATGGTTCTATTAGGCATGTAGATTTTTTTTTATCATTACATGTGCTTGTTTTTTTTGGTAGTTTATTGTTATGTGTATATGCCAACATATTGTGGTTAAGTTTAGGTGGTTCAGTTGTGTGCTGAAGGTCTAGATATTCGAGAGGTCCAACTTTATGTTGTAGGCCAAAGGAGGGTGGTCCAACTTCATGTTGTGGGCCTAAGGGGGCGGTCCAACTTTATGTTGAAGGCCTAGGTGGTGGGCCATCCTTACACTGCAGGCCTTGTGTGCATGCATTGTATATGTATTGTTGTGTGGAGTATTTTGGGGAACTCACTAAGCTTTGGTTTACATATTTTAATTTAAATGTTTCAGGTACTAATGAGGATCGGGGGATCCAAAGGCGTGACTGTACACACTATCCCAAAGACTTTATGTTTTTTGGAGATGTTATGTCACTATACTCTAATTGATTATGGTTTGCAAAGCAATTATTTTTATGGTGTTGACTTTTATGAAAATGGCTATTATTTTTTTTTTTAAATTTGAAAAATGTTACCATAAAGTCAAAGGGATGTTTGAGATTGTTTTTTAGGCAAAAATGTTTATTAACGTTTGATGGGGACAAAGTGAGTTTTTAAAAATGTTTGGATTATTTTTGTGGTGATAATGACCAATAAGTCAATAATTTAAGTGTTTGGTTTTAGATCTTATTTTTAATTTTAAGTTATTTTGGTTAAAAAGCTAATATATATATATATATATATATATATATATATATATATATATATATATATATATATATATATATATATATATATATATATATACTAGCCGTCTACCCGCGCAAAGCGGTGGGCGGCGAATAATTTGATCTCTTTAGAATTAAAACCATTTTGCGTTCGCTTCGAGAAATGAATATTAAATGACATCTATTTTTTCAAGAGCATTACCATACCATATTAAGGGGGTGTTTCGCTAAGCTTTTTTTTAAAATAACTTATTAGGTTCCACATCACTATAAGTTAAAAAAGTGTTTGGATTAAAATAACTTATTCCGGTGGGGAACCTCTAATACGTCATTTTTTCGTAAGTTACCCTACACTTACTTATTAACTTATAAGCTAATAAACTAATAAGCAATAAGTTTTTTTTGCCAAACACCCCTTAAATGGTTATTATTTCCATTTATATATACCCAAACCACTTGTACTGTTTATCGTCCTCTTTTTTTTTTTTTTTTTTCGATTGTCTTAATTCCTTTATTAGTTTAATGTCCTACTAAGTAAAATGCTAAAATATATAAATAATAGTTTATAAAAATAAACCTTTAGAATATCAGGTGTTGTATTTCAAAAGTCGATAAATAGGCCTTTGAGAAGTCCAAAATACTTAGGTGTCAACTTGTTCATTGTGATTTTAAACAAAGTTTGGTCACAAATTAAAACATTTTCAACGATGGTATGTAATTCAAGGATTCATATTGATTTAGGTTCTCGAAACCTTAAAATATTAAACAAAATCTATATAGAACCTTATAATAAGGACAATAATCACCGTAATCAGGAAGTTTATTTGATGAAACTTGATATTATAAGGACCAATGATGAAAAATGTTTCATTTTCAGACTAAACAAGATGAAAAATATACAAACTACCTTAATCATGTCAAATCTTGTGTTTAACCGTTCTTTATTGCAAAAGTAAGATTCTAAAATATACAAACTAATGATAATACAATGCTCTAACTGACTCTCTTAGTTGAGTTCTTTGAACCTGCAAAGTCAACACATTAAAGAAACATAGTAAAAACCTTTTTAGGAACAAACCTGATATATAATAAAGCTTTCACCCAATATATTTATAAGATAAAAATACAAAAAGTTAAAAATGATGAAATCAATTACAAGTAAGGATTAAAATAAAAACCTGTTAAGAAAGAGCCATCTGCAGGAGGGATATTTGAATCAACATGTATTTTCTGATGGTTTGAAATTTTGAATTATCCGAAATTCAGGGAAAGTGATAGAATTTGTTGAGAAATATAAGGATTCAAAACATAGGTTAAAATTTAATATTATTTTATTGATAACTAGTTGTACTATTAGTTTAATGATTTCAACGTCTTAAAAAAATAATATTATTTTATTCAATCTATTTTTAGAAATAGTAAGATTTCTTTTATAAGATAGTATATATATATATATATATATATATATATATATATATATATATATATATATATATATATTAAAAAGCTAATGGAAAATTTTCAAGTATTTCTAAATTTTTTGTTTTTTAATAAGTTTGGTCGGGATACCATTTTACCACTTTTTTTTTTTTTTTTTTTTTTTTTCCTATCATCCCCTCATCCATAGGAAATTGTAACATCTCCTCATCTTGTATTTTTTTTTTAATCTTTTTTTATTAAATATATATAATTATAATTTAATAGTTTTCTAAATATTTAAAATAATAAAAGATGAATATTTCATTAATTTAATAATAAAAACAATTACATAGAAAAAACAACAAATTAACTAAAATAAACAACGTAAAATAAGTGTACTTGAAATATTTTTTTCATAATTTCTTCTCTTACCCACAAAACCATCACGAGTTCGTCTCCCGAAAGATGGTTGATGGATTGCGTTAAAAATTTCATACCACAACTTTTTTGCTTCTTCTTTTTCCTTTCTTTTCTCGATCAGATTCTCTTTTTTGAATTGCAAACGTCTTTTGAAATCCAATTTATATATTGCAAAGCTACTTGTCACCTTGTGCACGTCATCACCTTTGTCTGATCCCGATGCATCAGACGAAGACCCTATATTTTTTATTTATCTCTACCAATCAAACGAAATATCTATTCAAGCTTAAACACGACATCTTGGTTCAAGTCTAACCCGAAAACGAGTATTTGATGAAGTTGTATAACTCTTTTAATAATTTTTAGTTCTTTTTGAACCACCTTATTTTTCTTCTTTTTTCAATCAAGCCTTCCCATTTTGGTGACATGATTAAAATTTCAAAACCTCTGACAAATTTGAGTGGCTTCCGGTTATTGTATATTTAAAATATTTCAAACAACGTCTTGAAAATGTCTTTATCATTTTACCCGCTTTTTCTTTGGTTCATCAAGTTGTTGTACACTCTGTTGAACTTTGTAACCATCTTGTTTATTTCACAAAACTTTGGCATACATTGGTGCTTTGAACGATAGTTGCCAAGACCTATTTCGTTAAGAAATCATTCAATAATGCACTGTCAAAATCTTCTTGTGCTTATGCATTTTCCTACATGAGATCCTTTGAAGCGTGGATCAATGACTTCGCTAATTTTTCCTTTTCTTTTGGTGTTTATTGCCGATGAGATGTCTTTCCTTTTATAGTCGGGGATTTTCCTGTTGATTTAGGATTAGATGGTACGGGTTTAGGTAGGTTGCATTTTCTGACGAAATTTAATTCATGATTTGGTTGGGGGTTGGCTTCTCGGAATTTACTTGGGAAGAGCGAAAAAATTATGAAAATAGAATGGGTTAACGGGTGATGTTGAGTAATATCATGATATTTGTTGATAGTGAAAGTGTCGGGGTTGGGGTGAAAATTTTAAGCATCAAGTCGTGGTTGATAAACCGACTAATCGACAACACTATTTCGAATCGCCGTTGTTGAACCACTTGCCTGCAACTTGTTTCAAGAGGATCTTTTAGGCAACTTTGGTGAGAAAGTTGTTTAAATTCATTTTGGTAATAGAAAGTGTAGAGTTTTGTTTGAATTGAATAGTAAAAAGTATAATAGTTATGTGAAATAAAATATTACATAGTATGATATTTTTAGTGGTTTATTTATTTATTTTTTGAGAAATTGCCATCTATAGTCGATGAATGAAATAATAAACAGGACACAATGAAAGTACATTGCACAGAATGGACACCCATCATCGCACATTGGTCGGTGTAGTGTTTATCACGGTATGAACACAATACCTTATAATGCGCAAGATGTTTATTTTGATATACTTAACTTTTCAAAAAATAATAATAATAAGTCTATAATTGTTTTGTAAAACAATCTTAAACATCCATATTTTTTTTTGAGTTCCATAACAAAGCAGGTGCTACTTTTGTTATTTTTGAACCAAATAGAAATAAAAAAAATTGTAATTTACTCGGTTGAAATGAATTTTATATCTCGTTTTCTTAAATTTTAATTCGCTTAAATTCAAAATCATCGATTTTTAATTCTTTTGATTAAAAGTTTGATCTTTAAAAAAAATTAAAATTAAGATTAGGATTTAGTAGGGGAGGAGTTATCCTATTCTTTTTCAAAAAGGAAATAAACAGAACCCAGACTCCTCTCTCGCCCCAAACGCATATCTTTGATATCTTCTCGTTCTTCCAACTCTTCTTCTTCTTCTTCTTCTTCTTCTTCTTCTTGCTGCTAACTGCTAAGGACGGCTTCTGTTTTTAACACTTCAGGTACAGATATAGTTAATCTGTACATTATCTTTGATTATGCGTTTACAACGCCTTCTTTATATAATTACTACCTCTTTTCGTTTTTCTTTTTTTCGTTTTTTTTTTCTTCAGGAAATTGTGATTGTTTCATAATGACGGCCGGTGTTTGTGAGGTTGAAATTGAGAATGTTAATGTTTTTTCCGGTGATTCCTCATGTAAGTTTGTTGGTGGGAGTGATGAGGTGATCGGTGGTGGTGGGAGAATGGTTGAATGCTCTGCCTTGGGCACTAATTTCATTGTTCTTGGGTCTGCAATTGCAAAGGAAGGTGAGGTGGACGACATTAACGAAGAAGTGAACAGCAAAAAAAAGTTCAACTGTAAATCAACTTGGAAGGCTGAAGAGTGGTGCCGTTTTTGAGGACTCTGTGAACATTCATCTGGACGTGAGCCATGGAGAGATTGGGCAAGTCTCTGCAACAACCTGTGAAGTGGAGAAGTTAAACGGTTTTGAAGACTTGGGTGATGTAGTCTTGACAGTTAAAGTCTCAGGTTATGTAGTCAAGACAGTTGAAGACTCGGAGGACGTGGTCCAGACAATTGAAGACTCATGATATGTGGTTCAGACAGATGTGTTCCAGACAGTTGAGGACTTGGGTGATGTGGTTCAGACAGTTGAAGAGTTGGATGATGTTGTCAAGCCAGTTGAAGACTCATGTTATGTGGTCCAAACAGTTGTGGACTCGGGTGATGTGGTCCAAACAGTTGAACACTCGGGTTTTGCTAATGATCCAGTGGAGAATGGGGATACTGAAGTAACAATTGTTGATGAGGATGCCAAGTCATGGGAGCAAGTGAAAGGTAATCCAGAATTCATAATACAAGATATTGAATTTCTTGAATTAGATGTTAAATCTGAGGATCGTAACAAGGAGAATGTTGAAATTATTGATGACGATATTGAATCTCAAATTGTGGTTATCGATGATGTTCAAAATACTTGCAACCAAGATGTTGATAGTGAGTTTCAACAATTATTTGAAATTGATGATAATAAGGAATCTAAAATGTTGGTTATGAAAAATGTTGAAGATACTCCAAGCTCAGATGATGATATAACACAATCAGTTATGGCTGAACATGAACAAGAGACAGAAGCCAGCAATTATCCAATCACATATCATACTACAATTTCACAGGTAGAGATTGATTTTCCTGATGTCAATGATGAAAAACAAACAGAAGAATTTGAAGTTAAGGAAAATCCTATTGTCCCCAAATTAATCTTCCCTGATTCATTAGTGAGCCCTGATATAACGATGCAGTTTGGCTCATTCAGTCTTTATAAGAAGGATCAAAATTAGGAGACTGAACCCACATGCAGTGCCAACAGTAATAATCTTGAAATAGTTCTTGATGATTTACAAGGAAACATAAGTGTTGACAAGGTAGTCAAAGATACGGGTGACATGGTTCCTATGTTTTTTGTAGAGGCTTCAAGTGAGTTTATTAATCTTCAAATTGAAAATACTGATAGCAAGGTATGATTTCACTTTTTTTACTTTCTATTGTTCTTATACAAACATCTGACCAGTTTTCTATCATGTAGTATACTATATGTTGTAGTTCATAGTTGGTTTTTATTCTTGAAGCAGATACACAAAATGGAGGATATGATACACCATGAACCATTGGGCTTAAAAGATAAGAATCAGTTCATTTGCAAAATCAAGCAATCGAAGAGTTATGTTTCAAATATGGGAATCCATGATGAAACTCAACATGCCTTAAACCAGAAAAGGGAGATAGAGGAGCACCTGAAGGTACATATATCACCACTTTGTATGATTCTTAGACTACATTTTAAAGGGATAAATAGCTTAAATTTTGAATTGTATGCAGAATTCAGAAAAAGAAATCAACTCATTAGAAGATAATGTATCAAAACCTGAACCTGAAGGGGCGGCTTTAGAAATAAAGAAAACACATGAATAAAATGATAAGTTAAGGAAAGAAGAAACTGAAGGCAAGTTAAAACAGCAAATTCAGTTGGAGAAGGTAAGTTTATTTATTTTAGCATATTATATCCATAAATTTGACTTTTATACAGGATGTTTTTTTTCCTGGTTCTTTTTGTCAAAAAAAGAATACTCTTTGGTTCATACATATACACATTAGGTAAACAGTCTCACAACCAACATGAGAAAAGTGTGTTTAGAATTGTAACATGTTTTTTTAGGCATCATGTAACCAATCTAAGTTTTTGCAGGTGAGAGAAAAATGGTTAAGAAAAAAAAAAAGAAAGGAAGAAGACAATTGGAGACAACTACATCAGTATGACCAACGAAATTGAGACAAATTTGTCAAAGCAGATGAAACCAAAAACCATCTTCGCTTTGGTTGTTATTTTAATTTTAATCTTTTTAGCTTACTATATAAACTAAAATATTCTCTTAGTTTTTTTATAACATTTTATAGATAGATTTTGAGTTTTGAGGTTGTAGGGTGGTTTTTAGTCTGCACATATAGTTATCGTTATTTACTTATTGGTTAAATAAATATTCTCTAAATTTTTAGTCTCTTTCATGGGAACGTACGTGGCCACATTATGAGATTCTTTTGTACTTATTTATTGGAGTTTAAAGAACAAGTAATTGACATCCAAATGGCTAAAGGGTATTGAATATTGATGACTATAAAATGACAAGTAGGGACTATACAGTAATATTCTTGATAGAAATGTGGCATTAGTTCATTAGTTGTCCTATTTAAAAGTTGCTTTTAATGTTGGTTAAACTGTTTAATATAAATAATTAACAAGAGTTTAGATAACTAAGATAAATAACATTGAATGATAAATTGAAACAAAGAAGTCACCAAAAGACTTCAATTAGCTCTACTTATATTTGGATTTTGGAAAACTTATGAAAATAGATAATACATAACTGAAATTTAGAAAAAAATTTGACACTTTTTCATGAAATTAAAGGTATTTTAGAGAATAATTTACCTGATTATAACTAAAACAATAACTTGTCCAATTCATGGTTTTAAGAGCTAATAGGTAGAACTTGAAGGTATTATTTTTTTGATTTGCCTGAAATGACTTTAAAGATATTCGATCTTTCTCTTCCATTTGCTGCGTTTTTATAATTTTCCTTAAACATTGTACTCAAAAGATGAATAACAATTCATTCTTGAATTTAAGCAATTAGAGAGATATCGTGATTAACTAGCTTCGGTATGCAAAACGAATTAGCCCACCGAGAGGGACAAATGAAATGCTCAAATAGCCCAAAAGTTGAGGTGCGACTGCGACCCAGAAGGAAAACCAACCGAAAGAGTAGGTAAGTTCATTTCTTTTAGCATGTTACACATTTCATTTTGACTTTTTGAAGATGCTTTTTTTGTTCTTTTTTCTGTCCATTTTGTCAAAAAAGAATAGCTTTTGGTTCATACATATACAACTGACTCCACAAACATGTAAAAAGGGAAAATGGGCGGGTCCCACAACTAAAAATGAGAAGGTAAATCACAATGTCACAAATTATATAAACAACTAGTTTTTAAACCGTCAAATTATTTTGTTGTCATCCGTCATCATGTAACCTAACGAGTTTGTGCAGGAATATCAAAATATTTACAGTAGAATCTTTGGTTTCTTAAAAAATTTTATTGATAGATTCACAGTTTAAGTTATATTAAATTGTAGGGTACTTTCTAGTTAGTATATATGGTTTGATGAGTATTTTACAGTTTTTTTTTAGGTCTTTCAAATTTACACAATTTCATGGAAAGTGTCGTAGGAAACATTTTACAGTTGCCAAATGCCAACCTGAAGACCGTTGGAGTTGTACATTTGGCTATTTGGGTGGTACATGATCACATTCTAAGATTCTTTTTTTGTACCAATTTATTTGGAGTTTAAAAAACAAGTAATTGACATCCAAATGGTTAAAGGGTATTGGGGACCATACAATGGTGCTAGTACAGTACTATTCTTCATAGGAAGCTGGCATTGGTTGTCCTATTTAAAAAGTCCAAAAGATTTTTTTCACTTCCCATTAAAGATTTATGATTTTGTATTACTTTTTAATGTTACTTAAACTATTTAATATAGAGAAAATTGATTAATAAAAGTTTAGATAACTAAATTAATGAAACATGGATGATGAATCATGAATCGGAGTAAAAAAACAATGAAGGTAATTCGATCTTTATTGGAGGTAACATAAGAGCACAATGCCTTTTGACAACAATTATTTTGTGGAAAAGTTATTATAAACTATAGGATTAATATCATTAAAAACCTTATATATATTGTATTTTTTTTTTTCTGTTTAAACATAATTTGTTTATTGAAAAAAAAAAAAAACTTATGTTTTTTCCATTTTTCTCGATTTGGCCAATTTAACAATTTTTTAAAAAAGTTAAAGGTTTTTTCGTAAATAATTAAAAGGTTGAGTGTTTTATTGGAAAAAAAATAAAAAATTGAAGGTCTTTTTGAAAAATTGAAAAGATTAGGTCTTTGTCAAGAAAAAATAAAAATGATGTTTAATCTAAAAAACAAATATAAAGAATCTTTTATATTGTTAACCCTAAAATGTATAGAAAACTAATATGCACCAAAATTTTTAACAATAATTTTATCATATTGATATGGAAAACTAGAATCATGTAAAATAGATGTACTAATGTATTATATGAATATTTAAATGTTTATTATGATCATCTAACGTCTTATTCTCAAAAAAAATTGAAGGAAAGAAGGAAAGGAAATGAAAAAAAATGTGTGTTTTTGAATTTTTTGTTTAGGAGGGGAATTGAGGGAAGGAATCAAGGAAATAGATGTTTCGGAGTTTTATTTAAGAAATAAAAGAAAAGAAAATGAAGGGATTGTGGGGAGAAAAAAAAAAATTTCTAAGATTTATTTTCTTCCATTTTTGATTTTTGTAAAGAGTTCTATTTCCTTCACTTTTCTTCCTTCACTTTTCTTCCTCACCATTTCCTTCCTAAAAAACTTGACAGCAGGACCTAAATGTCTTTTTACAATAAAATATATCTAATATTATTTGAGGGTATAATCTTTGATCCGGCATAATGTCACGTATTTAAATAAAATTATTTGTAATAGAGTGAAATAAGTAAGATGTAGACAAATAAATCGGTGATGGATCTTTCTAATATTTCGTAATCATTGTTAATAAACAAACAAATAAATGGTTTTCGTGTCTGCAATAATTTTTCAGAATATGTAAAAGAAATGATAATTTTTATATTAATTATAGAGTAAAAATGTATGTAAAAAACGTATTTTCAAGCAATATTTATTTTATCAACACTGTAGTAAATTCAATATTCAAGGATTTATAATACAAGCCATTAATTAAATAAGGAATTCCGTTATCAAATAAAAAATCGATTATCAATAAACTAATTTCCGTTACAATTAGTCGGTTATCATACACACTAACTTAATAGTTATTTTAACAATTAAATAGTATCTTTGACTTATATTAGAAATATAAAAACAATTTATTAAAAAAGAAAGAGAGACAAAGAAATAATTAGTGTTGTGGAAACATAAAGGTGACACTGCACATGTTCACAAATGCATTGTACATGTTCAGCAATGTGCCTTTGCTTTTGGTTTGGTAATGAAAGATCTATTTGCCCACAAACTCACTCTTTCATGTAGTTTTTAAAATAAGAGCATATTTAACATAGATTTTTTTTTTGACAACTTCGTTGTAAATAAATGTTGGATACGTTAAGATTTATACTAATGCAAAGGTGGTTTGATACATTTTACTAAGTATGGTAAGAGATTGAATTGACTCTGCTAGATTCAGATCGTTTGATTTAATAATTAAAAATATTTGATTCAAGTTTCACTCAGTAGACATTGATCTGATCAACAACTATGAAACAATCCTTAAGAATCTTATATAAAAAATATAGTTTTTATAAGTATAATTTGCAATTAAGTTACGTTGTTTGATTGTCTAAATAAAATGCCTTATAAAAAGTTATACAACAAAGTAAAATTTATCAATTTAAAGTAAGAATTATATATCATAGAAAATGGTGCAGTTTGTCGTTATTAAATGATACGTAGATTATTAATTAATATATACTCCTATTAAATATGTGACCAATTAAATCTTTAATACTTTAAAAAACAGTTGTGATTTTTGTCCAATAAAACACTTATTTCATTCGACCCACATAAGTTGGCTAGTTTCCAAATTGAGTCTAATATCAAAATTGGGTTTATGGTTATCAACATCAATAATCAACCAATGTTCATAATATACATATATAATGTTGGAATTTATAGTAGAAAATGTAAGTTTGTTAGTTTCCAATTATCTTATATAGGTGGGGAAAAAATATTTGGTGGGTTTATAATGTATTTTTTTGATATGCCTTTAAAGACTTTAAATGGATCAAGAGATGGGTCAAACTCACATGCTCGCTCAGGGTCGACCCTTATGTTTATACAAACAAAGTTAGGGCTTAGGTCCCTCACATCTGGAGGGCCCCACAAACCAATGAGTCCATGTATATCCCTAATCGGCTAAGGCACTAAGTTAATCGCAACATAAAAAAAATGACGCTTAAACTTCTATCTTCTTCGTCTTCATTCTTTAATTCTTAATACAAATTATGTGAAGTTGAATCGTTGCTGAAATACTTCTTCTTCTTTTGATTCATGGCACAAGGCTGCTTCGGTCATTCCATATGTTGTCCGACTTCTTCCTTCTCCATTGAAGCCTTCTTCAATCTCCATAAACGGTAATATATGTCAATAAGTATTGTTTTTTTCACTATCTTGAACATCTCCACCATGTTTCTGCTTTAGCTTCCCAATATTAGGTTTATTGATCTTGTCAAATTTCACTTGAATTATATGTCCATTAGGATTGATTATGCTTTTCATTATAAAATGTTTCTGCAATGATAGATTATAGACTTGTAGTCAAAAGGCCCCAAAATTTTGATTCGTTTCGAGCCCCCGAACTGGTTGAGCCGGCTCTGTGCTCACCTAGCCTAACCGATGTCGTGAGTACGCGAAATTGCTTTATTTAGGCGCACTTAACACTTCACACGACACATTGGTCGCTGAGAGATTGGTGAGTTTTCAGGGTTTTGGGATCGGTTAGGTTAGAGCAACCCGATTTGTGGATTTTAGAAACTTTTGGAAGGCCCAAAAAGTGTGTTGCTTGGAGAACAAGACGTTGTCCTAGGGTTTATTTGGGTCGGCCATATGGAAGGTTTTTTGCTGCCTTCTAGGGTTTCTTGTGAAAAATAGTCTACTAAAATAAACTTAATTTAACTACAAATCTTGTTTTAAATTTATAGATCCTAACAAACTAAACTGGAGACAATGTACCTGATCAGATATATTGTTAATTGAAGTAAGCAATGGTGTAGAACTCAAGGGGAATCGACGTGTACAAAATAAAATAATAAAAATAAAGTAATTATGAAATAAGCAAGATACTTTTAATTATAAAATATACTTTTGATTAGACTTTCGAAAAAAATATAGATATATGGTTAATTTATATGAAGTGCAGTGGAAATTTGATGGATATTCATTGATTTCTAATTTGATTAACTTAATGCTAATATCATTAATCGTATGACTATAAGTTATCTACCAGCAAGGATACTTTTCTAGACTCACTTTATCCGTTCATATTATGTAATAGTTTAACAAGTATGATTAGTCTGAGGGTTAGTAGCGACCTCTCAGATTGTCTAAGTTATTGGATCAATCACAAATATTAATCTCAGTTTTATTATGTTTAACCTAGGGTACCACTCCACTAATCACAATTACATATGCTTTTGAGTCAGTTGTCCAGCTTGGACAAGTTAATAAACAATGTGATTCAAGATACATAATATGAATCTAATCATCGATCATGCACTTCGTTACATAAACATAACAAAATCATTAGCAGTACTCTTGGATTTTTAGTTAAACAATAACATAATAAATTAAATACTATCAAACTCATTTCAATGAATTAAATCATAGTCATATATCACCTACATATCAAAAGTATAGGGTCTTAGCCCATAATCAAAATTGAATAGCTAATAAGAACAAAGAAATTAAACATAATGCAAACCAAGATTCTTTAGAACTTCAACTACATATATCCCCAACTATTCTTGGCTTCTTTTAGGGTTCTTAACATACCTTTTCACTTCAGATCTTTTTGTGTATTCTTCTTCTTTTCTCATACTCTTATGTTTTTTACAAAAATCGGCTTAATTTATAGCTTTTTTAGGTAGAATTAAATCGAAGTGTGGCAGATTACTGCGGCACAAATTACAAGATTTTCAGAAATCTTTGAAATTATAACGTCCCAAAAATTACAAAGAGATTTTTTATTTGAAAATAGATTAACCAATCAAAACCTTCAACCATAAGTGACATTCATTTGTTTGAAACCATAGTATTATCATAGCTAAATTACAAGAAAGCAAAAATCATTATCTTCAATGTGTGGGTATAGTCCCGTCGAGCTCTTCTCACGAACAACCTGCAAAACATTTAATCCACAACTGTAAGCATAAAGCTTAGTGAGTTCCCTAGTCTACCACATATTTTAGCATATATACAATGCATCCACATAATTTTTTGCTATAGCGTCGACCTCGAAACTCCCTTATCATGCATATAACATACATAACAATCATATATGAATTGATGGGTCTACTCCAATCCCAAGTGAATGTTATGGGACAAATCATAGTCTTAAATTCACATCTTGCCATCGGCCAAATCATCGTTTTTCCTTGCCATTGTCAGGGGACAAATCCTAATCTTCATATAAGTGTTAAGGACCAGAACCTGGTCTTTCATACAATTGTCAGGGGCCAAATCCTAACCTTTCATACAATTACAGGGCCATATTCTGTTTTTTCATACAATTTCCAGGAGCCATATCTTGGTCTTCCATACAATTCAAAACGTCCTATACAGTAAGGGATTAGATAAACAGTCGAACAGATGGTCCACCATAAAGCAATGGATCAAACAAGAACCATGCAATAAGGCTTTATAACAAGATTTATCAGGCTATCAAACTTAAACTACATAGAACCAATACTACTATTATCACATAATCATGCAACATAAACACATAACATATACTAGCATATTACATACAATTTGTAATTAGCCACCCCTTGTTATAATGTCATTGATCACGTCTCAATTAAGTCCCTCACTAATCAATAATACAAACCTTGGTAATTGGCCTTCCCAAGTTATCCTAACCAAACATAACTCCTAACAGTGTCATACGATCAACAAGCAAGACCCTACCAGTCTAGCATATCATAATACCAAGTTTCCTAAACTACATATACATAGCAAGTAGTTATCTTAGTCAACTATCATACTCATACTCTAATAGTACCACTACCTTAACATACAAAGTATATACAATGGTATACGTTGAATAGTGAGAAAACTCACCTGAATCGTAGAAACCAGAGTAAAACAACAACACTCTTACTCCTTGCACTGATCAATCCCGCAAGCTGACTAGCACCAAACAAATATCAATCCTCAATCAACAACCCAAATCCTTCAAGTTTGACGCAAGGTCAAACTGGTCAAAAGTCAACAGCCACCATGACTTGGAGACCTCTTAGACACGTCGCAGGATTGTCAAAACATAACGGTCGATATGCAGTACATTACTACATGATAGGCCCTATTTGGCCACATCATGGGCATGTAAGGACAAAACAATTATCAATCAGATCTCCACCATGTCGTGGGCCCTCCTTGGCCACACTGTGGTTACTAGCATATGACTTATTTCTTCATTAAGAGCTTAATCCCTGCAAATCAAGGCTCCACATTCAACGCCCGATATGGCAGGTAAATTCCTTAGTTATTTATTTCTCATTTATTTTTCTTAACGACCTCGTACACTGGGCGTATATGAGGTACGTTGGACATACTTTGAAGGGTTTTATTGTTGGATATAGTATCTAAGTCCATAACTATATTTGGTATGTACTTGACCCGATCCGGCATGGTCCATTTGGGTTGCACTTCACCCGAAAAATTTATGGATAATCTCTTGAGAATAGTATAAGTTATGATTTATTAATATATTATAAGTTCTAATATATTAATATAAAATCATATTATTTAATTAGTATTGATCTATAATCTAGAATTAATTTAGAGATCAAAAGCATTACTAATTAAATATGAGCTCTTATATTTATATAGTGTGGGTTAATGCTTATTTGGAATGGGATAGGCTTGCTTGGAAAGTCCATGGATACTCCATGGAGCTTTAACCCATGGATCTCATGAAAATGAAAAGACATGAGTATTAGGGTTTACATGGATGTAACTCTAATCCATCACACTGTATAAATGAGGCTTTGGTTCTTAAAATCACACTAGTTGTGGTGAGTAAAGTAAGAGGGCCGATTTCAATAAGGGTTACTATTCTCTTTAAGTTCCAAAGTTTGTGGCGATTTGTGATTTCCATTTGAGGCATGCACACTATTGGTGCTAGGCTCTAAAACTCCAAGCAATCAACTACAACTACAAGGTAAGTGATTCTACTAGCTTTATATGATTCAAGTTCCCCATGCCATGCTAGATAGGATAAGAACCTTGGAAAAATAATTATTTACATGTACCATAGTCAAACATAGATCCAAGGTTTATAGGGTTGCATGTACACCATAGGAGTGTTATAATGTTCAAAACCCATCAGTGATATAAGAGCCTAGGCTTGTTTGTATGATACTTGATGCAAAAGTTGTTTTTTTTTTTAAAACTAAAAATGTATAGATTGCAAAACTCGACGAGTTCTGGCCAAAAACTCGTCGAGTTCATGAGTTACCACATGAACTCGACGGGTTCCTTAGGGAACTCGACAAGTTTAGCTTGTAGAATGCAGTTTCTCGTGTTTTGCTGCTAAAAATGGACTAGAAACATTACCCTAAACTGTTTTGGTGTTATAAAACTTGTTTTAGATGGTGTAATGTTTATGTTAATCCATTTACAATGGCTATTATCAAAATTACAAGTTTTATGAGTATTTTATGATTCTTGAAATGTTCATATTCATGTTCTTGAACTTATGAAGCTTAGATGATCATAGAAATTGTTTGTAACCTATTTGGTAGTTTAAATTCATGATCATTATGTGTTTTAATGGAGTCCATAATTTGTCCTCAAGTTATGGAAATCCAAAGGTCACACTTTAATAAAAACCATTAAAAGAACACAAAGGGTTATAAAAATGAAGAGTCTTCACTTTTTACGTCATACAACGTCGTGTCGGTTCTGTCGCGAAACTTCAACAGGTCATAACTTTCTCATTATAACTCGGATTTTGGTATTTTATATCCCCGGAATCCTTGTTTCAACCACTACAACTTTCTTCATAGATATCCACTTTATCTAACATTTATTTTCGACGTTTATTTTTATCCTTAATTCATTAAATTATAATAATTAAGTATAAAACACATAATACTCAAATAATACCTCTTATTATCTTAAAACAAATTACAAAGGTTGACATAGACTATTACACCATCATTAAAGTCTAGCCTAGAAACACAGACGTTACACTAAGCCTTATGATAATCGGTCTCTGGATCACGACCCTGAATTATGAAATGATTCGAAACAGGGTGTTACATAGGGTTTTTCTTTTACAGGTTTAAAGGTGATGAAAGATGACGGTGAAGGAAACCTTAGCCCCTCACTACCTTTAAATAGGGTCCAACTTCGAATTTAAGGTTTTACATTTGATCAAGTGTCACGTCGTGACACTTAATTGACCCTTCCCGCGTAACGCTGCTGTGTCATGTCGTGACGGTGCTTCCCTCACGCCGTGACCACCTTGAAATCCATATTAGCTTAATTTTCGTACCTTCAGGATTCGAATTTTATAGTTATGGGAGTTTCAAATAAATATGTTTGAAGAAATTGAATAAATAAACAATTAAGTAGTTCTTAAATTAATTGGGTTTAAAAATACTTAACTGTCGAACTTTCTAATAAACATCTCTTTATCATATTAATTATATTCAACTATATATATATATATATATATATATATATATATATATATATATATATATATAATTTTTTTCTTGGGCAACATACAAGTGTTCGATTAGTTTTGTTAGAATCTGAGAAAAGATATGACAACTTACCAAAATATTATATTACGCGATAACAACCATTTATTATAATTATTAATATTAAAACAATAATTAAAGGTAATAGTCTATGTAGTTACCGTGATTAAAATTTCAATAGCGACCACAGAACGCTATTTGAAATTATAGTCATCAGTGTGGTATAACATTGATATAACAACCCTAATATTATATATAATTTTAATTTTATGTTATATATTTATATAGAATCTATATAGTAGTGTATTAATACTATAAGTTTATATAGAATTGATATCATTAAAACTAAAAAGTTATATAAGATCATAACTTCATATATTAATAGTGAGTTCTCTGTGACTATGTGAGGTAATACTTGGTAAATGATAAGGACTAAATCAAAGAATCACAAATTAACGAGTTTATAAGTGTGAAACACTGAAAGAGAAACATTTAACATTAAATCAATTACCATTTAAAGATTCACATGTGTAAGTAGATCATCGCAACTTAAATCATCATGGTTTCCAAGCAGGAAAAAAAGAGACAAGAAAGATGTTACATGTCGTTCTTTGCTTTAAATACTTTTTGCTTTGTAGTTAGTAAGGTTTGTTAATTGGGCTTATTAAAATGCAAATATAGTGACTCATTAAAAAGAGATTTAACTTGAAGTAGCTCACAATTGATTTTTTTTCTTTGACAAAATAACCAAAATGACCAAAATGTGAACGAAAGTATAAATTCATGTATAGCGGTGATGAGGTTTGTGATAAATAGTATCGCTAATAGCGCTAACACTATTTGAATGGTTCTGTATCACCGCGAAACGCTATAGCACCACTAGCGCGCTATTGATAGGATATGTAATAACAAACCTATAATTTTGATCATTTTAAATAATAAACTTTGTATTGATTTAAAAATATTTCACCTTTTATATTTTTCGATTTTAATACAATAGGGTTGAGGGTTTTTAAGAAGTCGAGAAGGGGGAGGTTAGGTTTTGTACCACTCAAGTCTCAAACATCATCTTCACTGTAAACGAGTGGAGAAAAAGTACAGATAGAGAGAGAGAGAGTAATAAGGTGAAATTTATTACTGACGTTTTTCTTGCCCTTATGAAGAAAAAAAGGAGATAATCATAAACTAAAAAACAAACCCCATTCGACTCGTACGACTACACCTTCCAATTGACTCCACCACCCTTTTCACATCTTCTTTTATCATCAGATCTATTTGCTCTCTCTTCCAGATCTGGGCGTCTCTTCTTCGAATTCATCATCAAGTTTCTGTTAGATCCAATCCTCACCTCTTTGTAGAAACCCCTCACTGGATTTTTGATCAGGGTGTTATGAACTCGTAGAGGTTGGTATTTTTTGACCTATATTTGTTCCTTTTTTTAATTTTCTGTATGTTTATAGCTAAGCTAGTTTCGAATTATCGTAGGAGCAGCTCAAAAACATTTGAAAAAAAATGGGAAACATCAAATTTGGGAGGTTTGATTCAGTTTGTGGAATAAAAGAGGGGAAATAGGAGTATTTCATCGGATCAAAATAGCGTTGATTATTTTATTCTTTAGCAAGTGATTCTGAGAAGCTCCGAATTTTATAGGAATTCGGATACTTTATTTGGTGGAAAAAATGGAAGAGGTTGGTACTCAACTAGCTCCTCCTTTATATATGTACAACACAATCGGTGCCGGAAGATTTCCCGATGCCCATCCGATGGCCAAGAAACGAAGCCTGCCGTATCAAAACCCAAACCTTATTCAACATCAGCAACAACAACAGTATCTACAAAGGTTAATCCCAACTTTAAATGAGCCACGGAACAGTTGGAACCCTAAAAATTGGGAATGGGATAGTTCAAGACTCGTGGCTAAACCCTTGGATATGATGGAGATTTCTAGAGAACAGCAACAACAACAACAACAACAACACCATCATCAAACTGCTGTTAATCCTCCCAATCCCGATGGGTCAAAGAGGAGTCCAGTTGGTCAAAGGGAAGAAGACGAACGCCTCTTGTTGAAGCTTGGTGGTGGCGAGGAGGCAGCGACCAGGCCTAGCAAAAGGGTCCGATCTGGTTCACCTGGTAGTGGTTGTGCCGGGAATTATCCAATGTGTCAAGTTGATAACTGCAAAGAAGATCTATCCACTGCTAAAGACTACCATAGGCGTCACAAGGTTTGTGAGGTTCATAGTAAAGCTGGAAAAGCCCTAGTTGGAAAACAGATGCAAAGATTCTGTCAACAGTGTAGCAGGTTGGTTGATTCTTCAACCCATCACTTTCTGTTTCTTGAAACCTTTGCGCTAAATGACTAACACACCCTTTTCACAAACTTGTTTCTAGGTTCCACCCTCTTTCTGAGTTTGACGAGGGGAAGAGAAGCTGTAGGCGTAGACTTGCAGGTCACAACAGGCGAAGAAGAAAGACACAGCCAGAAGATGTTGCTTCACAGTTATTAATCCCTGGAAATGGTGATAAAAATGGCGCCAATGACATGGATATTGTTGGTTTGCTAACAGTTTTAGCTCGTGCTCAAGGTAACATTATTTATACGGTTATACACCTCCTGTTTAACTTTAAACTTTCAGTACCCTGATATTTGTTCTTAAAAATATTAGGAAATGCAGAGGACATGAGCAGGAATTCTTCACCATTACCTAATAAAGATCAGCTTATGCAAATTCTCAACAAAATAAACTCTTTGCCTTTACCGGTTGACCCAGGGTCAAAGCAACCAGTTCCTGGAAGCTTGACTAATGTTGACCAAGAGAAAACCTCTTCCGAGGTTCAAAAAGTCAACAAAAAAACCAGTTCATCGACAATGGACTTTCTTGGTGTTCTTTCAGGCTCTTCGGATGCACCTGAACCATTGTCACAAAAAAGGAACCAAGTGATTGAGGCTGATAAGAACAAGACTAACTCTGGTTGTGTTAACCAAACCATGGTTCATTCTGGAGGAGAGAGAAGCAGCACTAGTTTTCAGTCTCGTGAGGATTCAGATTGTCAAGTGATGGACACACCTCTTAATTTACAGTTACAGCTGTTCAGTTCTTCACCTGAAGATGATAGTCCACCTAAGCTAGCATCAAGCAGGAAGTATTTCTCATCTGACAGTAGTAATCCAATGGAAGACAGGTCACCATCATCTTCGCCACCTGTCGTGCAAAGGCTTTTCCCAACAAAAGCTTCAAGAGAGAGAATGAAGCCTGAAAGTATGTCTACTAGTGGTGAAGTTACTGCAAATGTTAAAGCCACCATGTCTCTGGAGCTTTTTGGAGGGATGAATAACGGTGCTGATAATGTTTCCATTCAAAGCTCACCTTACAGAGCTGGGTACACGTCATCATCTGGTTCTGACCAATCACCTTCCAGCTTAAATTCTGATCCTCAGGTTGTTACACAATCAATACATTTATGAATCTTTTCTTTATGTGCAAGTCTAATTTGGTGTTTTTTTTATAGGATCGAACCGGGCGATTATCGTTTAAACTGTTTGACAAGGATCCGAGTCATTTGCCTGGGTCACTACGGACACAGGTGAGAAGGGGCGTTTTGGTCATTTTGACTTGCTAATTAGAAATTAGAAAATTCTTGCTCTATTTTAACATGGTTTTGGTTTCTTGATTTTAGGTTTACAATTGGCTTTCTCAAAGTCCATCAGAGATGGAAGGATACATAAAGCCTGGTTGTGTGGTTCTCTCAATTTATTTGTCCATGTCATCGTCTTCTTGGGATCAAGTGAGTAAATTAGTTGTTAGTTATTAAAGCAGTGATCTTTCTCTTCTTTTTAGGGTTTTTACCGAGCTGTGATTTTTCTTGCAGCTTGAAGAAAACTTTCTTCAGTATATCAATGCTCTTGTTCAAGAATCTGGTACTGATTTCTGGGGAACCGGAAGATTCTTAGCACATACAGAAAAGCAAATAGCTTCACATAAAGATGGTGAGTCATCAGTCGTGTTATTATATCTTGTTTTACACTTATATTATCGTTCATTTGTCTAAATCTTTCATGTTATGATATTTATCAGGCAAGGTCCATTTGTTCAAATCTTTGAAAGCATGGAGTTCACCACAGTTGATTTCCATTTCACCTCTAGCTGTTGTATCTGGAAAGGAGACTTCTTTTGTCCTAAGAGGCCGAAACCTAAGGACACCTGGCACCAAGTCTGTACCTATTCCTATACTAAATTAAGCTCAAATTATTAACACAGAGTGAAAATGTTAAAGAAAAATGAATGTCATGTTGTATCGCAGAATCTATTGCACACATGCGGATGGATGTATACTGGAGGAAGCAACAGAATCAACAGATCAAGGTTCTACATATGAGGAAATTAGCACACGTAGGTTCACAATTTGTGCACCTAGTGAACGTGGTCGATGTTTCATCGAGGTATATTTATTTATATATAACAATATTATGGATCTTCATCAGAGACTTATCTTTTGAATCATATGAACAGATCGAAAACGGTTTCAGAGGTACGAGTTTTCCTATAATCATTGCGGATTCTACACTCTGCCAAGAATTGAACCTTTTGGAGGCTGAATTTGGTGAGGTCCAAAATAGGCAACCAAGTTTGGTGAAGGAAACCATACACTTTTTAAATGAGCTTGGATGGCTTTTCCAAAAAAAAAATGGTGGATCCGGATCTCATTATAGTCTCACTCGATTCAAATTCCTTCTTGTGTTCTCGGTTGAAAGAGATCTGTGTGGTTTAGTGAAAACTCTTTTAGGGATTCTTCTTCAAAAAGGCTCCGGGGGCATTACAGAAGATGATTCATCAATGGAGATGCTATATGCAATTAACCTTTTAAACCGGGCTGTTAAGAGAAAATGCAAAAACATGGTGGATTTGCTCATACATTATTCAGTAGTTGGGGACACAGATACGGATTCTGCTGCTGCTTCCAGAAAGTACATTTTCCCGCCAAATCTAGCGGGACCCGGCGGCATCACCCCCTTGCATTTGGCTGCTTGCACTAGTGATTCGGATGAAATGGTTGATGCCTTGACAAACGACCCGAATGAGGTATTATATTTTTCTTTATTATTATTCCCATTTTCCTCTATTGGTGATTGTGGTTAAAAGAGTAAGTGTTAATGATTAGTTTTTGGTATATCTTAGGTTGGGTTGCTGAGCTGGAATTCTTCCTTGGATGCAAACGGGCTGTCACCATTTGTATACGCGACCATGAGAAACAACAACTCATACAACACTTTAGTGGCACAAAAACTTGCAAACAGGATAGCGGGTCAAGTCTCTGTACATATCTCAAACGAGATAGAGCTTCAAACCGCAAGGAGGGTTGACCATGTTGACCACCATGAGCTTAGTTTCAGAGTGAGGGATCATCACGTGGGCACAAAATCTTGTTCAAAATGCGCAATTGTAAGAGCAAAACACCCGAGAAGAATCCCGGGTTCACAAGGGTTGCTTCATCGTCCGTATATCCACTCCATGCTTGCAATAGCTGCGGTTTGTGTATGTGTGTGTTTGTTCCTTCGTGGGGCCCCCAATATCGGTTTGGTTGCTCCGTTTAAGTGGGAGAATTTGAACTTTGGTTCAATGTAAGAAAGAAAGAAACATATGGCACCACCTATGAAAAAGAATAAGTAGAGTTGATTAGAGAGAGCATAATTTAACTTTTGGGAAAGGTGAATAAGAAAAACGGGATCATTGATAACATTGCATGAGATAACGACGGTTTTTGTCCCCTGTTCTTGGTCTTTTACGTTCAAGTTCTTATTTGAAACCGAATGGAGACTTGTAGTAAGTAACATCAGGGGCAGATAAGACAATTGTGTCTTCTGGTTGATGTTATTAACCGTGGCTGACTTGTTACTAGTAGTTATTGTCTTTCAAGTATGTAAGTTTTTTTTTTTTTTTTTTTTTTTTTTCTTAAATAGCAGATAGCGTTTGTCTTCTCTTGTTTCTGTATATTGTTTTGCCAAATGGAAAAGGATCATATATTATATGTAATGTCTTCTCTTGTTCTTTGCTTAATATACTATTTGTCATCATCTTTTGATTCTAAAACCAACCAACCAACCAACAAAACACAAGATATTCATATAGGAATATAGTAGTGTTTTTGTCGTATTGTTTTGGGTTAGGTTAGGTATAAAAAAGCATAAACGGCCGGCTTTAAAGACCTCATATTTGGCACGTAATTGAGAATAAATATGTCATACGTAACCGACAAACGAATATGAAGAATTTACGCCATCTTTTTCTTGTCTTTTGTATTGTTTTCATCTTCTAGAACTTTTCCATAAAAGCAAATTCAACAGAAACCCACTCCAGTCAGTCCTACTACCATGGCGAAAGTGGAGGTTGACGAGTGTCGAGGGGTGCTCAAAGTTTACAGTGATGGATCAATATGGCGATCAACTGAACCGAGCTTTCGAGTCTCTGTGGTTGACGATGGTTCAGTGCTCTGGAAAGACGTGCAGTTTGATCAACAAAACAACCTCCACCTCCGTCTTTACAAACCGGCTTCCGCCGTGGCCAAAAAGCTACCGGTGTTTTACTACATCCACGGCGGTGGTTTCTGCATTGGGTCACGAACATGGCCAAACTGTCAGAACTACTGTTTTAAACTGGCTCTGGCTTTACAAGCTGTAATTGTGGCTCCTGATTACCGGTTAGCCCCTGAGAACCGGCTTCCGTTGGCGGTGGAGGATGGGTTCACTTCCGTGAAATGGCTCCAATCGCAGGCGGTGGCAGCTGAGCCGGACCCATGGCTGGTTGACTCGGCAGACTTTACACGTGTCTTCATCTCCGGTGACTCTGCTGGTGGTAACATTGCTCATAATATGGCGGTTCGGTTGAGGGCTGGTTCCAAGAGCTTGGAACCGGTTCAGGTTAAAGGCTATGTACTCTTGGCACCCTTTTTTGGTGGGACCCAGTTAACGGAATCCGAGGCTCATGGTCCTAAAGACGCTTTCTTGAATTGGGAACTCATCGATAGGTTGAATTTACACTTTACACCCTTTTTGTTCTCAAATGTATGATTATGATTATCATCGGTGTTTTGAACCGGTTGATGTGTTTGTTGGTTAGGTTTTGGAGGTTATCGATTCCGGTTGGGGACACAATGGACCATCCTCTAGTGAACCCGTTTGGACCCGTTAGCTTGGATCTTGAACCGGTGGAGTTGGACCCAATGTTGGTGGTTTGTGGGGGTGCTGACCTATTGAAGGACAGAGCTAAAGACTACGCAGAAAGATTGAAGAAGTTGGGAAAAAAGGTGGAGTATGCAGAATTCGAAGGTCAGCAACATGGGTTTTTCACCATAGATCCAGATTCACAAGTATCCAAGGAATTGATGGAGATAATCAAAGACTTCATCAAACAGTATTCCATTTAATGATTGTATGCCTGTGGAAAGTTTGTAAAAGTTTCAATCCTTATGATAACATTGAAAGGACGAATGTGGAATTAGTAATGAGTTTGTGTGATTTAGCGATTCTGTGTAGAATAAGTGAATGAAAAATGATTTTAACAGATATCATTTTTAGCTTTCTCTCTTGAAACTACGTTGAGTGGGTAATAGTGATAGAACGAATGTCATTATTTTGAAGTTCTGTCTAGGACCGGTTTCAAACAAAGAATTGAGGCAAGTGTTGTGAAATGGAAGTTTAGATCATGAAAAGCTTTTCAACTGTTAGACCATGAGATATGGGGGGAAAGTTTCCCTCCACCTAACCATTATCTCCTTCCATACCAACAATAATGGTGTAACTGCAACGATAGAAAAAGAAAAGAAGAAGAAAATGATTGGCTATAGTTTTCCATGGTATTTATCATGAGACACCATGATGGTGTGTATGACTTTAGCATCAGGGATGAGTGACAAGGTTGCCACGGGACCATGAACCATTGTGACCGGTATATTCTTTGGTCATAGGGTTTGTTTGGTTGGACTGAATGTTGATTACTTTATTGAAATGAAGATGGTTATTAATATGAAATGTTAGTCGAGTAGGAAAAACCGGATGAATGAATGAAAGTTTGACAATGACAAAAATCCCCTACGGAAGTAAAATGCATATAATCATCATTTTTTACTAACTTATCTTGTAGAAAATATATTTTATATTGTTATAATTTATATTAGGTACAGGGACGCATCTTCTTTGGGGCCAGGTGGGGCTGTGGCCCCCCCTGTTTTTTTTGTCATAATTAGTCCTCAAGTATTAAATTTTTTACATATTATGCCCAAAAGCTATAAAATTTGGCTTTGGCCCCCCGCTCTCCAATTTTCATACTTATTATACTTTCGGCCCCCTCAAAGAAAAAGTTCAAGCTCTGTCACTGATTAGGTAAATGAAAATTTACTAACATAAATAAAGTATATATAGATTAACGATCTTATAATATAACATCCAAATAAATTTGTTTAACAAAAAGAATATTAGCATGATAGCATCCAATCAACATGAATTAAAAAAAATGAGTGCAAAGAATGTTAAATTAGTGAGAAAATGTGCGCCCCTACCATTTACAAGGTAAGTGGGTCTATAGATGCGCATCTACTTTGCATAGAAGTAAAAATAATGGAAAATGAAACTTACATAAACCAATGCACCCAATCCATTTCTTTACAGGTTATTGACATATAAATCCATTGGACACAAAATTACAAGACTTGCCACATATGGAAGATAACCTTCAAAAATTTTAGAGATTGCTACTTTGGCTAATGATGATAGTACTAAAAGGAAACCTTTTTATTTTCATTGGGCCTACAACTTTTACTAATAGAGACATAAGATTAGAAAACAACCTTTTGCCGAGTTTTTTTTCACTTACACACTTCATCCAACAATTAATGTGCACATATTTCTTCAAGAAAACTAACAACTGCAAATGAAATTAAATCGAGTGTCAAAAACGAATGACAAAGAAAATATGGGGAAAAAAAATCCAATACATACTTTTCGGTTCACATTGTTCTTGAGCACTTCTTTAGTTTGGACTTGAAATCAATTATCAATCTACTTTGTGTGTACAATTTTGTTGCAGATTGGACAGATTTTGATTGGTTACAAAATTCGATAAAAAGGGTAAAATAGGTAGTTTCCATTACTCGGGGGTTAGGATGAACGAAAAACATGAAGGAATCACATTCCTTATTGAATACATATATAATTCCATTCCAATCACCAACCAAACATGTATTCTTTCATTCCTTCTGAATACTCCATTTTGTTCCTTGCATGATTACCACATACTAAAGAGGGCTTGATCATTTAAATGGAAACGTGTCCGTGAGACGGTTAAAGGATCATGTCTTGCTTGGGACGTAGATGTAGTTAATCAACATAGTATGTTGGTAAAATTTAGGGTTTGTAGTGGAGATCTGGATACCGAATTGGATCGTGATATCACTTTTCGAACTTATATTTCTACCCTATGCCTGGGTTACAAGAAATTCAACCTAGGATAATCCAAGTGGACACTTACGTTTCTAGGCACAGAAATCGTAAGCCAACATGCTAGAGGATTTTGTGAAAGTGTGGTAAAACGAGAGCTTAAGATCGTAACCCTCTTCTAAAAAGAAGAGTCGTTTATATAATAAACGATATTAGGGTTTTACTAGGTTGGGCCGTCATTAATTGCTTTGGAAGCAAGTAATGTTAATCCGGATTTAATGAGGATTTGGAGTTATGAAAACTAACGAGTTTCGTTAGTTTTACCATAAACACCCTCAAGAAATTGAATTTTCCACTATGGCGCTTCCCCTTGGACTCCGCTAGGGGCGCTGCCCTAAGACCCCGCCAAAGGGGCGCTACCCCCGGATCCCCGACTAGTTGTCGAACCGGCTTCTAATTCAATCTTATACATGCGTGCACTCCACACAACCCCATACATATATTAGAGTACAAACTATGAAACCCCTTAGCTCACATGTTAATTCCAGTTACTTAAAATGACATGGTGACACTAAAATCACCAAGATAGTAAGGGTGTGTGTGTGTGTGTGTGTGATAGCAAAACAAATCGAACAACACTAATAAGAGTTTGTTAATGTTCGTTCGTTTAAGTTAACCGGATAGAGGAGTGAATATGAACAGATAAACTAACGATTTTTTTTATTTATGTTCGTTTGTTTAAAAAATTACTTTGTTTGTGTTTGTTTTACAAAAACATAAATTTACATAAACAAACATAAATAAACATAAATGGATGTAATTGTTAAGTCTCAGAGTCTATATGTGTTATGTCTGAGTCTGATTGTGAAAGCTTTCACAGTTACATCTTAGTCTTCAATGTATAATTCCGATAGCATGTTTGGTTTTAGAGTTTTGTACACCTTAGGTTTCGTAGTGAATATTGCGTAACTGTTTTACAATGTGTCACTGCTTAGGTGTTGTAACCTTATTGGTTATTCTCTAACCGACTCCAATTTGTCAACCTACAAATAGGGATGTTAGTTAGAATGTAGAGTAAGCCTTTTGCAAGTTCTTACACTCAACAATTGTAATTGAACTTTCTTACTCTAAATCAAATTAGAAAATTATTTACTCTTTCGTATTATCATTTCTTGCTTTCAAACATGATTTCAATCATGCGAAAAACTAGTCTATCGATCCTACAAGTGGAATCAGAGCATGAAATCTTTGAACTGGTTCAAATTGTTGAATTTTCTTGTGTTTTTCGAGTTTCTATTTGTCATTTTGATTTTCCTTGATCTCTTCTGCAATTACAATTGTTTGCAATTTGATCTGGAAATTCTTGTTCCAAAACTTGTTTTGATTTGAATTCATATTTCACTCATTGATTTGATCACATGTTCATTTTCAATTGAAATCATGGAAAAAGAAGACTCTCACATTGTTGCGTTCAATCTATCGAGTAGTATTAGATCGAATACTAGAGTTCCAACTCTCTTCCTGGATAAGTACGAAGTGTAGGTGTTGCATTTTGAAGATTACATCAATGGACACGAGAAGCATGGTTCATACATCTGGAAATCTATTAGTCAAGGTTCACATCTATTCTCGAAGATGAATTATTTATTTACTTTATTGCTGATTATGAAAGGCTTCGTGATAAGTGTACATACATGACCACTAAAGAGAAGGAGAACCTTGAGAATGATTTGAAAGCGAAGAGGGAAATTCGCTTTGCACTTGCTCTAAATACTTTCAGCTTAGTGAGTTCATGCAAAACTGCAAATGATATTTGGAACGTTTGATGGAGTTATATGTAGGCAACGACAATCAATTTCACTTTTTACAAACTTCATTCCTTTCGGAGTTCGGTTCATTCAAACAGAAGACTGGAAAAAGTATAGATCAGGTCTCTAAAAGATATAATCATTTGTTGAGCAGGCTGATGAAATATGATTTGGAACGTTCATTAATCGAGAAAAACGTGAAATTTCTGCAAGGACTCCGTCTGGAATGGAAATCAATTGTGTTGAAGGTGAAGGCTCATCAACAATTCAAAACGTACAAGTTGTTGCAAGTCATTGTGATTTAAATTTGCATGAAGATGAGGTCACTGAGGGAATAAAGTTAATTGCTGATGCTAGTCCATTGGATTTAATTACGAAAGAAGAGATTTCCAAGGTGAAGAAATCAAAGGAAAAGGTTTTTGTAGATTCTGATTCCGATGTTACAGATGATGAGTTTACAAGAGAAGAGAAGGCTTTAATAGTGATCAATCCTAAATAGTTTTTTAAGAAAAACTTTTCAAAGTTTAAGAATGGCGGTAATTCAAGGACTGAAAGTGGAGGTTCTAGATACAAATGTGGTAATTCATTTGCTGATAAGAACAAAAGTGATGGCTATAAGAATTATCAATAAAGTGATGATGAAAAGAAACAGGCTGCTTGGTGATTCTGGTTACAATTGTAATTTTTGCAATGGTAAAAATAACTTTGCAAATGATTGTGTGTTGAGAAAGAAGAGTGAGAAGAAAGAGAAAATGAAGGATGAAGCATATTATGTGAAGAAGATCGAGGATCTCAGGAAGATGAACATTATACGGAAGGCACTGATTGTGGAGGAAGAGGATAGTGATGCAAGAAACATTTACGTTTGGTCTACAAACTTTGAGGATGAGGAAGTGCAAAGGCCATCTCACGACGCTTTGTTTGTTTTTAATGTTTCTGCGGTTTCAAAAGATAGAAATTGTCTAATAGTGAAGAGTTCTAATTTTGTTGGTCTAAGCTAGAATTCTGAAGATGGAGATGATTCATACTAAACTCACATCATTCATGTTTATTAGAAAAGAGTACTAGGGAGCGTGTGGAAGCTTCTGAGAAGGTCACTGATAAGATACATTCTATGATGTGGAGGCTTGCGATAAGGTAACTGATAAGCTACATTCTATGATGTGGAAGCTTGTGGTAAGGTAACTGATAAGGTACATTCTATTATTATATCCTTAAATATTTCGACTTATCGTTATGATTATGAATTAAATGAATTAAGAGATACCATTTCATAATTGAGTGAAAGTCTAAGATGGAAAGAAGAAAAGTATATAATCTTGATAATGATCTTAGTAGGTGCACTTTTAGAAATGAGGAAAGGAGGTTTAAAGTAGAGAAATTAAAGATTGATATTTTTAAAGTTGGATATGATTTGTTTGTTATGAAGAATGATAATTGCTAAAAGAATGTATATACAATTACCTAACTTTATCATAACAATGCAATTTCAGAACAAATTTGTTGTGACATGCTTCAAAATATCGTGAAAGAGAAAAAAGGTTATCCAAAAGAGTGGATTCCAAAAGCAAAAGCTTTCATTAACAAAGAACATTTGTGGAAATTAATCTTTGTGATAAGAAGACCAACGTTTTCAAAATGGTAAATTTTTTGAATGAAAACATTGTTTGTAATAAGTACATTCTTATTATTGTTGATGATTTTTCTAGATTTACATGAGTTTATTTTTTTAAGCATAAATCTGAAACCACTCAGAAGATGATTGACTTTTTGAAACAAGTTGAGTTCTAATTACAAAAGCTTGATAGGAAGATTCGTAGTGATGATGGTACATAATTCAAAAACCACATTTTTGAGGAATTCCTGACAAAAAAGGAATCAATCCCAATTTCTCATTCCCATACACACCTCAACATAACGACATGGCTGAAAGGTGAAACTGATCTTTTTGTGAAGCTGCCAGAACAATGCTTTCATTTGCTAACTTACCTTTTTATTTCTTAGCTGATGCTATCAGAACCACATGGTTTACTCAGAACAAATCTTACATTAATAAATGATTTTTGATAACTCCACTTGAGATATTAAATAATTGTAAACCTAATGTGATATTCTTTAATGTATTTGGTTTTAGGTGCTTTATTTTTAATTCCAAATAGTATCACAACAAATTTGATGAGAAGGCCGATGGAGCTATTTTCTTAGGATATTCTCTTACATCTAAAGCTTACAGAGTTCTCAACAAGAAGTTTTGAAAGATTAAAGAAAGTTACTATGTTACATTTGATGACAAATTCATCAAATATTTTCAAAATGAAGTGACTCCTTATGAATAATTTTTTTCTCAAACATGTTCCAAAATTTCTTAAATTATGACGTTCGATGAAAATTTTATTTGATTCTTTGACGAACCTGAACGTGCTATCAACTCTGAAGCAAAGACTACTGAAAATAAAGTAGATGAATTGCTGAAGATTGTAGATGATGCAATCAATGATATTCAAGTACAAGTTGAGGGGGGAGCCTATAATCTCAAAATTTGAAAGTCAAGCTACTGATGAAATTGTTTATCCAAATGATATAGGTGTCGGAGAACCTAATCTTTAGCATGTTGAGGGGGAGGGTCTTTTAATTCCGACGAAAAATGTTTAGGGGGAGCAAATTTTTTTTGAGAAATTTCAAATTAAAACGACCAATGATAATATCCATGGGAGAGTCCGATAAATGGTAATGATAATATCCAGGAGGAGAGTCTAATGAGTGAACATGGTGGTGATTATTCTAAAACTGAAGAAGTTAATTTTGAATTCATTCCATAATATGATCCTGCTTATCCTCTAATGTTGAAATGGACAAAAGATCATCTAAAGACACAAATCATTGGCAATCCAGCTACAAGTGTTAGCTATAAGTGTTTTAACTTATGCTCAAGAAAAAGAAAGACAAACTTTGATAAACACAAATACGATAGGCATACATTGTGTACGTTTAGCGTACTAGGGAGGACCCTAGTATGATGGGCGTACACCGTGTACGTGGGGTGTAGGGAAGTTCAAACCCTAATTTTTAGGGTTAGGTCCATATTAAGCATCATTATAGTCTCATTTATCATTCCCTCATCAAGCCCCATCTGAGAATTCAACCCTTTAGCAAAACCTAAGTGAGAACAGTGTTTTGAGCTTATTTGTGTGCCTTTTAGTGCTCTTGAAGAAGGAGAAGTTGGTGCAAGAACCTTGAAGCTTTGAAGCAACTTAGATATAGTATTTCCCACTTGCTAGCAACCTCCTGGAAGTAAAAATTTCATATCTTGATCACTCTATCTTGTAGATCTAGTCATTTCTTCATTTAGGGCATTTTTGGTCCCAAATATGGTGATTCTTGAGCATGGCATGCTCTTAACCCAATAAGCCATCCTTTTAGACGTTATGAGGGGTCTTGAGTCATAAAAATGTGCTCTTGATGCTTAGTTTTACTACATGCATGCTATAGAAGGTCTTAAGGCATTAAGATGTTGAGATTTTGTGTATTAAGCACTTAATGGACATGCAAAGTCATAAAGTTGGAAACTTTATGACTCTTGCTGGTATTTTAGCCTTGGATCTGTAATTGGATGTGTTAAGTCGAAGAAATAAGCACTTAATAGGTTAAGAAGGGGACTGTTGCATATGTTGGGCGTACCGAAGGGTACGCTGCATGTACGTTGATCTGGCCCCGACGCCTCAGATAGCTAGTACGCCCCACGTACCTCCAGACTACGCCCCGCGTACAAAGCTTGAGTCTACTCGGTTGTGTTGACTCGTTGAATTTGACCAGTTTTGACCAAGGGTATTTTGGGGGAAATTTTATCAATTTAGAATGGAAATGTCTTGAAATTTTGGATTTGGGTTAAGCCGATATTTGGGAGCAGAGTATCGATCAACTATTCGTCAGACTGTGAGGTGAGTTTTCCTCATTGTACTTACGGGTCGAAGGCACCAAGGCCGGCTCATTAGATTGATATCCTGGTCTACCGTATGTTTCTATGTTGTAGTGATATGTTAAATCTGTATCATGGTATATAGGATGTTGCTATGATGTAATGTTTAGTTAGATCTGTATGACTACCTGTAGGCTGTATATGCTAGCTATTGATTGTTATGGTATATGTTGATATGCGATGGTGTACTGGGTTGAGGCGGTCCTGCTTTGTGTTGAAGGCCAAGATACCCAAGGCGGTCTGGATAGACCGGAGGCCTGCGAGGCGGACCAGGTCGAAGGTCCGGAGAGCAATCCAGATAGGTTGAAGGCCCAGTGAGGCAGTCCGGTCTTGTTGAAGGCTCTGTGTGCATGTTGTTGTTTGCTATGTTTATGTGGTGGTACTTTGGGGGAACTCACTAAGCGTTGACTTACGGTTTTAGTTTTGTTTCAGGTACTTAAGAGGATCGTGGCAAGGCGAAGGCATGACCGTACACATCCTTGGTTTCATGTTTTTGATCTTGGGAGACTCTGTTTTTAGATAATGTTTTGGAAACAATGGTTTTGTAAACACTTCTTTTTAGTAAATAGGTTGTTTTGAAAAGTTTAAACTTGTTATGATTTTTGAGACGTTACATTCTCTATAACTCTCCAAAGCCTATCTGAACCATCATGTCATCCAAAAATTTACAATTGAGATTATCAATGGCTCTCTTAAAATCGGCTTGAATATCATCATTTTTTCTTCCTTTTTTTAGCCAACCTCACCACTTCATGTACCATTAGAGGTCCTTCCACAATGTTTCTGCCTTTACAAAGGCAGTTTGTTCTTTGGTTATAATCACAGGCAAAACCTTTTTATGTCTCTTGGCTAAGGTTTTTGAAATCACCTAACTCACACATCCTATAAGGTTTATGGGCATGTAATCTGAAAGGTTTGAGAATCATATTTTCAACTATTCAAACGACACTCTCTTTATTTTAACCTACATCATGTTTCATATTTTTACCAAAAATGGACCCAAACGTTTCAATTTTTTGTGCCGCACCACCATGCACCATGGCCAAGGAACTCACATTGGTATGTGCTTGGGTTGGAGTTTCAAATGATAATTAAATTGGTACCCCGCAAAGGTTTTCTACTTTTTGGAGCCGCATTACGGATATGCTTCACAATGAAATGGGTCGTGAACCTTATCGGACACACCACCAACTCAACTCAAAGTGGAAAGATTTATACCAAAAGGTATCGAAGTTCAACGGCATCCATAACCTCTTAAATCAACATTTGAATGAATGATGGTGAATCTAATATTTTAGAGGCGGCTAACGAGCAATACAAATTGGAAAATAACGGGAGGGACTTTATCCATGAAGCAACTTGAATATTCTTTAAACTTGTGTTTTTAGTGATGTTTTTTAAGTAATTCTTAGCAATGTTTGTCGTTTATTAATATGTAATATTTATATATTTATTACTATGTAATGTTGTTTTTATTAATGAATCATGTTATATTTATTTTTATGTTTTTTTAGTAAGTAAAATGTTTAAATTAAAAATTATTATTTGTATTAAAAATAGATGAGTAGGTGAAAGTGAAAGAGTAGTATAACATAGGTTGAAAGAACAAGCGAAAGATCTAGTGAGAAATAAAGTGGCTGTGACATGGTACATAATGGAATACTGGAAAGTATAGAGTATATTACATAACCAAAGTGAATGAAGTAGGCATCTAGGTGCCTTATTTTTTTTTTTTTTTGCCTTAAATGGTATAAATAGTAACTCTTACGTGCTTTCACTTTATCAATCTATTTTTGTAGAATTATCTTTGTAACTTCTCTGTACAATCATTTGGTGCCTTTATTCACTTTCATCACCGTGTGTTCTTCATAATTCAATCTAATTCTATAGTTTGATAAGTGATCTGGTATCTACAGTGTTTATCGATGATTTTGGAACAGAAAATGCAAGTCATATCGAAATGTTGTGGAGATGTTTTACTATGATTTTGTTTTTTTGTTTTTTTTTCATTAATGGCTAGTGTTTTTGGTTTATTAATAATCTTGGAGGAAAACATTTTGTTCCTCATCTTTCATCAAGTTGAAGAGGACAAACATGTTGCATGAATCTGGAGGGGACACAAAACAATGTATTTGTCAAATCATTCAAAATTAATTTTTTGATATCTAAATCAAAAAATATCTGGAAAAAAATTACTTTCTTCCTTTAAAATCATCATTCTGTTTTTGATGAATATGAGTTTCATCTTGTTTGAATTTTGCGTTTCATCTGATTGGAGTTGTAAATCTTGGGCAGAAACTTCAAAACTTCGATATAGATAACACTTTCCAACACAACACGCAACCCAATTTCCGACATATATATATATATGATCATTAATCAAAGAGCTCTATTGATTTCTGTGTAAGATCAAACATTATACTTCCCAACAAAATCTGATGTACTGAAAGAATAATAAAATGAAATTAAAAAAAAAAAAAAAAAGACATTTAAAAGTTACCTTCTGTCTCTGCTCGGCTTCCTTTTGAGCTCGCAACTCAGCCCGTTTTTGGGCATTTTCAGCATTTCGTGTCTTCTTCTCAATTGCCTCGTTCATTTTTCTCTTTTCCTCCAACCCCACTTGCTTTTTCAAATTGCATTCGATCTCTTTTTTAATTAGTTCATCTTCTTTCTTATCAACCTCCACCATAGTTTTTTCCATTTCTTCGTCCTCCGTTATCTCACTCAAACAAATGAACTTTGAATCTCTTACTACAAATTTAACTGGTTTTGTGGTTTTCATTATACGATTAGTCTTTCTAGCCGCTTTCCAGATAGTTTGGTTCTCAGGGGTTGGAGTCGTCTTTTTCCTTTGTTCTACTTTTGAAAACAATAAACCGGATTCGGTTTCACTTGAGATAGAAGAAACTGAATTCGTAGCAATTATTTCGCAGATATCACTCACACACGAAACTGTCTTTTTTCCTTGTTCAACTTTTGAAACTACGGAAGTGGATTCCAATTTACTTGAGATAGGAACTGCTTTCACAGCAATTCTTTCATTCATATGACTCTCAAGCGAAGTTTCAACAAGTGTACTTGGTGTGGTCCTACTAATGTAGTCTTTCCTGAATTCTTCATTTGAGTTCGATTCTTCCATTATTTTTTCCACCTAAAGTAATTAAAGAACATGTTAATCACAAACCACATACTAAATCTGAAATTAGAATATCGAGAAGATAAGATAACGAACCTGATTAACACACGGGTGTTGAAGTGCAACTTTATCTCCACCAGATGCAAAACTCCTTGCTGCAGTCGCATCTTCTTTGTACATATAGAAAAGTTTTTTCTGCAGATTCAATCAACAGAAAATTATAATTATTATATTAGGTTTCATTTTGTGTAAGATGCAAAAATTTACAACAAACCTTGTCATATAAACGTTTCTTCAAACTATATAAATGTGTATAAGCTTTTTGGCAGACTTCTTCTGCAACTTGGAATCGGGCTCGTAGTTCTTTTCCCTTTTCGTATTCTTCATCATATATTTTTCCTATTACTAAGGCACCCATTTCAGCTTTTAAAACATTATCTTTTAAAGAGTCAACTTCCTCCTTTATATTCTGCATTGAATAAAAAATGGACCAAGTTTTAGGAAATCTAACAGCCCTTTTAGCCTCCCTGTTAGCCGTTAGGGAAGCATTATTGTCAATCAAATAAAATTCAAGTTACAAAATAATGAGATCCGGCAATGAGTTATCGAACTATAACAAAATTTGATGATCACTGTAGCTCTAGAAGAAAGAAATAAAAATGTAGATTATGTAGTGTATAAATAAAGTAGTGATTGATATACGTACATTCAGGAGCTCCTTTATTTTCTTTTTCTGGTTTTGAATCTCTATTATGTGCTCCACTTTATGCATATGCTTCAAGAACAAAAACAAACCATGAGTTAGAACATAAAGTAATGCATGATAGAAAATATGCCATATTGTATTTTGGGTAGAAAAAGGAATGGAATCAATAATCATAGCATCATACCCAGTTATCTATATCTTCAGCCTCGGTGACTTGTTTCATCAAATGTAGAATAGATTCTAAATCTAACCCTTTTGATTTACGTAACTTCTTTGCAGCTGTTACCTCCAAGTATGCATTTTTGAGTACCTCGTAATGGGCTTTCAATATTGCCTATTCAAGTATATAATATTAAACTTTATAATAAAACATGGTATTAAAGACTTACAAAACAAAACTCTTAATTACCCTATTCTCTTGAATTTCAGCCCCGATTGCATATCTGCACATTATCTTCTCATCAAGTTGCAACTGAGCATTTTTAATCTGCTCCTTGAGCTCTTCATCATCAAATCTTGGAACCCTGTTATATGGTTGAACCACATCATTCATGCAGTGAGTCGCCTTGTCAGCACTTTTGTTTTGTATATCATCAAGAATTCTGTCTGGAGTGTTAATGGGTTCAGCCTCCGTGTTCAAGACTTCCGACACAAGATTTAGGTTATTGGGATCTTTCTCATGAACACCGAATGAGCCAAACTGAAAATTTATTTCAGGGCACTCAAATGTATCTGGGAAGATTACTATGGGTTTCTTTACTTCAAATTCACTTTGTTTATCATCAACAACATCAACACGCTGATGCTCTGTAACTTGAGGAACCCCATGTTTTTCAAATAACATCTCCCCATTCTTGTTTTCTGGCTGTTGGGTATTTGTTTGAGTTTTATCAACACTCACTTCTACCAAGTCTGAAATTATAGTCTCATCTCTAATTTGATCATCGATAGCTTCTGTCTCAAATTGTTCAGTGTCTTTGGCCATTTGTGTTGCATAATCTGGGCTCAAAGTATCCGTGTCTTGGGATTTTGAGTCCTCCAATGGTTGAGAAGTCTCAGTTGTAATCAAACTACAGTCTGTGTTGGTTATTTTCCTAGAATCAATATCAACTGTTTCCACTACTACATTTTCTGAATCATTTACCTTCTCCACTTCAAGATGATTCCCATTTGTTTTTCTTTTAATATTCACTTCTTCGTCGACACCTTTCACCTCACAATCTTTTGCAGTTGCAGACTCAAGATCAATGGAATCAGTCTCCAATCCAGAGACTTCGTTTCTAAAACCCTTGTCAACGATCACCTCAACATGTCCAACGAGAATATCAGAATCACCAGAAAGAAATTTACCATTCTCAGTTCCAACCTCATATACACCGGCCATTATGAAACAGTCACAGTTTGTTTCCAGAAAAAGAATAAGCAACAATAAAATAAAGATCGTTGAATACCTACAATCAAATATAAGAGGGGTTAATTACGACTTACGATTCAAATAATTCGTATACGATGAGGAATGAACGGTGATCACGAGCGTAAAAATAGGAACGAAGAGTTGGATGAAGAACACGCGGGAGAGGAATCTCTATCTTTTCTTATAATTTTCTCGGTATTTTGTTTTTGGAAAGCAACAATGTATATCCTTAATAGAAATATTTAACTTTTTTTGTAATTTTTAAAGTTTTGAATTTATATTATCCGTATTCATAATTTATACTAGGTCTAAACCCGTGGAACTCCACGGTTTAAAAATTGAAAAATAATTATTCTTTTGATAGTGAATAAAAAAAGATATCAAATTTTAGAAATAATGAAGAATAATGATATTGTAATTACCATAAATAAATCAAATATAATAAAGTATCATAAATTAATTAATTAATATGATGGATGAAATGTGATACACGAAAACTAAATAAAAGATGGTAGAAAAATAATGTTTATAAATTCCCAAAAACTTTCTTATAAACAACATTGGAAGTTTTATTTGTGAGACGACCATCCTTGTCTAAAATTAACAATTTTAATAAATCTCTGCTTTGAACTCTAGATAAAGCAACATACAATTGGTCATATGAAAAGACGGGATGTTTGAGAAACAAACCAACCTTGGATAATGACTGCCCCTGACTCTTATTAATGATCATTGCAAAACATACAACAATGGAAACTATCTTGTTCGGAATTTGAAGGGATTTTCTTTTCTGATGGAGTTTAACACATTCTTGGAATAAAAGTGCGGTTTCCAATATTAGTTCCAGATATGATACGTGACTCAATAACACGTTTGCCCAATGATATCATCTGGAGTCTTGACCTATTACACAATCCATTTTTCTGCTCAATATTTCTCAGCAACATGACGAGAACACCAATTTTTAAAACTAACTTATGGTTTGGTAAACCCGATACTTTCAGACCATTTAAAACATCAGGTGAATATAAATTTGCATCAAACTGATCATGGACAAATTCAGATTAACATATACTATCTGAACTTAAGTATTTAACCCCATCTCCTGGAAACTTCGATAGCAAACGGTCATTTATTTACCGAACCACTTCATTTTTTGGAGCAAGTATTGCTCTTTCTTGAAAATAGCTTATATTGTTGTACTTTTCCAAAATTGAAAGATATACGAAGTCGATTAATGAACCTATAGGATTATGTGGATCATTAATGAGACTTTGAAGTAGTTGGACTTTGAACTGTAGATAAAAACATGTCGTAAAGATTTTTTTGGATTTTTTATTATCCAATTTATAATTTTCTAATATTTCTTTCCTTTCTAGTATTAATATAGTACATGTCCTCCTTTGGTTATATCAAACAATAATAATATAGTCAATTAAATGTTATAAGTAACCATGATTATAATTTTAAACAACAAATATAAAATTTTTAAATTTTTTAAGACATAAATTATAAATTAAAAGTATCACCATTATCATTCATGTTTGAAACATCCTCCTTAATAAATAATTATTTTTTTGTCACATGTCAATTTCTCAACAGTTTTGACACTTATCATTTTATGGTATTTTTGAAATAAATATTATCCACTTGTTAATTTTTGGTTTGTTTCATTTTTTAAAATTAAATATATATATATATATATATATACATATATATATATATATATTAAATTGCAATAAATACATTTCTTCATTTCTTATTTTAAAGCTTTACATTAAAAAATATTTTTTGTTTACACTTTAATATTTAATATTTTTTTTAAATCAACCCGTGTAATACACGAGTCTCTAACGTTGTCCTTTCTAATAAATCAAAATCTTTTTGCCATATGTCATCTTCTCCTTCATCTGGACACATGTCGTTTTTCTATAATTTTTGAATTTTCTATTTTCCACTTGTCATTTTATTGTATTTTTTATTTTATTAAATTAAAATTTCACATTTAATATGTAAAGTAATATATATATATATATATATATATATATATATATATATATAAGGTGTTTATTAGAAAGAGTTTATATATGTAATATATTCAATGTATTAAAGCTCATTAATTTTAATAATTTAGAACTTTTTTCATTTTTTTTTATAAATTCAAACTTCTCAAATTGTTAAAATTTCATATGTAATTTTTTTTTTAAAATAAACTCATATAATACGTGGGTCTTACACCTAGTGTGTAATATGTAAAAGATACTTTATGGGCCATTGAGTAGATCACATAAATTCTTATATTTTTTGGTTAAGAAATTAATTAAATGATTTTATTTTGGTTTTCATGTAGCTATATATGACATTTAAAAGACATATATGAACAAACTACATAACTTACACAACCAACGCATCAATAACTAACAATTAATTTAGTATTAACTATAAATAGTTAGCTATTTAAGAATTGCGTTGTTTTTGTCCAGATACCATTTTAGTGATGAATCATACACCAATGTTTTAAATTAATATTTATATGTAGAAGGATTTTTTGTTAAATAAATATTAAAAATATATTTATGGCTCAAATTAAAAGAATATTATCATATATAATCACATGATGGATTCCTAATATAGCATTGTACTTTGAAAGTACATTGCTATAAATGGGAGGACATTTCGTCTAGACACAAACATCGAGAAACACACACACACACAAATTATGGCTTTCCAAATACGTCATAATAGTTTTAAACAACAATGCTATAACTGAGAAGCCTTTTCAATATTACAAAAATAGTTGTGTAACATATAGGCAAATTTCAAATAAAAAGTACTTGACAAAAAGTAAATAATTAATAATATTTTAAAAATATTATTTGGAAACAAAAAATATAGTCAAAAACTAAAAACAAACATATGTTAGCAAATATGGATTCAAGAATTTGAAACAAAATTGACATGAAGGACCTGTTTTAAAGTCAATCTTTATGCCCTGCAACAAATTCAATCAACCAAGATTTGACCAATACAAATAAATATTGATTAAAAGGAAATGAAATTCACCTATAATTCTATCAAAATATCACCATATTGAAGACCAATTATGCAGACCATAAAAGATGTGAAGGAACTAAGCGTCGATGATTCCAATTGTCATTAGCCGTCCATATTTCAATAAAATTAAACATATTTTTGTGAATCAAGAATCTTAAATAGTTGACTTTAGTAAATTACAAGAACAACCCCTCTTCTTTACACGAAACCATAAGTTTGGTCCATTTTGAAATCTTCACGTACTTAAGTTGCTGTAAGATTTGCATGAAAACAATATGTATATCATAGATGACTCCTGATAAACAACGACCATAGATTGATTCAAATGCACTTTCGTGTTTCTAAAACCAAAACATAACAATTCATATAGATTTAGAGTAAAGAAACAACTCTCTCTTCTTTATTAAATGTAACTGCAATAAATTGATGTTATATTTCAAAACAAAATCAAGATAAAAATCAGTAAAAAAAGAACAATGAAACTTATGATATACCTGTAACAATATCTCTAATGATGAAGATGAAATCGGCAACCAACTTTAGGACCTGTGAAAATAAACACATATACACAGTTATAGAGGGGGGATGGTTTCTGGGTAATCAAAATACAAAAGCTCGAACTCAGAAATCCAGGAAAGAATATATGAGAAATCAAAACAAAATAAAATAAAAAGCAACACAAAGATGCTTACCAATTTACCGGTTCCTCTTCATTTGAAGATGCAAAATCAAAACTAGTTTACCGGTTCTGCTTAGTTACTATGTATTCCATTTTTGTCCATTTATCAGCAACATACCACAATCTGAAAACAACCGATATAAAAGAAAGACTAAAATGTACAACCAATCAAATTCACAGGTGCAATAAAAAATGATAAACAACATTGCAACAAAGATTAATAGAAGAACAAAAATTTAACAAATTTGTATCATATTACTTACCATAATCTCATCTACTGTCCATGTTCTTGGCTCTGAAAAAAAAAAAAAGAGTTCTTGACTCTGTAAAATAAAGAAATGAGGTCATCCTAAATGACTTAATAGGAATCCATATTTGATCCTTAATTCAAATGTATATGAAAATTTGAACATAAAAATAGAGTAGAGAATACCTGACACATTGAAGTAGACTTTCGATATTTGCTAGAGAAATAGAAATCGATAAGTGCCCTACCAGGTAAGGGGTTGCCTTTGTGAAACATAAGTTGTTTCTTAAATTTCTCTTGATAATTCTTCGATTGGTGCAACAGTTTCGCTAATCTCATAATAGGGAGGATTTTGATTGGTGTATCATCATTAAGCGAACGATTGCCTGGCATTGCCAACTAAACCCTAGATTCAATTGCAAGATGACTATGACTATATATGAAAATTAGACAAAAATCATGCCAAGTTTTATTATCTCTTTACTTAGGATGAACACGATTGCAAGAAAATAAGATGAAAGGGAAGAAGAAAAAAATTGATTTACCCTTCTATATGATTAAGCCGACTTTATATCTACAATTTGAAAAAGAGAGCAGATGTGACTTTAGGTTTTAATCAACTTCCTACATTCAAAAAAACATAATTTTAAGGGGATAATGAGAAACAACAACATCAAAGTGGATCAAAATCAACCGACATCTTCATTTGTCAAAATCATGCCATCAAATCAAAAAAAACAAAAATGCATACTTAAAAATCATGAAAACAAAATTAAATACGCTTACAGGTTTAACAAAACCACACGTTTGGTTGAAGCTGTATATGTAACAAATTGGAAGATGCGTTCGAGGGATATACAACGTGGAAAGAAGCCCTAGTCCACCGATTTCAATTTTGGATAGAATTACATTCCTGATTTGCTGAAAAACCATCTTGATTTCAAAAGAGGTTAAAGAGAATTCAACTTCGAAATTTCCAATCCCAAAAATCAAGCGATCAGATAAGAAAAATATGGCAGAAAACCAGGAAATGAATCAATACCATATTTAATGCACTGTGAGGAATATAATATCATGGCGGAAGAGATTATATCAAAGGGCAAAGCTGGAACTTCACATAGATGGGGTGAGCGGGAAAATTTGCTAAGGGGGTGCTCAGCTATTGCCACGTGGCAACTGGGTACTGTTTTATTAGAAGAGAAGATTCTTCAACGACCTTTTTTAATTCATCCACATAGTTAACTGACTATTATGCCCCTGAGTTAAAAATAAAGAGATATATTAAAGAGAGAGAAACCCAATGACTTGTTTCCAAAAACACGCCACACGCCTCCATCTTCTCCTTCGGCGCAACGATCATCCTTTAGGATTACAATCTTGAGCATAACATAAGATAAATATAAATATTACAAGTTATTTAATTTTGTAATCAATCCACCATCCATTTTACTACGTAAGATAAAATAAAGATTGCTCTTTCTAACTTGTTGCAATCTTTCGGCGCTACATCAAAAGACTTCATGAGGATCCTAATTAAGCAGCAGGGGCAAAAGGGTCTTTAAACTAAATACTTCATGCCATCATGAGGGAAACCAAGAAATAATCTTGATACTCCATGGCTCACCCAACCACAACCAGTTTGAAACTACAACTTGTAATGGGGAATCACAGCTGGGCAAAAAAAAAAAAACAGCCAAAACCAATATGCAAATTTCAGCAAGTGGATTCTCTGCATCTGATCAACTGTTCCAACTATAAACTTCTACAATCAAATATAAATTCCTTCCATAATAACTAACTAGCATGTAACTGAGTCGACCATACTTGACATAAACAAACCCAACAATATTATGCTGTAACTGTAAACCTACCAAACCTGTAGGTTATGGCTTTTTACACACACAAAAAGAATTGAAACCACACAAAGACCCAACCCCAGACCAATGGGACACAAAATAATTACAAAAATGAAAAGAAAAGGGATCTGTATTGCTCAAAATTATTCCCATATGAAGCCAACCGAAAAGATTTTGATGACGAAGAAACATAATTATGATGATTTATGGACCGAAGCTTAACTGTTTAAAACTCCAGAAAATACGAATGAACAAACTAAAAAAAAAAAAAAAAAAAAAAAAAAAAAAAAGATATAAATTGTCTATACTGTGAATTTTACCCAGCTCCAAAAGAAAGAAACCTCAAACCTGGATGGGATAATAATAAATAAATAAATAAAGCGTGAACAAATTTCCGGAAAGTATTCAAATGCGTTTTTTTTTATTTAAATGGGGGGCATAATTGTCACTTATCCATAAAATTATGTGGCCGAATGATAAAAAAATTATGAAAGAATCATCACCTTTTTATAATATATCTATTTTTTATATTTTGTTTTAATTTTATGATCATGCTCCATTTTTATTTTATTTTTATCATGTTTATCTCAAATATTAGAGAAATTATACAGGAGATCTTTCGGATGCCATCCTATATTTTTGTCTCTTTTTTTAATGGAGATCAATATGCGAAAATATCTTTGTTAACCGTTACCATTATCTAATTTTCATACAACGTTTATTAATAAGATTTTCTAAATAAGAAGTATTAATTAATCACAATTATTACCATAATTAAATGTTAAACACATTAATTATAAAAAATATTATCATAATTAAATATAAAATTCATTAATAATCTTTATAATTAATGCATTTCACATATAATTATGATAATAATTGTGATTAATTAATACTTATTATATGTGCCTTTAGGGCACATATTAGATAAAATCCCTTAATAAATAAATAAATATCTACTCTAATAAATAAAAGTTTTTACCACATGTCATCTTCTCATTTATTTAAATACATGATATTTTCTAAAAATTTTAAAATTTCTATTTTCCACTTGTCATTTTATTGTATTTTTCATTTTATTAAATTAAAATTCAACATTTAATATATAAGGCAATATATATATATATATATATATATATATATATATATATATATATATATATAAGGTTTTTATTAGAAATTGTTTATATATGTAATGTATCAAATACATTAAAGCCTCATTAATTTTAATAATTCAAAAAATTTCTTATTTTTCTTATAAATTTAAAATTTTCAAATTATTAAAGTTTTATATTAGTTTTTTTTTTTTAAAAAAAAAAACCCCATGTAATACATGAGTATCACACCTAGTTGTATAATATAATAAGAATAGTAACATTATTTGTCCCTAAAGTATCGTCTTTCCCTTTATTAGACCAGAAGACATATGTGTTATTTTAACTTCATTTCATTTCACCTCTTTTACACTTCAAAATCTAAGAAACAGTCAACTTTCATTTCAATTTTTTTTTTCATTACCAAATTCATAAGAAAGAATTATATAGACGTTGCAAGTAAACGAGCAACAAACTGTGCCGCAACTATAAGTTTTAATATATATTTTTTATTTTTAAATATATTTTATATCAATATTATACATTTTTTTGTCTAGAATTAAAAACCATATATGTATGTGTGTGTGTGTGTGTCTATATATATATATATATATATATATATATATATATATATATATATATATATATAATTTAATTAAATATTATACAAAAAATTAAAAATAGCATTTTCTAGCCATGATCGATCACAATCAAATTAGGAGAGAGCTAGAGTGTGGGAGGCTACTCTGCGTGGGAAAACTCTTACTTAAAGCCCACTCAGGATGTGATGTTCCCTAAAGTGGTGAAAATCCACCTCATCAAACTGCACACATCTGTTCAAATGCACGGTATGGTCTTACTATGATATGTATCTTTCTGGTTTTTGTAACCTATTATATACAAGAAAAAAGATAAAACTATTGAATATGTAAGTTTTTTTCCAAGAAATGGTAAGAGAATTAATCAAATCATCAATATAACCGTAGATTTCTCAGGCCCTACCTGTAAAATCAGCAATATAGGTTGTGTAATTGCCACAGTGAGATATGTAATCCACTTATTGAACTCTGAAATTGATTGAATCTGATCATATACTATGTAAGTCACTTTTCATTTTAATACATACATTTTCGCAACTTTCTATCTAAAAAAATAGAAGAAAAATGACAACAATCTACCTCAGACATTAAGTTTATTTGTCTTTTATAAGTTTCTTCTATTTATTTAGCATTTTTTATGTTATTTGGTTAAATTTGGAGTGGCAATATAATGAGCTTCTGATATTTCTTGGTAATTTCCAATCGTTGCACTACAAGAATAACTATCAATGGCGACGACACCTATCCTGATGACTAAAGTCAATGCTAAAAGTACGGTTATGCTGACGACATGTCATTGCCATAGCTTTTGCCAACTTTGACCAAAAATGTTTGACCTGAAGCGTTATGTTGACGACATGTTGTCGCCATTGATCCTACGGGAATGACAAAATTTTTCGCGGTCTTTTGAAATCCTATGTCGAGAAGTCGTCGGTATAGGTTACGACAAATGTAATTTCCATTTATTTTAATTCCATGGTGTAGAAAATCGAAACGACGCAGCTTTGGGAAAGCTATCCCGACGACTTGTCGTCGGCATGCCACGTGACCATCCGCCTGAAATATCTATCTTGACGACTTGTCGTCGGCATAGCTTTTTAATTTTTAATTTTTTTCATTTCAGCAAATAAATCAAACGACGTCATTTATCTAAACCCTATATCGACGACAAGTTGTCGGGATAGGGTTTCACCTTCTGGATCAAGTCATATGCGACCTCAGTTGCAGCGATACACCCCTCCCTTTTCTCTCTTGATTTTGTCCGGCGATTTCGTCCTTCCGGACATTCGTTTCACCGGCGACATCAAGCAACACATCCATCTCGTTTCCCATTCAATTTCCAATGTCCCATCCCCACCCCACCTCTCTTCTAATTTGAGTGATTCTGGTTCAAAGTTGCCACCACCGACGACCACAAAGTCCATCGGTGACCACCTTGAAAGAGTTTATTCACTGGTAATCACTGAATTTCGATATCATTAAACTCGGCCAAAGTGGCTTTAATTACTAGAACTTACAAAGAGATAACAAACTATAGCTAGTAAAAAGGAAAAACTAGAAAAGCGGAAATAGCTTAAGACTTGGTATTATCACGTGTGCAAATCCCACTTGACTTGACCCAGCCAACTTTATATGAATTCTTTTATTCTTGAGGTAACGACATCTAAAGTCCATCAAACCCTCCCTCAAACATGACTAGGTTTCCATGTCTTGTTTGCCTTTGAGAGAATAAACACCCAAGCTTTCTCTTAACCTTAGAAAATCATCATGATGCAATGACTTGGTTAAGATGTCTGCCACCTGCTCCCTGGTATCAACATACTCCAATGCAATTGCTCCATCAGCTACCAATTCTCTTAGGAAATGAAATCTTACTCCAATGTGCTTACACTTTCCATGGAAAACAATATTCCTTGACAGCTGTATGGCTGAAGTGTTGTCACATTTTATCACACTTTCACCCTTCTGATGCACACCAAGGTCTTCCAGTATTTCTCGAGTCCAAATAGCTTGACAGGCATATGACGCAACAACTACATATTCAACTTCTGTGGATGATAGAGCTACTATTCTTTGTTTCTTTGATGACCACGAGACAACTGCTCCATCCCAAAAAATCACATTTCCAGAGGTACTTTTCCTGTCAGTGAGATATCCAGCGAAGTCGCTATCTGTAAAAATTTCCATCTTGCCCTTGCCTCATTTCTTGTACCAGATCCCATAATCCAAAGTTCCTTGTATGTACCTCAGTACTCGTTTGGCTGTTGCAAAGTGAAACTTAGTGGGTTTAACCATGAACCGACTTATGAAACTCACTGCAAACTGTATGTCGGGCCTTGTGGTAGTGATGTACATTAAACTACCCACCAATTGTTTAAATAAAGTTTCATTTGCTGGTTCACCTTCATCATTCTTTAGTCTGCATCCTGGAACTATTGGGTTTATGATTGGACTGCACTCTAACATCTTGAAGCGGGTTAGTATTTCAACTGCATATTTTCTCTGTGAAATGTGAATCCCAACTGAGTTTTGTATCACTTCAATGCCCAGAAAGTACCTCATCTTTCCCAAGTCTGTCATCTCGAACTCAACCTTCATGGAGCTCTTGAAATCATTCATCATCTTCTCATCATTTCCTGTGAAAAGTAGGTCATCGACATACATATTAACAAACAATAGCTTTCCTCCTGCCTGTTCTCTAATGAATAAAGTGTGCTCAATCTTGCTTCTAGTAAAACCGTCATGAATAAAGTGAGCCTCAATGCGACTATACCAGGCCCTAGGGGTCCCCTAAATTTTAGGAAAAATCCCCTAGCACCCTAAGGAAGCCCCGAGGCTCCCAGAGTCCCGAGAAAAAGGGTCCTTCGGTTTCAAAACGCTGCTCCAAATACAGTTCCGGTTTTCTTTAAAATCTGTTGTAAGTGAGCTACGCTTACGCAATTTTTAATATAGCTTTCAAATAATTATAAGAATGTTATTAGGTCCTTAAAATAATTCTTTGGGTTATTATTATGAGTTATATTGAGTGTTATTAACGCTTATATAAAAATAATAATAGTCAGACTAATTTATTTGTCGCGGCTATCGTTAGACTAAACCCTAGTGGTATTAGTACTAGGTTTTATCGAAGGAAAATTGTTTTGAGAGTATCGAAGCGCTATCCGAGTGCTGAGTCACCACCTTTCAAGTGAGTGCATAGTTACTTTTAGCTTTCACATAGATATGAAGTATTGTATATAAATTACATGATGTGTGTGCATATTATTTGTATACTTGCTATCTATGTTGGATGAACGATTTTATAAATTATTTTTTTAAACGATATAAACTGTATATGTATTTTATATCTACAAAATGTGTTTGGTAAAACATGGGTAGATGTAATAGTTGTTGTGTGACAAAATAAAATAATGAGAGGCCTCGTTATAGATGTTATTGATGATCCAGTCATCTAGCGGAGTATAGATTACGACCACAGACTATTCTAGACAGTCCAACGGAACGCTAGCAGGCTCGCAACCTGTAGGTGTTTATTTGAACTGTATCTTTATTTGAACTGTGTGCTCACCAGGTGTACTCCATCCCCATATGGTTGCCTTAAGGACATTTATTGCTGAGGAATCCCCTTAGCAGTAGTGTCCATCCCGATGATAGTCCTTAGACTAGGTCCCTTGTGTTAGATGTTTTAGGGACGTAAAGTGAGGATAACGGGAATGGGTAATCGAGTTTGTTTGGTGTGATAAAGTTAATAAACTTATTTATTGTGGGTTGAAAACCATATGTGCTCACCAGGCTCCCAAGCCTGACCCACTCAGTTTCTTGTATTACAGGTAGTGGCGCATGAGCATAGATGTGATGTCTTGGGATGAGAGATTTATGGATTTTAGGCCTGTAAATACGGAATAATGTAGTAAGGCCTATGATGTATTGTTTATGCTTATGATCTGTATCGAACATGACATCCCGAGTCTTTTTAATGAAATACATTTCTACGGAAATGCTTTTGAAATATCCTTATCATATTTTGTTTTGGGACAAATTCCGCACACTTTATTTAAATTGTTACTCTGATTTTTAAGCAAAGCATAAACAAAATCGGTATTTTCTAGCCGTGAAAATAGGGATGTCACATTTTTAATAAACAAACTAATCAAAGTATGTTGCTATTAACATAACTACAAAGGTTATTAATAGCAGCATATTTTTATTAGTTTCTTTATTAAAGCATTCTATTTTTATTTTTTTGTTTATATTTAAAATAGAAAACAAACTAATAAAAGTACGTTGTTATTAAAAGTATGATGCTATAATAGAAAAAACAAAATAATATTTAATTACATTGCTATAATTGAAAAAAAAAACAAAAATAAGATGTTATAAGTACTATATATGTGAAAAATAAATGAAAATAGAATGCTTTAATAAAGAAACTAATAAAAGTATGATGCTATTAAAGAAAACCTAACTACAAAGGTTATTAATTACAATATACTTTTATTAGTTTGTTTATTAAAGCATTATATAATTAACAAACACGTTGAATCATTGATTTTTAGTTTAAGCCTCTTCTTTATAATCATCAAGAGCCTAGAAATACCCGCCCGAAATAGATTTAGAAATTAACATCGGGTTGTCCTCGTTTTGGGACTACATTTTGAATACTTTATCTCATTTAGGATGTAAATGTGTATTGTAGGATTATTTGTTTAAGAAAAAATTGGGTTTTCATTTCCTTTTTTCTCATCGGGTATATGTTTCTTTATATACTTGGGAGCTAAGGGGAAATGTTGCTAATTTTTTCTCAAACAAAGAGCCATGCACTACACATTCACATATGAGATAAGGTATTCAAAAAATGGGTTTAGAAGCCTACACTTGTGAATATTATATCTGCTATGTCCGATGTTTACTTCTCAGGTGTGTATTTCTTTATATACTTGTAAATACTCTATCCATTCCGTCCAACTTTTTTCTCACACAAACAGTCATGCAATACATATTCACATATAGCCAAAATACAATTAACTTTCAATAACTATGTGTACAATGTAATTTTTAATAATGAAACAGTAACAACGATCGATAATAATTGGATTTGTGAGAACTGAACGTCTCCAAAATTCTTAGAATGTCTTAAAAACTTTATCGAGATTGATGGGAAACATGTCGACTCTTAACACAAAGTGTGTTGCCCGTGTGTAAAGTGTGTGAATATGTATCGAAAGTTGTTGAGTACGGTTTATGCCTACATAAAGGATTATGGGTTTCTAAAATCGTATACTACATAGCATTATCATGGTGAGAAACTTCATACGTTAGATTTTTGCTACAATTCGACTCTAAGAAAAAACTTCATACGTCGAGTGCATATTCTGACTCGTCGAGTTCCTTCATGTCTTAGAAAATCGCAAAAAGCTCGAGGCAACTCGTCGAGTTCTTTAGCATCCAAAAAGTGGGAAAACCCGAACCAACTCGTCGAATTGGCAGAGCAACTCGTCGAGTTTTCCTTGCCTTAATGAATTCAGACACTTCCAAGCAAAACCAAAGCCCCAAACTATAGATCTGGTCCCTTAGGACTGAAATACCACGTAAAGTTGCTAGCTATATGGCCATGCATGGCATCAAGAGGGCTAAAACACTCAAATAAGGCTTATCAAGGGATCTAGGGCATGAAGGAGGGCCAAAACTTGATAAAGTTGGCAACTTTAAGTCCATGGAGACCACAGGATGTCCAGATCTGAAACCATGGCTTCATAACATGCTCAAATCCAAGAATACTCCCAAAATAAGTTAATAATGGCCATAACTTTTAAAAGAAGAGATCTAGAAAAAAGGATGATCAAGATAACGAATTTATACCCCCAAGTGGCTGCAACAACACTGCAAATCTCGGATCTATAGCTTCTCCCTTCACTTTGCACCACCAATTTCAAGCTCCTTCACGAAAAGCACCAAAGAATACTCTTTAAGCTCTCAAACACTCAAAATGGGAAAAAAGGCACGATTTGGGTTTTCTCTGGACTGAGGGGACGATGAGGGGGGCTAACAATGAGAGTTAAGGCCTTTAAATAAGGTGCAAACCCTAAAAAATAGGGTTTTCATGTTCAGCCTTCAACTTGTCAAGTTGGGGCCTTCCAACTCGTTGAGTAGACATTGAAAGATACGCGGGCATTAAATACTCTACACGGCGAGTTAGAGCCTTCCAACTCGTCGAGTTTCCCTGAAAAATATAAATATAAAGCTTTAAATTCATACCTGAAGATTGGGATGTTACAATGCATATACAGTCTTCAGCATGACTGGACCGCCTCACCGGGCCTCCAGTCTATCTGGCCCACTCTCAGAACATTCAACATGTCTGGACCACCTCACCGGGACTTCAGCCTATTTGGATCGTTCTCCGGGACTTCGACCTGACTGGTACACCCCAATGGGCCTTCAGTCTATCTGGGCCGCCGTGAGTCTGTTGGCCTAGAGCACAAAGCAGGACCACCTCAACCCACCCGCAATCACACAATCATCACATAGATATTAAACGCTAGCTAGCACATACAATAATCATACAGGTCTAACAGATCATCAATCATAGCATCATCCTATACACTAGGATACAAATCTAACATATCACTACACATAGCATCATACGATAACCAGGACAACAATCCAAAAGGGTCGCCCTTGGTGCCTTTAACCCTGTTAGTATAGTGAGGAAAACTCACCTCACAAGTAGCATTGACTGACAAGATCCAATTCTCAAATCACAGCTCCAAACAAAACCGCCTACAACCACCATGTGACTAGCTCCATCAAAATCTTGAATTCCCAAAAATACCCTTAAAGTCAAACTTGGTCAATTATGGTCAAATTCAAAGTCAACGGTCAAGGTCAAAAGTCCATGCTGACCCAACTCGTCGAGTGCATCTACTGACTCGTCGAGTTCCTTTCAGAATTCAGAAAACCACGAAAACCCGAGTCAACTCGCCGAGTCGTCAAGACAACTCGTCGAGTTCATATAGTGTCCAGAAGATTAAGGAAAACCTGGGCCAACTCGCCAAGTTGGCAGAGCAACTCCTTGAGTTTCCCTTGTCTTAACTCATTCAACCATCTCCCAAGTGAGTCTAATGATCCAAACTATAGATCTGGTCCCCTATGACTGAGATACCACGTAAAGTTGCTAACTTTACGTCTATGCATGACATCAAAGGGGCTAAAACACTAAATCATAGCTTAATAAGAGGCTTAGGGCATGAAGGAGGGCCAATACTTGATAAAGCTTGGAACTTTAGGCTCAACGAGTCACAAAATATCCAGATCTGAAGTGGAAACTTCAAACAATGCATCATTCCAGGAATGACTCCAATATGGACCAAGAATAACAATATCTTTCCATAAAAGTATATCGAAGCAATAAGAGGCCAAGGTATCGACTTTATACCTCAAAATGGTTGCCACAACAGAGTAAACACTGGATCTACAACCTCTCCCTTCAGCCAACTTTTTCAAGCTTCTTGTTCCTTCCAAAAGAGCACCAAAAATCACTATCCAAGCTCTTACACACACAATGAGGGCAAAAACACGAACTAGGGTTTTCTTTGGATAAGGAGGCGATGAGGGAGGCCAACAATGAGAGTTAAGGCCTTTAAATAAGGTGCAAACCCTAAAAATTAGGGTTTTCATGTTTAGCCTTCAACTCGTCGAGTTGGAGCCTTCTAACTCGTCGAGTAGACATTGAAAGATACGTGTGCATTAAATACTCTACACAACAAATTGGAGCCTTCCAACTCGCCGAGTTGCCCTGAAAATATAAATAATAAGCTTTAAATTCATACCTGAAGATTGGGATGTTACAATTTTCATATATTAAATTGATTATTTATAAGGCTGAACGGAGTCGTGCAACACCTACTGACTCCACATCATGAAAAATTGGGGGGGGGGGGGGGGTAGAAGTTCGGAAGAAGAAGAGAGGGAGAATAGAGGGGTTGTCTGCCGAATGGGAAAGAAGGAAGGAGGAAGAATGGAGAAAGAAGAAAGAGACTCAACACATTTCTACCAAGTTTGGGCTCCGAGCTTGGCATGCCAAGTTCTCGACCTAGTATTTACCGAGTCCACATCAGATCTGTCGAGGGTCGCCGAGTCCCACTCCGCCCAGCCTAAAGCTATAGAAATAGGGTTGTAAACGAACCGAATGTTCGACAAACTGTTCAACGGGAAGTTCGTTTATTTAATAAATGAACAAACATGAACACAAATTTCTGTCTGTTTAGTTAAACGAACGAACATGAACAATGGTGTCGTTCGTTCAATTATGTTCGTGAATGTTCCTTTACGTTCGTTTATGTTCGTTCATATAAGTTCCTTTTATGTTCATATATGTTTAATTATGTTTGATTATATTACTATATTATATGTCCATTGATGTTTATATATGTTCAATAATGTTTGTTTATCTTTGTTCATTTACGTTTGTTCGTTTTTATATTCCGTTAGCATGTTCACGAATATATACGAACGAACATGAACAATGTAATTTGTTAAATGGACGAACAAGAAAACTCATTCTTTTATCCGTTTGTGTTCGTTTATTTGTTCAACTAACTTAAATGAATGAACATGAACTAGCCCCGACTCGTGTTTATTTGATTTGTTTACCGTATAGAAACACTTTCATAGTCCCGACCCGACCCGGAGCACATGAGGAACACCGGAAGTCTCAAACGGTCAAACATTCAAACTATCTCGTCCGCATCCTTCTCTGAAACTGCATTCTGCAGCTCCTCCGCTCGTCCCGGCCGGCCGCCACTTGCTGCAGTCGTATTTTCGTCTCTACATCCCATCACATAGAAGTCTCTTTTTCTGTCTGGCTTCCTCGCATCCTCACTATCGCACACTCGTATCGCACAGTGCGTTGCCCTAAGCGGATCCTGAATGGCAAGTGTCGAACTTTTGCTTCCAAAATTTCTTACTACTATTGACTAAATTTTCATTTATTATCACCAATTTACATAATCACCATAGTCTAAAGAGGAAGAGAAAGAGAATTAGGTTCTTCAAACTTTGAAACCCTAATAAAATTGCTGTAATTTCAGCTTACTTATTACTGTTAACTTAAGCGTTTTCTTATTGCTCGAAGGGTTTGATATCGTAAATTGTATAATTTGCATGTGTTCTTAATTGTCTTTGAAATTCGGAGCATTTTGTGCTCTTTAAATGACGGTTTACTAAGTGCATTATGCTCGTCATTTGTTTTTTAACTCTTATGATAGAACCTTGTATCAATAATCATTGAGCTGTAGGCATCAAATTAGCAATTGTGTATAGGTATTCCACCCATCTGTCATTATGTATGAAGCTGTATAAGCTTATGTTTATCAAGCGTGTTCTATTTCTTGTGGGATAATGATTATGTATCTCACATCTTATTTCATCTCAATTTTAATTTTAGGCTGAAGAAATGGACAGTCAAGAAGACTCTGTTTTCACACAGTTAACGGAAGATGTTGCTGCCAACCCGGATGATCCTTCCCTCCATTTTAATCTTGTAACAAAATCTTTAACCTCTTCACTGAATATAACTTAAAATTCTAGGTTTCATTTCAATAGGTTTTGTAATGAATTCAGGGTTTGTTCTTGTGGGAGGGGATTGGGTCAGAATCTAAGGAAAAGGCAGCAGAGCATTTTGTGATTGCAGCAAAGCTAAACCCACAAGATGCAAATGCTTTTAGGTATTTGGGTCATTATTATAGCAAAGTTTCAGTTGATACTCAGAGAGCTCTCAAGTGTTATCAGAGAGCTCTCACTCTTGATCCTCAAGATTCTGAATCTGGGGTTAGTCTTATTCTTAATTTCTCACCTATCTTTATACATTCGTTTGATTTCCTTTTTTGTTTATTTATGTTTTCCTGTTGCAAGATTTTTCCAACCAATTCAAGTTTATTGATTTTGGACCTAATTGTTCATAAAGATTCCACTAAGTTTTATTTCAAAACTCAAAAGTGCAAAAGTTTATACACATATAGATGGTAAGGAATTCTATATCGTGTCCCATTGTACTTTGTTTGCAGGAATCAATGTGTGATTTGTTGGACAAAGAAGGAAAAGAGAGCTTGGAGGTTGCTGTCTGCCGTGAAGCTGCAGGGAAGTCGCCAAGGGCATTTTGGGCATTTCGTAGACTAGGTTTTCTACAGGTGTTTCATCATCTTCTTTGCTTATCTTTTTTTCCATTTATGGCTTAAAATTTGGGCTCCAACTCCCGCATGTTTTCCATTGACATTTAGGTATTTGTTGCAGGTCCATCAGAAGAAATGGTCTGAGGCAGTTCATAATCTTCAGCAGGCCATTAGAGGGTATCCTACATCTGCAGATTTATGGGAAGTATGTACTCTCTTCTCATAATTGTCTATTATACCCTTCTCTTGTTGGTATTACTCAAGATTGCTCCCTCATTTTTGTCTTTACTTTAGGCTTTAGGTCTTGCATATCAGCGATTGAGCATGTTCACAGCAGCTATTAAGGTACTTTTCCCCTACAAATGTTCATTTCTCCCTCATTTGTCCACTTACATACATTTGACTTCTTTTTTCATTGCATAGTCATATGGTCGAGCTATTGAGTTGGAGGAGTCACGAGTTTTTGCAATGGTTGAGAGTGGATATGTCTTCTTGATGCTTGGTTCACATCGAAAGGTAATATTTTGCCACATGTAGTTGCAACTAACTAACATTCCTTGTGTGATTCTGCTATTAGTTCACTTAATTTTAGTTTGCTTCTCACTTACTCCCTTATACCTATAATCTTACTTCATTGATCATGGTCATAACTTATAACAATACATCTAATGTATATTTCACTAACTAGCTCTATGGGTGAAGGGAGTTGAGCAGTTTCAGCAAGCTTTACAGATATCACCTGAAAATGTAGCTGCACACTATGGACTTGGGTGTGGGCTTCTTGAGTTATCAAAGGAATGTATAAGTTCAGGTGCATTTAGATGGGGAGCTTCAATATTAGAGGTAAATTAATTCCAATAATTGTGTCAAGTTTAATACAAAACATCTAAAAAAAATCCTTATAAAATTTTAGGAGGCATCAAAAGTTGTTAAAACTGGTACTTTCTTGGCAAAAAATGTTTCATGCATGTGGAAGTTGCATGGTGATATTCAGGTATGCCCATATATATTATTTTTTATCTCGTTATGAAAGTTCTGTTATGTATGGTGAACTTGGTATATGACACTTTTGCCCTTGATAGCTTACATATGCGAATTGCATCCCATGGATTGATGAAGACCATGTGTTAGAAACAGAGAAAGCTTTGACTGATTCCATTCTTTCATGGAAAAACGCGTGTTCTTCAGCTGCACTGAGTGCCAGGCGTTCATATCAACATGCTCTACATTTGGCTCCATGGCAAGCTAACATCTACACAGATATTGCCATCACTATAGATGTCATAAACTATTTTAAGGAGGAAAAGAAACATGATCCTATCCAAAAGTAAGTACTTTCACTTGAGATCTTGTAACCCAATTAAATCTTGTTTAGGTACAAATTTTCTTTTCCTTTTCATGTGCAGGCAATTACCTGAGAAAATGATTTTAGGTGGTTTATTACTCGAGAGCTCCAATAATGAATTCTGGGTTGCATTAGGATGCTTATCACATCATGTTGAGTTAAAGCAACATGCTTTTATCAGATCATTGCAGTTAGATGTATCATTAGCTGTTGCATGGGCATATCTTGGGAAGGTAGACCTTACATTGAGTAAATCTCCTTATTATTTTTTTTTTATTGTCTATGAAGCTATGACTAAATGTTGACTTTCTACAGCTTTATAGAAAACAAGGCGACAAGAAATTGGCACAAAATGCATTTGATCGTGCAAGGAGTATTGATCCTTCACTTGCATTACCATGGGCTGGCATGTCAGCAGATATGTCCATTAGGCAAGTTCATCTCTTTTTTCAAAACCAATAATAGCAATGTACTTTTCACCTGTATTTAAATAGTTTCTTTTCTCAGGGCACTTAAGGCAGATGAAGCTTATGATTGCTGTTTAAGAGCTGTTCAAATACTACCTGTACTCTCTCTCTCTCTCTCTCTCTCTCTCTCTCTAGTTTTGTGAAGAAGTGTTCTGAAAACACCGTTTTTGTGCAGCTTCCAGAATTTCAGATGGGTCTTGCAAAGCTTGCTTTACATTCTGGTGAACTTTCATCTTCCGAGGTACTTGTTATATGCAAGAAAAGGGTGGTAGTCTTACAACGGGTCCCACATTCATAATTACACTTACATACCCTCATTTGTCACAGGTATTTGGACCCATAAGCCAGGCTTTGCATCATGCACCCCAGTATCCAGAATCTCACAATCTTCTAGGGCTTGTTTGTGAGGCAAGATGTGATTATCCATCTGCTATTACATCTTATAAGTTAGCACGTTATGCACTCAACACTTCTTCTTGTGACACCTCAAAACTCCTTGATATATCAATTAATTTGGCAAGGTCACTCTGTAAGGTAATTATTTAATTTCCTTTCTTATATATTATATATTTTCACAATACATTTAAAATTTTATGCCTTTATTTTACATTGATGCAGGATGGTAAAGCTTATGAGGCAGTGCAAGAATGCGAAGAACTAAAGAAAAAAGGTTTGAATCTTCATGCATCTTTTTTATTTGCCCACTTTTTTTTATATATATGTTAAGGAAAAACAACTGTTTTTAAAAATCAGGTGTTCTGGATTGGGAAGGTTTGCATATATATGCTTTATCTTCATGGATACTTGGGAAGAATGATCAGGCTTTGTCTGTGGTGAGGATTTTAGCTGCAGGTGTTAAATCATTGGAACCACAAAAGGCATCCACCTCCATAAGTTTTATATGCAGATTGCTTTACTATATTTCTGGTCAAGAGGCAGTGATGACAAGCATTTTAAAAATGCCAAAAGATTTGTTTAAGAGTTCAAAAGTTAGTTTTGTGGTATCTGCTATTCATGTTCTGGATCAAAGCAATCAGCTTGAGGCAGTTGTTTCAAGTAGCCGATCTTCCCTCATAAGTCATGATGAAATTACTGGAATGCATTTTTTGATAGTATTAAGTAAATTGGTATGTTTTCCTAACCCTCATTCTTTTTTTGATTTAGCATGCCAAACTTGAATATGTAATGGATTTATAATTTGTTTTTTGCAGGTGAAAAATGGTTCAGAGCATTGCTTGGGAATTCAGAGTGGAATTGATCACCTTAGAAAAATCCTCCATAAGTACCCCAACAGTTATTTTCTTAGGTAAATCATGATTGACATAATCTATGTTTTGAGTTATCCATCATTTGTAAACTTCTGATGATCAGTAATTTGATTAATTTCTATCTAATCTTGTGAGAATTTCTAACAAAAGTTTGTTGCTAACAGGAATGTTCTTGGTTATCTCTTAATATCTAGTAAAGAACAAAAAGATGCACACTTGTCTACCAGATGCTTTACTGTAAGAAGCAGCCAATCAGAGTGTCCAAAAGAAGAAGGTCTAAAATGCGCACCTGAAATCCTTGGTGCAAGTACAGTTGCTTGCTACACCAACAATAAACACACCTTTCCCACCTGTAAAGACCAATCTACCCCTCAACACGGATCACTCAAACTATTACAAAAGTACCACGCTTTCCATCTTTACCCTTTACAAAAATTTACTTCTAATCCATGTGTAAAAAGCTTGTACAACTCTGATTTTTACAGGTGGTGGCATCAAGAACCATGGAATAAAAATGCAAGATACCTTTTAATCCTCAACTACATTCAAAAAGCACGCGAAGAGAGATACCCTCAACATATAAACACAGGACTCGAAAAGTTAATTACTTTAGCTCTTTCAGACGAATCCCTATCCTGCCCCTATCAAAAGTTCCAGCTGTCACTCTGTGCATCTGAAATAAGTTTACAAAGTGGGGACCACGTTAACTGCATAAAACATGCTAAAAACGCTTCAAATCTTTCTATCCCGGATGACTATCTCTTCTTTGCACACTTGCAATTATGTCGGGCATATGCTGCAGAAAACAACCATGTCAGCTTACATGAAGAGTACACAAAATGTTTAAATTTGAGAACCGATTATCATATCGGATTAATCTGCCTCAAATACATCGAATGTCAATATGGTCTACTAGGAGATGAGAATATAAACATAATCGAATTGAGATTTGAAGAATGTTCAAAAGATATAAAATATTCATGGAATGTATGGACAGCTGTATGGAAAATGGTCCAGGGGTTGATTTCGGTGTCAAATCGCGATTTTGTTGCTGCAGAAGAGTTTTTTGCATATGCGTGTTCTTTAAACGGTTCTGAAAGCTGTTTGTTTTTGTGTCATGGTATTTATTTGTCATTACTAATTATGTAAATTTTTTGATGGGATTATACATTTATACATATGACACTGGTTTACAGGTGCTATTTGTATGGAACTTGCGAGACAACAATGCAACTCGGATTTCTTGCTGCTTGCTGTTGGGAGTTTGAAGAAAGCTAGAGACAATTGTTACACAAGTTTACCTATTTTGCAACTTTTATTAGGGCAAGCAGAAGCAAGTCTTGGATATAAAGGGCAATGGAGTCAATATCTTAAGTTTGAATGGTCATCTTGGCCTCCAGGTTTGAATTTTCGTTATTTACTGGTTACTGAACGGTGTGCAAAAGACGTAAATGCCCTTGTCATTCTGATTGTTGAAAATATGTGCAGAGATGAGGCCGGGGGAGATTTTTCTTCATATGCATTTGGTTTCAAAACAGTTGCAAGAAGGTGGCTACTCTGCATCGAGAACAATACATGGTAAAAATCCATTGAGATGGATTCTACAAGCGATACATTTGAATCCATCTTGTTCAAGATATTGGAAAGCTTTACAGAATTCGTAAATACCTTACTTTACTTATGTTGTCATGTTGGATTTTAGACAAGTGTGTTTGGTTAATGCATTTGTTCGAATGATTTACCACATGTAAAACCGAGTCTTTGGAATCTGAGTCTAGAGAAAACCGAGTCTTTCGAATAGGACACATTTACAATGTCTAAATCTTAAATCTTCTAACCCTAACATTTAATAAACTGTGTTGTTGGATAAAAGATTCCAACTCAATAAAAGTTAAACAAAAAGTTAAAAGAATTAAGTGTTTACAACCTAGAATGAGACTATACATTTACCCTTGTCAAAATTTGCAACTTAATCCATGCACTTAAAGCCTTCGCTTTTAAGCTCTCAAATAACATCTATTTAAAAAAAAAAATACTTCACTCATTCAACTTTAGAAAATAGGCTCTTGAACACGTATCTACTATAATAAATGAAGGTTTTTTTGCCACATGATTTCTTTTCATTCATTTGGATACATGATATTTTCTAAAATTTTTAAATTTTCTATTTTCCACTTGTCATTTTATTGTATTTTTCATTTTATTAAATTAAAATTTCACATTTAATATGTAAGGTAATATATATGTAAAGTATTTATTAGAAAAAGTAATGTATTCAATACATTAAAATCTCATTAATTTTAATAATTTAAAATTTTCTCATTTTTCTTATAAATACAAACTTTTCAAATTGTTAAAGTTTTATATATATATATATATATATATATATATATATATATAACTCATGTAATACATGGGTCTCACATCTAGTTATGTATAATAATTGATTTACAATTATTAGGGTGATTTAATGTTCTTTAAAAAGATTTAAATTATAATAGAACTAGGTTACAACTCCTGAAAACCACATGTAAGAAAGAAAAACATTCTTGATAATTTAAAATTGTAATGAATAATCATATATTTGTAAAGACATAAACCGTAATTTAACAAATTTTTTGTTATCGCAAAGAAAAAATATAATATGGAGCTTTGTTTTCTTCAAAACATAAACTTTCATTTAACGTTTATGATTAATTAATTATATAAATGTTTTATATATAAACATGATAACATTTCATTTAATCCTAATTTGTTATGTGATTTGATACATATACAACAAAAACGTTAAGAAAAACTTGCTTAACTACATCTTAAAATCAAAGTCATATCTTTTTGTAACATAAAGCATTTTATCAGGATTTTAAACTTAGATTTATTTTTTATATTATTTCTATATGTAAACATCTTATATCTAACTAATAAAAAATAATTATTACCAAGTTAGTAATAGTTTTTTCTATGGTAAGAATACAACATATTTGATATATATAGTTTTAAATTATTTGTTAGTTGGTTGCAGGTTAATCATATTTATAAACTTTATATACTATTTAATAATCATATACTTTTAACAAATTATAATCCAAATCATATAAGCTTTTATAATATTTCTATAAAACATCAAAATATCATAACATGAAATTCTATTACTCTTGCGTAATAATGTTGTTTATTATAAATAAAAAAATTATATAAGTAAAAGAAAGTAGATTAAAGTTAATGGATTGGCAAAATTTATGGTATTTTTGTTAACAAATTTGGTGGAGGTGTATGTATTGATAACATGGATTGTTTACAAATCTATTTAAAGGTCACCACATCAATCCCTTTATAATCGGCAATCAAAATCAAACCGAAATAAATGCTTTATGATAAAAGGGCATACAAACCGGAAATTAAAATAAGTCAAGGGTATGAAAGTAAATTTACATCGAAGGAAAAATGAATTCTAGAAAACCCATACAAATCTATTTAAATGATTTCGATAGAAGATTGGTTGTCTGCAAAATTGCAACTAACATTTCCTTTTTTAGAGTTTGGACTTGGACCTTTCTGATTTGCTTATAATTTATAAATGACCCAATCCTGATAAAAAGTCCAAAGGCTGTGCGTCGGCCCATTTCTCCTGAATTGTCCGCTATGCCTATTACTACTCACATTCGGTCACAGTGGTAGCCATTAGCAAACTTGGAAGAAATACTCATATTCAAGGAGAGCGTAGCCACCGGATCTTTCTCGATTGTTCCCATTCTCTTCGTCACCGTATTAATCCTTGTAGTTGCAGGTATTTGTTATGCAAACCTGTTCACTCGTTCAAAACTGGCCGGATTAACCACCGCGGTTGCAGGTGTTTCTCTTTTATACTTTTTTATTGTGATTTTGTTTTCGATTTCTGTATACAGTACTTCAGTGCATAGTTCGGTGTATGATTTACGTTAATAATTTGTTCCTTCTTAATTTTGATGTATTGTTTGTGTTATGAAAATTTCTGGGTTCGTGGCCTTCTCTAATTAGGGCCTGACTCGGATTTTGTTTTTTCGAATTGCTATGTTCACTAAGTAGGGACGGGTAGATAAATCTAGTCGTGCTATAAGTTGAGTCGTGAAACTAGGTTAGATTGTTTTCGTTTAATATTCTTACGCCTGATACAAATATACATTCAGTTTGAAATAAAGATCTAGAAGACGAAAGCTACAAACGTCGTTGTTAGAGCTTAATATGATGAGTGGAGATCTCTCTTTGTGTACTAAGCATATTAGGTCAATACTCCACAAGCTGAACTAAATTTGCCTCTAACGAGCTATCTTTTTCAGATTTTAGATGGAAACTGGAGGCAATTCCTTAGCATCTGGGCCAGATGGGGTGAAGAGAAAGGTGTACTACTTCTATGACCCAGAGGTCGGAAATTACTATTATGGACAAGGTCACCCAATGAAGCCACACAGAATTCGCATGACACATGCTCTGTTAGCCCACTATGGTTTACTTCAAAACATGCATGTTGTAAAGCCTGTTCCAGCTAGAGACAAAGATCTTTGCAGGTTTCATGCTGATGACTACGTTTCTTTTCTAAGAGGCATCACCCCAGAAACACAGCAAGATCAATTAAGACAACTAAAAAGGTTCAATGTTGGTGAAGATTGCCCTGTGTTTGATGGTCTATACTCCTTCTGTCAAACCTATGCAGGTGGCTCTGTTGGAGGAGCAGTGAAATTAAACCATGAGTACTGTGATATAGCTATAAACTGGGCAGGTGGACTTCATCATGCTAAAAAATGTGAAGCTTCTGGTTTTTGCTATGTCAATGACATTGTCTTATCAATTCTTGAACTTCTGAAAGTGCACCAACGTGTGCTGTATGTAGATATTGACATTCATCATGGTGATGGTGTAGAGGAAGCTTTTTACACTACTGATAGAGTCATGACTGTTTCTTTCCACAAATTTGGTGATTATTTCCCAGGGACAGGGGATATAAGAGATATTGGGTATTCAAAGGGAAAGTATTACTCGCTGAATGTCCCTCTTGATGATGGAATTGATGATGAAAGCTATCAGTCCTTGTTTAAGCCAATAATTGGTAAAGTAATGGAAGTGTTCAGACCTGGTGCTGTTGTGTTACAATGTGGTGCAGATTCTTTATCAGGAGATAGATTGGGTTGTTTTAATTTATCAATTAAAGGGCATGCTGAATGTGTGAAGTATATGAGATCTTTTAATGTGCCTTTATTGTTACTCGGTGGTGGAGGGTATACAATACGCAATGTTGCTAGATGCTGGTGCTATGAGGTATTCTTGTTTTTATTTTTTTAATAAGTATATGGTGTGATTAAATAAAGATGTATATAATGCAATCTTGATTTGGTTTTGTAGACAGGAGTTGCACTTGGGGTTGAGTTAGAAGATAAGATGCCTCAACATGAGTATTATGAGTACTTTGGTCCTGATTATACTCTTCATGTTGCTCCAAGTAATATGGAAAATAAGAACTCTCGCCAGCTGTTAGATGAAATTCGCTCAAAGCTTCTAGATAATCTCTCTAAACTACAGCATGCGCCAAGTGTCCAGTTTCAAGAGCGCCCACCTGATACAGAATTCCCAGAGGTTTGTTATTTGTTACAAAAAATTCAATTTTTGAATTTGTATACGATCTAATCATGAGAAGCTAACAGCAAGTCAATTTTTCTTGTATTCAGGCAGATGAAGATCAAGAGGATGACGATCGAAGATCAGATGATTCTGATGTTGATGAAAATAACGAGGGGTAAAATTGTCTTTCCCCCAAACATTATAAAGAAAAAAAAAACAGTTTCTTCCTTAATTGTCAATTCTCCTCCCTGAATTCTGATATTCTTGTATTTGCATTTGTAGTAAGCCTTTCCTTGGACGTGTGAAAAGGGAACTCCATGATATTGAGTCCAAGGACATGGTATGTGCATAATAAATTAAAGACTGTAGTGTTTCTTTTTTGGACTTATGGTTTCATTTTGTATAAAATTCAGGATGATGTGAAAGAAGGTGAACGAGCTAATAGAGAGATGGATGCCTCATTTGCTGAAATATCCATAAAGGTTAGCAAACAAACACCTTTCTATTTTCATAAAAGAAAAAGGATGAGTATTTATGTAGTGTTTTTAAGTGTTTGTTTGTTTGTATTTTCAGGGTTCAAATTCAGTATCAGCACCTGCAGATGTGAAACAAGAACAAGGAAACTCAAACAAGCCGGATCAGCCTTCTACTGCTGAGATGAATTTATAGTGTATGATGATGTCAATGTCATGTTTTGACTTTAATTTTTATGAATCTATTTTAAATTTGTGTTGAGGATTGGTGTATTATGTTGTACAAAACTGACTGGAACATGTGCACAAGGTTGGTAAGTTAAAAAGATGAGTAGATGAAATTAAATGACAAATGTTTTATTATCATTTTTGGTATTGACTATCCTGATGAGGGTATGATTTACCTTTAAAATTATGACAAGATCACATGATTCGTTGTACGCTTGCAAAATGTATCATGTTCTCAAAAACACTATGCATGTGTTAGCCATTCTAAAAGAAATGTGCTTGTGCAAATAAGGATAAGTCCATATCCCTCCTCTTTTCTTGCCCAATACCACTTCTCAGCTAACTCTCCTTCCTCTTCATTGCCTATCTGGCATCGATTCCGACACACATGCATCGATTCCGAGCCCAAAACTCAATTTAGATTTTGTGTATTTTTTATCTCTACTTTTTCATTTCTTGTTTCTTATTTGAATACATTTGGAAAATCACATATGTTAATAAAGAAATAATCAAACCCAATTTCATAATCTACATGGGAGAAAAGAAAAGCTGAAACATTTTGTTCGTCAATGGTCAAAAAGGGGAAGGAGGAATAGGGAAGTTGTTCATCGCATGTTAGATAAAGCATTAGTACTAAATGATTTGCTTTTGGTTGCAGTTTTATGAAGAACATGGATAACATGGATCTGAAGGAAAAAAATATAAAATGTATTGGGGAACTTGTATGTTATGTATTTCATGGTTCTAGCTTCTTGCTAGAGTTGGTTTTTATTTATATCATACTAGTTAAATACATGTGCGTTATGCATGAAGAAATTTATATTGTGAAAAATATAGACATATATATATGATGGTTTTTATTTATATTATACTAATTGAACACCTGTGCGTTATGTATGAAGAAGTTTATATTGTGAAATATATATATATATATATATATATATATGATGGTTTTTATTTATATCATACTAGTTGAACACCTGTGTGTTATGTATGAAGAAGTTTATATTGTGAAATATATATATATATATATATATATATATATATATATATATATATATATATATATATATATATATATATATATATATATATATATATATATATATATATGATGTTAAATATAATTAATATGATAAAAGGGATGTTTATTAGAAGACTTGACATTTAAGACTTATATTATAATATTTATATTTAATCGTATAATTTTGATTATCTTTGTTGTTTTATAAATTCCGATATACGAATCTCCACGAAATATCATTTCAAGTTTCACGTTCGTTTAAGATTCGACAGATTTTATGAATATGATTTTGGTTGAGATTGATAAATGTGATAAAAATGTAATAAAATAATAGATCATAGTCTGAGATAAAAAAAACGTGCTCAAAAGCGATTTACGAGGTTCGTAGCTATTCCAAATAAAGTAGAGCACGATTTGTTCCAGGAAAATCAGATAAATACTGATTTTATAATTTAAAATGAGCATAACTTCTTCATACTGTCACACCCCAAACCAGGATGGCGGAAACGTCCAGGGGCAGATGACGTCATGTACAGTATCATAACAATTGAATAATAGTAAAGAAAGCAACATAACCATCATAAATATAATTAGCAGAGTTACATCATTGTAAGTGTTATATATTTTAAAAATCAATTACAATATGATGACAAAAGATTTGTTTGACGCCTTAGCGTTATATCCTCAAAAGCTGATGGTTACATGTTTTACTAGATCCTTGAGAATACAAGTTGTTTTAAAAATATCAACAATTAAGTTGATGAGTTCATAAGCATTTTTGTATTAGAAATTTGTCGTTTGTTATTTGAAAATGTTAGTGTGTTCCTCTAGAAAATCAAATATTTTTCTGTTAAATGTAATATAATCTTAAATACCCCAAGACTGAAAATGTATAAATGTTGTTGTACTGTGAAATAGTATAATGTAGTTTTATTATTGAATAAAACTATATGAAAATGAATGTTTCCTCAGTAAGTTTTGCTATATTAGAAAATTGTGTACTGTAATTACATTTGTATTAAATCATTTGTATGTATGTACGTGAAACCACCAACTATATTGTAAAGGAGTGTAACTGTAGTTTTATTATTAAACTAAAACCATTGAAGTTATATATATCTCGTAAACCAAAATGTTTAGTTGTATTGTATCCTTGGAATAGAAAATTAGTATATATGACTCATAAACTATACATATTATAGTTTAAAGTGTATGTTTTCTTGAAATGAGAACCTTTGTATTTTAACAACTTTGTATATTTATGTTCTTGAATTTGAAATAAAGATGTTTTGTGTAATTTAACATTTTTGTATAAACGGTATTAAGATATTTGTGAAAATATCCTTTTGCTCAACACTTTACAAAAGGTTTGAGGCGGTCCTGCTTTGTGTTGTAGGCCAAGACACAACCTGAAATTATTCCGTCACCGTAACCCGTTTTCCGTTAGTAGAACTTGTTCTTATTAAACTTTTCCGTTAACATTAGGATCAAACAAATAAAAATTTGAACTTTTATTATGACTTCATAAGGGTCGGAATAAATTAGGAATGCGGGAAACACCCTAAATATCCTTTTAAGAAGTTTTAGTTACAAACAAGTTAAAATACGACCATTTAATCGGGTACGACCATAAACCCCGTTTAACGTCGGTATCGGGTAGAATTCCACCTGGCCACAAACTCAAACCCTATATATGGGTTGAGTGGTCACCAAGTTAGAACTTTTACCATTCTAGTCTCTCTCTTTACTCTCTCTCTTCAAGGCCCGATTCTTCTAAAAATCCACAAGTTTCAGCTTCCAAACTGTAAGTACTCTTACCCTGGATTGTTCTACAACTCATTACATGTCATTACAACTTGAAAATCATCCAAGAAGGTCAAGAGTAAGGAGTTTACGGCCCAAGAACACTCTAGGGCCGTAAACCCCTAAAAGTGTGCCAAAATGCCCCCAAATCTCTACCTTAGGCTTAGAGGCTAACTTAGAACATACCCTAGAAGTGTTTTAGACATTAAATCTTATGTTTAGAGGCTTAAAAGAGGGTTTACGGCCCAAGAACACCCTTAGGCCGTAAACTCCCTTAAACTTTGCAAATTGAGCCTTTAACCCCCTATTTAGCCTTGGACCTTCACATAGAAACTTGTAGGAGTAAGCTAAGGACCTCAAAAACGAAGTATAAGGGGTGTCCAAGAGTTCACGATCGTAAACCATGGGTTCACGACCGTAAACTCCCAAGGAGTGGTCCTAGGACCGCAAACTCCAAGGGAGTGTCCCTTTTGAACCCTAAACACCCCTCAAGCCTTGGAATTTGCCTTGGAACCCTTCCTAGAGACACAAGAGACTTGAAATGTAACACCGTAAATTTCAAAACAAATTTTCATTTAAATATAATGGTTTAATTCTTAAAAACACTTTTCTTAAAATCTCATTCATAATCAAATTACAAAACATAACTCCATTTTCACTTGCATAATAAACCAAGATCCTCAAAATATGACTCTTTCGCTGGTGTGTACAATCAAACCGGTGCCATCCCGTGATCCTGAGAGAAACCTGAAACACATAACACAAAACACTGTAAGCACGAAGCTTAGTGAGTTCCCCAAAATACCACATATAACACATATTAGCCACTCGAGGCTATAACTTTGTGGGTCCGTGCACCCAAACTCTGTGAACCCTCAGGTTCTAACTCTGGGAACCTTCCGGTTCTAACTCTGTAAATATGCACAACATAAATCACATAGAAATAATGCAGTACAACACATAACATATATAGCATACAAATACTCTATCACATAACTATGGTTACCTACTCAAGGTAAAGTATAGTGAGAAGACTCACCTTGCGTATCTCGGTAATTTGTAAATCCCTGAAATCACTAGTGCTCGATCTCCTGAGCTATAGTCCTCCTATAACACAATACATCTCTAATTAACACTTTCCCAACTAAGGTTGACTAACTCTATCGATTCCACACTGGTCAAATCTGGTCAATGGTCAATGGTCAACCCTAACTCGCCGAGTTTGGCGCGGATTAGCCGAGTTCCTACAAGGACCCCACTTCCTCTGAGTCCCTTCCGACTCACCGAGTCACTCACCCAACTCGGTTACTCAACCCCTGGTTCTAAATCTATGAACAACTCGCACCAAATCGTCGAGTTTGCTAATAGACTCGGCGAGTGCCTTCCATGCACAATCCCAAACGACCTTCTGAGGTCAGGTCTGTTCCACTAACTCATAGATCCAGTCCTTCCAAGCTTATTTATCACGTAAAGTCGCTATCTTGATGTACATACAACATCTATATGACCATATATGATGATGTAGCCCCAAATACCACAACTCAAGGTCATAACCTCCATTGCTCTTCATAAAGCTTGATGAGTGAGGCTCTCTGGACCTCTATGGATCCAGATCCAAAGCCTCATCACTAGAAAGGGACTATTTGGGCATCAAATCAACCCAACAAAGGCCACAAGAAATCCTAAATCCAACTATACTTCATAAAACATAAGATGAGCCGAATTAATACCTCAAGTGCGATGATCTAAGCTTCAAATCCACAGTATAGCAACCTCCTTTGCTTCCTCTTGGTTAGGACCTCCTTCTTCTTGCTAAACGACACCACAAAGGTCAAGAATGGCTTCCTTTCTCTCTCAAAACGCTCAAGCACTCTAGGGTTTCTCTCTATGGACTGGTGAGTACAAATGACGGCCATAAGGCCCTTTAAATAGGCCCCAAACCCGAGAAATTAGGGTTTCATTAAACAACGCTGACTTGCCGAGTCCACCAATGCGACTCATCGAGTCCGGTCATTAATCCAGATGAGAAATTGCGTCTCTACTCAGCGAGTCTACGCACCAACTCGCCGAATTCCTCTTCAAAACTCAAAATAAAAAGAATAAATATAATACCTGAAATTCCGGATGTTACAATTCTCCCCCACTTGAATTCGACTTCGCCCTCGAAGTCTCATCCCTGAAATAGCTCCGGATGCTGCACACGCATCTCACGCTTCGGTTCCCAAGTAAGCTCCGATCCTTTCCGATGCTGCCACTGGACCTGCACCAGAGGCACCTCCTTGTTCCTCAGAACCTTGATCTTCCGATCCAAAATCGCAACTGGTCTCTCCACGTAGTTCAAGCTCGAATCCGCCTGAATGTCCTGTAACGGCACTACCGCCGACTCGTTGGCTATATACTTCCTCCACTGAGACACATGGAAGGTATTATGAATCCGCTCCCATTCTGCAGGTAGCACCAAGCAATATGCTACCTTGCCCACCCTCGCGATCACTCTGAAGGGCCCAATATACCGGGGCCCTAGCATGCCCCTCTTCCTGAATCGAATCACTCCTTTCCTAGGAGATGCCTTAAGGAGAACATAATCACCGACCTGGAACTCGAGCTCGGATCGTCACCTGTCTGCATAACTCTTCTAGCAACTCTGAGCGGTCAACAACCTCTTTCTGACCTGCTGAATCTGCTCCGACGTCTAAAGCACGATCTCTGTACTTCCCATCACACGTTGCCCTACCTCTCCCCAGCAAATGGGGTACGATACTTCCTTCCCTACATCAGCACAAAGGGTGGCATATTGATGCACTAATGATGGCTGTGGATGTAGGAAAACTCTACCAAGGGAAATTACGGGCCACAATTTCCCCCGAAATCTAATACACATGCCTGAAGCATATCGTCGAGCGTCTGAATCGTTCGCTCGTTCCGAAGTGTCCACAGACATCACCTATGGCAAACTCTAGCTCATTCCTCATATTCATCTTCGATACTGATCACCATGTCAGCTTTTGGCCCCACAGCTGAACCCCCAAAGGTCACACGTAACATGATCCAAGATGCCTCACTAACTTCCTCCCCGTGATCACTATCACGGCCCAGTGACACGCAAGTCACGAAATTCTCTTTCCCTCATAAAAAAATACAATCCAATCGTAGGTCGACTCAGCTCCAACCTCTGGCGTCTGTTGTGCATATTCTCCTGCGCGCCTCGCTGACCCTCCCGACAAAGACGGAGACTCCAGTATCGCCCCATTTTAACCACTAGGCTCCATAAACTCAACACTAGGGCTACTCAAGACTAAAACTCTTCTGCATCATGCACTTATCGGAGATCACTCCATCATCATACTCTTTTTCCGTCTAGTGGGTACTACGGCTTCCTGCAACATTACGACAGCCTCTGACTAGTGATAATACGGCTCCCCGTAGTACCACGACTCCCTCCCTCTGACTTGTGAGTACTACGACTCCCTGTAGCATCACAACACCCTATGACTGGCGAATACTACGGCTCCCCGTAGCATCACGACCCTCTCTCTCTCTCCCTCTCTGACTTGTGAGTACTACGGCTTCTCGTAGCATCACAACACCCTCTGACTGGCGAATACCATGGCTCCCCGTAGCTTCACCCTATACTCTCATTCTCATTGCAACGCCACACTATGTTCACTAACTCCTGCACCGAAGACTATCATAGATAGTTACACACACTTGCCCCGATATTCATTACAGACTCTGGCGGCAACCGTCGTAACACAGAGTCTACCTCAGCGGAGATCCACTTTCTTGAATAATCCCTCTTGATGACAATACACGAAGGGCTCCCACTGGAACCGTAGATACATGATACTGTTGGGTTTTGTGCAATATAACACTTCCTAAGTGTGCATGCAACCCTAATAAACCTTGGATCTATGTTTGTCTAAATACATGCAAAATAATAATTTTCCAAGGTTTATAACCTATCTAACATGGCATGGGGAACATTTCAACATAAAGAGTTAGAGGAGATTACATACCTTTTTGATGAGTTTGGTTCTTGAGGAGTTTGAGGGCCAAGCACCAATAGTGTGAATGCCTCAAATGGAATCACAAAACACCACAAACTCTTGGAAAACTTTGTGAGAGTGTATACACACTATAAAATCGGTCACACACAAACACACATACTAGTTACACTAGTTTCACTAAGGCTCCATTTCATGCTCCATAAGCATGCTTATATAGTGTGCATGGTTAGGGTGAAACCCTAATAACCCATGACCTTTCCTTTCCAAGGATCCATGGGTTAAAAGCTCCATGGATCATCCATGGACTTCCATATTAGCTTAGCCCATTAACAAATGAGTATTAGCCCACACTATATAAAATATAATAGCCCACAATTAATTAGTCTTCCTTTTAATCTCTAAATTAATTCGTAATTAATTTAAGACTAAGACTAATTAAATAACATGACTTCATATTAATATATTATAACTTATAATATATTAATAATCATATGTGTATAACTCTCATAAAATTATCCATAAATAGTTTGGATGAGATGCAACCCAAATGGACCATGCCGGGTCGGGTCAAGTATATACCAAATAAGTTATGGACTTAGACACCTTATCCAACAGATACATCACTAGTCGTCTTAAACCCAAGACTCTAAATAATTCCGTAATCGGGACGCTATACGCGGAAACCACGGAACACCATAACAGAGCATCACAATGTCCTGCCGCTACCACTGATTCCCGCACTCCTAACACCATACATATACATCAATACATTTCCTCTAAATCCCATAATAATTTCCTATTTCACTCAATGCGCAACTTCAGTGCATCCAAGCACTCAATTGGAATACAAGGAAGGCGCTAACTCTTCAGAACACAATGATGATCCTCTGAAACCCTTTCCACTACTGCTAAAACTCCAAGCAAGAATACACATCCCAGCCCGAGAGTTGGCTACTCAACAATCTTCTACCCATATTACAACCCAGAAGTTCTTAACTGCCCATACCATCATTTCGAGTCTTCCGCTTGAAACGACTCTTACCACTACCAGATTCCTGACCATTGACCACCTGCCGTGGAGACACCCATCTTTTTTTTTCAGACATATACCACATGCATTATCTCGTCCTGCACCTTTCCTTGATCACCAATGATCCTGATCTCATGAATTCAAGCAGCAGGTTTCTGTATCCAATCCCCTAACCTCTCTTGCACAAATCTCTGGTTCTCTCGATAAACCACCCGGTTCTCCCCCACTTAGGGTTCGAACCATCACTATCTGACACATCAACAATCTCACGAACTATTTTCACTAGCAATAACGCACCTGCCCCTGGAAAGTGCTACACAACGCCTGATAATCCCTTTTAAGGAAATCCATCGATCTCATATACTTTGAACCTTAGATGAAATCCTCAAGAACTTCTCATCACGACTGCCTCTAGTAGTTCCAAGTCTCGTACCAATCCAAAACCAAACAACTCAACTGTCCAATAATATCACTGACCCATAGACTGGACCACAAAATCATCATACCCCCCACCTCGACTCATCAACCGACGTACCTTCACATGGATCTTCCCATGAACAGGGACCCACTCCCATATTCAATACTCAATATAGATAGAAAAACCACTGCACTGATAATTTCAACTGGACTCCCCACTGATACCTCTACAATACGCCCTACTATACTCAAATAGGTGTAATATGCTCCTCGACTATCTCAGTCCCAACTGACTATCTGATCATAGTAAATTACTGCCTCGCGGCACACATGCTACCTTATACTCTTATGGAAAATCATCCTCAATGACAACTGCAGGGTTTACCCCCAAACCCAAAACTTAAACATCTTGCCTCTCATGTTTCGTACACGAACATAAATTGCACCACCCATGTCATAGAAGGTGACATCTCCTCTATCGACTGATTGCTCAACTCAGACCGAAATTTTCCCCTCCCTCTAGCTCCTTACCAAAATACTCTGAAAGGCTCTCGACCTCCCTCTCAAGGGACGTCTCTTTGAACTCAATCATGGTCCACTGGCCTAAGGCCCATATCATCCAATCTCTACCTCATCAATCATGACCGGATAACCGAAGAACCACGAGCATCATTCACTACGAACCATGGTACTCGTCCCATGACATTTCTTCTCAATATGTTCCGATGTATGATACACGAACCATAACCTCACTCCTCAATCCGCTCCGATGTATGGTACTCGAACCATAACATCACTCCTCAATCCGCTCTATGTATGGTACTCGAACCATAACATCACTCCTCAATCTACCCAAATGCATGGTACTCGAACCATAACATCATTCCTTAATCCGCTCTGATGCATGGTACTCGAACCATAACATCACTCCTCCATCTGCTCTGATGTATGGTACTCGAACCATAACATCACTTCTCTATCTGCTCTGATGTATGGTACTCGAACCATAACATCACTCCTCAATCCGCTCCGATGTATGGTACTCGAACCATAACATCACTCCTCATTCCGCTCATTAGAACCTTCAGAATACTCCCTGTATCAAGTATGGGTCCTCTACTTTCAGTCGTACGGGCCCATACTACCTACCACATCTACCCATACTTTCCACACGGACTATCCCGGAGCTCCTAAGTAGTTGCTCGACCTTCTCATTCAACAATTCCGTCGTGCGTGCTCGCTCCCCAACGAAATTCTCTACTCTTCCAGCACACTCATCTGGCTAAGGTTACTCCCTAGGCTCTTCCTAGATTCTCACACTTCTCTGCCATCAGTTGCTGAAAAGCTCCTGATGATGCCAGCCATCTACCTCCTGAATATCGTCATATTCGCTTGGTAGCTGACTCCCATCATCGAGAGTTCCACAAATCATGAAGCAAGTAGCATTCGAGCATCGAAGAATACATAGGACTCACTCTGGGTGATAACCCCGCTTGCTCTGCTCATCCTCGAAAGTACTACCGAACTCTGCAACTCTTCCCATCGCGGGTTCTAACTATTCTTTCGCTAAGTACCACGAGACTCATCTAGGTATCTCCCCCATATTACTCCTCTACTCCGACCCCCCTAAAGGATTCCATCTAAATATTCTCGCTCATCACATACTCAAAAGCACATCGCATATAACAACAATTCCTAGGCTAAGGCATCACAAATCAGGTCACTCTAGTCCTAAGATATGAAATACCTAGCCTGTCTCTAGCATGCAATAATATCTCATAAAGTGCATCCTAAGGATCTCATAACACAGAAGCAATGGTATTTTGGGAAATCACCGTTCGGGCTCTGGCTGATTGTACACACTGCTCTTTCTCGCTTTCTTTTTGAACTCTTATTCACTTTTAGAAAATTATTTCTTTGAAAACTTTTCTTACTTCCTCAGTTTGAGTCCAGATTTACCCGAAGGTGCATCCGAATCCCTCAAACCAAGGCTCTGATACCAACTTGTAACACCGTAAATTTCAAAACAAATTTTCATTTAAATATAATTGTTTAATTCTTAAAAACACTTTTCTTAAAATCTCATTCATAATCAAATTACAAAACATAACTCCATTTTCACTTGCATAATAAACCAGGATCCTCAAAATATGACTCTTTCGCTGGTGTGTACAATCAAGCCGGTGCCGTCCCGTGATCCTGAGAGAAACCTGAAACACATAACACAAAACACTATAAGCACGAAGCTTAGTGAGTTCCCCAAAATACCACATATAACACATATTAGCCACTCGAGGCTATAACTCTGTGGGTCCGTGCACCCAAACTCTGTGAACCCTCAGGTTCTAACTCTGGGAACCTTCCGGTTCTAACTCTGTAAACATGCACAATATAAATCACATAGAAATAATGCAGTACAACACATAACATACATAGCATACAAATACTCTATCACATAACTATGGTTACCTACTCAAGGTAAAGTATAGTGAGAAGACTCACCTTGCGTATCTCGGTAATTTGTAAATCCCTGAAATCACTAGTGCTCGATCTCCTGAGCTATAGTCCTCCTATAACACAATACATCTCTAATTAACACTTTCCCAACTAAGGTTGACTAACTCTATCGATTCCACACTGGTCAAATCTGGTCAATGGTCAATGGTCAACCCTAACTCGCCGAGTTTGACGCGGATTAGCCGAGTTCCTACAAGGACCCCACTTCCTCTGAGTCCCTTCCGACTCACCGAGTCACTCACCCAACTCGGTTACTTAACCCCTAGTTCTAAATCTATGAACAACCTGCACCAACTCGTCGAGTCTGCCAATAGACTCGGCGAGTGCCTTCCGTGCACAATCCCAAACGACCTTCTGAGGTCAGATCTGTTCCACTAACTCATAGATCGAGTCCTTCCAAGCTTATTTATCACGTAAAGTCACTATCTTGATGTACATACAACATCTATATGACCATATATGATGATTTAGCCCCAAATACCACAACTCAAGGTCATAACCTCCATTTCTCTTCATAAAGCTTGATGAGTGAGGCTCTCTGGACCTCTATGGATCCAGATCCAAAGCCTCATCACTAGAAAGGGACTATTTGGGCATCAAATCAACCCAATAAAGGCCACAAGAAACCCTAAATCCAAATATACTTCATAAAACAGAAGATGAGCCGAATTAATACCTCAAGTGCGATGATCTAAGCTTCAAATCCACAGTATAGCAACCTCCTTTGCTTCCTCTTGGTTAGGACCTCCTTCTTCTTGCTAAACAACACCCCAAAGGTCAAGAATGGCTTCCTTTCTCTCTCAAAACGCTCAAGCACTCTAGGGTTTCTCTCTATGGACTGGTGAGTACAAATGATAGCCATAAGGCCCTTTAAATAGGCCCCAAACCCGAGAAATTAGGGTTTCATTAAACAGCGCTGACTCGTCGAGTCCACCAATGTGACTCGTCGAGTCCGGTCATTAATCCGGGTGAGAAATCGCGTCTCTACTCTGCGAGTCTACGCACCAACTCGCCGAGTTCCTCTTCAAAACTCAAAATAAAAAGAATAAATATAATACCTGAAATTCCGGATGTTACATGAAAACACACAAATACACTCCTCCCATGAGTTTACGGCCATAAACTCATGGGGGAGGTGGTCCCTTAGCCGTAAACTCACCTAAGGTGAGTATGTGAGGAGTAAACTCCATAGTGAGGCCTAAAACTCCTTCCTTGCAACCCAATAGCCTTCTAGCACTTGACCATAGAGATTTTCTTCACCTTAGGATGTCTATATGTGTTTAATTAGTGTTTTAATCACTAATTACTTGTAAACACATGTCGTCATATGTTACTAGGGTCATAGAGTGTGTACAAGTCTTTACTTGACACCAAACACTTATCCGACACTTCCACCCGATCTACTCGCTACAGGTGAGTTCATACCCCTTAATTAACCTTTTTAAATGTTTTTACATGTTTTAGGGGGTGGGGATACAAGTAAATGCAACAAGTTCTAGTTGCTAATCATATGTGATTTATAACTTACAACCAAAAATGATTTTCTATACTTTTAGCTATTTGTCAATAAAACTGTTTTAAATATGTATCAAACGCATTTTCTAAGTTAAATTGTTGTTAAACTATTTTCAAACTGTGTTTAAACTACTTTTCTTTTAAACTATATCAACATCAATATATTTATATAAATAAGACTTGAAGGACTTAGGACCGATAGCTCACCTTATTTCCTGTTCTTGTTTGATTGTGGTCTTAGGGTATATTGTTATCCGTCCGACGGTCGTTGATTTCTTAGTTATATATCATATATATATTTGTGTTAGATATGAAAGTCTTCATCTTATTCAATACCTTTGTAAATCAAAGGCATGCGTCTCCACACTCTATTTAACTATAATAGGTATAGTTAATACTACTGCTTGTTACCTCTATCACTATGATACCCGCTATAACTACTACTATCACAAGTTAAGACACGTTTAAGAGAATACTCTCTATACTATACTAAAAGTTATTATACTATAATACAAGAGAAACACTAATCCAGAATATAACACACTATCCCTCTATACGACACTCTACTACGTAAATACCATGTAACCAGGGCTTCCCGAAAGGAAAGCAACACTACATGTATAGATCTATACAGGATGGACGCTATTACATCCCGACTGTTAGTTACAGTCCGAGCCGACTAGGCACGGGCCATGGCACTACATGACTACACTACGGATGAATCACTCAGTTTGGTTACATGAGAAATCACATCCATATCCAAATTAACACACTAAGACTTAAAGTCTAAGCTAATTTCCCGAAGTAAATAAATATATATTGAAGTTTGCACACTACTACAGTCAACCAGCAATACTTTTAATCATCTACGTGACTTGTATGAAATTTATTACCTTATTTTTAACACTGAAAGTTTCAATGAAAATACTGCTACACACTCAGAGGATTTAACTTACAAATATACAATTCTGGAAAATATAGGATTTTCTGGGGATTTCTACTACTCTCAACATTTATTTCAGCTTTTATATTACATGATTATAAACATTTTTATACAAGAAATGACACTAAAATCTTATGAACTCACCAGCTTATGCTGATACTCGTTTTCAAAATAACTTGTATTCTCAGGTCAAAGATAGACAGGTACTGGTGCAGCTTTTGAGAAGATGGAGCATATACAAGACCCATCTTTTATTTTTGTTATAATTTTGGTGTCTATTAACTGTACAGAATACGTTTGTATTTACAATTACTATATTAATTCAATGGTTGTTGTCACTTGTTTTTACTATTATTCAATTGTTATGATACTGTACATAACGTCCTCCACCCCAGAACGTATTCCGCCGTTCTCCATTTTGGGGTGTGACACCCGGGGATGACCAGATAGGCTATAGGCCCTACGAGGCGGTCCCGCTAGGCAGTCAGCCTGTGGAGTGGTCTGGATAAGCTATAGGCCCTGTGAGACGGTCCAGTCATTTTGATGGTTCGTAGAGCAGTCCAAATAGGTATAGGCCCTACGAGGCGGTCCAACCAGGTTGGCTGATCATGTTGTATGCTTGTTTGTTATGTAGTATGCTGGTACTTTGGGGGAACTCACTAAGCTTAGGCTTACAATTTTAACTTTATCATTTCAAGTACTTCAGAGGATCGTGAGAAGGCAAAGGTGTGATCGTATACAACTTCATATTTTATGTCTTCGGGTCTTAGGAAAACTCTAATTTGAAATAATGCTTTTAATGACTCTTTTTGTAAACAGTATTGATTCATGGTTGGTTTTGAAAATTTTAAATTTATTGTGATTTTTGGTGTGCTACATTTGAGGTGATACTGCTTCGTGCGATAGACCAGTAAACCTAAGATGGTTGGGTTGAGGCAATATGCCAACAAACCTTGTATGGTTGGGTTGAGGCAATATTCCAACACACCCTGGATGGTTGGGTTGAGGCCACATGCCAATAAACCCTATATGAATGTATTGAAATTGTTATTTTATTATTGGGTGGAGTACTTTGGGGAAACTCACTAATTTTGGCTTACAGTTGTGGATTTCAATGTTTCGGGTACTTCAGATGATTGAGGGAAGGTGAAGGATTGATCGTACACATTATCCTAGTAACTTTTGTGATTTGAGGGAAGTTTTGGATAATCTGATTTGTTATGATATTTTGGAAAAAATGGTTAATTGTTACATGGTCTTTATGTAAAATGACTTTGGAAATCAAAAAAATTAATTATGGTTTTTGGGATGTTACAATTTGATTTGTTAAATGGACTTCAAATTTTTTGTATGATTGATCGTTTTATCTTGTATAATAAACTTTCGATTTTATTATCTATTGTTGACTTATTCATGATTTAAACTAATAACCTAGTTGTAGTAACTTGAATCTTATTTCGTTTATGAATAATAAACTGTTAGGACTAGTGATTTAACAAATCCTAGGGTTAGATAATATAATTGTTAACCTAAATATATAAGAAAGTATTAGATATCAATGATATGCTAGATTAATTGTCAAGAACATTGATAAGAAATTGTTAAATCAATTCATTCATTATTCGATTGTTTAATTAGTTATTTAATTAGGTAATCGATGATTATTGTGTTAGTTGCTTTATAGTTAATTGTATTAGTTTATCGGATCAAGATAACTAGTCTTTATAATCAATAATCAATTCATTGCACTCTACTAAATCAACCATAGGAAAATAGGAAGATTTGAAAGCTAAGTGGAAGTGTGTAGCACCTGGTTCCTGGTATGTAAATCTTATTTGAGTATTTCCCATTTTAGCCTTGGACTCGGCGAGTCATAGGTCCGACTCGCCGAGTAGGGACGAGACTCAGGACACGTTTAAGTTGGCGACTCGGCGAGTCCATATCCTGGACTCGGCGAGTCACTGCTGCTGGATGAAACCCTATATTTCAAGGGTTTACACCCTATTTAAACCCTCATTTCCGCCCCAAACTCGCCCCCATTCACCCTCAGAGCTCCCAACATCGTTTATACCCTTATTTCCTTGAGAGATTGAAGTGTTTTGGTGTGTTCTTGAAGATTTTGAGGAGAAAGAAGAGTAGATCAAGAAGAGGAGAAGGAGGCCAGGCATCTTTGTGTCATCTCAACGTTTTCCTTGAGGTATAGCTCGTTTCCCCTCTGTTTTCAAGCTTGTAGTCTCTTTTAGCTTCATGGAAGTCCTTCTTGAGCTTTTCCCCAAGCTTGTTTGTGCTTTGTGGGTTGTAATAAGTTGTTAGCCTTTAGATCTAGGCATGATTTAGTCCCTGGAGCTTGGATCTAATGCATTTATGGGGTCATATTGCATGAAAGCCCTAGATCTACCTCTTTTGGTGCACTTTGAGCCCTAAAATCCATATTGGTGAATATCTACACGTAAAGTTGGAAACTTTACGTGTGATTCGTGCCCTAGAAGCCCAGATGTGTGAATGGCATGGACTGGAATCGAACAAATCGGTGTATTTAATGGATGCATGGCGACGACTCGGCGAGTCGTTTATGTGACTCGGCGAGTCTGCTCGCGAGTCACCGAATTGGTCCCTTTATGCTGTATCGAGTTTGAGCCGTGAGTCACAGGGGGTGACTCGGTGAGTTGGAAGCTGAACTCACCCATGGAAGGACTCGGCGAGTCAATGCCCTGACTCGGCGAGTCCAAGGCAATCTTCATAGATCAAGAACAGACTCAGCGAGTTGTTCATACAGCTCGGCGAGTCTTAGCATAAGTGTTCTTCGGATGAAGATGAACTCGACGAGTTGTTCATACAACTCGGCGAGTAGGATGAAGGGGTTGAATGTCAGTTTCGAAGAAGAACTCGTCGAGTCATAGCCTAACTCGATGAGTAGAAACAGGGACTCAGGACAATCGTCTGGATAGGGACTCGGCGAATTGGAGAGCCAACTCGGCGAGTCGGGTCAACTGAAAGTTGACTCTGACTTTGACTTAGGGCTAGACCAGGGGTAAAATGGTCATTTTACCCAAAGGACAGTTAGCAGTGTTTGATTGAGTATGTTGTGGGAATTGCAGCCGGAGGATTTCCGGAGCAGCAGCAGCAGTCAGTCAATTCCCGATCAGTTCAGCAGCTACTTTGAGGTGAGTTACCTTGCAGTAGTGGTGGGTCTAAGGCCACAATGCCGGCCCACCAGTAGGAGACGTATGATAGATGATTGTCTTTGTGATATCATCTAGGTTTGATACAACCTGATATGTTATATGCTAACATGATACGTTATATGTGATAGTAGTAGAGTTCGGTTGTTAGGACCGAAGGGTAGTCAAACACCCCAGAAATGTCTGACAGTATGTGACGATATGTTTGTATGCTGGCATGTTATGTTATGCGATAGAGGTAGTAGGAGGGGACCAGTCCCCGAGGATCGGTTGTTAGGACCGATGGGTAGTCAGCACCCCAGAATGGCTTGACATGGGTAGTCAGCACCCCAGAATGGCTTGACACGGGTAGGACGGCACCCTAGAATGGCCGTTTGGGTAGGTCGGCACCCCAGAATGGCCGTACCGGGTAGTCAGGCACCCCCAGAATAGCCTGGCAATATGTATGTTATGTGTTTGTATGGTATGTGGTACGTTGGGGGAAATCACTAAGCTTTGTGCTTACGTTTTACAGTTTTGGTTTCAGGTACCTCTTCTTCGAAGGGGAAGGAGCTGGCGCGGTAGCAGCACATCATGCACACACTCTGGTTTCCGCATTTACGAGATTCACTGGGATTTGTACTTTGATATTTTGATGGGTTGTATGGTTTGGATTTTTAAACATGGTTTACGTTGTGTTATGGTGTGATCAAACAATGTTTTTAATTATTAATGTTTTCTAAAGTAATGTTTTAAAACGAAATTTTCGGACGTGAAAATTGGGTCGTTACAAGTTGGTATCTGAGCCCTGGTTTGAGGGATTCGGACTCACCTTCGGAGGTGTCTGAACTCAAATCTAGGGATTAAAAGAATTTTTTTTAAAAAAAAAAGAAAGGAAAGTGATTTCTAACAAGGAGAAAGAGTTTAAGAAAGAACGAAAGTGTGTGTGATGTGCGCGACCGACCGAGCTCAAGTAAGTTTTCCCCAAAGTACCCATACCAGTTTATGTTATGTTTATCAGCTTTTGCAGAACAGCATGCTAGAATAGGACTAAGGATCTAGGAATGATGCCTTATGTGCCTGCCTTATGCGTTCCACCTATATGTGAATTGCATGCTTGTATAGTGTAGACAGCGGTAGGGTAGCCTGTTAGGGTATGCCTGGTAGTATAAGCTAACACGTTGTGCTAGTTCAGTTCCTCTCTATGAGAGAGGAATTGTTTGAAGTTGTTTCCCTTGTCCGAATGCTGCTTGCTTCGTGCTACGTGGGACTCTGAATAATGGGAATTAGCCATTAGGCGAATACGTCACACCACATGTGATCAGAGTTGAATAATCTTAGAGTACCGGATTTGATCCTACTGCGAAGCTCTTGTTTGAGTCCAACCATTGTAGGGACGAGTCGGGTACTCGAAGGATTATTTGAGTCTCGTCACATATGATGGTGTTCGGGTGATGGCTAATTGGCATTACAAGGAGGCCTGCAGCAGCTGAGGATTGAATCGAGTGGAGCCGGAGATTTCCCTAGGGCGAGCCTGGGATGAGTATAGTAATAACCAGCCTTAGTGTAAGGGATCTGGTGGAGTCGAGGCAGTCCTTGAAGAAGGTACGGATAGATGTGGAAGGTAGTATGGGCCCGTACTACTGAAAGCAGAGGATCCGTACCCGAACCAAGGAAGGCCAAGACAAGACCAGGGAACTTGTAAGTAGCTATGATCCCTCAGGGAGCATCAGTATATCTAATGATTGTTGTGATGTATTGCAGAATGGTGGTACTTCGATCGAGGCCGGTGGACAGCGGTTCTGGAGAGGGGTCAGGTTCGGGATCAGGTTCCGAGCCGATAGATGAGGGACTACGTGAGTTCATCGCGTCAGAGATCACCAGGGGCATCCTTGAGTCGACTCCCATTATCTTCGGGTCGATCAAGGAAGGGATCATGGAGTTGATGGAGGATCTCCTGCGGGCATTCAGGAGCGATTTGGCATCTGGCCAGTCGGGGTCATGCACACTGTCCTTCAAGGACTTCAGGGGCAGTGGTGCGCCGGATTTCCATGGGGTAAAGGACCCCATTGCTGCCAGGCGATGGATTGCAAACATCGAGTCTGCACAGTTAACTAGCTTCTGCCCCGAGGGGTCGAAGGTGAGATATGCAGCGGGGTGTTTACGGGACCGAGCCCGGGATTGGTGGGAGTCAGTGGGTGACTCGTTGGGAGCCTCAGCTATCGAGGCTATGACCTAGTCGGACTTTGTGACCAGGTTCAGGGCAGAGTTTGCGCCGGCTGTCGAGCTTCAGCAGCTGGCCAGGGAGTTTCTGGATATGAGACAGACGACGGAGACTGTGGCGGAGATCACCGCCAAGTTCCAGGAGAGGGCTTTGTTGGTGCCCAAGTATGCTGGTGACGAGGATATAAGGAGGACTCGTTATCACGATATGCTTCGAGCTGACATCCAGGAGCATGTTAGCTTTTCGGCTTGCCCTACCTTGGACTCTATGATCGCCAGGGAGAGGGAGAGGGAGAAGGAGATAGATTTGGAGCACATCCGGAAATGGAAACTAGAGGAAGGACAGGAAGGAGGGGCTTCGGGGAAGAAGCCCAAGGGATCAGATGGGAGGCCGAAAGGCCAGTCAGGACCGGGCAGCTGCAGGAAGTGCGACAGGCCGCACGAGGGGGCGTGCAGGATGGGATCGTCAGGCTGCTACAAGTGCGGCAAGTTTGGGCACATCAGCAGGGATTGCACTGCTCCTGCAGTAGTTATTCAGACATTGGAGTTGTTGTGTTTCCACTGCAACCAGAGGGGCCACAAGAAGGCCTATTGCCCCCTGTTGACAGTTTCAGTGCCGGTGAAGGCGCCAGCTCCAGTGACCCTGCGGATCACGGATGGCCGTCAGGGCAAGGCAGAGGTTCCGGTGGTGAGGAGCCGAGCATTCCAGATGACTACCGAGGAGGCACGCGCCGCGCCCGATGTGGTGACGGGTATGATTCTTTCCTTCTATCTTTTGTTTTATGATGTTATGATATTGATGTTGGATTAGTGTCTAAGTCCATAACTGTTTTGGTATGTACTTGACCCGATTATGAGCATGGTCCTTTTGGGTTGCCTTCACCATAGCAATATGTAGGATGATTTAAGGAGAGAAAGGTTTAAATATGATTTATTAATATATTATGAGAATAATATATTAAAGGAGAAATCATATTGTTTAATTAATATTGGTCAAGAATTAATTAAGAATTAATTTTGTGGTTAAAAGAGATTAATTAAACTTAGGGGACTGAAGTTGTAATTATAAGATAATTATAATTGGGCTATGGATCACCTAATAATATATAGGTTGAACGAATTCTATGGGAAGCCCATTAGAAATCGTCCAAGGGATATGTTTAAGGAGTCCATGGGCTGCTTAGGGCCTAAGCAGTCAGATTAGGGTTTCCTAGTTGTAAACCCTAATAGCCTACATGTATAAAAGGGACCCTTAAGCCCCAAAAACGTGAACAACACTTCCATTAGGGTTTCCAGCCGTTTTTGGTGCCTCTTTTTTCTTCTCCTCTTCATCCAAGTTGCATATGGTGTTTGTGACTCCATTAGAGGTACTACACTTGTGGTACTTGCTTTCAAGAGCTAAGGAAATTCAAGGAACTAGTTGTTATTGCTATATAACAACAAAAGGTATGTATTCTAGCTTTATATATGAATTTCGAAAATTATAGTAGCATGCTAGGTTTCTTTTTGTGTTCATAAATTTGTATAACTAATAGTGAAAACATAGATCCAATACTAGGGTTACATGCACACATAGGATTGTTTGTATAAGACCCATCAGTGGTATCAGAGCCATTGGTTTTTGTTTTCAATTAGCTTTTATTCAAATTTGTGAACTTGACATATTAGGGTTTATGGCTAATAAACCCTAAAGGCTAGGTAATTTTCGCAATTAGGGTTGCAAAACCCTAGACGGCGATTTTTGCTAGGGTTTCCCAAATCCTTTCCTTAGCCTCCAAGATTTTGAAATCTAGGGTTATCCAACCCTTGGATTTCGAAATTACCTCCTTCCCCAAGGTTAGATCCTAAATTTTAGGGATTTGGATAATCCCATATCTTGTAATTATCTTTTAATTGTTAAATATGGTAATTAAAGATATTGAATTATCCCATCCCTTATTTTTGAGATTTAGAGAGGGATTCAAGGGATTAGGATATCTTAGATGTATAATTGGTAATTATCCTCATGATCTAGATAATCCCTTGTGATTTAATAATTTAAATTAATTGTTTAATTTATGGTAATTATTAAATCAAGAGTTTTAATATTTAAAATTTTAATTTAAATGTCTTAAATTCGAAAATTTTAAGTGAGATTAAAACCTAATTGTTTTGAAGAGTTTCAAAACTTGCCCTCAAGTTTTGGAATTTAAATTGTTGATTAAAAGTTAATTTTGAAAGTCTAAATTCCAAAACCCTGATTTTAAAAAGTTCAAATTAAACCCTTATGGTTTTATTAAATTAATTAAGTGTATAATTAAAAGAGATTTAATAAATCCATAATGATTTTGGTTAATTAAAAGTATAATTTAAACCACCTAGTGTAAAATACACCCTTATACTATATATAACATTAAATGTTTAATATTATATATGTATAACTAAAAATTCAGTCTTACCGTTAGTAGGCCTCATTCACGAAGCTAGTCTATAAGGGGTGTTTAAGGAAATTGCCTATAAAATGGCGATTGAATGGGTATCCACTCTTACCCACCGCACTCTTGACTAGTGGAGGGTCGTTAGCCGAACGGGTAGGATAGGACAGGAACCTTCCATTATAAGTATAATGAAGTACAAAGTAACTAAATGCTTTTTCAAATTCCCAAATCATAGTTACTTTAGGCAAAATGTGAAATTGTATGCTAACCCATGGAATTACACTTCGTACCCTTGTCAAACGTTAGTGGAGCGTGTGTGGTTAACCGGCACACTAATTTGGGGATGACATTGGTGGCAAAGGGTGGCTCGATGCTTATCATAGATCAATGGAGCGTGTGTGGCTAACCGGCACATTGATTAGGTGATAGTAGCATTGGGTGCACCACGTGATTCGTATGGTTATTTACACCTTGTTTGTGATCCTCGGCATCCCAGTCACGAATAGTAGGGCATAATCGAGATTAAACATGCCATTGAAGAGTTCAATGAGTCTCAAAAGATCTAGGAGTTTCAATTCATTTAAAACTTAAACTTCTTTTTCGTTTTTCATGGTGGAAATTGGTAAATCGTCATTTACCTACCTTCAAATATTCTGCAACTAGATTACGACATCCCTCTTCTAGGTTGTAGAGTATTGTGTTGGATCCTAGCTTGATGTTTCATTTGGGTGTTGCATCAAGAATTCTAATCAACTTAACTTGAATTTTCTCCCGTTTTGTAGATGTCTGAATCTTACAATGGTCTTCCCAAATCCTTTGGAACAAGATTTCCAAATGAAGATGATGTTCCGAGATACGATCAAGGAAATGAGAGTCATGCTTCACTTCCTCCACCTCCTCCAATTATTCTCCCTGACCCACAAGTTCAAAGGCTTGAAAAGTTCAAGCTCACTCAAGCCCTTTTGGCAAGTAAACACGAAGATGGGAAACTTGTGTGTGCGCACGTCTTAGAGATGAAGTCATACATTGATAGGTTAAACTTGTTGGGTGTCGAGATTTCAAGTGAGTTGGCTGTTGACTGGGTTCTTCAGTCACTTCCTGAATCATATAGTGAGTTCGTTAGAGAGTACTATATGATGGACCACGACGTGACCCTAATTGATCTCACCTATTTGCTTATAGCTGCTGAATCAGCAATGATTTGGCGTGCTGGTCAAGCAAATTTGTCTAGTGAATCAAACTCCCAAACTTCAATGGATACTGGCAACATTGGAAGTCCAGAAAGAACTAAGTCTGTGATTGTCCGATGTGTTGTGCCAAAGGAGTCTATTTGCTTTTATTGCCAAGAGAAGGGGCATTGGAGACGAAGCTGCCCTAATTACCTGAGAGATCTAAGAGATGGGAGAGTCAAGACGTATGGCTCTGCTTCAGGTAAAATCCATTAACTAACTCTTTTAAGTTCCTATTCTAGATTCTTAATACATGATGTGATAATATTACATTTTGATGTTTTGTAGGATCGAAGAAAAGAGAGGAAGCTTGAGAAAAGAAGTGAGCTGAATCTGATCATGAAGAAATGGATTTCGATCGCATTACTTGAAGAATGGATTCTTGAGCTACAACTTGGAGTTAGAATAGATTGTTAACATAGTTTTTCAGTTGAATTGCATTGTAAGGACAAGTTTTTTCCGCAATAAAATAAATTTTGATTTTGTCTTATTTATTTATCCTTACAATGAAATATATGAAAAATTGATGTTCATGTACTTCTATTATTAGCAAAATGGATTTGATTCTTAATTATGGAAATGTCAAAAGTGTACCAAATAGGGAGACTTTCTCATCGCCCAAGTTTCAATTGGACAGAAACTTGGAATCATGCAATGTGTATTGTATGATGAATGGAAAACTTTCACATTTGGGAAACTTAGACTAATTCTTTGGCAAAGTGTCAGTTGAAGGACTAGGAGATCAAGTACACTAGGTTGTGCGTTGATCAAGTCCACCACAAGAGTGACAAAGATATTTGTCATGATTTACTAAAGTTTAGTAAATGTGATTATACTTATAAGATTAAGTGTAATTCTGAGATTGATTGAAAGAGTTTCAATGAATAGTAGAACGAATAAAGAAGAATCGAGTAGGCAGAAAGATAAAAGTTTCTCTTTTCTAGGAAGAAGGGAGAGTACCTTTTATTGTGTTTTATGATAAGTCTTAAAGATTAAGAACCATGTCTCAATAGATCCTCTAAGTGAGTCTTAGTGCAATTGCATGTCTAAGAAGAGGAATCAAGTATTGTAGAAATGGTTAAATCAAGAAGTCAATCACACTTCGTTCCAATATCAAGTCTTAAAGTCAAGATTGTGACATTGAGTGAAAAGTTTTAAGTAGGTTTATAACACTCATCAAATATGGAACTTGGAAAAGTTTTCTTATTCTTGTACATTTGAGATTGGTAAGTTGTGATGTCTTGGATAAGACAAAGACCAACTAGGACCAACTTGTGAAGTGTTCTTGTCTTGATAATAACTGCACTGACTCTTGAATATTTGATTGTCAAGAAATGTTTCTTGACACAGAGAATCATATATGTCAAGAGGTCAGTGGGAGTTTTAATGTTTTGAAAAAGTTTCAAGAACAAATCAAATAAACCTTATCGATCATCACTAGCGGACGAGTTGAGGTTTACAACCTATCGTGTTGACATTATTTTGATTCTGTGCCAATCCAATCGAGTTAATTATGCATGTGAGTTCTATGAATTCTCATTTGAATGCATAAAAAGCAAGGACCTTGATCAATGAAAGTACATTGATAAGAAAGGGTGAGCTGCTTAACTACTTGGAAGACGTGGTGGGCAGCTGTGCTACCATAAGGCAAGAAATCAAGATTAAGAAAGGTCAGTCCATATGAGTTTGAATTTGTCATAAACTTTGGTTTTAACAAATTCACATGGATAGGAACAAATACACCATTTAAATCTAAGTGTCATAAGATTTCCTCCTTCATGAAAATGATTGTGAGGAAATGCTTTCACTGAGAAAGATTTTAAGAAGATAGTGATTGTAAAATTGCATTCTCGAATTCGATCATGGTTACGGTATCCCTTTCCATAATTTGAATTGTGAGGTTTGGCAATTAGTCTTAATTGTTAAGACACACATATGAACTATCTAAGGCAAAGGTGTATAAGTTCAAGAAGCCTTGATAAAAGATTATCAAAGCACTAAGTATTAGAAACATGGACTTAAGAAATTCAATAGTTATTGTCTTTCTGAAAGTTAAGATGTTTATGAATACATGTCGAAGCTAGTGGGAGCATAAGTGTTATGTTTTATAGTAATCATCATGATAGTGGGAGCATAAAAGTTATGATTGTATGATTATTATGGAAAGTATTGCAAGTTAGCAATATTAATTATAGAAAAACAAAGATTCAATTTGCAAAGTTGCATGGGTTGAAAAGTTGTTTTGCTATAATTAAGGGAGAGAATATTATACTCCGTTTCAAAATCTAAAGCTTAGATTAAGAAATTTTAATATTTTCAGTCAAAGGATACATTGTGTGTTCTTAAAACGATTATGATTACGGCATCCCTCTTCATAGTTCGAATTATGAGAACATGACACATAAAATATTATGGCAAAAGATTGGTAAAGTATCATATCTTTATGTAAGACATTATGCATCGTGTCCCATACGCTTTGGGTATAGGATCGATTGCAAATGCTATAGTATTTTACCATTCTAAAATTTTCCAAATGTCTAGCGCATTTAGAGGGAAAAAGGGACTAGAATTGGTTTTGACTAAAATAATTAAACAACTATCAAAGGACAATCCAAAGTTCGACGAGAATTGGTCGCTTGTGAGTAGTTGGAAGTATAGTATTGGAAAATATGGAAATGTTTGCATATTGGATGGACCATATCGACATCATTACAAATAGAAAAGATTCTATTAAGAATGGGTTGTCATGAGGAAAATATGGAAGCGTGTTCATATTAGGAAGTAAATATTGAAAATCTTTGTCTAGATTAGAAACTTTTATGCAAAAGGATGTTCAAAGGAATGTACTTTGAGTGAGAGACATCATATCTAAGGAATTGTCTTGTAACAATCTCCGATAGAAGACTTTGTAATATCATTGGCAATACTGCAATGACATTATGAAGGGATCGTTGCATAAAGTGTTAAGATCTAGCATATTCTATAAGTAACGAGAATTTGATATTCTTACACTTATGAAAATGGATTTGGAGTTGTGAAACGAGAATGATTGGAAATGTGTTCAGTTGATCTATTTCATAAAGCATGGACCATAGGAAACATGGTGTGCATGCTTAGAGCATGGGACAATTGTTGTTGTAATTCAAGCAATGAGTTGATTATCCGAAACATTAAATGATAAATAATGAGTAATCAATATGGTGGATAAATAGAAGGGTTTTATTTACTCTCACAAGTTTGGGGCCATATAGGATTAAGTATTGTTGTTATGTTTCAATTTGCATGTTTTGACTTCCAGAATAACTAGGTTATTCAAACATCCACAGTTGGTCATACGTTGGGAGTAGGTATGAATAAAGACTGTCATGAATTTGTCTGTAGATTGTCTGAAGTGTTTAGACATGGCACAAGTTTGCTGCAGAGTTCGTGAGTGCTTTGATAAGATTAAAGTATTGGATTAAACCCACGCTCACTTGGATCACTTCACGGTTTTATCACGAGTGATTAGTGAGACGATAATATTGTATATTCTTGAAACTGAGACGTGTGAGTTGTTATTTGTTGGTCAGTTACACATTGATAATAAGTAAACGCACCAGTAACTTGGTGTTATAAAACTTATTGTTGTGTGTGATTCGATCAGTAAATGCAAGCGAGCATTTGAGTCGAAGTTTATCCATTCCTTTTACCCAAAGTGGGATAAAAGCGATATATGTGGGCCTCTCGATGATTTAGTGATGACACCTAAGCGCTTGGCCAAGCCGGGACTAAGTTGATGTGTTCAATTGTAGTCTGCTATCAGTCGTCATGAATCGGAAGTCGGGAAATAGTATAGAGAGAATGATTGAAATTCATGTCTTTTGTCTATACGATATCTTGAGAATGGAGGAATATATAATCCCTTATCTAGAGGACACGCTATTGTTGGATTAGTGTCTAAGTCCATAACTATTTTGGTATGTACTTGACCCGATGGTGCATGGTCCTTTTGGGTTGCCTTCACCAAAGCAACTTGATTGGAGAAATGAATAAAGAGAGAGAGGATAATATGATTTATTAATATGTTATAAGAATAATATATTAAAGGAGAAATCATATTTGTTTAATTAATATTGGTCAATAATTAATTAAGAATTAGTTTTGTGATCGAATGTAATTAATTAAACTAGAGGGGCTGAATTGTAATTATGTGATAGTTACAAAATAAGGTAAGGATTATCTTATATATATGGTGAACGAATTTGAGGTGTAAATCCTTTAGAATTCGAGTATGATAAGGATTCAAGGATTATCTTATTGGTTGCTTAATGGATAATCAACTAGATAAGGATAATGACTGAAACCCTATCTCTACACCTATATAAACACCCCTAGGGCCATGAATTCGTGTATCCCTTCCCAAGAGGTCCTAGATACGAATTCTAACCTCTCACCTCTCTCTTTATACCTTCTCCATTTGCTTATGGTGTTTGTGAGCCATTAGAGGAGTGACACTTGTGACTCTAAGCATTCCAAAGTCAATACAAGGAGATTTGGGATTGTTATTGCTACATAACAATCAAGGTAACACTATAAACTTATTCTTATGTTAATATGATTATATGTATGCTAGAATTAGGGTTTATAGTCTTGGATTCAAAGCATGTACAATAGAGAAACCTAGATCCAAGCATTAGGGTTTGTATGAGCACATAGGATGTCTTATGACCAAAACCCATCAGTGGTATCAGAGCCTAGATTGCTTTCAATTGTATTGATGCATATTTGATCGAAATAAGCACTGAAAATCGATTTTTTGAGTTTCTGAGTGTTTGACTCGCCGAGTCACTTGGTGAACTCGCCGAGTCAGCTGTACTCGACGAGTCCAAGCCCAGACTCGACGAGTCAAAGTGTCTGACAGCTCGTTTTCGCGATTTTCTTCCTGTTTTGGCTTTGGATAATTACCATAAACTTGTTTTTGTGATAAAATCCGAATTTTTTCATTATTATGTGATTATCCTTACCTAAATAGAAGATAATTGTCAAAACTTAGATAATCACTTGTTTTATTAGATAAAGTTTGATTATTTGTAATTTAGATTTGAATTATCTTGTGAAATAGTTTCAATTAATCCCTTTAGGTTTTATAGTTTAAATTTGAACCCCAAAAGTTTTGTTGTTTTGAAATTTAAATAGTTAAAACCCTAATGTTTTGAAAAAGGTTTCAAAACTTGCCCTCAAGTTTTGGAATTTAAAAGTTGATTAAAAGTTTAATTAGAAATGTTAAATTCTAAAACTCTAGTAATGTCTTGAAAAGTTCAAATCACACCCTTATGGTTTTATTAATTAATTAATGAGTATAATTAATAGAGGTTTAATAAGTCCATAAAAGTTTAGGTTAACCTTTTAATTGAATTAAAAGTGTAATTGTTAAAGTTAACCATATAGTATTTTAAAAGTATAAAGTACACCCTATACTATATATAACATTAAAAGTCTAACATTATATATGTATAAGTAAAAGTCAGTCTTACCGTTAGTAGGCCTCATTCACGAAGCTGGTCTATAAGGGGTGTTTAAGGAAATTGCCTATAAAATGGCGATTGAATGGGTATCCACTCTTACCCACCGCACTCTTGACTAGTGGAGGGTCGTTATCCGAATGGGTAGGATAGGACGAAACCTTCCATTATAAGTATAATGAAATACAGAGTATCTAAATGTTTCGCAAATTCCCAATCTTAGTTACTTAGGCAAAGTGAATTGATGCAATTCCATGAAATTACACTTTGTGCCCTTGCGAAGACGTTAGTGGAGCGTGTGTGGTTTACCGGCACACTAAATGGTTCTAAGCAAAGGTAGCAAAGGGTGACTCAATGTTTGTCATAGTTCGGTGGAGCGTGTGTGGTTTACCGGCACATCGAATAGGTGATTGTAACATGTGAGGGCACCATGTAGTTTGCATGGTTATTCACACCCGCTTTGTGATCCTCGGCATCCCAGTCACAAACTAGAGGGGCATATCGAGATTTAAACATGCCATTGAAATGTTCAATGAATCTCAAAGGATCTAGGAGTTTTCATAGATTTAAAACTTAAATTTCTTTTTCGTTTCTCATGGTGAAAACTAGTGAATCGTCATTCACTTACCTTCAAATGTTCTGCGATTTGGGTTACGGCATCCCTCTCCCGAGTTGTAGGATATTGTGTTGGGTCCTAGCCTTGGAATTTCATTTGGGTGATTTACCAAGGACTCAATCAATCAACTAACTTGAATTCGTTTTTCTCCCGATGTCAAAGTTCGACAACTATGGTCTTCGCAAATTCCGTGGAACAAGCATTCCACATGAAGATGATATTCCACGATTCGATCAAGGAACAAGAAATCATGCTTCACTTCCTCCTCCTCCTCCAATTATTCTCCCTAACCCACAAGTTCAAAGGCTTGAAAAGTTCAAGATCACTCAAGCCCTTTTGGCAAGTGAACATAAAGAAGGAAAGTCGGTGTGTGCACACGTCCTAGGGATGAAGTCACACATTGATAGACTAAGAATGATAGGATCCATTGTCGGTGAAGAGATGGCTGTTGATTGGGTTCTTCAATCACTTCCTAACTCGTATAGTGAGTTCGTAAGAGAGTACTATATGATGAACCGCGACGTGACCCTTATAGATCTCACCTATATGCTTATTGCTGCTGAATCAACAATGGTTTGGCGCAATAGAAAAGCAAAGTTGATTGGTTAATCTGCCTTCGAGACCTCTGTGGATATAGACAATGGCAATGAAAGACATGCAATGATCGAAAAGTTTGATCATAAGAGAAAGGCGATGTCTGAAATAGTTCCATGTGTTGTTCCAAAAAGAGTCAATTTGCTTTTATTGCCAAGAGAAGGGGCATTGGAGACGAAGCTGCCCTATTTACCTAAGAGATCTAAGAGATGGGAGAGTCGAAACGTATGGCTCTAATTTAGGTAAAATCCATTGACTAACTCTTTTAAGCTTCATTCTAGGTTCTGAATACATAATGTGATAAGATTACAATTGATGTTTAGAAGGATCAAAGAAAAGAAAAGAAGCTTAAGGGAAGAAGTGAGCAGAATCTAACCGTGAAGGAATGGATTTCGATTGCGTTTCTCGAAGATTAGATTCTTGAGCTACTACTTAGAGTTAGAATTAGATTGCTAAGAAAGATGTATTCGCATAAGTTTTTCAATGAGTTGCATTGTGAAGGACAAATTTTTCCGCAATAAAATAAATTTTGATTTTAAATTTTATTTATCCTTACAATGGCATGTATGAAAAAATTGATGTTAAAATTATTAGCAATAATGGATTTGTTTCTTATTGTGTTATGGAAAGTCAAGAATTTACCAAATAGGGAGAGTTTCTCATCGCCCAAGTTTCAATTGGACAGAAACTTGGAATCATGCAACTTGGTTGCATGATGAATGAGAAATTTCATATTTGATAATTAGACTAATTCGTTGACAAAGTGTCAAGTGAAGGACTAGGAGATCGAGTACACAAAGTTGTGTGTTGATCAAGTTCACCATAAGACTAACAAAGATATTCGTCATCATTTACTAAAGTTTTAGTAAATATGATTATACTTACAAGATTAAGTGTAATTTTGAATTGATTAAAGGGTTTAGATCAATAGCAAAACGAATAAGAAGAATCAAATAGGCAGAAAGATAAGAGTTTCTCCATTCTAAGAAGAAGGGAGAATGGCTTTTATGCTTTATGATAGGTCTTAATGATTAAGAACCATATCTCAATTGATCCTCTAAGTGAGTCTTGGTACAATTGTATGTCCAAGAAGAGGAATCAAAGATTGATGAAATGGTCAAATCAAGAAGACAATCATACTTTGTTCCAATAACAAGTCTTAAAGTTAAGATTGTGACAATGAGTAAAAAGTATTAAAGGTTTATAACATTCATCAAATGTGGAAAGTTGTGATGTCTTGGATAAGACAAAGACCAACTATGACCAATTTATGAAGTGTTTTGATACAAGTTACACTAACTCTTGAAAATTTGTTTGTCAAGAAATGTTTATTGACAAAAGAATCTTATATGTCAAGGAGTCAGTGGGAGTCTTAATGGTCTCGAAAAGTTTCAAGAACAAATCAAATAAACCTTATCGATCATCACTAGCACACGAGTTGAGGTTTACAACCTATCGTAAAGACATTATTTTGTTTCTGTGCCAATCCAATCGAGTTAATTATGCATGTGAGTCCTATGAGTTCTCATTTGAATGCATAAAAGGCAAGGACCTTGATCAATGGAAAGTACATTGATAGGAAAATGTGAGCTACTTAACTGCATGGAAGACGTGGTGGGCAGCTGTGCTACCATGAGGTAAGAAATCAAGATTAAGAAAGTTCGATCCATATAAGGTTGAATTTGTCGTAAACTTTAGTTTTAACAAATTCGCATGGATAGGAACACATACACCGTTTAAATCTAAGTGTCATAAGATTTCTTCCTTCATGAAAATGATTGTGAGAAAATGCTTTCACTAAGAAAGATTTTAAAAGATAGTGATTGCAAAATTGTATTCTCAAATTCGATCATGGTTACGGCATCCCTTTCCATAATTTGAATTGTGAGGTTTGGCAATTAGTCTTAATTGTTAAGACACACATATGAACTATCTAAGGCAAAAGTGTATAAGTTCAAGAAGCCTTGATAAAAGATTATCAAAGCACTAAGTATTAGAAACATGAACTTAAGAAATTCAATAAGTATTGTTTTTCTGAAAGTTAAGATGTTTATGAATACATGTCGAAGCTAGTGGGAGCATAAGTGTTATGTTTTATAATAATCATCATGATAGTGGGAGCATAAATGTTATGATTGTATGATTATTAAGGCACGTATTGCATAGTTGGCAATATTAATTATAGAAAACAAGAGTCATACTTTGCAAAGTTGTAAGAGTTGAAAGGTTGTTTTGCTATAATTAAGGGAGAGAATATTATGCTTCATTTCAAATCTAAAGGATTAGGTTGCGAAATGTTGATAAATTTAGTCAAAGGTAAATAGTGTGTTCTTAAAATTTCGATTGTGATTACGGCATTCCTCTTCGCAATTCGAGTTTTGAGAACAGAGCAAATAAAACATTATGCGTCGTGTCCCATACGCTTCGGGTATAGGATCGATTGCGAATGCTTTAATGGTTGACCATTCTAAAATTTTCCAAATGTATAGTGCATTTAGAGGGAAAAGGGACTAGAATTGGTTTTGACTAAAATAATTAAACAATTATCAAAGGACAATCCAAAGTTCGACGAGGATTGGTCGCTTGCGAGTAGTTGGAAGTATAGTATTGGAAATTATGGAAGTGTTTCCATATTGGATGGACAATATCGACATCATTACGAATAGATAAGATTCTATTAAGAATGAGTTGTCATATGGAAAATATGGAAGTGTGTCCATGTTGGGAAGTAAATATTGAAAATCTATGTCTAGATTAGAAACTTTATGCGAAAGGATGTTCAAAGGAATGTACTTTGAGTGAGAGACATCATATCTAAGGAATTGTCTTATAACAATCTCCGATAGAGGACTTTGTAATATCATTGGCAATAGTCTTTGTGACTTTGGTGCAGTGACATTACGAAAGGATCGTTGCATAAAGTGTTAGAATCTAATATATTCTATAAGTAACAAGAATTTGATATTCTTACACTTAAGAAAATGGATTTGGTGTTGTAAAATGAGAATGATTGGAAATGTGTTCAAATTTGTCTATTTCGCAAAAGTAAGAACCATAGGTAAACATTGTGTGCATGCTAGGAGCATGGGACAAGTGTTGGAATTAAAATGCGAAGTTGATTACCCGAAACGACAAATAATGAGTAATCGATATGGTGATAAATAAAACGTGTTTTGTTTATACTCAAAGGTTTGAGGCCATATGGGATTAGTATTATTCTTGTGTTTCACCTTGCATGTTTTGACTTCCAGAATAATTGAGTTTATTAAGAATAATCGAATTATTCAAACGGGCCACAGTCGTTCATATGTTGGAAGTAGATATGAATGAAGACTGTCGTGAATTGGTGTGTGGATTGTCTAGAAGAGTATTAGACATAAGCAAATGTTTGCTGCAACGTTCATGAGTGCTTATGAATATGATTTGAGCATTGGATTAAACCCACGCTCACTTGGATCACTCCATGAATTGTATTACGAGTGATTGGTGAGACGATAACATCTTATATTCTTGAAACCGAGATGTGTGAGTTGTATCTTGCGAATCGGTTGCACATTGATAATATGTAAACGCACCAGTAACTTGGTGTTATAAAACATATTGTTGTGTGTAATTCGGTGAGTGAGTGCAAGCGAGCATTGTATCAAAGTTTATCCGTTCCTCTTATCCAAAGTAGGATAAAAGCGATATCTTTGGGCCCCTCGATGGTTTAGTGATGACATACGTAAATGCTCGGCCGGGCTAGGGCTAATTTGATTTGTTCAATTAGTCTGTTGTCATAAATCGGAAATCGAGAAGTAGTACAAAGAGAATGATTAGAAATCATGTCTCAGACGATATCAAGAATGGAGGAATATATGATCCCTTATCTAAGGACACGCGTATCTGATATGATCAGAGTTGACAGCGGCTTTGGAAAGCTACGATTGCAGATCAGGATCTGAAGTCATACGCAGAATAGTTGTTAGACTTATCCAAGTGGGAGACTGTTGGATTAGTGTCTAAGTCCATAACTATTTTGGTATGTACTTGACCCGATGGTGCATGGTCCTTTTGGGTTGCCTTCACCAAAGCAACTTGATTGGAGAAATGAATAAAGAGAGAGAGGATAATATGATTTATTAATATGTTATAAGAATAATATATTAAAGGAGAAATCATATTTGTTTAATTAATATTGGTCAATAATTAATTAAGAATTAGTTTTGTGATCGAATGTAATTAATTAAACTAGAGGGGCTGAATTGTAATTATGTGATAGTTACAAAATAAGGTAAGGATTATCTTATATATATGGTGAACGAATTTGAGGTGTAAATCCTTTAGAATTCGAGTATGATAAGGATTCAAGGATTATCTTATTGGTTGCTTAATGGATAATCAACTAGATAAGGATAATGACTGAAACCCTATCTCTACACCTATATAAACACCCCTAGGGCCATGAATTCGTGTATCCCTTCCCAAGAGGTCCTAGATACGAATTCTAACCTCTCACCTCTCTCTTTATACCTTCTCCATTTGCTTATGGTGTTTGTGAGCCATTAGAGGAGTGACACTTGTGACTCTAAGCATTCCAAAGTCAATACAAGGAGATTTGGGATTGTTATTGCTACATAACAATCAAGGTAACACTATAAACTTATTCTTATGTTAATATGATTATATGTATGCTAGAATTAGGGTTTATAGTCTTGGATTCAAAGCATGTACAATAGAGAAACCTAGATCCAAGCATTAGGGTTTGTATGAGCACATAGGATGTCTTATGACCAAAACCCATCAGCTATCTGATAAGATCAGAGTTGATAGCGGCTTTTGAAAGCTACGATTGCTGATCAGGTTCTGAAGTCATACGGAAAATAGTTATTAGACTTATCCAAGTGGGAGACTGTTGGATTAGTGTCTAAGTCCATAACTGTTTTGGTATGTACTTGACCCGATTATGAGCATGGTCCTTTTGGGTTGCCTTCACCATAGCAATATGTAGGATGATTTAAGGAGAGAAGGTTTAAATATGATTTATTAATATATTATGAGAATAATATATTAAAGGAGAAATCATATTGTTTAATTAATATTGGTCAAGAATTAATTAAGAATTAATTTTGTGGTTAAAAGAGATTAATTAAACTTAGGGGACTGAAGTTGTAATTATAAGATAATTATAATTGGGCTATGGATCACCTAATAATATATAGGTTGAACGAATTCTATGGGAAGCCCATTAGAAATCGTCCAAGGGATATGTTTAAGGAGTCCATGGGCTGCTTAGGGCCTAAGCAGTCAGATTAGGGTTTCCTAGTTGTAAACCCTAATAGCCTACATGTATAAAAGGGACCCTTAAGCCCCAAAAACATGAACAACACTTCCATTAGGGTTTCCAGCCGTTTTTGGTGCCTCTTTTTTCTTCTCCTCTTCATCCAAGTTGCATATGGTGTTTGTGACTCCATTAGAGGTACTACACTTGTGGTACTTGCTTTCAAGAGCTAAGGAAATTCAAGGAACTAGTTGTTATTGCTATATAAAAACAAAAGGTATGTATTCTAGCTTTATATATGAATTTCGAAAATTATAGTAGCATGCCAGGTTTCTTTTTGTGTTCATAAAGTTGTATAACTAATAGTGAAAACATAGATCCAAAACTAGGGTTGCATGCACACATAGGATTGTTTGTATAAGACCCATCAATTGATATGTGCTCTGTGTGTCTATATATATATATATATATATATATATATATATATATATATATATATATATATATATATATATATATATATATATATGCATTAGGATCGTTCCATGTGAACGGCATCCCAGTTCAGGTATTGTTCGACTCGGGTGCATCCCGATCGTTCGTTTCTCTTGCGCTTAGCAAGAGGTTTCATGAGACTTCAGGCGAGTTAGATTGCCATTTAGGGGTAGAGATTGCTGATGATCGATCGGTGCGAGCATCGATGGTGTTTCGAGATTGCGTTCTGCGACTGTTTGAGGAGCGTTACCTGGTAGACTTGGTTCCCATTCCATTGCGTGGGAACAAGGTGATTATTGGCATGGATTGGTTGAGCCCTAATGGGGTGGTGATAGACTGCGCGCAGCAACTAGTGCGAGTCAGGACCCCAAGCGGGGGAGAGTTAGTGATTCATGGCGAACGTCCGCAGTGTGGACCCACTGTCTGTTCAGCAGCGAGGGCTAGGCGCTATCTTCAGCAGGGATGCGCGGGATATGTCGCGTATGTGATGGATACCCGGGAGGCGGGTAAGGCAACCGTGAGCGAGGTCCCGGTGGTTCGAGATTTTGCAGATGTTTTCCCGGAGGAACTACCTGGGATACCTCCGGAGCGACAGGTGGAGTTCAGGATTGACCTTATTCCCGCTGCGGCTCCGATAGCCAAGGCACCGTATCGGTTGGCTCCTCCCGAGATGCAGGAGTTGTCTACGCAGCTGCAGGAGCTGCTAGACAAGGGATTCATTCGTCCAAGCAGTTCGCCTTGGGGAGCCCCGATTCTATTTGTGAAGAAGAAGGATGGGTCGCATCGGATGTGTATAGATTACCGGGAGTTGAACAAGGTGACGGTGAAGAACCGTTACCCACTCCCAAGGATTGATGACCTCTTTGACCAGCTCCAGGGAGCCTCTTGGTTCTCCAAGATTGACTTGCGTTCGGGTTATCATCAGATGAGAGTCAGGGAGGAGGATACGCAGAAGACCGCGTTTCGGACACGTTATGGCCACTATGAGTTTGTGGTGATGCCGTTTGGGCTCACCAATGCTCCTGCCGTGTTCATGGATCTCATGAACCGCGTTTGCAAACCGATGCTGGATCGGTCTGTGATAGTCTTTATCGATGACATCTTGGTTTATTCCAAGACTCAGGAGGAGCATGAGGAGCATCTGAGGGAGGTGTTGGAGACCCTGAGGAGGGAGAGCTTGTATGCCAAGTTCTCCAAGTGCGAGTTCTGGCTGCGCGAGGTGCAATTTCTTGGACACCTCGTCAACCAGAACGGGATTCTGGTCGATCCGCCTAAGGTCGAGGCCGTGATAAGATGGGAGGTTCCGAAGTCTCCATCCGAGATTCGGAGTTTCTTGGGATTAACGGGCTACTATTGAAGATTTATCCAGGATTTCTCCAAGATAGTCGTACCCCTGACGCGGCTGACGAAGAAAGCCGTGGTCTTTCGGTGGGGACCCGAGCAGCAGGCTGCATTTGAGATGCTGAGACAGAAATTGTGTGAGGCGCCGATCCTAGCCCTACCAGAGGGCGTAGAGGATTTTGTGGTTTACTGTGATGCGTCCATTTCAGGGTTGGGTGCAGTTCTGTTGCAGAGGGGGCATGTCATTGCCTACGCTTCGAGGCAGCTCAAACCTCACGAGGCAAACTACCCGACGCATGATTTGGAGTTGGGGGCCGTGGTCTTCGCCCTCAAGACTTGGTGACATTACCTCTACGGGGTTCTTTGTACCATCTACACGGACCACAAGAGTCTGAGGTATCTCATGGACCAGTCGGTGGTTGGATGTGGTGAAGGATTATGATTGCAAGATCCTTTACCACCCGGGGAAGGCCAACGTGGTGGCCGATGCGCTTAGCCGCAAGGCGGCGCCGATCAGGGACGTATGGATGAGGATGACCGTAGTGACTCCCCTATTGGAGCGAATTCGGGAGGCTCAACAGGAGGCTGTGAAGGAGGAGCATCGGAAGAGCGAGCGCGTGGTGGGTCAGGCGTCCTCCTTTGATTATCATAGTCGGGGTCTATTGACACTACACCATAGGGTGTGGGTGCCGTATCACGGGGGCGTCCGCCAGATTTTGATGGATGAGGCACACAAGTCCCGATTCTCTATTCATCCCGGGGCGACGAAGATGTATAGGGATCTCTGTCTGAACTATTGGTGGCCCTGCATGAAGCGGGATGAGGCACACAAGGTCAAGGCCGAACATCAGAGACCGCATGGTAAGATGCAGCCGTTGGACATTCCACTGTGGAAATGGGAAGATATCACCATGGATTTTATTACAAAGCTTCCCAGGACCGCGCGTGGAGTGGATTCGATTTGGGTCATCGTGGACCGACTGACCAAGAGTGCTCACTTTATTCCGATTTAGGAGAGCATATCGGCCGAGAAATTGGCCGATATCTATATCAGGGAGATCGTGGCGCGGCATGGGGTGCCGGTATCGGTGATCTCGAATAGGGATGTGCGTTTCACTTCCAGATTTTGGAAGAAGTTTCATGATGAGTTGGGCACTCGATTGCATTTTAGCACCGCCTTTCACCCGCAGACGAATGGTCAGAGTGAGCGGACCATCCAGACTTTGGAGGACATATTGTGGGAGTGTGTGTTAGATTTTGGTGGTAGCTAGGATACCTATCTTCCCTTGGCTGAGTTCTCATACAACAACAGCTACCACGCGAGTATTGACCGACCACCATTCGAGATGTTGTACGGGCGGAGGTGCAGAACCCCGATATGCTGGGGTGAAGTTGACCAGAGAGTCATGGGAAGCACCGAGGTGGTGCTAGAGACGACCGAGAGGATCCAGCAGGTTCGGAGCAGACTTCAGACTGCTCAGAGTCGGCAGAAAAGTTACGCCAACAAGCGTCGATCCGACTTGGAGTTCCAAGTCGGGGATATGGTTCTCCTGAAAGTGTCGCCTTGGAAAGGCGTCATTCGATTCAGGAAGCGGGGCAAGTTGGGCCCAAGATTCATCGGGTCGTTCAGGGTTGTAGCCTGGGTGGGCAAGGTGGCGTATAGGCTGGATCTGCCAGCTGAGCTCAGTCAGATCCACAACACTTTCCATGTTTCTCAGCTGCGGAAGTGCCTAGTGGACGATTCAGCAGTAGTACCGTTGGAGGACATTCAGGTTGATGACAGCTTGAACTACATTGAGCGCCCAGTCACAATACTCGACAGGAAGTCGAAGGACTTGAGGAACTAGAGGGTAGAACTAGTGAAGGTGCAATGGTAGCACCGCAAGGGTTTGGAATGGACTTGGGAGCCGATGGACGAGATGATGGAGCACTACCCCGAGCTGTTTCAGGATCGAGCAGCAAACTTCGAGGATGAAGTCTAAAATAAGTGGGGGAGATTTGTATCACCTGGTTCGTGGTATGTAAATCTTATTTGAGTATTTCCCATTTTAGCCTTGGACTCGGCGAGTCATCGGTCCGACTCGCCGAGTAAGGACGGGACTCAGGACACGTTTAAATTGGCGACTCGGCGAGTCCATATCCTGGACTCGGCGAGTCACCGCTGCTGGATGAAACCCTAAATTTCAAGGGTTTGCACCCTATTTAAACCCTCATTTTCGCCCCAAACTCGCCCCCATTCACCCTCAGAGCTCCCAACATCGTTTATACCCTTATTTCCTTGAGAGATTGAAGTGTTTTGGTGTGTTCTTGAAGATTTTGAGGAGAAAGAAGAGTAGATCAAGAAGAGGATAAGGAGGCCAGGCATCGTTGTGTCATCTCAACGTTTTCCTTGAGGTATAGCTCATTTCCCCTCTGTTTTCAATCTTGTAGTCTCTTTTAACTTCATGGCAGTCCTTCTTGAGCTTTTCCCCAAGCTTGTTTGTGCTTTGTGGGTTGTAATAAGTTGTTAGCCTTTAGATCTAGGCATGATTTAGTCCCTGGAGCTTGGATCTAATGCCTTTATGGGGTCATATTGCATGAAAGCCCTAGATCTACCTCTTTTGGTGCACTTTGAGCCCTAAAATCCATATTGGTGAATATCTACACGTAAAGTTGGAAACTTTACGTGTGATTCGTGCCCTAGAAGCCCAGATCTGTGAATGGCATGCACTGGAATCGAACAAATCGGTGTATTTAATGGATGCATGGCGACGACTCGGCGAGTCGGTTATGTGACTCGGCGAGTCTGCTCGCGAGTCACCGAATTGGTCCCTTTATGATGTATCGAGTTTGAGCCGTGAGTCACAGGGGGTGACTCGGTGAGTTGGAAGATGAACTCACCCATGGAAGGACTCGGTGAGTCAATGCCCTGACTCGGCGAGTCCAAGGCAATCTTCATAGATCAAGAACAGACTCAGCAAGTTGTTCATACAGCTCGGCGAGTCTTAGCATAAGTGTTCTTCGGATGAAGATGAACTCGACGAGTTGTTCATACAACTCGGCGAGTAGGATGAAGGGCTTGAATGTCAGTTTCGAAGAAGAACTCGTCGAGTCATAGCCTAACTCGACGAGTAGAAACAGGGACTCAGGAAAATCGTCTGGATAGGGACTCGACGAGTTGGAGAGCCAACTCGGCGAGTCGGGTCAACTGAAAGTTGACTCTGACTTTGACTTAGGGCTAGACCAGGGGTAAAATGGTCATTTTACCCAAAGGACAGTTAGCAGTGTTTGATTGAGTATGTTGTGGGAATTGCAGCCGAAGGATTTCCGGAGCAGCAGCAGCAGTCAGTCAATTCCCGATCAGTTCAGCAGCTACTTTGAGGTGAGTTACCTTGCAGTAGTGGTGGGTCTAAGGCCACAATGCCGGCCCACCAGTAGGAGACGTATGATAGATGATTGTCTTTGTGATATCATATAGGTTTGCTACTACCTGATATGTTATATGCTAGCATGATACGTTATATGTGATAGTAGTAGAGTTCGGTTGTTAGGACCGACTGACAGTATGTGACGATATGTTTGTATGTTGGCATGTTATGTTATGCGATAGAGGTAGTAGGAGGGGACCAGTCCCCAAGGATCGGTTGTTAGGACTGATGGGTATTCAGCACCCCAGAATGGCTTGACATGGGTAGTCAGCACCCCAGAATGGCTTGACACGGGTAGGACGGCACCCTAGAATGGCCGTTTGGGTAGGTCGGCACCCCAGAATGGTCGTACCGGGTAGTCAGGCACCCCCAGAATAGCCTGGCAGTATGTATGTTTGTATGGTATGTGGTACGTTTGGGGAACTCACTAAGCTTTGTGCTTACGTTTTACAGTTTTTGTTTCAGGTACCTCTTCTTCGAAGGGGAAGGAGCTGGCGCGGTAGCAGCACATCATGCACACACTCTGGTTTCCGCATTTACGAGATTCACTGGGATTTGTACTCTGATATTTTGATGGGTTGTATGGTTTGGCTTTTTAAACATGGTTTACGTTGTGTTATGGTGTGATCAAACAATGTTCTTAATTATTAATGTTTTCTAAAGTAATGTTTTAAAACGAAATTTTCGGACGTGAAAATTGGGTCGTTACAAAGTGTTTTAAATCGATTGTTTGAATCAAGTTACTTGTTCTCTTTTGCCTCTATTTTGGTTATAAATCAAGTTTAATTAAGTTAAACAACCCCCCTTTAACTTACTTTTTTCAGGATAATTAATTTCTTTTATATATAAATCAAATCCTACTCGTTCCCCAAGAGTTCGACACCCTTATTTATGAAAACTATACTGCTACACGATCGAGTCCACTGCCTATTAGTGTGTTACTGTGTGGTTAGGTTAAATAAGGATTTATAAATTTAAAGCTTGATAATATATATAAACATCAGACATCATCCGAGAAGGACATTGGTCATCCCAAGGAAATATATGTGATCATTTAGAGTATGATTGGATCATTTTTGTTAGTGTATCCCATATTGGTGTGACACGTAGTGTTAGTTTATCTCACATCAAGACTTCATCTTTGAGGGAAGTGTTAGTGTATCTCACATCGGTGTGATATGGTTATATAAGTGTCTATATATGTTGGAGTTCCCCTACTCTCCATAAGGGATGTGTCTTAGGCCACATGTTTGTATAAGTCAACTTTAATACCATGTAAGATATGTGGAGTCCAAGATTATCTCTCTAAAAGATTGCATATAAAGAGATGGGAGACTACAACATATACAACCACTTATATGACTATATTGCACCAATATGGTATACACTAACAACTACCAAAAAGATGCAAATGTTTTTGTTACTTGTTCATGGGCACTTTTAAAATCATCCACACTTATAGGTCGAACATATGCACTGCTATGCAAAGGAGCTAATGCTTTTCTTTCCGCAGCCTTCTCATGTACATTTTATAAACATGAATGGACATAAAACTTTAATACTTAAGTCCCACATTTATGTACATGGGTAATGTGGTATTTGTAACTCTGTCAAGAACTCAGATATTAAACCAATCAACTTTGTTTTTATAAAAACTAGGACTTTTATGTATATGAAATTTATGGTAATTAACAGGGAATTCTTCATAACAGTCCTAATATGTAACACCCCGTCTATTTATTAGATAAATAAATAAATTAATGAACAAATAGTAGCCCTAAAATAAATGATTATATATTAAAGGATGGTTTAGAAGAGCTAATTGTCACAATTTTAGAATTCGGGGGTTAAAGGTGTAAGTTCCGGGATTTACTTTGTAAAGATTTTTAGAAGACATGGGGTGTTTGGTATAATTTGGACCTAATATGAAAGGAATTATGGAAGAATGGACTAAATAGTAAATTCCAGACTTCATTTGAAACTAAATATAGAGAGAGGGGCTACTTGGTAAAAGTTTGACTTAATTAGAGAAGGTTTTAAGGGGCAGGGTTTCAATGGTAATTTATAGATCTCTTATGAAAGAAAGAAGGAAGGGAGGGACCAAAGATGACATTATGGCAATATGTTTGTGTGTCAGATATATATGCACTACAAAACCCTAAAACCTAATGCAACCAATCAACCGTCACTCCCACCTTATCTCTCCTGTTTGCGGCCGCAAGTCTCACGACCCCCCACCACCCATTGTTGTTCCCTTGCCTGCTGAAGCTGGAGAACCGCCACCCTTATGCCACCTTTGCTCCAGTCGTCGAACACTTGGAGCCACTAGCAAATCGACGAGCATCGCAGCCGATGTGTTCTTCGCTGACACGGATGGAGTCACAAGCTCGATGTTGTGACTGTGGGAGACGGGACGAAAACCATGTGGCTATCGAGTCTATTTTTTCGTTGATGATGCAACCGAGAATGCTGAAGACGATTGTCATGGTTGTGTGCCGCCATGGCTAGACGCGCTTCACCTCCCTCTTTTTACTCGTCGTTGGTGTCAAGCGAAAACCGTCGGGTCCTCTTTCCTTTTACTGCTGCTGTGGTGGTCATTTCAGGGTGGGACTGCCACCGTTTCCTCACCATAAACACCCTTCATTTTTGTTTACGGGTGGATCCATCGTGGGCCGCCGCCGCCGCTGTCATTTTACACCCTCGTCGTCGTTCTGCACCACCTGGAGGGATGGCTGGACTCGTTCACGGCCAGAAGTGATTTGTGGTGGTTGTGTTCGATTTTGGTGTTGGTATGAGGCTGTTGGAATGTTTGCTTGGCCGAAGATCCGAAGGAAAATCCCCACTGCCACCACCGTGAGGTGGTGGCTGCGGCCGACTATCGCCACAAGGTGGTTCTGTGTGTTAGATTAGTAGGTGTGTGTGTGTGTGTTAATTGAGAATATCATTTTAATTGTAATTAACCAAGAGATTAATGTAAAGGAGCTCAAAACCACCACCATGAGGTGGTGGTCGCCTCCGTGAGTCGTTGTTGACCATCACTACCCGAGGTGGTAGTGGGTGGTGCCTTACTAGTAAAACCCTAGTGGAGCTAATGAGGCCCTAATTGATATAAAATCCCAAATATATGATTAATGGGATAGTATTGGGTTGGAGACCCTAATTAGGGTTTGGAAAACCCTAATGCCATGAAACCCTAATTTTGGGGTTAATCGGGGCACGCTAGGGAATTATTTAATAAACCTAAAATATTAATTAACAAACATTGGCAATTTAACCTAAAGACAATATTAGACTTATTGGATTAATTCCTTAATGGGTTAACTAGGAACACTTAACCCTAACCAACATAATCGTGAAAAACACTAATTGGGTTTGGATGCTTGTTGGGCCATGTATTGGATTACATACCTCTTGTTGTTATGTAGTAATAACAACTTAAATCTTGAATCTCCTTATCCTTGAAAGCAAGTACCACAAGTGTAGTACCTCTAATGGCTCACAAACACCAAGAGAAAATGGAGAGGAAAGGGAGAGAGGGAGGAGGCTACAAAATTCAGCCTTAGGGTTCTTAGAGAAGCAAGTGGCCGATTTCTGTAGCCTAGGGGCCTTATTTATATTGTGAGCAACTAGGGTTTCCTCCAAAACCCTAATGGACAACTTAGATATTAAGCAGCCCATGGAACCTTCTGGAATAAGACCATGGACAAAAATATGATGGGCTCCCATCATAATTTCGTTCATCCCTTTGTCCCATTGGGTTTCCCAGCCCAAAATCCAACTATCACACATTTGACAGTTTAAGTCCCTTTATTCAATTAATCTCTTTTAGTCACCAAATTAATTCTTAATTTTATGACTAATATTAATTAAATAATATGATTTCTTTTAATATATTATTTTTATAATATATTAATAAACCATAATAACCTCTTTCTTTGTTATTTCTCCAGTCAAGTTACTTTTGTGAAGGTAACCCAAAAGGATCATGCACAACCGGATCAAGTACTTACCAAATATGGCTACGGGCTTAGACATTAATCCAACAGTCTCCCACTTGGATAAGTCTAGTAACCATAAATGCAAGTAGAATCCGATTAGCAACCGTAGCTCTCAAAGACGTTGTCTAACTCTGATATCATCAATACTGTGTCCTTTAGATAAGGGATCAAATGATCATTTGTTCTAGATATCATGCGGAAAATCACATGGAACATAGTCATACTTTTTTTCCAACATTTTGTTTCTCGATCTCAGATTCTTCTAACATGGAACTTAATCGAACACATCAATTTAGTCCTGATCGGGCCCGACACATAAGTCAAACCAAATCATCAAGGTGCCCTGCTATTGCTTTTACCCTCTTAGGATAAAAGGAGCAGATAAACTTCGACTTATATGCATTTAATATTCACTAATTAAATCATACACAAAAAATGCGTTTGATAACATCAAGTTACTGATGCGTTTTCGCATTATCAATGCACAACCAATCAACAAACAATAAATCATATATCTAGGTTTTAAGACCATATGATATTATCGTCTTGTGATCACTCGAGATAAATTCGATGAAGTGATTCATAAACGTTGCAGCAAACATTTGCTATGTCTAATACCTTTCAGACAATCTACACACCGATTTATGACAGTCTTCATTCATATCTACTTCCAACATATGAACGACTGTAGACCATTTGAATAATCTTATTATTTAGGAACTCAAAACATGCAAAATGAAAAAATTGGTAAACAATTAACACAAGACAGTAACCTTATAAATAATACCATTTATTTAATCATCAAATTTCAATTACATTTATCTATTACACGTTTCTAATCTATCTAATCTAAACTAATATCGTCCTTCAGCCCAATGCTCCTAGCGTGTTGCAGGTGCTTAACCCTACTCAGTCCCTTCGTAAGTGGATCTGTTGGGTTATCCTCTGACGATACCCTCTTTACTATGAGGAGTCATGTCGAATAAAGTGATATTTTTTGTCGATATGTCGAGATCTACCATGATCCCTTGGTTCCTTGGTCAAGGCAACCACTCCTTCATTATCATATAAAATTTCCATAGGATCTTGTATGGCTGGCATAACTCTAAGGTCTCCAATAAAATTCTTTAGCCATATTGCCTGGATGCTTCGCTCGCTGAAATATACTCTGATTCGCACGTTGAATCAGCTATTGTTTCTTGCTTGGAACTTTTCCAAGTCACTGCTCCTCCATTTAGTGTAAAGACCCAACCCAACTGTGAACGGTAGTTGTCCCTGTCGGTATGAAAACTGGCATCACTGTACCCTCACACCTTTAAGTCATCACTCCCACCGAGGACTAGAAACCATTCCTTGGTCCTCCAAAAGTACTTAAGAATATTCTTGACTGCGGTCCAATGTGCTTTTCCAGGGTTCCCTTGATATCTACTGATCATGCTCAAAGAGAAGGCCACATCTGGGTAAGTAAAAGTCATAGCATACATGATTGAGTCAACTGGGGAAGCGTAAGGTACTCGACTCATCTTTGCTATCTCATCTTCGGTACTCTGACTTTGAGTCTTACTCAATTTGGCATTACTTTGGATTGGTAACTCCCCTTTCTTGGAATTCTCCATACTAAAACGTTTTAGTACCTTGTCCAAGAAAGTATTCTGACTAAGTCCTATTAGTCTTTTACTCCTGTTTCTAACTATCCTTATTCACAGAATATATGCAGCTTCTCTGATGTCCTTCATAGCGAAGCACTTCCGGATCCAGGGTCTAACTTCCTGCAGTGTCAGGATGTCGTTTCCTATGAGCAGTATGTCATCGACATATAATACGAGAAAGATTCCATCTGCGAGACGCTTGCTTAATTCCATAAATGGACTTCTCAAGCTTGCACACCCTATTGGGATGCTTTGCATTGACAAAACCTTCTGGCTGAGCCATGTAAACATCCTTAGTAAACTTCCCATTAAGGAAATCGGTTTTGACATCCATCTACCATATTTCATAATCATGAAATGCAGCAATGGCCAGCATCACCCTAATAGACTTTATCTTCACAACTGGTGAGAAGGTCTCATCATAGTAAATTCCGGGAGTTTGAGTAAAGCCCTTCGCAACCAATCACGTCTTATAAGTGTGCACATTCCCATCCATGTCGGTCTGTTTCTTGAAGATCCACTTGCACCCGACCGTCTTACGTCCGGGCATATGGTCAACCAAATTCCAAACTTGGTTGTCATATCTTTCCATTTCGCTGACTTTGGGTTTGCCATGGCATCCTTATATCTGTTAGGTTCATCCAAATTCACTAGTGTACTATCACTAATGAACGTATCCCCTTCCATAGTAATATGAAAACCATAAAACTAGGGTTGAACCCTAACTCTTTCGGAATGTCTAAGAGGTAAGGACTCGTCAATCGGTTCAACTGGAGTTTCCTCCTCGGGTTGAGCGCCAGCGTTAGAGGTTCCTTCATCGCTTGACTCTTGAATCTCTTCAAGGTTGATTGGCCTCCCACTGTCCCCTTGGCTTATGACTTCTCTCTCTCGGAAAATCCCTTTCCTCGCAACGAAGACAACATTGTCACTTGGTCTATAGAAGAGATATCCAAAGGACTTTTGCGGGTACCCGATGAAAATACATCGTTCACTATGAGGTTCGAGCTTTTCATGAGTCTCTCATTTTATGAAAGCCTCGCAACCTCAAACCTTGATATGTTCCAACGAGGGATCTTTCCCTGTCCACATCTCGTGAGTTGCTTTGGCAACCTTCTTCGTAGGGACTAAGTTAAGGATATGGGCGGTAGTCTCTAAGGCATACCCCCATAATGAGATAGGTATTGAAGCACAAATCTTCATGAAATGAACCATGTCTAGTAAGGTTTAATTACGCCTCTTAGCGACACCATTAAATTGTGGTGTCCTTGGTGGCGTCAATTGTGAAACGATTCTGCATTCCTTAAGGTAGTCGTGGAATTCAAGACTTAGGTACTCTCCTCCTTGATCGGATCGAAGCATCTTGATTTTCCTGCCCAATTGATTCTCCACTTCTTTTATGAACTCTTTGAGCTTTTCAAAAGTTTTTGACTTATGCTTGATTAAGTAGATATAACCATATCTGCTATAATCATCGGTAAAAGTCACGTAGAAGCGGCTGGCATCCTTTGTGGTGGATCTAAAGGGCCCACACACATCGGTGTGTATGAGATCCAATAAACCCTCACCCCTCTCACAAGTGCTAGTGAAGGGTGACTTGGTCATCTTTCCAAGTAAACAAGACTCACACACATCATCATCCCTAAGGTCGAATGACTCCAATACTCCACCCTTTTGGAGTTGGGCCATACGTTTCTTGTTGACATGTCCAAGACAACAATTCCACAAACATGCTTTATCCATACTATTGGAAGAATCAACACACAATACATCATTTCCTAAGTTATCTACAACCATCACAGTCTCATATATTCCATTACAAGGCAATGCTTCAAAATATAAAACATTATTAAGATAAGCATAAATAGAACCCCTTTAATTATCAAATGAATATCTAAAACCTTCTTTATATAAACCATGAAATGAAATGATGTTTCTTGCCATATCTGGCGAATATCAACAGCTGTTTAAATCTAAACCTAATCCATTACTAAGCATCAAGAAATACACTCCAATCTTGGTGACAGGCGACGATCTTCAGCTCCCCATGATTAGATTTATCCTTCCACGCTCCACATCCCTATCTCTTCTTAGTCCCTACAAATCAGAACAAATGTGAAAACCACATCCTGTATCAAGAACCCAAGAAATACCATGTGATGAATCATTAGATTTAATTGTGTAAATACCTGCGAAAGATGGCTTGATCTTCCCATCCTTGATGGCTTGTAGATATTTCGGGCAGCTTCTCTTCCAATGCTTTATCTTGTGGCAGTGGTGGCACTCTGCCTCCTTCGGGTTAGAGTTGGGCTAAGCAGAACCAACTTTGGTTCCACTAGAATAGGTACCATCTTGGGACTTTCCCTTATAGTGGATCTTTGAGGGAGCCTTCCTCTTCTTCCCCTTCCCTTGACCTATTGGCAAGACAGGCGCAACAGTGGGAGTGGGAGTTGGCGCAACAGACTTGTCCTTGAGATTGCTCTCAGCAGTCCTTAACAAGCCTTGAAGCTTGCTCAAGGTGACCTCTTCCTTATTCATATGGTAGGTCATGCGGAACTAGTTGTAGCAGGGAGGCAAGGAGTGAAGGATAATGTCAATTGTCAGCTCTTCATCGAAGTTAACATTTAACTTCAGCAGGCGATCGACATATCTCTGCATCTTTTGCAGATAAGCGGTAAGGGACTCTCCACTACCCATTCGGGAAGTGATCATCGAAGTGATGATCTCATACCATTCTTGCCTCGCACTTTGGTGTACCGGTCCAGAAAGTCTTGATGCATCTCATAGGGATACATGTCCTCATAGGACTTTTGGAGTTCGGAAGTCATGGTCGCTAGCATGATGCAATGGACTTTCATGGCAACACGCTCGTGGGCCTTAAAGGCAGCGATCTTTTTCGGAGTGGCAGTGTTCATGTTGATCTCCTTTAGCTCCTTGTCAAGGACATACTCTTTGTCCTTGTAACGGGTGACCATTCTTATGTTACAAATCCAATCATTGAAATTGTTTCCCTCAAATATCACCCCCCCCCCCCCACATAAGTTCATAAGTAAGAATGAGCCGGAGGAACTCGATCCGGAAGCGTTGTTTTTGTTTATGTTAGGCATCTGAAAAGGAAAAGAACAATGTTTGATTAGAAATGAATCCCCAATTAAACACCCAAATGAAAAATTAGGGCTAGGATCCAACAACATTATTTACAAATTAGAAGAGGGATACCGTAATCTAACATGCAAATAATTTGAAGGTAAGTGAATGACGATTCACTAATTCTCCACCATGAAAAACGAAAACGAGATTAAGTTTTAAATGTATTGAAAACTCCTAGATCCTTTGAGATTCATTAAACTTTTCAATGGCATGTTTAAATCTCTATGTGCCCCTTTAGTTTGTGACTGGGATGTCGAGGATCACACAGCGGGTGTGAATAACCATGCAAATGTACATGGTGCCCTCATTGTTACAGTCACCTATTCGATGTGCCGGTTAGACATACATGCTCCATCGAACTATGACAAACAATAAGTCACCCTTTGACACCTATGCTTAGAATCCAATTAGTGTGTCGGTTAACCACATGAGCTCCACTAATGTCTTAGCAAGGGTGCAAAGTGTAATTCCATGAAATTGCACCAACTCACTTTTCCTAAAGTAACTAAGATTGGGAACTGTCATAAAAACATTTAGTTACTTTTATAATTCATTATACTTTTTAATGAGGAAGGGTTTGCCCTATCCTACCCGTTCGGCTAACGAACCTCCACCAATCAAGGAAGCGGTGGGTGAGAGTGGACACCCATTAAACGGCCATTTTATAGGCCATAACCTTATACCCCCCCTTATAGATCGACTTCGTGAATGAAACCTACTAACGGTAAGACTAGTATTTTAAGTTATATATATATATATATATATATATTAATCTTGTAATATTATAATAGTTGTCACACCCCAAAACTGAGAAGGGCGGAAACGTTCCGGGGCGGAGGATGTCATGTAATGTATCACAACAATGTAATGTAGTAAACAAGCAACAACATCATCCATTGCATTAATAGTATAATTTTAATTACAAGTGTGTTCTTTCATAGTATAAGACAACATAATGAATAATCAAAATAAAAGAGGAGTCTTGACGGCTCTATCTTCACAAAACCTGGTCGTCGTACCTGTCAATTTGTGACCTGAGAATACAAGTTATTTTGAAAGCGAGTATCAGCAATAAAACTGGTGAATTCATAAGTATTAATGTGTCTTTGATTTGTAAAACTGTGAACTAAAGACTTGTAAACATTTGGAGAAAAGTTTGTATAAGTATGGAAAGGTTTGTAAGTAATTGTAAACGTTTGAAAACCCTAGAAAATCCCTATAATTCCTACTAGTATAAAAAGTAGTCTTCTACCAAGACCTAACTATTTTGAAAGTAGCCTTCTACCAAGGCCCAACTGTTTTAAAGTAGCCTTCAACCAAGACCCGACTGTTTTGAAAGTAGCCTTCTACCAAGACCCGACTGTACGACCATTATTATTATTATGTAATCTACCTTATCGATTATGTGAATATGACACATGGTAAAGGTATTAATAATTTATTAACTAGAGTTTTATCCTTTTTTAATTGTTGTATAAGTACTGTAGTATTTGTAATAAGTGACTACTTTTGTACTAATTTGCCTTAATTGAGGGTTAACGTGTGACAACCCGATATTTCGAGGCAATATGATGGAACACAAGTCACATTTGGGTCAAAATTTAACTTTCCTAAAATCTTATTTGGGTTAAATAAAGTAGTAGGAATCATATCAAGGTTTTCGTACATATAAAGAACCCTAGAATCCGAGTTATAACGAAGAAGTTATGACCAACCGAAGATTCTCAGCAAAACCGGCAACACCGATTAAACGAAAAACGCGAAGTTTCAATACAATAGTTTTTAGCCTTAAATATCTAAATGAAAGTTTTAGATAACATTAAACCGTAAACGTACGTAAAAAGAACGTCCAAATCTGACTTCATATGAAGAAGTTATGATTTTTCCAAGATCCGGATATAGCAGTAGACAGCTAAAAACTCGAAATAGAGATCGAGAGACTTTTGGCCAAAATAACCAAAATGAGAATCAAAGGTCTCAACAATAGTAGTGTAACGATGAAAAGTCTGACGAAAACGGACATCGGATGAAGAAGTTATGGATTTTTAACGGAATTTTCGTGTCCCGGCTCGTTAAAAATAAATAATTAAAAATAAAGTCAAAATTAGCCAATGAAGTCTAAAAGAGATTTGTATATCATTTTTTTAGCTACGCGTGCATATAAAGAACGTCAAAAATGGAGGTCGTACGCGAAAGTTATGGATTTTACAAGTTCGGGGTCCAAAATCTGAGGCTGTCAGGCCCCCACGACGTGGCACAGCTTGGCCGCGACCTGGCAAGTGACTGAGGGCGTCCAATCAACGGAAGAGGATAAGGCTTGCTCCCCACAACGTGGCCAACCTTAGCCACGACGTGGCACACCAGAAATACCCCTATATATAGAACTCTTGGGGAGTCGGGTTTAGGTGCTCCATTCTTCCATTTCCTGCGCCGAAACTTTGTGTTTAAGCCCCCGAGACCCTCCCAAAGCCCCGGTTTTCACCTTCAAGTCCTGAAGGAAGGTTTTGTGTTCCCGAGATTCCCGATAATCCCGAGATTTTCCCGCGTTTTCAACTCTTCCTGTCGAAGTTCTGCTCGATTCTTCTCTCGACTACTTCAAATCAGCCATTTTAATCAAGTGAGTTCATACCCCTATAAACTACACTTTTAAATGTTTTATAAATACTTTTATATTCTTTTAAGGGGGGGAATACAAGTTAAATACTCGACTACTATCGAGTGTTATATATAAAGATTATTATACACTTTTATTAAGTAGAATCATATGTGATTTATAAACTTTATAGGAAACTTTTGTATGCAAAATATATCACGAAAAACATCAATATTTTGGGATACTTGTTGTTAATAAATCAATCATATGGGATTTATAACTAGTATACAAATGGATTTACTACAAGTTTAACAGTTTTACTAAACATATTACTTCAAATGACTTTCTTAAACGTTTTTACATGATTAAAGCTCGTTATCAAACTGTCTTACACACTGTAAGCTTCCTTTCAAACTCGGTTACAAGGTGTTTTAAAACGGTGGTTTTCCGTGTACTTAAACTGTCTTATCAAACAAAATACTTTCAATCATTTTATAAACTGACATCAAGTCACAAATTCTTTATTAGACTTTTCAACGGTTTTACAAAACTTCTTTATGCTTTTATATTATAAATTGCATGCCTCTATATGTATAGTTATATAAGAAATGTTTAAAAGACTTAGGAAGGCTATCCACCCTATTTCCTTTTCCTCGATTTGGATGTGGTCTGGTGGGATATCGGGTACTCCTCCGAAGGTCGTTTAAATATTAGTTATATATCATGTATACATATATGGTCATAAATGTTCCATCAGTTAATTTAGTTCCGATACTTTGAGGGACTAACCATTCCTAGAACCACTGTTAGCTACAGAGGTAAATGAACAATCTACGGATGTTTTAGGTTGATACCATTACAGGTATACTTAAGGGACTAACTATTCCTAAACCCGGCTGTTAGCAACAGAGGTAAATGCACATCTACGGATGTCTACGGTTGATACCTTCTTATCTTTACTTTGTGATTCAATCACATAATCGACGAGATGAATTGGACTTTATATCCTAGTACCAAAGGATACTTTGAGACTGTTAGCTACAGAGGTAAATGAACAATCTACGGATGTTTTAGGTTGATACCATTGCAGGTATACATAAGGGACTAACTATTCCTAAACCCGGCTGTTAACAACAGAGGTAAATGCACATCTACGGATGTCTACGGTTGATCGGTTTAAGGTGAGTTTCCACGCCGTGTGTATCTTAGTACCTGTGACATCCCCAAAAATCACGGCCAGAAAAGACCGATTTTGTTTATGCTTTATAAAAATCAGAGTACTTCATTTTATAAAAATGTTGCGGAATTTGTTCCCAGAAAAACATGGTAAATACGTTATTAAAACATTTTCGATGAAACGTATTTATTTCATTTTAAAACGTTTGGGATGTCATCGTTAATACAGAAACATAAGCATAAACAGAACTTACAATTATTTACACTAGTGATCTACATCTCTTTAAATCTCTCAGTGTATTGTGACTTCATATCAACACTTGTGATAAAAATAAACTGAGTGGGTCAGGTTGGGAAACCTGGTGAGCACATAGGGTTTTCAACCTACAATAATATAATTATTTTTTTTTTAAACATCAAACAATCAACCCAATTACCCATTCCCGTTATCCTCACATTACGTCCCTAAAACACCTAACACAAGGGACCTAGTCAAAGGACTATCATTGGGATGGAGTATATCTGGTGAGCACACAGTTCACACAGTTCGAATAAACACACAGTTCGAATAAACACACAGTTCGGTTAAACACAAAGTTCAAATAAACACCTACAGGTTGCGAGCCTATTAGTGTTCCACTGGACTGTCTAGAATAGTCCGTGGTCGTCATCTATACTCCGCTAGATGACTAGATCATCAAGAACATCTATAACGAGGCATCTCATTATTTCATTTTATCACACAGCAACTAATACATCTACCCATGTCTTACCCAACACATTCTGTAGATATAAAATACATATACAGTTTAAATCATTGAAAACATGTATAAAACGTTCATCCAGCATAGATAGCAAGTATACAGATAATATACACACACAGCACGTAATTTATATAAAATACTTCATATCTATGTGTAAGCTGAAAGTAACTATGCACTCACCTGAAAAGGTGGTGATTCCGAACTCAGACAGCGCTTCGCTTCTTAAATAGAATTTTCTTCGACGAAACCTAGTATTATTACCACTAGAGTTTAGTCTATTATTCGCCGAGACTAATTAATAGTCTAGCTATTATTATTATTATATAAGCGTTAAAAAAAATACTTATATAACCCATAATAATAGCCCAAGTATTTATTATAAGTTCATAATAACAATACTAATTTTAAATATAAGCTATATTAAAATAAGGTAAGCATAACTTACTTACAATGGGGTTTTAGCTAGGAGTCGGGCTCTGCAGGGGCAGAACTTCGTCGCTGAATCTTTCTAAGAAAGATTCGTGCAGCGCTTCAGCGCTCACCTTACTATACTAAACTACAGAAAGAGAAGTCGAATCACGAGGGACCGAAATGCTCGGGGGATAAGGAGAGAAAGACTCTTGAATCAAGAGAATGGTGCAAGAAATATGAGAGCCCAAGGCTCTTATTTATACTAATTGAATTTTCAAAAACTACCCTCCATAATTACTTAATGACCTTTTAGTTATATAAACAACTAAACACCCCTCTATAATACTATTTTAAATGGATTTAATGATATTTGTACTAAACTAATGTCGAAAGAACTCAATATTAGTCTTATAATGACCGCATCGTCGATACCTTTCTAATGATATATACATATGTATATATATGTGTACGTATACATGATTTATACTTTATTTTAATACGTAAATATGCTATTATAATTTGTAACTCGTTCATACGAACTCCGTTTTTGACGTTATTTATATCCACGCGTAGGTAAAATCAATATCTACAACTTTCATTTAGACTCTATCGGCTAATTCTCGACCGATCTCAAATTTAACAGTAGGAGGAGTTTAGACTGTTAAATGACCGCGAAGAGTTCATAACTCCTTCATACGGACTCCGTTTTCGTCTGTCTTTTTACCTTTGAGTTCCTATTAATGAGATCTTCAACTCTCATTTAGGTCATGTAAGCCAAAAACCGCTCGAACTAAAATTCGAGTTTCAGGCCGTGCACTGCTAAGCCGAATCTTAGAAAAATCATAACTTTTTCATACGAAGTCAGATTTGGGCGTTCTTTTTATCGATGTTCTTAGTTTAACATATTCTACGACTTTTGTTTAGATTGCTAAGGCTAAAAAGTCTCTTATCGTAAATTCACTATTTACGTCTCCCGGTGCCGTGCCGGTTTTGTCGTAAAACTTCGGCGGGCCATAACTTCTTCCTTATAGCTCGGATTTCGGCATTCTTTATATGTACGGAAACCTTGAGACGTATTCTACAACTTTAGGTAGAGATATCGGGATTATCTCACACTTTAATTTTGACGCTCATTTTTATTCTTTATTAATTATACATTTATAATTAAATAATAAACACATAAACACACATAATTCACATAATACTCAAATATTTTATATTTATTACTTCAAAAAGAGTTACAATAGTTGACCTAGACTATTACATTGACAAAAATGCTTAGCCCTGAAAACCCGGGCGTTACAATTCTCTCCCCCTTAGGATGATTCCGTCCCGGAATCATGCATCAGCAAACAGATGTGGATAGCGACTCATCATGTCATCCTCTGTTTCCCAAGTGAGATTCGGCCCATTCGAATGTTTCCATCGGACTAGCACCAAGTTGACCATCTTGTGTCGTAACTTCTTAGTCTTATGGTCAATAATTGCCTCAGGCTCTTCGATCAGCCTTTTATTCTCATCCATCCTTAATTCCGAGATTGGAATTATGTCGGGAACATCTCCCATGAATTTCCTCAAATAACACACATGGAAGGTGTTATGAATACCATTGAGTTCTTCGGGCAATTCCAGCTTGTAAGCTTGGTTCCCAATCTTCTGAAGAACTTTGAACGGTCCAATAAACCTTGGACTCAACTTTCCTCGTTTCCCAAATCGTATAAGTCCCTTCCACGGTGAGACTTTAAGTAAAACGGAATCCCCAACTTCGAAGTTTATCGGTCGTCTTTTCTTGTCAGCATAGCTCTTCTGACGATCCTGAGCTGCTAACATTCTTTCCCGAATCAACTTCAATTTCTCAGCAGTCTCATGGACTATCTCGGGGCCCATAAACTGCTTCTCTCCGGCTTCAAGCCAACAAGACGGCGTACGACACTTCTGTCCATACAAGGCTTGATAAGGTGCCATCTTGATGCTCGAGTGAAAACTATTGTTGTAGGAAAATTCTACTAGAGGTAAGTGTTCATCCCAATTCCCTTGGAATTCGAGGGTACATGCTCTCAGCATATCTTCCAACGTCTGAATCGTTCTTTCGCTCTGACCATCAGTTTGCGGATGGTAAGCAGTACTCAAACACAAATTTGTACCCAACTCCTCTTGTAGACTCCTCCAAAACCTCGACGTGAAACGACTATCACGATCTGATACAATCGTAAGAGGGACACCGTGAAGTCTTACAATTTCCTTCACGTAAGCATTTGCGAGCTTATCCATAGACCACTTCTCGTTGGCTGCTATGAAGTGTGCACTCTTGGTGAAACGATCCACGACTACCCAAATCATGTCGTGTCCGTTTTTCGTTCTGGGCAGTTTAGTCACAAAATCCATGGTGATGTCTTCCCATTTACCCATGGGTACAGGTAAAGGTTCTAAACTCCCATACGGTTTCTGATGTTGTGCCTTAACCCTCGCGCATGTTACACACTCAGCCACATACTTCGCAACATCGAGCTTCATCGTCGGCCACCAGTAGTAGGGCTTTAGATCCCTATACATTTTAGTGCTACCGGGATGAATCGAGTACATGGTCTTGTGTGCTTCTTCCATTAGAAGATCTCTTATTCCTCCCGTCTTAGGTACCCAAATTCGATCTTGGAATACCTTCAGTCCTCGACTGTTCGTACCGAACACTAACGTCTTTCCCAAACGTTCTTCCTTTCGGTCATTCTTTTCTAAGGCTTCTTCTTGAGCTTTCCTGATACTTTCCACAATCGTCGAGACGACTTCAATTCTTAACGCTCTTGGCCTTTTTCTTTCAAGATTGACTTTCCGACTGAGAGCATCAGCAACAATATTTACTTTACCTGGGTGGTAAAGTATCTCACAGTCGTAGTCCTTGAGAAGTTCTAGCCAGCGTCGTTGCCTCATGTTCAACTCCTTCTGATTAAAGAGATACTGGAGACTCTTATGATCAGTGAAGAGCTTGCACTTCGTGCCGTAGAGGTAATGCCTCCATATCTTTAAGGCGAATACTACCGCTGCCAACTCCAGATCATGAGTGGGGTAGTTCTTTTCGTGCTCTTTCAATTGTCGAGATGCGTATGCTATCACCTTTTCTCTTTGGGTCAGAACACAACCTAACCCGACTCCAGATGCATCACTATAAACTGCGAAATCTTCGACTCCATCGGGTAGAGAAAGTATCGGTGCTTCACATAACTTCTTCTTTAGCTTCTCGAACGCCTCATCGTGTTTCTCACTCCATGTATACGTAGCTCCTTTATGGGTCAAAGATGTTAATGGAGCAGCTATCGAAGAAAAGCCTTGGATAAATCGTCGGTAATATCCGGCTAATCCTAGAAAGCTTCGAATCTCCGTGGGATTCTTCGGACGTTCCCACTTCATTACAGCCTCGATCTTGGCGGGGTCAACCATTATTCCTTCCTGGTTAACAACATGACCCAAGAATTGGACTTCCCGTATCCAAAAGTCGCATTTAGAGAACTTTGCAAAAAGCTTCTCCTTCTTTAACACCTCCAACACTTCTCGTAGATGCTTGCCATGCTCCTCCTGGATTTTCGAGTAAATGAGAATGTCATCGATGAACACTATCACAGATTTATCGAGGAATGGTTTACAAACCCTATTCATCAAATCCATGAATGCTGCGGGAGCATTGGTTAGTCCGAATGACATAACCAAGAACTCGTAGTGTCCATATCTTGTTCTGAATGCAGTCTTCTCAATATCCTGCTCCCTCACCTTCAGCTGATGATATCCTGACCTAAGATCGATCTTTGAGAAGTAGCTCGAACCTTGCAGTTGATCGAATAGATCATCAATCCTTGGCAATGGATACTTGTTCTTCACCGTTGCCTTATTCAGCTCTCGGTAGTCTATGCACATCCTCATGCTTCCGTCCTTCTTCTTCACGAATAACACCGGAGCTCCCCAGGGTGATGAACTAGGTCGAATGAAACCGCTGTCCAACAGCTCCTGAAGTTGTGTCATGAGCTCCTTCATCTCCGTCGGTGCTAATCGGTAAGGTGCCTTTGCTATCGGTGTTGTTCCTGGTAATAAGTCTATACGAAACTCTACTTGCCTATCAGGTGGTAATCCGGGAAGATCTTCGGGAAAGACTTCCGGATAATCGCACACAACCGGTATATTCTGCACCTCTTTCTTTTCCTTCTTAGCATCGATTACGAATGCCAAGTATGATGCACATCCTTTGGATAAACATTTCCTGGCTTTCATCAGGGAGATGATTCCAGAATTTACTCTGCGTTTGTCCCCGTACACCATAAATGATTCCTTTCCGGGTGGGTTTATCCTAACTATCTTCTTTCGGCATAATATCTCAGCATCGTTGGCGCTAAGCCAATCCATACCCAAAACGATGTCGAAACCGTTTAACTCTATGGGTAATAGTTCCTCATGGAATTCGTTTCCGTTTAGGTCAATGACGATGTTCCTAATACGATTACTAACAGGTACGAATTTGCCACTGGCAACTTCTACAATCAGGGCATTATCTAGTTTTTCTACAGGTAATGCTAATTTCGCACTAAATTTATGCGACACAAAGGAGTAATTGGCTCCGGAATCAAATAGTATATTTGCAGGCAAACCATTTACAAGAAAGGTACCTGAAGCGACGTCTGCTGCCTCCTTTGCAGCCTCGAGCGTCAACTGAAAGGCTCTCGCCTTTGGCTTTGGTGGTATGTTGGGCCTTCCCGCATCTTTCTTCCTTGGGCAATCCTTAGCAATATGCCCTTCTTCACGACACTCGTAGCACACCTTCTTGTTGGTGGTGCACTCATTAGCATAATGCCCTGTTTTCCCACACTTGTAGCAGGTTACTTCATCACCACATTTTCCTGAGTGCTTCTTATTGCACTTCTCGCACCATTTAAATTCGTTTCCTCCCCCGAATTTTTTTGAACCGAACTTGCTCTTCTTTTTGTTGGGTTTAGCAGACCCTTCAAATTTCCTCTTCTCGCCAACCTCGATTTTGCTGGCAGCTCTTCCCTTAATCATGTCCTCCACAGACTTGGCAGCCCAGATAGCTGCCTCCAAAGTAGGTGCCTGACGTACTGGCACCGCGTACTCCCATGGAAGTCCCTTCGCGTACTTATCAATTTTCGTCAGCTCATCCGGAACAAGACGCATGGCAAACTCCATCTTTTCTGTGAAGTTGTTCGTGTATTCATCGATTGACATGTTTCCCTTCTTCAGGGTTAGAAACTGGTTCTCTAACTCAAGCAGGTTTTCAGCTGAGCAGTACTTTCGTTTAAATTGCACCAGAAATTCTGCCCATGTCAGTTTCAGGGGCTCATTAGGGCTCAGAGTCTTCCCCAAGGTATTCCACCAACGTACAACACTTCCTCGAAACTGACGCACTGCAAATGTGGTCTGTAGCTTCCCTCTACAACCGCATGTCATGAAGGCTAACTCCATCTCTGAGATCCAATCCATGACCCCGATCGGATCCTCCTTTCCAGTGAAAGTCGATGGCTTGCAAGTCAGAAAATCCTTGTACTTGCATCCATTCCTCTCGACTTCGTCATCTTGGTTGTTTTGTCGAACTATTGGTGGGTTGACTTGACCAACAGTCCCACTGTAGTTTCCTTCCTCAGTCCGCCCTTCGTTCAACTCGGGCTGTTCGATCTGAATAGTGGCTTCCTCACGATTTTGCTGGAGCAAACGTCTGGTTTCCTCCATTTGACGATCCAACATCGCTTGGATCATCGCTTGCACTCCGGCCATTGTGACTGGCTCAGCGGCGGCTTCTATCACCGGTATTTGCTCAATCACTGGGGGTTGGTTTCTGTTCCCATTTGCATTCATGTTTCCACTACGGCTTCTTGCCATCTTGATCTATACACCGAATAAGGTGAATCTAGATCTTTACTTAGGATTGATGGTTAAATCATCCTTATCACTCCGAAACGTTTATATGCTAGTTCTAATATCGTAGTCGTACGTTTAGAATCCTAAACACATAAGGTTTCCAGATCCGGTCGGCAACAGACCATAGATCCGAACAACTAACAGCATATCAGGCACAAGTATTTAGCACATAAAAGCATTTTAGGCACAATTCCTAAAATAATCTAGTGCTCACACCTCACAATCATCGCTTAGCATTCTAAGTTTAAGTCTAGAAATAAATCCATATTCCTAGTTCGCTTAAACTAATGCTCTGATACCAACTGTGACATCCCCAAAAATCACGGCCAGAAAAGACCGATTTTGTTTATGCTTTATAAAAATCAGAGTACTTCATTTTATAAAAATGTTGCGGAATTTGTTCCCAGAAAAACATGGTAAATACGTTATTAAAACATTTTCGATGAAACGTATTTATTTCATTTTAAAACGTTTGGGATGTCATCGTTAATACAGAAACATAAGCATAAACAGAACTTACAATTATTTACACTAGTGATCTACATCTCTTTAAATCTCTCAGTGTATTGTGACTTCATATCAACACCTGTGATAAAAATAAACTGAGTGGGTCAGGTTGGGAAACCTGGTGAGCACATAGGGTTTTCAACCCACAATAATATAATTATTTTTTTTTTAAACATCAAACAATCAACCCAATTACCCATTCCCGTTATCCTCACATTACGTCCCTAAAACACCTAACACAAGGGACCTAGTCAAAGGACTATCATTGGGATGGAGTATATCTGGTGAGCACACAGTTCACACAGTTCGAATAAACACACAGTTCGAATAAACACACAGTTCGGTTAAACACAAAGTTCAAATAAACACCTACAGGTTGCGAGCCTATTAGTGTTCCACTGGACTGTCTAGAATAGTCCGTGGTCGTCATCTATACTCCGCTAGATGACTAGATCATCAAGAACATCTATAACGAGGCATCTCATTATTTCATTTTATCACACAGCAACTAATACATCTACCCATGTCTTACCCAACACATTCTGTAGATATAAAATACATATACAGTTTAAATCATTGAAAACATGTATAAAACGTTCATCCAGCATAGATAGCAAGTATACAGATAATATACACACACAGCACGTAATTTATATAAAATACTTCATATCTATGTGTAAGCTGAAAGTAACTATGCACTCACCTGAAAAGGTGGTGATTCCGAACTCAGACAGCGCTTCGCTTCTTAAATAGAATTTTCTTCGACGAAACCTAGTATTATTACCACTAGAGTTTAGTCTATTATTCGCCGAGACTAATTAATAGTCTAGCTATTATTATTATTATATAAGCGTTAAAAAAAATACTTATATAACCCATAATAATAGCCCAAGTATTTATTATAAGTTCATAATAACAATACTAATTTTAAATATAAGCTATATTAAAATAAGGTAAGCATAACTTACTTACAATGGGGTTTTAGCTAGGAGTCGGGCTCTGCAGGGGCAGAACTTCGTCGCTGAATCTTTCTAAGAAAGATTCGTGCAGCGCTTCAGCGCTCACCTTACTATACTAAACTACAGAAAGAGAAGTCGAATCACGAGGGACCGAAATGCTCGGGGGATAAGGAGAGAAAGACTCTTGAATCAAGAGAATGGTGCAAGAAATATGAGAGCCCAAGGCTCTTATTTATACTAATTGAATTTTCAAAAACTACCCTCCATAATTACTTAATGACCTTTTAGTTATATAAACAACTAAACACCCCTCTATAATACTATTTTAAATGGATTTAATGATATTTGTACTAAACTAATGTCGAAAGAACTCAATATTAGTCTTATAATGACCGCATCGTCGATACCTTTCTAATGATATATACATATGTATATATATGTGTACGTATACATGATTTATACTTTATTTTAATACGTAAATATGCTATTATAATTTGTAACTCGTTCATACGAACTCCGTTTTTGACGTTATTTATATCCACGCGTAGGTAAAATCAATATCTACAACTTTCATTTAGACTCTATCGGCTAATTCTCGACCGATCTCAAATTTAACAGTAGGAGGAGTTTAGACTGTTAAATGACCGCGAAGAGTTCATAACTCCTTCATACGGACTCCGTTTTCGTCTGTCTTTTTACCTTTGAGTTCCTATTAATGAGATCTTCAACTCTCATTTAGGTCATGTAAGCCAAAAACCGCTCGAACTAAAATTCGAGTTTCAGGCCGTGCACTGCTAAGCCGAATCTTAGAAAAATCATAACTTTTTCATACGAAGTCAGATTTGGGCGTTCTTTTTATCGATGTTCTTAGTTTAACATATTCTACGACTTTTGTTTAGATTGCTAAGGCTAAAAAGTCTCTTATCGTAAATTCACTATTTACGTCTCCCGGTGCCGTGCCGGTTTTGTCGTAAAACTTCGGCGGGCCATAACTTCTTCCTTATAGCTCGGATTTCGGCATTCTTTATATGTACGGAAACCTTGAGACGTATTCTACAACTTTAGGTAGAGATATCGGGATTATCTCACACTTTAATTTTGACGCTCATTTTTATTCTTTATTAATTATACATTTATAATTAAATAATAAACACATAAACACACATAATTCACATAATACTCAAATATTTTATATTTATTACTTCAAAAAGAGTTACAATAGTTGACCTAGACTATTACATTGACAAAAATGCTTAGCCCTGAAAACCCGGGCGTTACAGTACCAAAGGATACAACATGATTTATTATATTATTACTTTTATAGTTTTATAATAATAGTTAAACAGGGAAAAACCGTCACATTTTCAAGTGATGCGTACTTTCAAAACATTCGAGTCTTGGTAGAAGACTACTTTTATACTAGTAGGAAATAAGGGATTTTCTAGAGTTTTTCATACTTATACTATATGTTTCATCAATCATTCACCAGTCTTTCATAACAACTAATCAAAGCAATGACATTAAATACTTATGAACTCACCAGCTTAAATGTTGACCTACACTTTCAAAATAACTTGTATTCTCAGGTTACAAATAGACAGGTGTCGATGCAAGGTTTAAAGAAGACGGAGCAGTCAAGACTCGTCTTTTATTTTGATCAGTTATCTTGTTGTCTTGAACTATGAAAGAAAATAATTGTAATTAAAATTTTACTATTAATGCAATGGATGATGTTGTTGCTTGTTTACTACTATGCAATTGTTGTGATGCATACATGACGTCCTCCGCCCCAGAACGTTTCCGCCGTTATCAGTTTTGGGGTGTGACAGATTGGTATCAGAGCATTGTTTATAGTGAATTGGGTATGTCAACCCATAAAAGATATACTAATTATAAATACAATGATATTAAAAATACTCTGATTTAGAGTTTATACTTTAAATAATAAAATATTTAAGTAAGTATACGTGTCTGCATTCATACTAAAACCAGTGTCACTAGGACAGTACAAAAGAATTACGATTGTTGGGCAACACAAGTGGGCTTAGAGTCATATGGTCAAAACTGGGAAGATATAGCCTGATCACCTATATTATCCGAGGGTTGACTAGCATGTGCCTAAGTTTAAATTGGGTAGTTGCAACAATGCTAAAATCTTACCAACCCTACCTCAATGAGAGCAATAGAACATAACATTAAAATTTAAATACTATAGGAGTATTTGGTGTTACTATAAGTACTTTATACTTGAGAACTAAAACGGGATCTTCATCACTAAGTTGATAGTTGCTAAGTGGATACACAAAGACTATATGTAATTAGAATGTTATAGACTTAGAATCTTTGAAAATTTTACTTCACCCCTATTATGTGTGAATACGGAGTTAAGGTCACTTATTCGAAGGTCTATCCTGTTAAATTACACATAGCTGGTATGCACTTCACAAATAGCGATGTAACTAATGAAGGTTTTCTAAATAATTATCTAGATAGTTCGTCTAATAATTATTCTCTTACCCTTAAATTCTCGCGTAGAAAACATAGTTGGACTCCATCCTCACGACAACCCGTACTTCCCGAACAAAGGCAGTGCTGGATGGTTCAGAGAAGAACCAGAGAATGATCATCCACTCCCTTTTGAATGATCACCATGCTAAAGACCTTTCGGATGATGATAACTCCGAACCCGAGGACGAGAACCTACCCCTAGTGGCTCCCAATTCAAACCCTAACCCTCGTCCGACTTTTTCATAGTCCGACGCTCTTGGGTAGAATGCGTGGAAACAGGGAGCGAAGTGCAAGAACAACCCATGCCATTTAATGGTGACTAAAACTCTTATGACCTGAGCAATGGGAGCTCAACAGACCGAATCTTGCCAATCCTAACCCATAGAGTTGCCCGAAACGAAATTCAGGGCAGGACGACTTTTCGACGTATCAAAGAGGTTAATGCCAATGCAAGAATGCATACCATTCACACCAATCACCTTGATCACCAGTGAGAGAGCTGAGAGAAACCATGAAACCCTGCTGCAAGCACTAGCTGAAACCCGAGCCGAAGTCATAGAGCTCCAAGTACGCCAGAGGGTGTGCGAGAGATACCTGCTTGACATGAAACGTCAACTAAGGGTTCACCATAGGGGTGACCATCGCCAGTAGGAGATACCTTACTTCCTTCTTTGTTTTAAAGAATTGTGTTCCTGTCTATGTTCTGTGTAGTACTTTTTATGTGACTACCTTGTACTATAAGTACTTTTAGTTAAGTCTTTATGCTGTCAAATACTTTTCTACTCCGGATATGATGTATAACCTACCACAAGGTCAGTTTCCCCAAACCTATTACATCTTAAACATCAATGATATCGAAAGTCGACTAACTTCCATGTTACTCTTTGTTCAAATACCTTTATGTTACTACCGTTGGAGTCTATCTGAAACTCCATCTAGTCAAGTTATTGGACTATGGTAATTTAACTCCAAAATCATTTTCAAGCCTCTTTTAAAGGTTGGATCATTTTATCCACCAACCTATAATACCTCGGCTTGAACGATAAACGTTTAAAGACCATTCTACAAACATACTTCTACTATGAACTAGGACTGCATCATAGGGATGTAGGTCAAACTATCATGAACATACTTCTAATCTGTACTAGGACTGCATCATAGAGATGTAGGTCAAAACTTCAAGAACATACTTCTACTCTTTACTTAAGCGATCAAAGTACATTCAGGTTCAACCATTCTCACTCACAAATTCATTTTCTTTCCATGTAACAGAATCATGTCGCCAAAGAAAAATGATCGACCCATCAACCAAACTACAACTCTTCAGATTGATGCAGCTACCTTTCAAGCTGCAGTCTCGGCTGCCGTGTCAGTTGTTCTGACCCACCTTAACGCTAACAATGCGAATGTTAGCGGGATTGTTAACAATAACTCCAATCCAAGTAACAATCAAATACCTCAACGGGCAACAAACTACCACGAAACCCCGAATCCCAAGCCCAAGAATAACAAATGAAAGTTTTGGGCTAAAGCTAAAGGAAAATCACCCCAAGGGGCGAGCAAAAGACAATAACATGCGGCAACCTTTGCATCCATGACATCTGTACATCCTACTACCATCCCTTCTGGTATCCCAATTGTCCCTACACCAGTTAGGCAGTATGTCGAAAACCTACCGAAATTCAATAAGTGCGGCTTCCATCATCTGGGTAGTTGTCGTCCGTTACACTACTTTAAATGCAACAAGAACGGACATACTATCAATTGCTGTCGGACTCGGACCCAACACATTACTTCAAACACCAATGTCGAAATCTCTCGAATATGCCATCTATGTGGCGTAATGGGACACTTCAAGAGGGACTGTCCAACAGAGAAGGATGACGGTGAATCCAGAGGAGTTTGACCTCAGAATGAAAAGAAGCAACGAAAGAACCTACTATAGTATACGTTCACTTCCAATCGTCAGTATTATGTATGTCTTTTTAAAACATGTTTAAAACTAGTGCAACTAGAGTCTTATCTTTTGCGGGATCCCATCGGTATAGGGATGCTCGTACTGCGTATACTTACCTTTTGTAGTATACCTTATTCGCAACAATAGTCTTATAGTAGTCTAAAGTGATGTAACTCTGTTGATGGTTGCATGGTAGTGTTTTGTCTGCAAACATCTTACGTTCAAATCTAATGTCTTTAAGTTTCCTTATGATTTCGACATTATCATATGACGTGATTCAATTTGATCCTCACAAAAACAGCTTCATACGTACATCTCTTCCTCCGAAATTGTCTTTCTAGCAAAGCCGTCATTCCAGAATACCAAAGTACTCGTGCATAGAGCACTTATTGTTTCTCATCCTTTCCGAAGAAAAATTCAACAAACCGCCCCGAAGTACCACTCGTGTAGTACGTCAAGTTCAATCCAAAGACCCACAGTTTCAAGCCTAATTATATACGGCTCAAATACCCGAGACTATGATTGATGAACCTGGTATGGGTTCTACTATGAATTCCAGGACGGAGACTTCCCAAGACTACGAGTGATCGTGCTGCCATGCAAATAAACTTAGAAGCCCAACGCATTCCCTTTCTGTAGATTGGGACAAGAAAGACCGATAGAACAAAAGTACCTATCCTTTTCCCTTAATTCATGAGTAACCATACCTTATTTTAGATCTTCACGACATCTAATCGACCACGAGGTTTTGACTTCATAATCAGTACGACTAGGTTGTGTTCTTATGCAAGAGGAAAGGTCACTGCCTATACCTCAAGACAGCTTAAGACACTGGAAGTTAACTATACAACACATGATCTTGAGTCAGGGGCAGCGGTAATTGCTCTGAAGATCTGGAGACACTACTTGTAGGGTACAAGATGTACTATTCTCACAGTACACAAAAACATTCAACATACGTTCGACCAAGAAGAGTTGTCATGCCAGTGAAGTTAAACGAAAGAAGCAAAGTCATGTCCCGATAGTGAAAGGTTCGCTGGAATGCCAAGCGAGGGACCGAGTTGACTTAAGAACACGAGAAGCAAATAAAACATCTATCCGTAGCATGTTTACTAGTTCGGTTTAAACTCTAATTTCGGAATGAAATTCCCTCTAACAGGGGGATGATGTGACAACCCGATATTTCGAGGCAATATGATGGAACACAAGTCACATTTGGGTCAAAATTTAACTTTCCTAAAATCTTCTTTGGGTTAAATAAAGTAGTAGGAATCATATCAAGGTTTTCGTACATATAAAGAACCCTAGAATCCGAGTTATAACGAAGAAGTTATGACCAACCGAAAATTCTCGGCAAAACCGGCAACACCGATTAAACGAAATACGTGAAGTTTCAATACAATAGTTTTTAGCCTTAAATATCTAAATGAAAGTTTTAGATAACATTAAACCGTAAACGTACGTAAAAAGAACGTCCAAATCTGACTTCATGTGAAGAAGTTGTGATTTTTCCAAGATCCGGATATAGCAGTAGACAGCTAAAAACTCGAAATAGAGATCGAGAGACTTTTGGCCAAAATAACCAAAATGAGAATCAAAGGTCTCAACAATAGTAGTGCAACGATGAAAAGACTGACAAAAACGGACATCGGATGAAGAAGTTATGGATTTTTAACGGAATTTTCGTGTCCCGGCCCGTTAAAAATAAATAATTAAAAATAAAGTCAAAATTAGCCAACGAAGTCTAAAAGAGAGTTGTATATCATTTTTTAGCTACACGTGCATATAAAGAACGTCGAAAATGGAGGTCGTACGCGAAAGTTATGGATTTTACAAGTTCGGGGTCCAAAATCTGAGGCTGTCAGGCCCCCACGACGTGGCACAGCTTGGCCGCGACCTGGCAAGTGACTGAGGGCGTCCAATCAACGGAAGAGGATAAGGCTTGCTCCCCACAACGTGGCCAACCTTAGCCACGACGTGGCACACCAGAAATACCCCTATATATAGAACTCTTGGGGAGTCGGGTTTAGGTGCTCCATTCTTCCATTTCCTGCGCCGAAACTCTGTGTTTAAGCCCCCGAGACCCTCCCAAAGCCCCGGTTTTCACCTTCAAGTCCTGAAGGAAGGTTTTGTGTTCCCGAGATTCCCGATAATCCTGAGATTTTCCCGCGTTTTCAACTCTTCCTGTCGAAGTTCTGCTCGATTCTTCTCTCGACTACTTCAAATCAGCCATTTTAATCAAGTGAGTTCATACCCCTATAAACTACACTTTTAAATGTTTTATAAATACTTTTATATTCTTTTAAGGGGGGGAATACAAGTTAAATACTCGACTACTATCGAGTGTTATATATAAAGATTATTATACACTTTTATTAAGTAGAATCATATGTGATTTATAAACTTTATAGGAAACTTTTGTATGCAAAATATATCACGAAAAACATCAATATTTTGGGATACTTGTTGTTAATAAATCAATCATATGGGATTTATAACTAGTATACAAATGGATTTACTACAAGTTTAACAGTTTTACTAAACATATTACTTCAAATGACTTTCTTAAACGTTTTTACATGATTAAAGCTCGTTATCAAACTGTCTTACACACTGTAAGCTTCCTTTCAAACTCGGTTACAAGGTGTTTTAAAACGGTGGTTTTCCGTGTACTTAAACTGTCTTATCAAACAAAATACTTTCAATCATTTTATAAACTGACATCAAGTCACAAATTCTTTATTAGACTTTTCAACGGTTTTACAAAACTTCTTTATGCTTTTATATTATAAATTGCATGCCTCTATATGTATAGTTATATAAGAAATGTTTAAAAGACTTAGGAAGGCTATCCACCCTATTTCCTTTTCCTCGATTTGGATGTGGTCTGGTGGGATATCGGGTACTCCTCCGAAGGTCGTTTAAATATTAGTTATATATCATGTATACATATATGGTCATAAATGTTCCATCAGTTAATTTAGTTCCGATACTTTGAGGGACTAACCATTCCTAGAACCACTGTTAGCTACAGAGGTAAATGAACAATCTACGGATGTTTTAGGTTGATACCATTACAGGTATACTTAAGGGACTAACTATTCCTAAACCCGGCTGTTAGCAACAGAGGTAAATGCACATCTACGGATGTCTACGGTTGATACCTTCTTATCTTTACTTTGTGATTCAATCACATAATCGACGAGATGAATTGGACTTTATATCCTAGTACCAAAGGATACTTTGAGACTGTTAGCTACAGAGGTAAATGAACAATCTACGGATGTTTTAGGTTGATACCATTGCAGGTATACATAAGGGACTAACTATTCCTAAACCCGGCTGTTAACAACAGAGGTAAATGCACATCTACGGATGTCTACGGTTGATCGGTTTACGGCGAGTTTCCACGCCGTGTGTATCTTAGTACCAAAGGATACAACATGATTTATTATATTATTACTTTTATAGTTTTATAAGAATAGTTAAACAGGGAAAAACCGTCACATTTTCAAGTGATGCGTACTTTCAAAATATTCAAGTCTTGGTAGAAGACTACTTTTATACTAGTAGGAAATAAGGGATTTTCTAGAGTTTTTCATACTTATACTAAATGTTTCATCAATCATTCACCAGTCTTTCATAACAACTAATCAAAGCAATGACATTAAATACTTATGAACTCACCAGCTTAAATGCTGACCTACACTTTCAAAATAACTTGTATTCTCAGGTTACAAATAGACAAGTGTCGATGCAAGGTTTAGAGAAGATGGAGCAGTCAAGACTCGTCTTTTATTTTGATCAGTTATCTTGTTGTCTTGTACTATGAAAGAAAACAATTGTAATTAAAATTTTACTATTAATGCAATGGATGATGTTGTTGCTTGTTTACTACTTTGCAATTGTTGTGATGCATACATGACGTCCTCCACCCCAGAACGTTTCCGCCGTTCTCGGTTTTGGGGTGTGACATAACGCATAATGTGATGGCTAGATCCCATACTAAACGCTCCCTGTCAAGAGATTTTGGGAACCAAACGCGACCCCTGCATGATCGCAAGCCGTGAACATCCACATTACTATGATCATGTATACCCAATATAATTATCACAAAGTATTAGTGATTCATTGGTATAGTTAGATCCTGAACTTGTTCCATGCTATAGCACTTTGTTATGTCTGTTCTATTATCGTGTATTGTAAGCGTATTTATGTAAGCGTATCTATGTAAACGTATTGATGTAAGCGTATCTATGTAAACGTATTCATGTAAGCGTATTCATGTAACATGTAATACATTTGTATAGACTCATGAGTGAACTGACTCTTGTGTGATTCCTTGTACTAGGAATGGTAAGTAGTATCTCCTAACTATGCCTATTATAGTTACTAGTAATGTACGAGTATAACCGGAAGTATACCTTTGCTAACCAAAGGTACTGAACTAACTAATGGTACCTTTATACCTATATATGTATACATGATATATTACTAATATTTAGACGACCTTCGGACGAGCAACCGATGCCCTTTAAACATTATTTATATAACTATACATATCTAGGCATGCATTTTACAATATAAAAGCATAAAAGAAGTTTTGTAAAACCTTTGAAAAGTTTAATACTAAGAAACGATGACTTGATGTCAGTTTATAAAACGATTTGAAAGTATTTTGTTTGATAAGACAGTTTAAGTATAAGGAAAACCTTTGTTTGAAAACACATTAGTAACATAGTTTGAAAGGAAACTTACAGTATGTAAGACAGTTTGATAAAGAGTTTTAAACATGTAAAAATGTTTAAGAAAGTCATTTGAAGAAATCTGTTTGGTAAAACAGTTAACGTACAGTAAATCCATTTGCATGCTAGTTATTAATCACATGTGATTGATATAATAATTAACATGATTCAACTTGTATCCCCCCTATAAAGCATTTAAAAATATTAAAAAGGTTAATTAAGGGGTATAAACTCACCTGCAGCGAGTGGATCGGATGGAAGTATCAGACAGTTGCTTGGTGTCAAGTGAAGACTTAGACACACACAATGAGCCTAATAACATATGAAGACATATGTATATAAACAATTAGTGATTATAACACTAATTAATCCTGTATAAACATCCTAATGTGAGGAAAACACTTTGGTAAAAGTGTTAGGAGGCTATCGGGTTACAACAAAGGAGTGGAAGGCCTCATATCGGAGTTTATGGTCCAATGACCATGTTTGTTTGAGTTTACGGCCCAGGGGAGTTTACTCCTGGCCGTAAACTCTTAATTGGTCACCAAAAAGGGGCTTAAAACTCTAAGGGCTTAAGTTGTTAAGTGCTCCAAAGCTTAAACAAGTGTTTGGGTGGGTTTAAGGTCCTAAAATGACCCTATCTTGAGTTTACGGTCTAGGGACCACTTCCCCATGAGTTTATGAGGTGTAAGGTTCTAGGCTACTATCCAAGGCTTAAAAGGGTGTTTAGGGCATTAAAACACACTTTGGGGGAGTTTACGGTTTTGGGAGATTCCCAAACCGTAAACCCATATTCAAGGGGGTTTTATGGTGCTTTTCATGTGCTAAAACCATCAAGGAAGGGTTCCATACTAGTTTCCAAAGCATAAGGAAAGATTTGGGAGCACTTTGGCATCCAAATTAGGGTTTACGGTCCAAGAAGATCTTGGGCTGTAAACTCCTTTTTCTTGTGATTCTTGAGTGATTTCAATGATATCTAAACATGTATTAAGCTTTAAAACACTCATAGGGTAGAAGTACTTACAATTTGGGATGAAAGATTGAATATCCTTCGGAGAGAATCGGGTTTTTCTCTAATTAAAATGGAACAAATGAATAAAAATGGCTAAGGTCCATATATATACCCCATGGAGTTTACGACCGCAAACTCCATGTTTGGGTCGTAAACTCCAATTTCTTGGAGTTTTGATACAACTATGATGTACAATATGCCCTGGATTATACGTCCTATGATTACCACTTGAAGGATTAAATCTCAGAATTGCTCAAACGGACACCAAACATGCTAAAAGGTAGCAGAATGAGTTTGACTCTCTATGAAGTGTTTGACTATACAGTATAGAAAATTTCGGGTTGTCACAATAGTATAGGGTGTATTTTAAACATTTCAAAATACTAGGGTTTTAATTTCAATTTAAAATTTCAAAATTTAAAACCTTTAAATTTTTAAAATTTTAAATATTAAAACTCTTGATTTAATGCTTATCTTTAATTAAACAATTAATTTTAATTATCAAATCTTGAAGGATTATCTTTTAAATTAAACAATTAATTTAACCTAATCCCTTTAATCCCCTAAAATGCGAAAATATGGGATGGGATAATTCAAAATCTTTAATTATCATGTTTAAACATTTAAAAGATAATTACAAGATATGGCATTATCCTGAACCCTAAAATTTAGGATCTTATCTTGGGGAAGGAGGCCAAATTCGAAAACCCTATAGTTTGCAAACCTTAGAATTCAAAATCTTGGGCTAAAGAAAAGGTTTGAAAAACCCTTATCAAAATTTCGAAATTCAGGGTTAAAGAACCCTAATTTTGAAATTCATGCCTCCTAAAGTTTATTGGCCATAAACCCTAAAGTGTCAAATTCATACAATTGTATAGTTATAATTGAAAACAAAAACCATACACTCTGATACCACTGATGGGTTTATACAAACAATCCTATGTGTGCATGCAACCCTAGATACGAATCTATGTTTTCATTATTAGATACACAACATTATGAACACATGAAGAACCATAGCATGCTTCTATGAATTTTGAAATTTATAAGATGAGATGGATTACATACATCTTGTTGTTATGTAGTAATAACAACTTAAATCTTGAATCTCCTTATCCTTGAAAGCAAGCACCACAAGTGTAGTACCTCAAATGGCTCACAAACACCAAGAGCAAATGGAGAGGAAAAGGAGAATGGGAGGAGGCTACAAAATTCGGCCTTAGGGATCTTAGAGAAGAAAGTGGTCGATTTCTGTAGCCTATGGGCCTTATTTATACTGTGAGCATCTAGGGTTTCCTCCAAAACCCTAATGGACAATTTAGACATTAAACAACCCATGGAACCTTTTGGAATAAGGCCATGGACGAAAGTATGATGGGATCCCATCATAATTTCCTTCATCCCTTTGTCCCATTGGGTTTCCCAACCTAAAATCCAACTATCACACATTTGATAGTTTAAGTCCTTTTATTCAATTATTCTCTTTTAGTCACCAAATTAATTCTTAATTAATTTATGACTAATATTAATTAAATAATATGATTTCTCTTTTAATATATTATTCTTATAATATATTAATAAACCATAATAACCTCTTTCTCTATTATTTCTCCAGTCAAGTTGCTTTGGTGAAGGCAACCTAAAAGGACCATGCACAACCGGGTCAAGTACTTACCAAATATCATTACATACATTCACTTAACATGATTGCAGTACCATCACAATATAATCAAGAATAAAACTGACATGAAACCAAAAGATACTCACCTGGAACGCCCAGTGCTGCTCGCGCCTCCACTGTAGACAACTGGAAAGCTTTGCTCCCCACCGCAGGCAACTCTACTCAGCCCTAACGACCGTCCGTGATCCTCAAGGTTGCAGGGACAGGTGCCATCACCTGTCCTGCTGAAAGCAAACTCGGGTACTAGGTCTTCTTGTGGCCCCTCTAATTGCAATGAAAACATATCAAGTTTGATCCCTGAGTGGTGGTAGCAGTACAATCCCTACTGAAATGACCAGTCCGGCTGCACTTGAAGCAGCCATAATCACCCCCACTGCCACCCCTGCACGCACCCTTGTAAGTCCTGCCACACTTTCCACAATGATTGCGGCCCTGATAATCCCTCGATCTCACATCCGACCCTTTAGATCTCTTGCCTGAACCTGCGGCTATCTGCACCTCTTCCAGCTTCCTCTTCCTGATGTGCTCCAGATCGATCTCCCTTTCCCTGGCCCGAACACTCATATCCTCCAGCATCTTGCAGCTGGACCTGCTCACAAACTCCCTGATGTCACTCCTCAGCATCTCGTGATATCGGGCCTTCTCATTTCCTCGTCTGCGACATACTGCGGAACAAGAAGAGCCCTATCTCTGAACTTGGCGGTGATTTCCGCCACTATCTCAGTAGTCTGCTGGAGGTCCTGGAACTCCCGTACTAACTGCTGCACCTCAATAACTGGTGCAAACTCAGACATGAACCTAGCCGAGAAATCAGTCCATGACATCGCGTCCAACGCGGCATCATCTCTAATAGCAATACCAACCTCCTCCCACCAATCCCGTGCTTTTTCCTTCAGAAGACACGAGGCAAGTCGGAGCTTATCCCCTTCGGGACACCAGCTCGTACGGAAAGCGTTAGCGACATCATCCAACCACCTGCTGCTAGCAATGGGGGTCCCTGGCCCCATGGTAATCCAGAGCTCCACAAGCCCTGAACTCTCAGAATGTCAAGGTATGCGCCCCTACCAAAGCCATCATCTCAGCGCGAAAAGCCCCCACCTTCTCATCCAAAAGCTCTAAAATACCCTCCTTGACCGAACCAAAGATCACAGGAGTCTGTTCTAGAATACCGTGCGTAACCTCAGATAATATCAACTCCCTCATCCGCTCCTCGAGCTGCTCGGCTCCTGATCCTTAGCCTGATCCCTCTCCCGCACCTGATTCACCCACTGGTCTCTCACGCAATGTCACCATGCTGAAAACATATCATAACAACCATCAGAATATTTCTTACTGACGAGGGATCACACACTCACTATAAGTTTCCTGGCCTAATCTTGGCTCTTCTTGAATCGAGTACGGATCCTCTACTTTCAGTAGTACGGGCCCATACTACCTTCCACATATATCCGTACTTTCATCAAGAATTGCCTTAACTCCACCAAGTCCCTTCTACTCACACTTCTCACAACACTAATCTCATCCTAAGCTTGCCCTAGGGTAACCTCCAACCTGCACCCAGTCCTTAGCTACTGAAGGTATCCTTGTGATGCCAATTATCCACTACCTGAATACCATCACATGTCATGAGGCTCAGATAATCCTTCGAGTAAAGGACTCGTCCCTACAACGGTTAGACTCAGAAAAGAGCTGCGCAATAGGGCCAAATCCAACACTCTGAGATTATTCAACCTTGGTCACATGTGACTTGACGCATTCACCTAATGGCTAACTCCCATCACTCAGAGTCCCTCTAAGCACAAAGCAAGTAGCATTCAGACAAAAGGAAAATCTAACAAGAACATAATCAAACAATTCTATCCACATAACAAGAATTTGTACTAGTATGCAATTCATAAAGCTCATACACATATAACAGGCACATAAGGCATCCTTCCTAGATCCTCATCCCTTGTCTAGCATGCAGTTCTCATACTCATATCATAACATAAGCTTGTATGGGTAATTTGGGGTACTTACTTGAGCTCGGTTGATTGCATGCACCATGCCCTTTTCTCTTTTCAAAGTTCTTCTTTTTATACTTTTCTAAAGTTGTTTTCTTTGCTCAAAACCTTTTACAAAATCAATTTTTTTTCTTTTTGAAAATTTCTATACCAATTCCTCAGTTTGAGTCCAGACACACCCGAGGGTGTATCCGAATCCCTCAAACCATGGCTCTGATACCAACTTGTAACGAACCAAAAGTCCATACCAAAAATTTCACTTTTAGTTTGATAAACAAACCACAAATTGTCAACCATTCATACAAAACATATCACGTCATATTATCATGACCAAAACATTATTTTATTTTATCAGAGTAAACATCCCAGGCTGAATAAACAATGGTGTGTGCCATGCGATCACACCGATCTCTTCCCTCCTCTACCGGAAGTACCTGAAACCAAAACTGAAAACCGTAAGCACGAAGCTTAGTGAGTTCCCAACCTACCACATACCATGCATAATCACATACTGCAAGCAATGGGCCACGCCCGCTACATCGGGCCCCACCCGATACCAAGCCCCGCCTGGCTTCGAGCACCGCTCGGTATACAGATCTGTTTTACTTTAGGCCCCGCTTGTCTATGGGCCCCGCCCGCTAAACGCATGCAAACATATAACCATAGCACATAACACATAAACTGAACATACCCTATTGCATTATTGTCCTAAGGCCTCGCCTGTCTTGGGCCTCGCCCCTGTCCTGCTATTAGTGAGTCATGGAACCCCGTCAAAGCTCCTGGTGTTAGTGAGATACGGGCCCCCGCCCACACTCACCTTCCTCTTATCTCGGGCCTCGCCCTTGCTCTACTATTAATGAGATATGGAACCCCGTCCACACTCCGCTAATGGTGGGGTACAGGATCTCGCCCACACCCACCTCCCTACCAGGCACATACAAGTATCACATAGACAACATGTATAAATTATCATGCAAACAGTCCTCGGGCACCCGCCCCGCATCGGACCTTAATCCAGAATCCCTTACTAGCATACAGTGCCTAGGTCTAACCCCCGGGTCTTCCTACTCATAAACTACATGGGTCAGCATTGTGGTCGTAGACCCATTCACACAATGAGGAGACTCACCTTGCACTGTTGAAACCTTGCTGATATCCCTCTGGCTGCTATGTGACAATTCTCGAACTGCTGCTCCTTCGACTTCTCGAGCTAACAACACCAAATATCACTTAGTCCAATACATTAATCCATCTTAGGGTAAAAATGACCATTCTACCCCTAGTCCAACTTGGTCCATATCTAATGCCCTCAACCAAGGCCCAAAACTAAGTAAGTATCCCAAGTCCACTAGTAGCCCATTAATGGCCCAATTTGCTATATTGGGCCTAATACCTTATTGGGCCTTGCCTTAAGCCCAAACACATATACTTGGCTCATATCAACTGACTCCTGATGGCGCACTAAGGCCCAAAGACCCAAAGTCCAAAGCACATCCCACATCGAGGCCCAATTACTCAAAACCCAAACTGACAGAGTACGCGGGGCGTACTCCTAGGTACGCTAAGCGTACTAACTGATGGCTTGTACGTCGTGCGTACCTCCTTATACACCCAACGTACAGCCCTGTTAATCCACTTTTCCATTAAGTGCTTAATACCCCGATCCAAAGGCTACAAACTCAGATCCAAGTCCTCTTCCATGTCTTAATTCATAAAGTCACTAACTTGGTGACTTGCAATCTACCAAATAAGCCCAAACTCAAAATGTGACAACATACTTTCATTCCAAGGGCTAGATCTCAAGCATGAGCACAAATAAGTCATAAATGTTGGAACTTTACTGCTTATGGGACTCATATGACTCTAAGGGGGGCAACCCTGGTCTTAGAAAGGTGCTTGAGTCCCAAAGATCCATTCTTGGGACCAAAAGAGTCCATACTAAGAGAGATCTAAGAGATTAATCATCAAGTTCAAAACTTTATAAAGGTCCGCAATGAGGCAAATATCCCAGATCTATATATCCTCCTTCAGTTCACCACCTTCCTTGATCTTCACTTGTTAAGAAAATGGCTTTAGAACACTTGAATACTTTCCAAAGGCCTCCAAAGCTCCAAAAACACTCAAAGGAGGGTTAGGGTTTTGTAACAGCTCTCTAGGGTGGAATGGAGGCTGAAACTTGAGGGTATAACATTCCTTATATAGTGGCATGCCCTGAATTAGGGTTCCTGGACACTAAGCGTACGCTAGGCGTACATCCTGTACGTTGGGCGTACGCCAAAAGCTCTCGCGTCCACCACCTTTCACACGCTGGGCGTAACCCATCTTATGTTGGGCATACCCACGCGCCTTCTACCTTCCATGTATGGCCCTTCCTTGCCAACTTTTCCATTGAGGGGCCATAAATGACAACAACTTCAAAATGTTACAACTCCTTCATCCTAAGTCCGTTTCCGACAAAGTTTAAATCCACGAAAAGGTGGCGAGAAGCTCTACGCTTCTAGCAACACACCCCGGCCCAAAATCTTCTCGAATAAAACTCAAAGCCCATAAATGTACAGAACACCCCTAGCATTGGCTTCTAAAACCCCCAAATGAATATTTTAGAACAGTGCGTTATAGAAGACACCAATACCTACCCATGTTTATGCTATGTTAGTATGCTAGTTGTCTGCGTGACTCTTGCATGTATTATGTGATTATCGGGCTAGGGCCCAGTGACCATCTGTATGTTATGTATCTTTGTGATTATTGCATGTGTATGTGATTATTTTATATATGTTATATGTATGCTGGGCAGGGCCCGAAGACAGGGCGCGACACATTATATGTTTATTGTATGTATGATATGTGGTATTTTAGGGAACTCACTAAACTTTGTGCTTACGATTTTTATTTTATATTTTAGGTACTTCTAGTTCCAAAGGGAAGAGTTTGGGTTGACTGCATCGCACACATCTTATAGATTCTGTTTATGGGACATACTCCGATTTTTATGATGTTTGACATATTTATTCTAGTGGGATGTATGAATAATGTTTTGGAATATTGTTTTTACTTAAATCAAAAATAAAATTTTTGGGTCATAATTTTTGAATGTTTCATACATAACCATTTTGTGTGATTCATCTTGTTAAAAACATACATGACATTGGATGGAATTTACAAGACAATAAATATATGACCATTTTGTGTGATTCATGCTGTTAATCAATTGTTTTCAAATGCTTAACATCAAAAAGATATGTTGGATTTGAATTTATATGATGGTTTGTATTTTTTTAATTTGGTTTTTATATGATGTTTTGTATTTTTTTTCTTTAATGATTTGTATTTTTATAATTATTTGGTAAATCCATTCAAATCTACTCTAATAAATGAATGTTTTTTTACCACTTGTCACACTCTCATTTACTTTGTCAAATGTCATTTTCTGATTATTTTGAATTAATTTTTTTTCCACATATCATTTTATATGTTTTTTCTATTTTTTTTTTTTTAATTCTTCATAATATTTTAATATAGTAATTGCAATAAATATAGTAGTAAATGGATATCAATGTCATTAATGAACTTACCTTTTAATTTTAAAATTCTCAAAATTAAAGCTCATTAGTTTTTATTTATTTATTTAAATTATTTGTTTAAATTTAAAAGATAAAAAACATTTTCATTATAATCATTCATTAATTTTCTTATTTTCTTATAAATTCAAAGTTTTCAATAAATAAATAAATAAATATATATATATATATATATATATATATATATATATATATATATATATATATATATATATATATATATATATATATATATATATATATATATATATATGTCTCAAAACTAATACTTAATAAAACAAAACCATTTCATTCAACATCAATTAAAAATGTTAAAGATGATTATTTTTATCATTTATCTAAAAACCAGTTTTTAAGAGGCAGATAATATATTTTTATTCTGAGACAAAATTAAGCCTCTAATCGTTGCCAAAATCCCCTTAGCTTAAGATTTGTAATTACTCGCAATTTAATTTAATTAGCCTCCAAAGTCCAAAGTCCAAAGTCCAAAGTCCAAAGTCGAAACGCCTCTTGGTTACGCGTGGAGGGTGATTTGGGCTTCCAGATTCCAAGTTGTTCACTGGCCTTTAGGAGGAAAATGGAAATGGAAATGAGAGGAGAGCAAAAAGACACGTCGACTAGACGTATACACAAACAAAAACAAGACACAAATGTCGCTAATCAACCACACAGTCACAGTCTACCCACCTTGTGACTTGTGATCCCGCTCAAGCCAGGGAGGAGATTTTGTATTTCTTCCATTTTTATGACCAGGGTCGTCTCTAAAATAAGAGGAGCCCGTTACATTTACAAGAATCTTTATCTTCCTCTAAAATTCTGAATCAAAGAGAAAGGAGATTCCTTTGCCACGTGGCTTCCACCTTCCACCTTGCACCTTCCTATTCAAGGAGTGGAGGAGGCTCAGCTGCTGCTTACTTAAATATTCTCCTATACGACAACCGGGCATGGCGGAACTGCAGGAGGTATAAGTCGAACACGATCTAGATGGTGATGCAGGTAAGCGGTTGTGGTGTGGGAGGCGTGAGTGTAACAGCAAATAGAATTGTGGGTATTGAAAGATGGAGGATGGAAGCGTCGCCAACCCTCCTCCGATTCCGTCACTTTGACTTGAATATTTCCTCATTCTCATCTTCTTCCTTTCATGGATGCTCTCCTTCGCAATCGTCTTGGACCTTTCCGTTACGATTCAACATCCGGAACAGTTCCGATAAGAAAACCGCCGTCAGTATCAGCACCGTTAAGAGAGGACGACGCACCGGCAATAACAAGAAGAAGAATCGTACGGAAGTCACCGGTGAACCTGTGGTGGCTGATAATTACTCAGAAATCAGAGGAAAGCAGGAAGACAGAACCCAGGATAGACCATTCAGCGTGCGTAGTTTATCCCAAAACGGTGATCCTCTTGGCCGGAAAGATTTGGGGAAATCTGTGGTCAAATGGATAAGCCAGGGGATGAAGGCAATGGCCACCGATTTCGGGGAGGCGGAGTTGCAGGGAGAGTTTTCCGAGGTCAGACAGCGAATGGGTCCGGGTCTCACCTTCGTTATACAAGCTCAGCCTTACCTCGGCGCCATTCCAATGCCCTCCGGCCTTGAATCTGTATGCTTGAAAGCCTGCACACATTACCCTACACTCTTCGATCATTTCCAGAGAGAGCTAAGGGACGCCCTTCAACAACTTCAGCACAAATCCTTAATCGAAGACTGGCAAAAAACCGAATCATGGAAGTTGCTCAAGGAACTTGCAAAATCAGGTTCTTTTTACTCTTTCTTTATTCTATACCATTCGATAATCAATCCTAAACAATCTTATAAAGTTGTTATAATCACTTTCAGCTCAACATAAAGCCATTGCAAGGAAGGCGTCACTACCAAAAGCTGTTCATGGTGTTTTGGGCATGGAATTGGAGAAAGTTAAAGCAATTCAAAACAGGATTGATGATTTCACAGAAAGAATGTCTAACCTCCTTCGTGTTGAAAGGGATGCTGAGCTGGAATTCACCCAACAGGAGCTAGATGCTGCTCCTGCTCCTGCAACTACAACTTCTGATTCAAATAAACCGATTGAATTCCTTGTAAGCCATGGACAAGCAGAACAAGAACTATGTGATACAATATGCAATTTGGTTGCAGTGAGTACTTACACAGGATTAGGTGGGATGCATTTGGTGTTGTTTAAAGTGGAGGGAAATCACAGGTTGCCACCTACAACACTCTCTCCTGGAGACATGGTGTGTGTGAGGACATGCGATAGCAGGGGTGCAGCTGGATCAACTTCTGGTATGCAAGGATTTGTGAATAACTTGGGGGAAGATGGATGTAGTATCACTTTGGCTTTAGAATCCAGACATGGTGATCCCACTTTTTCAAAGTTATTTGGTAAAACTGTGCGCATAGATCGGATCTATGGATTGGCTGATACAGTTACATATGAGGTACTTGTTAATTACTATCGACTATTGTTATTAATACAAATAGGATGCTATAAATATAATTTATTTACCATTCTTTCTTCATGTTCGTTTCAGCGCAATTGTGAAGCTCTAATGATGCTACAGAAAAAAGGTCTACACAAAAACAACCCTTCAATTGCAGTTGTAGCAACACTTTTCGGGGACAAAGATGACATCAAATGGCTGGAAGACAACAATTTCACCGACTTAAGTGAAACAGAAATTTCCGGAATCAAATACATAGAAAATTACGATAACGCCCAAAGAAAGGCAATTGCGTTAGGTTTAAACCAGAAACGTCCCGTGTTAATCATCCAAGGTCCACCTGGTACTGGAAAAACAGGTCTGTTAAAGGAATTAATAGTCCGTGCTGTTCAACAGGGTGAAAGGGTGTTAGTAACAGCACCTACAAATGCTGCTGTTGATAACATGGTTGAGAAATTATCAGATGTGGGGATCAACATAGTAAGAGTTGGTAATCCTGCGAGAATATCTCCGGTTGTTGCTTCGAAATCTTTAGTTGAGATTGTGAATGTGAATCTTTCGAAATTTCGATCTGAACTTGAACGGAAGAAGTCGGATCTCAGAAAAGATCTGAGACAATGTCTGAAAGACGATTCATTAGCAGCTGGAATTCGACAGCTGTTGAAGCAATTAGGGAAGGCGTATAAGAAAAAAGAAAAGGAAATGGTGAAGGAGATTTTGGTCAATGCACACGTTGTGTTGACCACAAACAGTGGGGCAGCTGACCCGTTGATCCGACGTCTTGATGCTTTTGATCTTGTGGTTATAGATGAAGCAGGACAAGCTATTGAGCCGTGTTGCTGGATTCCAATATTGCAGGGGAAAAGATGTATTCTTGCTGGTGATCAGTGCCAGCTGGCACCTGTGATTCTTTCTAGAAAGGCGTTAGAAGGTGGACTTGGGATTTCTCTTCTAGAAAGATCCATAAGTTTACATGAAGGTGTTCTTGCCACTAAGTTAACAACACAATACAGAATGAATGATGCGATTTCAAGCTGGGCTTCAAAGGAAATGTATGGAGGATTGTTGACATCTTCACCTACAGTTTCCTCTCATCTTCTTGTTGACTCTCCTTTCGTTCAGGTATTATCAGGTTTTAATTTATTTTTTTTAACATTAAGATTTTTCGCCAAAAATGTAAATTTTACATATTCTTGTGTTATTTCAGCCAACATGGATAACACAATGCCCACTACTACTCCTTGACACAAGGAAGCCATATGGAAGTTTATCACCTGGTTGTGAGGAGCATTTGGATCTAGCTGGCACTGGCTCCTTTTACAATGAAGGAGAAGCGGATATTGTTGTTCAACATGTTCTTTCATTAATATATGCTGGTATGTGGATATTTGGAGTAATTAATATATATATATATATATATATATATATATATATATATATATATATATATATATATATATATATATATATATATATATGTTTTCAGGGGTAGTTTGGTCATTTTACATTTACACAGGTGTGAGTCCAGCAGCAATTGCGGTGCAATCGCCATATGTTGCTCAAGTGCAGTTACTAAGGGACAGTCTGGATGAGATTCCATTGGCTAATGGTGTTGAGGTGGCAACTATTGATAGCTTTCAAGGGAGAGAAGCTGATGCAGTAATCATATCTATGGTAGGTCATATATATGTTTAATCTTGAATAGTCTATTGAAATCTTTTTCTTTATGATATATATAAAAAGACTACATTTTTATCTTGTTTAGGTTCGATCAAATACTCTGGGGGCTGTTGGGTTTTTGGGGGATAGTAGAAGGATGAATGTTGCAATAACAAGAGCAAGGAAACACGTGGCAGTTGTATGTGACAGCTCAACAATATGTCATAATACGTTTCTGGCAAGGTTGCTGCGTCATATCAGGTATTCTGGTAGAGTGAAACATGCAGAGCCAGGTGGATTTGGTGGATCTGGACTTGGGATGAATCCTATGCTGCCATCTATAAGTTGATTCTGATGCAATCTTCCAATACTTTGTGTACATCTTTCTTTCTTTTGGGAGATTGGTTTTATTCTTGTATAAGGTTATATTCATAGTTGTATATAAGAAACATAGATACACTGTCAAATTGTAAATTGCATTAAAACTTCCATAATGTGTGTTTTCATTCATATAAGAAAGTTTGTTTTTTTACCTGATGGAATGAAATAGACCAACCTTGGTTATGTTGTTCATTCCTTAAGAATGAATATAAGCGATTTGATTCCTTTCATTTTGTTCATGAACATATAAAGATTCTTCTCATTTGATTCCATTTCCTTTATTTCCATGCAACAAGAACATAACAGTTAAGCTACTTCCATAGTATTAAAAAATAAAACAGTGAAGAATGTTGAAAAGATTCTACCATTATATCACCCAATGATTACAAAAGTTGCAAATAAAAGTGAATTTTAGCAGAGCAGATGTATAAGATGATTCATATAAAAAGATTCCCAAGAAGACTTCATTTCCCTGATGCTGCTTCCTCAGGGGTCTTGGTTGTCATTTGGTCAACTGCATGCACAACGTTTTGAAGTTCCTCCCATATGGCTTTGTATACCATCCGCTGTCTATTCACAGCAGACTTTCCCTCAAAAGCTGAAGACACAACATCAATGCTGCAAAAGAAAAAAGAAGAAGGTTTCAAATTCAATTCCTTAATGATAACAAGATACATGGAAAAAATCATTTGTATATTTGCATTCACTTAGAAATATTAACAATAATAGCAATATAAGTTAACTATTGATGTTCAATCAATATAAATCATTGACATGGTTGCAACAGTGTGAAGAACTTAGAGATGGTATATGAAAACTCAGAGGCTAGAGGTAATGCACATGAGGAATTTGCACAATGATTTGTACAAAATGGTAAAAATGGCATGCACAAGTTGAGGTCAAAGAAGTACATAATATAAAAAATAAGCAAAACTTTAGGCTTCTGTGATTCTTAAGGCATAGAATCAACTATATAATCGGGAGAGAGAGTACTTTCATCCAACACTACAAAAGTAAAGGAGATGCTTATAATCCATTTGATGAAAGTAAAGAAAAAATAATTAAGGAAGAAAGTTTCATATGGTGTTTACTCGAATAGTGAAACATGTGATAGGATACCGATTGACATGCAAGCAACTAACATTCCTTCAGTAATGATTCATTCCATTCCATCATACAAACAAACAGCTTTTTTTTTCATGCCAAACACTACCCTAATCCGTGTGATTGTATTCCAAGAAAGATCTCTCTGAAATAACAAATCAGTCTGTTTCATTACAAGATGGAAAGAGCAGTCTTTCATGTTACTTAGTTGAACATAGATGCATAATCAGACATATAAATTCAACCAATCTTTTGAGTGAAAATTCGAATGCAAACTCACCTAACATGCCGCCCATCACCATAAGCATCATTAACTGTTACTAACTCCGCATTCAATTCTTCTTTAATCTGTCCAAAATATATGCATAGTTAGCCATGTCCAATTAGGTTCTCTTAGATTTCTCACAGCCCCTTGTAATATATCGCAAAATAAGGGATTTTTCATCTTGTTCTCAACTCGTTTCGTATTGAACAAATTCAAAGATTTCATATATGATCCATGGGGGTAATAGATTAAAGATACTAATAATCGAATGGAAGACACACAACTAGCATGATAATTAATACCTTTAAACTTTAAAATGAACCAAAAAATCACGGTAAAAACCAGGTTTCCAATTCGCATCCAGTCATTTCATAAGCTTAGAAATTATCAAACCTTGTTCTGCATCGACTGCATCAATGGCGAATCGATAGGTCCAGAAGCGTTTGAGGGAGATGTAACCCGGGTACTGATGCTCCGACGACCCACCATGTGAAGCTTGGGCATGATAAGCTGTTGACGACCTAACTTCTCCACTGGAACAATTAGGCGAACACGAGCTTGAGACTTGAAATGGCGCAGACTGTGGCATCTGAAGAGATGGGTACCGTAGGCACACAAGGCCGTGATATTGGGGCGGGTGAGCATCGCCATCGCCGTAGTAGCTTGTGGCAACCTGCTCTGTTGACTGTTGAGTATACGATAATAGGGTAGCAAAAGAAGGCCACGCAACCTTCCCACACGATATCAAGCTTTGCCCTTTGGTCAAGGTGTTACAGATGTTTTGTACTTTTCGTCCATGAATAGTAATATATGGCCACGTTTAGTCCTTCAGCATCAAAAATGTGAAGATTCAGTCCTTTAAACTGATTTTTCAGATGTCATCGTGTTTTGTTTCGTTTTCGAAATATCCTCGCGATTCGATTCTTTGTTTGATTCAGTCCAATTGAAAACATGACGATTTTTCTTTTCAAACTTTTAATGGTCATTTATATTATAATAGAGGTTATTCGATTAATACGTTGAAAATAAATATTATATTATATTATATTATTTTAATACTTTTAGTATTCAATAATAAGAGTGAACATCACATATACCATTGAAATATCCCAAAATAGAAACTTATGATTTCCAGAATTTTGTAACCCATGCATATGCTGGTTCAACCAAACAACAGAGAACAACGATATAAGGGGTCTTGCTACCCATTGATTTATGTTTCTTAAACAATATGTGATAATAAAATATTAACTTATTTTTTATAGATATTTGATTTTTCTTTAATCGAGTCATTTAAGTGATATAAAATAGGAAACATAATAAAAAAATCATTAGATAGAAACAATTTTGATCCCACATCATTGTATTAAATAAACTTAAAAAGGCGTTTTTATTCTATATATAAATAAAGGATAAATTTCATAATATAATTAATTACTATGTGTGAAACCCGTTTATTACACGAGTTGATTAAAATAAAAGATAGATATCAAAGTGTAAATATTAAAAATCAAAAGTTTGTTTTAACTCAAAATTAATGATACAATCGTCATGTTGTATTATAAAATATAAATTTTAATATATATATATATATATATATATATATATATATATATATATATATATATATATATATATATATACTCATACATTGTAATATCAGTGTTTATGAAATAATTTAGTTTGTTAATCACTTTTATTATTTTATTATTCTCAAAAAGATATTTAAACAAATTTTATTTGAAAAATAAGAAAACAAAGAACAAAAATCTAAGAAAATATATAAAAACAAAGTATGTTATTAGCATAATTTTAAATCCGTATAACATATATAGATACATTGGAAAGTTTTTGAAAAAAATGAATATATGTGAATTTAAATGCCAAATGGTAGCATAATTTTAGGTTAATAATATCGAATAAGAAATATAAACGAAAAACTGATTTAAATTACCCTAAATGTAGGAATTCAAATTTGGAAGGAACATGTATTCTTAATCCTCATAAATACATAATTATGTCGCATTTTTAAATAAAGTTGATAAATACAAGAAAATGACATGTTGATTTTATAAAATTTAAAAACACCATAAAATGCTAAGTGTTATAATTCATGACAAAATGATATGTGACAAAAAAAAAACATTTATTTATTAGAAATGATAATATGTCTGGGTTTTAAGAGTCGGTCATGAAGTCAAAATATCCATTTGAAGCTAAATAGTTAGCAAATATAATATTACTTGATTTTCTTGCAATTTAATTCCATTGATATATCATAAGGTAATTAAATTATAAATTACCAAATATGACTATTTAAGGAGGGCCTCCTTTCATTCCAACTCATTCAATTTAGGGTCACATTAATTTTTCTTTTTCCTTTTTCTTTCATCTTTTTTAACCAACAATCATGAAAACTTTATTTTTTCAATTCATTCAATTTTTAATTTTAAAATAAATACACACAAATTAAAATCATTCAAAATAATTAACAAAAACATTAAAAACATACAAACACAATTTAATATAAGTTTTAAAATATGAGGTATAATTAACTAATGCATAGAAGAATATAAAGAGAAAGCTAGAGATAAAAAACTAGTTCTACGAACTTATTAAAGAAGAACAAATATTTAAACCCACTTGACCTATTTGTTGAAGGAATTGTATCTTAGAGGTACCATTCTCTTACAACTTAAATGATTTTACAATCGAAATTACTGAAGGTTTTACATGCAATAATTAATTTATGAAAATATCATATATATAATATATATGGTATAAAATTGCACATGATAGAGACAAATTTGATCTCACATCATCATCATGTTAAATAAAAGTCTCCTTTCAAAATTAAAATAAATAATTCAAAGTAAAATTTATTATATAATTCATTCTTATGTTTATCCTTATAAAGTGTTTAAAATATTAAAATTCTAAGGAATATATATTTAATGTTATATTATTTTAAATGCAATGAGCATAGTCGGGCCTACCATGGGGCAGTTGCCCCACAACAAAAAATGATAATAATAACAAATAGGTATTTTTTTTAATTTATTTTGCCTTTTCAAAATTACATATTTTTACCCTTTAAATTTTTCTTGCCCCCATAAAAGAAAGGGATAATGACTTCAGAGGGTAACATACTTTTGATTTTGATCACATTTGGTCACTGAACTTTTTTTCGTGCTCTATTAACCCTTTAACTTGTTGATTTGTGCAAATTTTCCCCTTCCGACCGGGTTTAGCCGGTTTCAAACGGTTTATTGATCCTACGTGTATTTTTTTATCTTACGTGGCGAAAGAGGTGGCATGTAGGGCCCGATTTTTCGTCTCCGTCTCATTAAACAACACCCCGAAGTCTCATTTGGTCCTTAAACTCGACTAGGTCACAAAATTCTCCATCGATCATTCATCTCCTTCAACCGTTCTATGGCATCATCTCCAAATCCTACTGATCAGAACTTCATTGTAGTGGATTTCCACTACAATGGTCAGTTTGCACCCAATCCCTTAGTTTACTTTGATCCCAACAGAGCATCAGTGCGAGATGTGGACTTCAGTGGGTTTGGGTATGAGCAATTCATGGAATTCCTTCACAAGCTCACCAACTCGAGAAGCAAAGACATCTATTTCTACCTTCCACAAGAGTCTTTAGGTCTTGGAATTCATACACTGGTGAACAACGGTGATTACAAGGAATTTTTGGATTTGGCGTATGCTAATGACAAGAGAATGAATGTATATGTGGATCACCATAATGAACCTATCTTCGACTGGATTGAGGCTGAGGAAAGTGAAAGTGAAAACGAAGACTTAGATGAAGATGAGGATTCAGTTATTCAAGATTCATATTCTGTTGATCATGAAGAAGATGATGCTACCTATCCATTTCCAGCAAACAAAACTGCACGTGATAGATTTTTAAACATCCTTTGTGAACCTATAGATAGTGAAGATCAAGATGATGAATACGTGCCACCCCAGTACCCTGTGTATGATGAGAGACAGCCATGGGATCAGATGAAACCAATTATAGGTATGCGATTTTCTAACCCTACTAAGCTTAAACATATGTTAAGCAATTATGCAGTTGCTAATGGGTATGATCTATGGTTTGAATAAAAATGACTCTGATAGATTGTTAGTGAAATGTTGCAAAAAGAATAAGTCACCATCTTGCCCTTTCAGACTATGGGCCTCCTGGATGGGTAAAGAAAAGACTTTTCAGATCAAATCTCTAGTGAATGAACATAATTGTTGTAGGGTGTTTAAGTTTGGGTCAATTGTAACTTATAGATGGATAGGGAAACATTTTATGAGTCAAATTATAGAGAACCCAAAAATGAGTGCAAGGAAGATGAAAGCTAAAGTGTCAACAACATTCAACATAAATGTGAGTGTAGGGCAATGCAGAAATGCAAAGAAATTTGCATTACAAGAGATTGAAGGAAGTTTAATTGAACATTATGGGAGATTGTGGTCATATGGTGAGGAAATTATCAGGTCAAATCCTGGGTCTACTGTGAGATTGGATGTAGACATCATGCCAGATTCCACAACTTTGTTTTCTAAGTTTTATGTGTGTTTCAAAGCTGTAAGGGATGGTTGGTTAGAAGGGTGCAGGCCAGTAATTGGGCTTGATGGTTGCTTTTTAAAGGGTATAGTTAGAGGAGAAGTTATTTCAGCTGTTGGGAGAGATGCAAACAACCACATCTACCCTTTAGCATGGGCTGTGGTATGTGTTGAGAATAAAGAAACATGGAAGTGGTTCATAGATTTGCTTATGGATGACATTAATGGTGGTCTTGGTGCAGGCATTACCCTTCTTTCTGATGGACACAAGGTTAGTACTAGGTCATTTTTATGCTTCATTTTTATGCTTTTTCACTCATAATGATGTTGTGATTTGTAGGGGTTATTACAAGCAGTTAAGGAAAAATGTCCAGAAGCTGAACATAGACAATGTGCTAGACACATTCTGGCCAATTTTAATAAAAGGTTTACTGGTCAACAATACATAAAGTTATTTTGGAGGGCTGTAAGGGCTAGTACTGTGGAGAAGTTCAGAGGTGTAATGGAGAACATCAAATCTATTGATACTCATGCTTATGATTACCTTATAGACAGAGATCCTACTACCTGGTCTAAGGCATTCTTTCAAGAAGGAAGAGACTGTGATGCAGTGGAGAATGGGGTCAGTGAGAGTTTCAATTCTGCTATTAGGCATGCTAGAAGGAGACCTATAATCACTATGCTGGAGGAGATTAGGTTATTTGTGATGGAAAGGATAACTCAAAGAGTTGAAGGAATGGAATGGGATTTGCTTATATGTCCAACTATTAGGAAGCGTATAGAACATCTGAAGGTTAAACAGAGGTAATTATTTTACTTTAATATGCTTATGTTAATTATGAGGATGTGTTATTGATTCACTGATGTTAATATGCTTAAACAGATTGTGGGGAGTTACTCCTTGTGGTTATCAAAAGTATGAGGTTAGATTCACTAATGTTGCATATGGAGTGGATCTAATTGCAAAGAAGTGTGCCTGTAGAATATGGCAACTTACAGGGATACCATGCTTATATGGAGTGGCAGCAATATCTTACTTAAATCATGATGCTGAGGCATATGTGTCCCAATCATACACTACTGAGGCTTACCTAAAATGCTACAAATATAGCATTAATCCTCTCAATAGTAGTGAAATGTGGCCAGATGTTCCATACCATAAGCCTTTGCCTCCCAAAAGAAGAAGATTACCTGGTAGGCCATCTGTGAAAAGGAAGAGGGATGCAATTGAACGAGAGTTGAGTGGATCAAGTAGACAAACTGTCTCAAGAAGGGGTAGCATAATAAAGTGTGGTATTTGTAAGGAACCAGGTCACAACAAGAAAAAGTGTCCATCTAACCAACAAAGCAATACATCAGGTGAATATTTTTAAAAAAATTACATCATTTGAACAAAGAATTGACATTTTAATTTTTGTTTGCAGTACCAAGTTCATCCAGGGGCAGTGGATCAGACCCAAGTTTATCCAGGGGCAATGAAGGACCACCACCTCCTCCACCACCACCTGCAGCCCAACAACCTCCTCCACCACCACCTGCAGCCCCCATGCCAAGAAGAAGGGTCCCAGTTAGTAGAAGTGGAAGGAGGAAATATTCTGAACGGATTATCAAACAAGCATTAAGGAGGCAGATACCTGGGGTTGGGAGCAATGCAGATAACCCTTCAGTTATTGATTAATTTAGGGGATAATAGTGGGTGGGTAGGAATATCTTTTGTAAGGCAGTTGTGATGTAAAGACAAAGTAGTAGTCTTTTTATTATGCTTTTCTATGGTACTATCAAGTAGGTGTATGGGCACATGGTGGCCCTTCTTTTGTCTATGCAGGAATCTTTTGTGTTACCTAGAAACTACTTTTGTGTATGCAGACAAAAACTTATATAACTGTAGAATATTAATGGCGTATTACAATGAATCCAACCACCACATTCACTTACTTTTTTTATTATATGTATTTGTTATATGTATGCTACTTTGTGATTCCATTCCAGTCAAAACTAATTCTTTATATGCATACTACTTTGTGATTCCATTCCAGTCAAAACTAATTCTTTATATGCATGCTACTTTGTGATTCTATTCCAGTCAAAATCAAATATGTATTCATTGTTATATGTATGCTTCCTTATGATTCCATTCCAATCAAAAATATTTCTTGGTGATTCCATTCCAGTCAAAGTTACTTCATTCCATTCTTTGTGATTCCATTCCAATCAAAGTTAATATGTATGCAGTTAATATGTATGCTTCTTTATAATTAAATTTTCCATTACAATCAATGTTACTTCATTCCATTCCAACAAGAAGTTAATATAACAACTCTATTCTATTCAAACAACATCTTTCAATACATCCTGTGACTTCATTTCATCATATACACGATGATCAGAAAAAGAAATCCAATGGTAAACTTATATATTTTCTCCTTCATTGCAATGGCATCAGAGTACTTTTCCTTCTTCATCTGTTCCATGTCTTCCTTCACCTTCTCTACTTCGGTCTTCAATGCTACTAATTCAGCTTTCATTCCCTCCACCACTTCCATCAGAGGCATCTGTACAAGTTCTACATCCAACCATTTCCAATATTTGCATTTACCCTTCCACAATAAAATTTCAAAGTGAGATTTCAAATCTGGAATAAATGAATCAGAAAAGAGGGAAAATTTAAGTGAAATTGCTTACCTCATTGCACACCATGAAATGCCTCCCTGGATTCTTTGGTGTTGTTGATGTTAGAATACGTGCAGGGAACCCACAATCACAAGTTTTTGGATCATTCACTGTGGATTTCTTGCTTGATCGATTGAGGGAGGATGAAATGCTGTAGGAGGAAGCCATCGGGTATTAGGGCAACGGGGTATTAGAGCACAATAAATGAACAACAAACGCCCCTCCTTTAATAACAAGAACCCTAGATGCCAGTTAGGATCAAAACTGACACGTAGGATCAATAAATTCATTGAAACCGGCAAAAACCAGTCGGAAGGGGAAAATTTGCACAAATCAACAAGTTAAAGGGTTAATAGAGCACGAAAAAAAGTTCAGTGACCAAATGTGATCAAAATCAAAAGTATGTTACCCTCTGAAGTCATTATCCCTAAAAGAAATTAAATTATTTTTTGCCCCCTCTTTGAAAAAATTATGAGTCCGCCCCTGACAATGAGGTTGAGTTTAAAAAATGTACCGATTTGATCTTTGACTTCCTTTAACAAATCGTACATGGTTGTCTACTCATTGTTTAGAACATTTACAGTGTTGTTTGTAATTTTCAACAATCTCAAAATACACACATTGTGTTCTACGATTTCTGACTATAAATCACACTATGAACACCTTTAAAAGTTTTTATTTTTTATCTTAAAAGCGTTTTTTTTTTTAATTTTAGAAAGATTTGAATAGCAATGAAAGTCTTAAATTATTTATATTACAGTGAAATACATACATAACCCTTCAAGTATGTTCAAATTTGCATATTTCATCTATTTATATATAATATATTCTTTAACATTAATGGTATAAGGTGAAGATTTTTTCCTAACATTATCCATCACATAAAAATAATGGTAAATGTTAGGGGATTTCGAAATTGGGTTATGGGAAATCTGGATCACAAACAGGAATCGTGTAAAACACTTTCCTTGTTTGATATTTCGACCCTAATTACCTTGGGTATCACGAAATCCAACCTAGGATAATTCCTGAAGTTACAATTCTGATATTAGGCACAAAAAACATAATCAATTTTGAGAGAAGAATGAAGATGAAGTCGAAAGTGTTGTCCAGTTTTCTGTGTTTTCAAAGGAATCGACGTTTTTCCCGGACTTATCCGCACAACGGATAAAACGAGAACAGTTTTCAACTTTCAGAAAATCCGAATTAATCCTTGATTTTGCATCTTTAAAGAATGACAGATTAGTCCTCGTACTGTTTAGTAAATACAAGTGTGCACTCCCACACCTCATAACTTGTATTATAATTAAAACATTATTCTTGAAACACTTGTTAAGTCCATTACAGTAAAATATTGGTGATCAAATCACCAACAGTAAACAATTTTTTGTTTACTTCAACATAAAAGGTTTGAGAAAATTTAATAAAAAGAAAAAAAAAATCTTAGGTTAGACGTTAAGAACGTTACACTTTATTTTAATGTTATTTTTTTTGTTATATCGGTGAGCTAAAATCCAAATATTGTTTGTAATTGTGAGTGTTAGTTTGATTTTACTATACTAAGGTCCTGTTTGATAGTTTATGTCGGGGAAAGTGTTGTCTGGTAAAGTACTGTCTGGGAAAGTTTTCTAACTGGGAAAGAAACCATGTTGTTTAATTGTACGTCTGATTGAATGTACTGAATGATGAAAAAAAATAATATTTCAATAAAAAAATAAATTTAAAAAAAGTTATTTAAAAAAATTAATAATCCAATAAAGAAATAAAGAGGCGAGGTTTGGTGTATAATTGTCTTTCCAGCCCATTCAGCCAGAAAGATATGATTTTGGGGCTTTCTGGGAAAGACATATCTTACCGGGAAAGACTCTATCTTTTATGCAAATCAAACAATCTTTCCGGTCCATTCAGCCAGAAATATATGTTTGGATCTGAAAAAATGCGTATCAAACGGAGCCTAACAATAGAATCTTCCTATCTAATAAATAAAACTAATTTGCCACGTGTCCTTTAAAAATCACTAATTTCATCCAATGTTAAATACCACTTTTGCCCCTGTTTGATTTATCTTCTGTAATCACGTTATCCCCTAATCTCGCATATATCGTGTGCCACTTCTTAATTCGTATACTATATTCAAAATTGAAATCCAAAATCGTAATTCTTCATCTTCCCAATATCTCGCCAAAACCCTAGCCTTGGAAGCCGCCTTTCTTCCTTTGAACTGACGAATTCCACTGCTACGATTAAGCTCTCCTTTCTTTGATTTACCAGGTATGATATTGATATTTATTCGATTTCTCCTTCTGAAAAACATGCCTACATCTATTACCCTTGAACATCAACCACCATCGCAATTTCAGTCTCACATCTTCACCACCGAACAATCAACACAATCACACCTCATTCAGCAATTGATCATCAGGACATGTATGTAAGGTTAAAGTTGTTTTTTTTTTTTTTTTAATATTTACCCTTTTCATTATACCCAAAAAGTATTTATTGTTTTAGTGTTTGGTTTCCCTTTATTGATTCAGGTTGAAATGAATATGCATGTGGGTTATGTGTTTTCTCTTAAGACATGGGTTTTGCATCTTCTATGTGTCTTTCTACATTCAAGCAATAGTATTCTTTTAGTTTTCTTTGTCACAAGTTTTAAGTATTTTGTTTTATTTTCTTTGTTACAAGTTTAAAATATGAATTTCTCCCTTCTTGGTGGTGTTTTCAATGCTAGATCTGATCAATTTTAAAACATCTGCTTTAAAGCTACAGGTGATACACATGATGGATTGGAGAGAACACGAATCTCACAAAATGCTTGGTTTTTGACACTTATAATCCATATGAAATTTTGATTTGTACAAACTTGTGTCTCCAGTTTTGTAATTAAAAGTCTCAAACTTTGACTTTGTAGGAAAATGAGAAACAATTAGAGTATTAGACATTGGTTTTTGAATGGTTTTTCCAAACATAACATTTGAGTGGTTCAGAATGAAGCTTTAGTTGGTTGGAGGTGATTTTGTTGGAGGGTTTTCCTCACAAAAGCAAAAGTAAGCTCATGTTTTCTTGCAATGTCTTGATAAAAGATTGAAACCACAATGCTATAATTTAGTGTATTTTTCAAAACCTAATGTCTTGATACGAGAACAAGTTTGAAACTTTAATGTTTGGTTGAATATTATGAAGTGCAAGATCGTAATGAGTGAAATATTGAAAATTGGGTAGATCTTATCATATTTAATCATTTGTTTTATGTCATGCCTCCAATTACTAACTATATTTTGTTTCTCTGTGTGCAGAAAATGCAAAGGTTGTTTCCATTGATATTCAAGTCGGGAAGTTGTTTATACAAAGAAACTACTAGAAGACGCCACTCATTGACCAAATGCTACAAGAGTCGTGTTGTGAAGTTATTTATGGGCTAAGAGGCAACCTGCAGTTTTGCGTTTTGCATACTATAGAAGATTAAGCAGGTAATTTTGAAATAATTGATTTTATTCTTTTTTATACTACATGAGTTTTAATGATGCTATTGATGGATTTAATGATGACAGGTGGTCATTAATGAAATGTGATGGCGCTGAATATGAGGATGTAATGATATAACCCCATGTATGTGTGTGGCTGTTACTATGATTTATCATTTATCAAGTTTTCAACAATTTTAATAATGTCATCTTTATTTTTTTCAACTTAACATCAAATGCTTCCAAGGGTTGTTACAGGGATGATTTGTATACTTTTTATTCTTGATGTCAATAACTATTAGGGAGGAGGGAATCGTAGCGGGTTGGAGTGAGCGGGTTTGACCAGACAGGAGGATAGGGGTGGGCGGGAGGAGAGCAAGAGAGAAAATAGGGTGTTGAGCGGTTTCTTGAAACCGCTGGAGGGTTGAATCGCAGAAGAAAAATAGGGAAGATGGGTTGGGAGGGCTGCGGTTTAGGCGGGTTTGGCTCCCTCCACAAAGGGTTTGGCGGGTAGCGGGAATGATGGGGACGATTCCGTCCCCCTTACGTGGATTCCATTGTTAAGACATATCAAGATGGTTGCATGGCACTAGGCCTTTACATCTTAAAAACATTTTGAATAAACTTCAATAATTTACACTTTTGAAATAATTTACATCTTCAAAAAATTTGTGGATTATTATTTGCTTTTGGAGGATGAATATTAACTAATCCAAACATCAACATGTATGATCTTAACATCTTTTGTATAAACATTGGGCACACCAAATCGATTCAACTTTTTTTTTTTTTCTGTAAATTCAATAATCTGTTGTTCATACAATTTTGTTATCATGGAAGACTTCACTTGGTGTGAATACTTAAGGGTGATGATAAATTAACTGCTAAAAAAAACTATTTCGTGATGGTCTCCATGATGCATTCTGGAAAGGTAGTTTGTACAAACCCCTTTCTCAGTCTCTTCTTTGTTCTTATGCTACTGGTGCTCATAAGATATTTTTAAATCTGGTTGTGTAAAACTATATATAGTTGAATGAAATACATTATGGAAAGTTTCTAGAATATTTAAGTTTATAAAAAACACTTGTTTGCAATCTATTATTAATTACGATATGAGTTATACAGTATATGAATTAAATGTTCTAATTGTGTTGAAATATAAAATTTGGACATGTTATACAAAGTCTGTAAATAATTATTATCGAGATGATTAAATCTTTTAAAGAATTACAAAAACAATTAATCTAGGTATTTAGAGTTAAGTTTGGTCGTACATTAATTAAATTATCTAATAAAATACTTGAAATGAACATATGTTTTTCTTTTATTATTTAAATTATTATTAAATGTATAATGCTTATTCATCTTTCTTTGCTATTAATTGTTTAGGCACGTTGATGCACCAAGTGAAAATGGTTTGGTACTGGTGTTTTTTCATTTTATACAAGACGTAGATGCGATATTCATAACAATGCATATTAATTTTCAGTACTAAATTATAAAAGTTTAAACAAAACTTATATCTTATTAATTTAATAAAATTTATAAATATTTGATTTTTCATTATAATTTTGAATCATCAATATGATTTTTCTTTTTTACCTGTGGTTTCCACGTGTTGTAACCTAATAAAGATAATAAAAAATATATACAATGAAACCCAAGTATGGAGATTATTGAGATCATGCGGTTCGAATATATACTAATTACTAAAGTTGGGAAAAGAATACACCAATTGTTTTAAGTCATTATATTTATATAAGTTTGATTTTTAGCACGACTTTCATAGGATGTTGCATTGCTATCCACACAATTTTATACGTAAGTACTTTATATAATAATTATTAAAATAAAAATATGACAAACTATTTAACAATGTTAGCAAAAGAAAAAAATATAGAAAACGATTGATCCCACGTCACCAACCTTTGGGAAAATATGAACGAGTTTGTTTTATATAAAATGAAAAGAATGAAGAGAATATGCATTACAAGTTTATGATAGTGACTTAGAAAAATAAATAATGATTATGGGTGCTACATTTGCTATATTTGAATTTTGAACCGTCTTAACATTTTAACATTTCAAAAATTACAATAATTTTAAATTTTTCTAAAACAATGCAAATCATAAAGTGTTTATAAAATCAATGTTTCCAAAGTGTTTATAGATATCAGAGTATCCCAAAATCATAAGGCTATAAAGCAGAATGATGTGTACGGTCACGCCTTCGTCTTTCCGTAATCATCAAAAGTATCTGAAACAATAAACTAAAATCGCAAGCCAAAGTTTAATGAATTTCCCCCAAAGTACCACCACATAAACACAACCAAACAACAGCATGCATACAGAGCCTTCAGCATGACTGGACCGTCTCACTAGACTTTCAGCCTATCTGGACCGCTCTCCGGGCCTTCGGCCCGACTGGTCCGCCTTGCAGGTCTTCGGTCTATCCGTACCGCCCTGGGTATCTTAGTCTTCAACACAAAGCAAGATCGCCTCAACCCGAAACACCATCACATATCAACATATACCATAACAATCAATAGCTAACATACACATGTGGTCATACAGATCTAACATATCACTACAGCATAGCAAAATCCTATACACCAGCATACAGATCTAACAAATCAATGCAACATATGGTAAAAACCAGGATATCGATCCAGTGAGCCGACCTTTGTGCCTTCGACCCATAAGTACAGTGAGGCAGACTCACCTCATAGTTTAACGAAAGGATGAATAATAAACTGCTCCAAATATCGGCTCTACAGGTCCACCTATTCAACAAATATAGACCAAGACTCAAATATTGCTTAAAATACCCTTAAGTCAAAGTTGGTCAAGTCCATGATTCACCGGTCACATCGTGACCTCTAATGGTCACGTCATGGCCCAATAAGTCCAACATAGACGCGGATTGTTATCCTCACATCGTGACATCCAGATTCTCACGTCGTGAGAGCATCCCCAAATGGAAATTCTTATTAAAGTTCTTATTCCTTTTTGCCAAACAACAAAATCTTTCCTAGGGTCTTAACTGTTGGATTAGTGTCTAAGTCCATAACTATATTTGGTATGTACTTGACCCGGTTGTTGCGTGGTCCTTTTGGGTTGCCTTCACCAAAGCAACTTGACTAGATGAATAATAGAGAAAGAGGATGTTATGGTTTATTAATATATTATAAGAATAATATATCAAAAGAGAAATCATATTTATTTAATTAACATTGGTCAATAATAAATTAAGAATTAATTTTGTGGTCAAAAGAGGTTAATTGAATTAGGGGGAATGAACTTGTAATTATGTGATAGTTGCAAAGTTGGGTAAGGAAACCCTGGAGTATAGGGTGGACGAATTCTAAGGATAAGGCCTTAGGAATTCGTCCAAGGGGGTTCTAGAATTATCCTAGGGCTGCTTGGTGGCTAAGTAACCAGATACGGATAATGACTAAAACCCTAATTTCCACACCTATATAAAGACCCCTAGGGCATGGGATTTCGGCTACACTTAAACCCTAGGAGTCTTGGAGCCGATTTTTCCATCTCCCATCTCTCTCTTGCTTCATCCAATTGATTTGGTGTTTGTAAGCCATTAGAGGCACAACATTTGGGGCACTAAGGTTCTCAAAGCTTCAAGATCTACAATCAACAATCAAGGTATTCATCTAACTTTTGTATTTGATATTCAATTAGTTTGGTTATATACTAGATTAGGGTTTATAAGTTTTGGATAAATTTGCATGTACAATAGAGAAACCTAGATCCAAAGCTTTAGGGTTTTGCATAGGATGTTCTTTTGCTCAAAACCCATCAGTGGTATCAGAGCCTTGCTTGGTTTCTATTGTATTTGAGCATGGTGTGTTTATTCATTGCTTAAAATCTTTTTTTATGTCATCTGCTTGACAGACTCATCGAATCCTTTGAGGTACTCGACAAGTAGGATGAACTCAGAGAGTCTTGTAAGGGACTCAACGAGTCAGGCTGTCAGATAGACGGGTTTTCGGGATTTTGGCCTATTTTGACTTGGGATAATTACCAAAATTGTTTTTGATTAATAAAATCCGAATTTTATTGATTCCATGTGATTATCTTAGTCAAAATAAAATGATATTTATCATTTAATTAGATAATTATTGCCTTATATGATAAATCTTAATTATTTAAATTATTTGACCAACTAATTGTTTAATTGTTTTATTTGAATTTTGATCTAGATAGTTTTGAAATGTTTCAAAACTTGCCATCAAGTTTTAGAATTTAAATTTTTTGATTAAAAGTTTGATTTTGAAATAATTAAATTCCAAACCCTATAATTTTACAAGTTTAAAATTCAACACTATACTATTATAATATTATAAGAATATTTATTATATATGTATAAGATAAATGCTAGTCTTACCGTTAGTAGGCCTCATTCACAAAGTCGGTCTATAAGGGGGTATAAGGTTGATGCCTATAAAATGGAAGTTTAATGGGTGTCCACTCTCACCAAGCGCTTCCTTGATTGGTGGAGGGTCGTTAGCCGAACGGGTGGGATAGGGCAACTAATTCCTCATTAAAAGTATAATGATTAATAAAGTAACTAAATGTTTTTATAAAATTCTCAATCTTAGTTACTTTAGGAAAAAAAAAATGTGAATTTGATGCTATTCCATGAAATTACACTTTGTACACTTGCTAAGACGTTAGTGGAGCGTGTGTGGTTAACCGGCACACTAATTTGGTTCTAAGCAAAGGTGGCAATGGGTGACTCGATGTTTGTTATAGATCAATGGAGCGTATGTGGCTAACCGACACATTGATTAGGTGACTGTAACATTGAGGGCACCATGTATATTTGCATGGTTATTCACACCTTGTTTGTGATCCTCGGTATCTCAATCACAAACTTGAAGGGCATATCGAGATTTAAACATGTCATTGAAAAGTTCAATGAATCTCAAAGGATCTAGGAGTTTCAAAACATTTAAAACTTAATTGCTTTTGTTTTTCGTTGTGAAAATTAGTGAATCGTCATTCACTTACCTTTAAATTATTTTGTTGTTTAGATTACGACATCCCTCTTCTAAATTGCAAATAATGTTGTTGGGTCCTATCCCTAATTTCTCATTTGGGTGTTTAATTTGGGATTCTTATCTAATCAAACTTTGTCTCTTTTTCTATTTCAGATGTTTAACCCGAACAACAACGCTTCCGGCTCAAACTCTTCCGACCCATTCTCACTCATGAATTTGTGTGGGAGGGTGATCTTCGACGGAAACAATTTTAATGATTGGATATGTAACATAAGGATGGTCACCCGCTATGAGGACAAAGACTATGTCCTCGACAAGGAGCTGAAGGAGGTAGATGTCAACACTGTTACTCCCAAGGAGATAGTTGCTTTTGAGGCCCATGAGCGTGAAGCCACGAAAGTCCATTGCATCATGCTATCAACAATTACCGCTGAACTCTCAAATTCCTACAAGGACTTCTACCCCTATGAAATGCATCAGGATCTGCTAGACAGGTACCACCAGAGTGTCAGGCAGGAGAGGTACAAGATCATCACTTTGATGATCACGACCAAGATGAGGGACGGAGAGTCTATCACTACTCATCTGTAGAAGATGCAAATGTATGTAGACCGCCTGCAGAAGTTAAATGTTAACTTCGATGAAGAGTTGGCGATTGATATCATTCTTCACTCCTTGCCTCCTTGCTACAACCAGTTCTGCATGACTACCACATGAACAAAGAGGAGGTCACGTTGAGAAAGCTTCAAGGCATGTTGAGGATTGCTAAGAGCAACTTCAAGGATAAATCCGTTGCACAAATTCCTACCACTACAGTTGTCCCCGTCTTGGCTATTGGTCAGGGGAAGGGTAAGAAGAGGAAGGCTCCTTCAAATAGCCACCATAAGGGAAAGTCCCATGATGGAACCTCCGCTACTGGAACCAAGGCTGAACCCGTTGGACCCACCTCCAACCCAACGGATGCAGAGTGCTACTACTACCATGAGAAGGGGCATTGGAAACGAAGTTGCCCAAAATATCTACAAGATATCAAGGATGGAAAGATCAAGTCGTCCTATGCATGTATTTATACTATTCAATCTAGTGATTCATCACATGCTATTTCTTGGGTTCTCGATACAGGGTGTGGTTTTCACATGTTTTCTGATTTGAAGGGCCTAAAGAGAAATAGGGATGTAGAGCATGAGAAGATAAACTTGATCATGGGGAACAGAAGAGCGTCGCCTGTCACCAAGATGGGTGTTTACTCTTTAGTGCTTAGTAATGGATTAGGACTAGATTTGAATAATTGTTGCTATCCGCATGAAATGGAAAGAAAAATTATTTCTTTTCATGGTTTGTATAGACAAGGATTTAAATATTCATTTGATAATGAAAAGGGTTTTATTAATGCTTATCTTAATGGTGTTTTCTATTTTGAAGCATTGCCTTGTAATGGAATATATGAAACTGTGATGGTTATAGACAATTTAGGAAATGATGTGTTATATATCGATTCTTCCAATAGTTTGGATAAAGCATGCTTGTGGCATTTCCGTCTTGGACATGTCAACAAGAAACGCATAACCTAACTCCAAAAGGATGGAGTGCTGGAGTTATTCGACCTTAGGGACGATGAGGTGTGCGAGTATTGTTTGCTTAGAAAGATGACCAAGTCACCTTTCACTGGTACTTGTGAAAGGGGTGAGGGTTTGTTGGATCTCATACACACCGATGTGTGTGGGCCCTTTAGATCCACCACAAGGGATACAAGTCGCTTCTATGTGACTTTCACCGATGATTATAGCAAATATGGGTATATCTACTTAATCAAGCACAAGTCAGAAACCTTTGAAAAGTTCAAAGAGTTTAAGCAGGAAGTGGAAAATCAGTTTGGCAAGGAAAATCAAGATGCTTCAATCCGATCGAGGTTGTAACATCCCAAAAATACAGGCCAAAAATTTCATTTTTAAATACCTCATTATAAAACCAACAGTGTAATAAAACATTTTTAATGTCATGTCATGTCAAAACCAAAGTAGAAATAATTAAACATGTTATCATAAAACTATATCATAGTGTAATCCCAAAGATCTCATGTGCGGAAAACCATAGTGTGATGCGCTGCGATCAAGTCGTCTCCTTTCCTTTAGACACGAAGTACCTGAAACCAAAACTGAAAACTGTAAGCACGAAGCTTAGTGAGTTCCCCCCCCCCCCCCCATTATACCACATATATCACATACATACTGCCAGACATTTATGGGGTGCCCGACCTACCCAGTACGGCCATTCTGGGGTGCTGACTACCCTTCGGTCCTAACAACCGAACCACGGGGACTATTTCACCCCTACTACTACTATCACATATAACATAACATAAACATGTTATCAGACATACATGGGTTGCTTGAGCTACCCTTTAGTCCTAACAACCGAACTCGGGGACTGGTCCCCTACTACTACCTCTATCGCATATAACATAAAAAGCTAGCATGCAAACATATCATCACATACTGTCAGACGTACCTGAGGTGTCTAACTACCCTTCGGTCCTAACAACCGAACTCTACTACTATCACATACAACATATCATGCTAGCATATAACATATCAGGTAGTAGCAAACCTAGATGATATCACAAAGCCAATCATCTTTCATACGTCTCCTACTGGTGGGTCGACATTGTGGCCTTAAACCCACCGCTACTGGAAGGTAACTCACCTTGCACTGCTGAAGTCCCGTAAACACAATCCCACACTTGCTGAAGTCCCGCAGACTCAACCCCAGCTGTTGGATGATAGATTCCCGAACTGTCAACACCAAAACAACATCCAATTAATAATTGGGTCCCAATACATAACCATAATACATACTTGGATAATTACTTCATTACCCCAGGCTTGGCTTATATAAGCCCAAGTCCCAATCCACAGGCCCAAAGCGAACTAGGAATCAAAGCCCAACATATGGCCTAATTTTCCAAATTGGGCCCAGGCTTATATGTAGTCTTATTATACAATCATTAAGGCCCAACTAAGGTCCATCTATGGCCCAATTTTCTAAATTGGGCCCAACCCCTTACATGGGACTTACCCTAGGCCCATTAAATTATTTTAGTCCATATAATTATTCTTGGATGGCCCATTAATAATCCAATCATCAAGGCCCAATAGAAAGGCCCAACAATAAACCCAAGTGAAGTTAGGGTTTCACATAAATTGTCGATTAGGGTTAAGTTTCCTACTTAACCCATTAAAGAATTATTCCTCTAAGGACTTAATCCATTAAGTCCACCATTCTTCTAAATAAGTCATATGGTGTGATTGGGCTTAATCACACAATTCTATTCCAATGGCCCAAATGTGGGTCTCGATAAGTCCAAGCTCATAATCCCAAATTAGAGTTTTCACATGAAATGATGATTAAGGTTCTGTGTTTCTTTCTTAACCTATTAAGGACTTAATCCATTAAGTCCATTATGCCTTATGCTAGTTTGCCAATGATTATTAATTATTATTTAAGATTTAATAATTAATTATCGTGTGTGTCCCAAGCAATTTCCACAAATTAGGGTTTTATTGGCATTATGGTGTTCCAATTCAAATATTAGCCCATTTATCAATTTGTTGGCCTTTTATGACAATTAGGGCTTTATTGGGCCTAATAAGCCCACTAAAATCTTATTAAGCCCATATGGGTTTAATTGGGTCCATTAGAGTCCATTAAGCTTCATTGGACGTATTAGAGCTCCTTTGAGCCTATTAGGGTTTCTAGCACCCCAAATGAATCTATCACAAGCGGCAAAGCGCACCGCCACCCGATACGGCGGCCGGTGGCGGCAGGAGGCGACAGCCACCACCCTACAGTGGTGATTTTTGGTTTTCTTTTCATTATTCCAATTTGTAGTACACTTTTACAATGGTAAATATCAACTAAAAACGCACACACCCACTAAACATACACATACATGGCGGTGTATGGTGGCAGCCACCACTTCACGGTGGTGGCAGCGGCTTTTCCGACCAACAAGCTACACACAACACATGTTATAGAAAGAACAAACACCGACACTCTTTTCTTGCTTGCAAACAGGTCCAGCCACCCTCCTGGTGGCGGTTGGCGACGGCAACACCATAGAGAGGTGGCAGCAGCAGTCTTGACGACGTTAGGCAGCAGCATACACGAAGGGTGCTCTTCAGGAGCTCGCTCCCAGTGACAGCAAGCCAATAGTCACATGAATCTCGAAGCAACATCATACATCCACCCAACTCGCAGTCACCACCCACGGCGGCTGGTGGTGACAAGATAAAGCAACGACAACAAGCAGAGTAAGAAGAAGAAGAAGAATGTAACAGTGGCGCCATATGACGGAGGTAGCGGTGGCAACGACGTCTCACCACAGCTGTTTGGAGTGGCAGCGCTCAATAGCCCTAGCGACACCGTCAATGTAGTTGAAAGAGAACATGAGAAGAAGAAGATACGAAGCGCATCTAGGCACGACGACTTATAGCCATGACGATGGTCTTCGGTGTTCCCGTCTCCATTACCAAGCGGACGACAGCTGGGCGACGGTGTGGCATTGTGGTGGTTCTTGGCGGCTGGAGAATGAACGAGGTCCATGGCGGCTCAGAATCGGTGGAGATGGGTGATACAACGCTGAGGAAGGTGAAGGGGAGTGTAGATGAAGTTGGCGGCTGAACAAATGAGGCTAGGGTTAGGGTTTCATAACCCTTATATACTGGCTCCTCATACTATTTTCCATAATGACCAAAATGGTCCCTCCAGCTTCAATTCAATTCGAAATAGAGCCATATTTTACATTTCTAACCCCTCCTTCAGAAAACCCTTACAAATCAAGTCCCAATGATCACTATGCAGCCCCTCATCTACAATTATTTTCAAATAAGGTCCATAATTACCTCTTTAGCCCCCACTTTTCGTAATAATTATAAATCGAGTCCGGAACTTATACTTTTAACCCTCAACTTATGAATTGTGCCAAATAACTCCTCGAAACCAACACCCTGTATATATAATTATTTGTTTTAGGGCTACGAGCCATTCATTAATTAATTTATTTATTTAATAAATAAACGGGGTTTTATAGAGGTGGAGAGTATTTAAGCCTTGAACTCCACGACTACCTCAAGGAATGCGGAGTCATTTTGAAATTGATGCCACCTAGGACACCGCAGCTAAATGGTGTGGCTGAGAGGAGTAATCGAACATTGTTGAACATGGTTCACTCCATGATGAGTCGTGCTTCTTTATCTATCTCATTATGGGGGTAGGCCTTAGAGATTGTCGTCTATATCCTTAACTTAGTCCCTACGAAGAAGGTTGCCAAAATACATCACGAGACGTGGACAGGGAAAGCTCCCTCGCTGTCACATATCAAGGTTTGGGGTTGCGAGGCTTTCGTAAGACGAGAGACTCACAACAATCTTGAACCTCGTAGTGAGTAGTGTATTTTCATCGGCTACCCACAAAAGTATTTTGGATATCTCTTCTATAGACCGAGTGATAATGTTTTCTTTGTTTCGAGGAGAGGGGTTTTCCGAGAGCGAGAAATCATAAGTCAAGGAGACAGTGGGATACAAATTGATCTTGAAGAGCTTCAAGAGTTAAGTGATGAAGGAACCTCTAACGTTAGCGCTCAACCCGAGGAGAAAACCCCGATTGAACTGATTGATGAGTCCTTACCTCTTAGATGTACCAGTAAAGTTAATGTTCCGCCTGTGTTATATGGTTTTCATATAACAAGTGAAGGTGATACATTTATTAGTGACAATACACTAATAAATTTAGATGAACCTAACAGCTACAAGGAAGCCATGGCAGGCCCGGAGTCCGCGAAATGGAAAGAGGCTATGGACGACGAGATTCAGTCCATGTATGATAACCAAGTTTGGAATTTGGTTGAGAATGTACCATGTCGTAAGACAATCGGGTGCAAGTGGATCTTCAAGAAGAAGACCGACATGGATGGGAAAGTGCACACTTATAAGGTGTGATTGGTTATGAAGGGCTTTACTCAAACTCCTGGAGTTGAATATGATGAGACCTCTTCACCAATTGCAAAGATAAAGTCTATTAGGGTGATGCTATCCACTGCTGCATTTCATGACTATGAAATATGGAAGATGGATGTCAAAACCACTTTCCTTAATGGGAAGTTGGTTAAGGATGTTTACATGAGTCAGATAGAGGCTTTTGTCGATGCGAAGCATCCTAATAGAGTGTTTAAGCTTGAGAAGTTCATTTATGGATTAAAACAAGCATCTCGTAGGTGGAATCTTTGTTTCGACGAGAAAGTCAAAGAGTTTGGCTTCCTGCAAAGCGAGGATGAGTCATGTGTATATGTCAAAGCCACCAGGAGTATATTTATAACTTCAATCTTAGTTGGGTCAACCATAATCCATTTTAGGTTAACCACGTAACCCAAAAATTGGACTTCTTGAATCCAAAAATCACATTTGGAGAACTTTGCATACATCTTCTCCTTCTTTAATACTTTTAATACTTCTCGCAAGTGTTTGTCATGCTCCTTTTAGCTTTTCGAGTAAATCATAATGTCATCTATGAACACTATCAAAGATTTATCAAGGAATGGTTTACAAACCCTGTTCATCAAATCCATGAATGTTGTTGGAGCATTGGTTAGACAAAACGACATAACCAATAATTCGTAGTGTCCATATATTGTTCTGAACGTAGTCTTCTCAATATATTCCTCTCTCACCTTTAGTTGATGATATCCTGACATAAGATCGATCTTCGAGAAATAGGTCGAATCTTGCAGCTGATCGAACAGGTCATCAATTATTGGTAACGGGTACTTGTTCTTTATTGTTGCCTTATTCAGCTCTCTTTAATCTATGCACATTCTCATGCTCCAATATTTCTTCTTCACGAATAACACTGAAGCTCCCCATGGTGATGAACAAGGTATAATGAAATCATTATCCAACAACTCCTGAAGTTGCGTCATAAGATCCTTCATCTCTGTCGGTGCTAATCGATATGGGGCTTTTGCTACCGGTGTTGTTCATGGTAACAAGTCTATTCCAAACTCAACTTGTCTATCAGGGGGCAATACAAGAAGATTTTCAAGAAAAAACTTCTGAATATTCTGTAACAACCCAAAACTTTCCATTTTGTTCAACCATCCACTTCAATATGAGTTAAAACTATTTCTACTGACTTTCAAACATTTTGGAATAAGTTTGAGTAATTTAAAGTTAGTGCTTCAGATGATATCAGGAGAGTGGATACCCTAGGGTTTATTATGTTGCAATAAGTGCCCAAAACTTCAAGAGTTTTGAGTTTACGGTCCAAAATGGTTTTGGGACCGTAAACCCAAAAGACTATATAAGTGAGACTTAGTTATTTTATTCACTTTTTCACATTTCCAAAGACTAAGGCCATTTCTCTCTCAAGTATCATCCCGGTTTTCTTCAAGATCTTCAACTAGTAAGTGTTTCTAGCCCTTTTATGTATAGATCAAGTGTTAAACATCAAGAAATCATCAAAATACCCCAAGAACAAGGTGTTCACGGCCCAAGATCTTCTTGGACCGTGAACACTAAAAATAAGGCTTAAATGTGCCTTTTGTCCCTTTAGACCTTGGAAACAAGTATAGCAACAACCCTTGACATGTTTTAACCTTAGGAGCTTCAAGAAACACCCAAAAACACAAAAGATAAGGTGTTTATGGTCCAAGAATCTCCTTGGACCGTAAACCCTAAAAAGGGTGCTAAAAGTGTGCCAAAGTTCCCTAAACTCTTGCCAAGCCTTAGAAGCAAACATGGAACATTACTTAGATGTGTTTAGCACATGAAAACCACAAAAAATGTCCCATATATATATATATATATATATATGTGTGTGTGTGTGTGTGTGTTTACGGTTTGGGGAAACTCCCAAAACCATAAACACCTCTTAAGCATGTTTTGATGCCCCAAACTCATTCCTTAAGCTAAGAAACTAGACTAGACCTTTACCTAGAAGTGTTTAGGACTTGAAAACTTCATTTGACCATAAACCATTTGAGTTTACTACCGTAAACTCAAAGCCATATGGTCCAAAAACCGTAAACCCTATAAAGGGGTGATATGTTGCCCTAATCACTTCCTAAGGCTAAGACTTGAAGTTAGGATGTTTCAAAAGGACTTCTAGGACTTCAAACCACCAAATGGTCAAAATACCATGAGTTTACGGCAGTAAACTCATGGGTTCCAACCGTAAACTCAAGTGGAGTTGGTTACAAAACCATAAACACCATTTAGTGCCATTTCACTTTCCGTTGTTGAATCACATGTGATTCCAACACCTAGCCAAGATGTTTCCTAGTCCCGGAAGGTGTTATCTTTCATATAGTTGTTTATAAACACTATATTCATGTCAATATGTGTCCTTTCTATATATCATTTAGGACTTACTGTGTCTTGGGACTTCATTCGTGGAACTTCTCATCAGTACGTGCATACCCGTTTGAATCACCCACATCAGGTGAGTTCATACCCTGTAATGAATCTTTTAAATATTTTAATTGTTTTAAGGGGGGGGGGGGCAATACAAGTTGAACACAATGATAATTGTGTAAATGTTTGTTATAAACATCTTTCAAAATGTTACTTATGTTATTTATAAGTTGTTAAAACATTTCAAAACTCTTCTAAAGGTTATGTTACTTTATAGTTATACAAAACTCCATTTTAAAGTATAAGCATAAACTTAGTAGATAAATGAGTCTTTTCAGTAACAGTCCAGTTAGAGCATTAGCTATTATAGGTATAGTTTAAGAGAATGCTATTCATTACTTCTAGTACAATGAAACACACAAAGAGTCAATATCAGAACGAACAGAACAGAACAAACAGTGAAGAGAATCAAATGATACCAGAACAAAACATAACAAATAAGTAAATTTGCTATAGCATGACAACACGCAGACAAGATCTAACTTTAATGTGAAATACACAGCTTGCATGGATTTTCTCGGGTCACGTATGGTTCCCTCAATCTCCATACATGAGAGCGATTAGTAGGGGTTCCAGCTTTCACATTATGACCGTAATAAAACAAATATGTTTTTAGGTTGATAGTACCTCCGTATGTCATTATAAACGACATCAGGGTACTCACTTCTCCCATTACTTTCATAAAGTGTCGGTAACACTTGAAGGTTAATCTATTCTCTATTCGAGGTAGGTTATAAACTAGGGAGAATGTACTTTTTAGTTGACAAAGGAACAATAGAGTCTTGGTAGAAGACTGCTTTCAGAACAGTAGAGTCTTGGTAGAAGACTGCTTTCATAACAGTAGAGTCTTGGTAGAAGACTACTTTCAAACAATCGAGTCTTGGTAGAAGGCTACTTTAAAAAGTTAGCACCATGATGCTAGCTTTATGATTCCTTAATGTATACACTATAGACTACGTATATGCCAATAGATTCCGACAGCTAATAAGATGTGTGCCTTCGCTTCAATTCCTGTTCTCGTTTGATGTGGTCTTGAACTGAGTTTCCCCAATCTATTATCTACCCGAATATATATATATATATATATATATATATATATATATATATATATATATATATATACACACACACTTATGCTTAGTATACATTAAGTCATCATAAGGTTACCAAGTATGGATCGGGTTATAGGACACATAGTCAAAGCACAATTTTTCTAGTACAGAACTTACTTATCAAAGTCAGTGTTTTTGATAGACAAAACTAGAGATTTCCCAGAAAGGGCTTAATCCATTTTATTAAGCAGTACAGTTTTAAAAGACTTTAAGTGAGTTAACTTTATAATAACTTAGTTTATACACCATGTTTATATATAGAACGAATATCCGATAGATATTTAAATGTGTGTTTTTCCCCGACGTCCTGTTCTCGTTGGATTGTGGGCTTAGGGCAGATTCCCCCAATTAACTATCTACCCGATATCAGATTATATATAGCAGTATGAACAAAGCTATTATAAAAGTAATCACCGTAGTCATTATTTTACTATAAGAAATATAGGTTTTCTTAAAAGAACTCTCCATTAGATATAAAGGAACCATTACAAATAACTCCATGAGTAACAAGTGAATACACCAAGGTTATATATGACAACGATCTAACAACCAATGGAATGTGTGCTATCCGCCTTACTTACTGTTCCCCGTTGGGTCGTGAGTTTAGGGCATATGCGCACAATCGATTGTTTGTTTACTCTAAGTATATATAACTTGTACCCACTTAGTACGCATAGAAAGGCTTGTAGTGTCATTTTACTTAACATCCATTAAAGTAGGAAATATAGGATTTTCTAGGGGAACAGGCGAACTTTTCAAAACAGAACTTACAACGTACGGTACTTTTACATATACATTTTCAAACAACACTGTAAAACTTACTCATATCACTAAAATCTTATGAACTCACCAGCTTAATTGTTGATCAACTCTTTCAAATAACTTGTATTCTCAGGAGGCTATTAGACAGGTGCTCGTGCTGGGGATTCAGAAGATGGAGCATTATAGCTTCAAGTCTTGTTTTGTTATTTGCTTATGACTTCTATGTTTTGTGAACACATACATTGTAAACACTTTCTTTCTAAATGAAATGGTTGTTCATTACTTACTTACCATATACATATCTCGTGATACTTGACATGACGTCCTCCACCCCCGAACGTTTCCGCCGTTCTGGTTTTGGGGTGTGACATATTCACACAACACTGGTATGATGTGCATTTCCTTCTTCTCCTTCTTGTCATCAATCACGAACGCCAAGTATGATGTACATCATTTAGACAAACATTTTATGGATTTCATTAGGGAAATGATTCCAGAATTCACTCTGTGCTTGTCTCCGTACACCACAAATGACTATTTTCCAGTCGGGTTTACCCTTACTATCTTTTTCTTGCATAGTATTTCGGCATCATTGGCGCTAAGCCAATCCATATATAGAACAACGTCGAAACCATTCAACTCAATGGGTAATAGCTTCTCTTGGAATGATTTTCTGTCAAAGTCGATGACAATTTCTTAATACAATCGCTAACAGGTATGAATTTGCCACTAGCAACGACTATAATTAGTGCATCATCAAGCTTTTCTATAGGCAATGCTAGTCTTTCACCAAATTTATATGATATAAAGGAGTAATTCGCTTCGGAATCAAACAATAAATTGACAGGCAATCCATTTACTAGAAACGTACCTGATGTGACATCCGTTGTATCCTTTGCGGCTTCCAAAGTCATTTGGAAAGATCTGGCTTTTGGCTTTGGTGGAATATTAGGCTTTGATACATCTTACTTCTTTGGGCAATCCTTCAAAATGTACCCATCTTCGTGGCATCCATAACACACCCTTTTATTGGTTGTGCAGTTGTTGGTGTAGTGCCCTGGTTTTCCACATTTAAAGTAAGTGACTTCCCGTCACATTTTCCATGGTGCTTATTCTAGCACTTGTCGCACCATTTGGCTTCACCTCCTCCAAATTTCTTTGTACCAGATCTTAAGAACTTGATCATCTTGCTGAAATTTGACGACCCATCAAATTTCCTTTTTTCACCAATCTCCACTCTCTCCATACCTTTATCTTGTATATGGGTCTCTACATTCTTAGCAGCCCAGATGGCGGCTTTCAGAGTGGTTGTTTGCTTGACCATTGGACCAAAGTTCTCTGGTAATATGTGGGCAAACTTGTTAACCTTGGAGAGTTCGGTTGGAACTAGGTATGGAACAAGCTTCATTTTCTCTATAAAAATTACAGTGTATTCAGTAACACACATTCCTCCCTTCTTCAGATTTTGGAACTCATTGTTGATTTCCAGAAGATCCTGCTCAGAGAAATATTGCATCTTCAGCTGTACCGAAAAATCCTCTAAAGACATCTTACTAGCTTCTCCCTTAGGTATCGAATCAGCTAGTAGCTTCCACCAGTTCAGTACTCCAGATTTTAATAGATGAATTGCGAGAGCGGTCTTCTTACTGTTACTACACTCGCAACTTTTAAACATTGTCTCCACTTCGGAGATCCAATTCATAACTTCCACAAGTGTCAGGATTCCAGATAGGCATGGTGGTTTGGATGCCATAAAATCCTTGTACTTGCATCCACATCCATCATTTCCTTCATTCTAATGGTTTCGTCTAACTATCGGTGGGTTGGCTTGACTAATAGCCCCACTGTAGTTTCCTCATTCTGACTGTCCATCATTCAACTCGGGTTGTTCAACAGGCATCAAAAGTTCTCCTTGCATATGTTGAAGTAAACGCCTTGTTTCCTCCATTTGGCGATCCAACATCATTTGGATCATCGCTTGTACTCCGGCCATTGTGATTGGCTCAGGTGCAGCTTCTGCTATAGGCACCTGTTCCATCACTTGGGGTAAGGTTGCTGATTTTTGTTTGCATTTCCAGCTCCACTTTGGGTTTTCCTCATTTTGATCTATACACCAAATAAGGCGAATTTAGATACTCATTCACGATAGATATTAAATTCTCCTTATAACTCCAAAATGTTACATGGTTGTTCTAATATCATATTCGTACGATTAGAATCCTAAACACATGAGGTTTCCAGATCCGGTCGACAACATACTATAGATCCGAACAATTAATAGCATATATGGCAAACATATATCCTTTAGTACATAAAAGCATTTTATGCATCTTTCCTAAAATATATTAGTGCTTGCGTCTAAAATATGGTAGACACTCATCTCACAATCATCACTTAGAATTTTAAGTTTAAGTCTAGAAATCCTACAAATTCCTACTTTACTTAAACTAATGTTTTGATACTAACTGTGACATCCCCATTTTTCTCGATCAGAAAAGACCGATTTAGTTTATGCTTTTTAAATAAAATTAGAGTAATTTTCCAAAAAGATGTTGCGGAATTTGTTCCCAAAACAAAATATAATAAAAAATTATTAAAGCATTTCTTAAAGAAATATATTTTCATTATATAACAAAACCTCAAGATGTCATGACCTCAAGATGTCATGTTTCGATACAGACCAAAAGAATAAACAGTAAATTATAAGCTTACAACAACTATTTACAACTACTGGCTTATAAAAAAAAATTCCTCTTCAACCTCCAAACTATGCTCTGGGTCCACTACCTGTAATAAAAAAATTGAGTGGGTCAGACGTGGGAGCCTGGTGAGAATATAGGGTTTTCAATCCACAAATAATAAATTTATTAATTTTCATCAACCAATAATAAATTTATTAATTTCATCAAACAACAATAACCCTGATTACTCGTTCCCGTTATCCTCACTTTACGTCCCTAAACACTTATCACAAGGGACCTAGTCAAAAGATTTTCATCGGGTGACAAACTGCTTTAGGGGATTCCACAGCAATTTATGTCAAATAAGGCAACCGTGTGGGGGATGGAGTATACCATTGAACACTAAGTTCACAAATACCTACAGGTTGCGAGCCTGCTAGCGTTCCACTGGACTGTCTATAAAAGTTTGTGGTCGTCATCTATACTCCGTTAGATGACTGAAACAACAACAATATTGAGGTCTCTCATCATTTTAACACATATAAACTATTTCATCTACTCATGTTATACCCAACATATTTGTAGATAAAAATACATATACAATTTAAATCCTTTTAAAACTTGTATAAAACATTCATTTAACACCCATCTCAAATACACAAACAATAAATATACATATAGCACGTATTTTATAGAAAATACTTCATATCTATTTGTAAGATGAAAGTGACTACACACTCACTTGATAAGACGATAATTGGGCATCACCTTGTGTCTTAAAATAATATTTTTTGATGAAACCGAAATGTTTTCTAAAAAATCGGGCTTCACGTGGACAGAGTTTCAGATTAAAAACTCTTTTTCTCGGGATCTTTAGGCTCTCTGGGACTTTCTTACGATGCTAGGATGATATTCTAGGCTTGGGGGTATTTAAAGTAGGTAAAAAGAAAGTAAAAGGGTGAAAGGAGTGAATTTTGTAAACAATATTTGGTTGGATTTGGATCCTATTTATAGGAGACCGAAGCACCTTAGTACGCGGGGAGTACAGCTCAGGTACGCGAGGCGTACTGCCTCACACACTTCTTCGTTGGGCGTACAAAGTGGATCAGATCGGACGCATCAAGGCTACGACACGTGGATCACATGCGAAGGAGTAGGGAAGGTGATGGACTTCAGAACACTTACACGAGACTTGGCGTACTCCTTCTGTACGCTGGGCGTACTCCAAATTTTCAAACTTCAAAACTTCGTAACTTTCGCATACGAGCTCCGATTTTGACGTTCTTTATATCCACATATAGGTATTTCCATGCTCTACAACTTTCATTTAGGCTCTGTCGGCTATTGTGACTTTATTTTTAAAGTTATATTTTTAACAGACCGGGACATAAAAAGTCCGTTAAAAATTCATAACTCTTCATCTGACATCCGTTTTTCGTCTGTCTTTTTGCCGTTGCACTACTATCAATAAGATCTTCGATTTTCGTTTAGGTTGCTTCGGCTAAAAATCACTCAATCAAAAATTCGAGTTTCGGGCTGCATACTGCTATACCAAATCTTAGAAAATTCATATCTTCCTCATACGAAGTCAGATTTTGACATTCTTTTTATACACGCTATCGGTTTAACGAATAATACGACTTTCATTTAGGTCGCTAAGGCTAAAAATCACTTTATCGTAACCTCACTTTTTACGTCACAAAACGTTATGCCGGTTCTGTCACGAAACTTCGACAGGTCATAAATTCTTCGTTATAACTTGAATTTCGTTATTCTTTATATCTCCGGAATCCTTGTTTCAACCACTACAACTTTCTTTATAGATATCGGGTTTATCTAACATTTATTTTCAACGCTTAATTTTATTCTTAACTTATTAAATCATAATAATTAAGCAATAAACACAATAATCAAATAACACACCTTTATTATTTCAAAATAAGTTACAAAGGGCTTGATTGACCTTGAAATTTTCTAGTATTCGAACACGTGGGTTGGGGAGAATAACTGGATGAGGTAGAGGAAGTGAAGTATGATTTCCAGTCTCGTTAATGCACGACAAAGGTATTAATATTTCACCTTGATCGCCATGTGGGATATCATCTTCATTAGGAAAGTTTTTTCCAGAATGATAAAGAACCATAGTTGTCAGAACTAGACATCTATAAGGGAGAGATTCAAGTGAATTGATTTAAGTCCTTAATATAACACCCAAATGAAATACTAAGGCTAGGACCCAACATAATAATTTACAATTTGGAAGAGGGATGTCGTAATCCAATTGTAAACTATTTGAAGGTAGGTAAATGACGATTTACCAATTTCCACCATGAAAAACGAAATTGAACATTAGGTTTTAAATGAATTAAAATTCCTAGATCTTTTGAGATTCATTGAACTTTTCAATGACATGTTTAATCTCAATTATTCCCTTCAAGTTTGTGATAGGATACCGAAGATCACAAACAAGGTGTGAATAACTATGCAAATTGGCTTGATACTATCGATGTCATTTATCACCTAATAAATGTGCTGGTTAACCACACACGCTCCATTGATCAACGATAATTTACGAGAAATCCATTGTCATCCTACATTAGTCCTATATTAGTGCGTCGGTTAACCACACAAGCTCCACTAACGACTAATAAGGTACAATGTGCAATTTCATGGGTTAGCATCAAATCCACATTTTTTCTAAAGTAACTAAGATTGAGAATTTATAAAACATTTAGTTACTTTATAATTATCATTATACTTTTAATGAGAATTAATATCCTATCCTACCCATTCTGCTAACGACCCTTAATCAATTAAGAAAGTGGTGAGTGAGAGTGGATACCCATTAAACCACCATTTTATAGGCAATATCCTTAACCCCCCCCCCCCCCCCCCCCCCCTTTTTTTTTTTAGATTGGCTTCGTGAATGTGGCCTACTAACGGTAAGACTGACTTGTATTATATATATATATATATAATATTATAATATTATAATATATAATAGTATAATGGTGTATTTTAAACTTTTAAAATACTAGATGGTTTAATCTATTAATAAATTATACTCTTAATTTAATTAAACTCAAACTATGTCATTATGGAATTATCAATTCTCTTTTAATTAATCACTTTAATAAAGTTCATAAGGTGTAATTTGAACTATTCAAAAACAACAAGGTTCTAAATATAAAAAATTCAAAATTAAAAACTATTTAATTAATTTTTTTAGTTATGAACCCAAGAGTTGCACCTTTTAATTATAAGAGTTTTAGAAATCAATGTTTCATAATTTGAGACTTTTCAAATACCAAAACTTGAGGGAAATTTTGTAACTCTTGAAAACCTTTTGAGTTACAAACTTGACAAGATGACAAGATTTGTAACTCCACAAAAAAAAACTTTTTGAGTTCCAAAACTTGATAGCAAGTTTTGTAACTCCTAAAACAATTAGATCAAATTTTAGAACCAATAAAATAATCATAGTTTTATCTTTTACAAATTTGGCTTAATGCATCTTTTAAAGCAAGCTAATTTCAAATCAAAATATTACTAACAATTAGCTTATCATATAAACTAGTAATAATTTCATGATTTGACAATTTATCTTTTAATTGGATGGGATAACCATTACCATATCAGAAAAAACAGGTTTTGTGATACAAAACAGTTTAAGGTAATGATCTAAATCCAATTCTGGCAAAAAAAACCCGAAAAACTGCCAACATACTGCTGAACTCGTCGAGTCAGATAATGGACTCGTTGAATTCATGATGAACCTGTCAAGTTCATGAGTGGACTCATCGAGTTCACCCTAGCAGAGTGCAAAAATTCATTTTTTAGCTTTGAACAATTCACCAATGTAAATATATAACAAAAAATATCAATGACTTTGATACCATTGTTGGGTTTTGTATACTACAACACTCATATGGTGGACATACAACCCTAATGCTTTATATCTAAGTTTTCTCTAGTTATACATGCAATAAAATATCCAAAGCATGAAGCCTAAAACTAGCATACAATTTGATATTTGAATCATAAAATAGATTAGATTATTACCTCTTTTTGTAGCTTGATGTATTTGGCCTTTAAGAACTTAACATTTCAAATGTGATGGATCAAACAAGCCACAAACACCATGAACAAAGGAGCGATTTGAGAGAGAGTTTCTAGGCACCAAAATTCGGCTATAGCATTTCAAGATCACTAGTGTGTCAATTTTGTGCATAAAGGGGTTACAAATATAATGTAGAATCCAAGAGTCATACGTAACCCTAATTCTTACACTTAGGCTTATGATCTATAACTCATATGGACTAACTCTTTATGGATTCTTACATAAACTTATCCCATCATGGATCAATAACCCAAACCATATGTATCACTAATTTACACAATTAGTCCTTGTTAATTTAATTAATCTCTTCTGATCACTAATTAATTCCAAATTAATTATTGATCAATATTAATTAAATAATATGATTTCTAAATTAATATATTATACTTATATTATATTAATAAATCATAAATAACCTTTTTCTCAAATATCCATCCTATTAAATTGTCCCGGTGAAGGCAACCCGAAATGGACTATGCTACTCTCGGGTAGGTACATACCAATTACAGTTATGGGATTAAACACCTAATCCAACATTTGTCTGTTAAGTGGGTGTTGATTTGCACGAGTTGCTCTGGATACTCCATGTTTATCTGGCATTGATCTGTGGAACATCCCTCCTTGGACTTATTTGGCGCGTGCATGAGTTATGGGGCAACTATGATTTGGTGGTAATGTTGTGCTCTGGTGTTTGTGGAGAGGACCGCCGCCGATCCCTGGCGCGTGCTGAATTTAATGATGACATGCATCGTCGATGGTACAAGATGTAGTAAAGTGATTGCTGAGCGTCTAAGCAGAACATTGTGTTATGCTGGGTGTCAGATCATAGAGAATTCGAATGTCCTTGTGATTCGGTCCCTTTTGTCGTGGCTGACCAACGTTAAGGGCAACCAAATAATTCTTAGTAGCCATAAGCTATGCCCAGTGAATCATACTCATGGTCCACCGGATGAGGGTCGGAGACCCTCCTTGCACGTGTCAGGTAGCTTCCGAAAGCAGTGCTCATAAAGTATATCAGAGCAACTACCATTGTCAATGTATATTCGGTGGACCTTTGTGTTATGAATGAATCCTGATATGAGGAGTGGGTTTCATGGATCCCAATTTGATGGTCTGGGATGACTACTCAAGAAACTGATGTTAAGTAGGTTTCTCTAGAGTGCCTAGATCTCATTTTTCTGCGTGGTGAGGTGCGTTTCTCTTAAGAGAGTTAGAGATAGTGAATACCTCAGTGCCATCATACGAATTCGTCCGCAAAAGATTGGGATGTGATATCACCATCTGAGGTGATGAGACATCCGATGACAATTACCGGAAATTGCTCTGGAGCACTGGTTCTACTGTTCTTATCGTAATTGGCAGGATCTGTGTCATCATCACCTGGAGTGGTTCGTGCATTATGAACAGAGCTTCTGCTGCCATCCCAGATACTGTTGGGCTTAGATCCCCCTTATCCAGGGAACCAACATTGTCTATTGGCTGTATCACTCCGAGGATACGTCCGAATCACAGAAGAACCGTTAGAGGACAACCGAGTGTTCTCCCGGGACATCGCTCCGACAATCAAGTTAGTTTAGGGTGAGAGAGAAATCTTAGGGTTATCTACGTGAGAAAGAAGATGGATCTCTCCCTTGAGACGAAAGAGATCCTTTTATATCTGTTACTAAGGGATCGTGGGGAGCGTCTCTTGTGAGCGTGATACGTGGCCTCCTCTTACTGGGAGAGCTATTCACGCTAACTAACCGCCAGGTAACGTTAGTTTTGGGCATCACTCGGGCTATTTGTAGCTTTCTCATTGGTTGTGAGTGCATGAGGAGATCACATGGGATATTCTTCCCTTGTGACGAGAAATGAGCTGTCGCTACGGCTTTGGCTCTTTGAGGCCAAGACCGGGTCTCAGCCAAGGCAGTAATGTCTCTGTTCTATTTAACGTGGCCGTTAGGTAACATTAACAGGAGTACACTCAAACTTCAAGGAAAAAAAAAATTGGACCAAAAGCTCAAAAAAGACATAAAACAAGTTGCAGAGAAACAAGGAGCAAGGTTGAGACTTTATACCTCCACAAGGTCTGAAATGTGATGAAGATGTTGGATCTAAGCTGGAACCAAACTAAACAACCACAAGATGAGCTTCTTCTTCCTTCAAACTTCACAAAAATGGCTTCACACACTAAAAATACACACAAATAGGCTAGGGTTCAGGTGAGGATCGATTTCAAAGGATGGATGTTGCTAAATGAGGCAGTCCTATTAGTTGGTGCCCTTAAATATGGTACAAACCCGAAGAATTACGGTTTGCACCAAAAATGGCTGCCACACCGTGGACCGTCAAGCTATGCGTTCTTAATCGGACAATTGCCACGTCGTGGAGCCTTAGCCACCACGTCAACCCACTGACAATTTTCACAAATAATAATTAGAATAATTAACTCTGGAAAAAAATATTACTTGGAAAATGGATGTTACAATATGTTCTTCACCTTTATTGACTTTATCTGCAAAGATTTCTCAGTATACATCCATGAAGCATACAAACAACAAGGATATTTTTTTTTTCTGTACTTCTACCACATATATCAAGTAGGCTGGTAGATTCACATTTCTCAAAACTAAGAGGACATCCATTAGCTACAATATAATTTTTCATTGTGATATGCTCTAATGCTTATCTCCAAGTTTTGTTTTCATGTGATTCCACTTTCGTTTAGGAAAAGTATAAAAAAGAAATCGCGTTGCAGCTCATTACCACCAACATGATACACCACATAGATGTAAGGGGGGCAGTGTTCCTCTCGTGGTAACGTCGTTGAGGTGGGTACACGTTGGTAATAACGAACCTTAACTGCATCATACCGAACAATTTTATCCAATCTAAATGATCTTAAAATGACTTTAAAAATGAACATCCAAACAACCTCATAATATATTTAATGTCTATGCTAATAAGACATGATAATTATTATAATTAAAGAAAATTATCAAAGTATTGATTTGGTAATAAATTGGTTTTTAGATAAGCATCATTACTAGGTATTAAATGTAATTTCATCGAATTTGAGTTTAAACTCAGATTTATCCTTATTTTATTTGGAAGATAAGTATCACGTATCGAAGGTTTGTCTATTATGTCTTTGTTAGAAAGTAAACCCCAATTAAACACCGTCATCGTTAAATACATTGTTGGTAAAGTAGAGGGTTCAGACTGTGTAACCGACAAAAGTATAAGGCTGTTTCTTGCAATTGTTTCAAAGATGTAATCCAGTAATATACCGGAGATTATCATTATACGTTCGACAGCGGCGGTGCTCGTGACTCGTGAGCGAAGACAGATAAAACTCAAAAACCTTTTTCTTTTTCCTTTTCTTTTAATTGGAGGTGCCGACGATGTCTTTGTGAAATCAATCTTTTAATCTTTTCCTAGAAACCCAAATACACACACATTTGATTTTCGCAAGATTGTTCCTTTCCGTCCTTTGTTGGTACCCCTTTGATTCTATTCTCGATCCTCTATCCGATATTAGTAATCACAATAGTTTATTTCTTGAATTTCCCGATCATCCTCTCCGATTATCAATCTATTTCCTCCGGCTTGTGTCTGGATTTCGAAAAAAGAAGGGAGCCAATTTGATTATCAAAGAAAGTGTGGTTCTTGTTCCTGTTCTTGTTATTTGACGACTGATTTCGGGTTATTACTTTGATGGATCTGAAACTGCTGCTTTGTTTATGACCGCTGTGGGGTTTTAGCAATGATAATGGGATTGCAGTCTTCCGGTAAATTACTTCAATTTGCTGGAAGATTAAGACATTCGACGACGGGGCAGCAGCAATCGAACCTCCGCTGATGCTTTAATTATTTATGATATTCATTCAATTTCTAGAATATTTCGGTGGTGGATTGTGGCGGAGCACTGATGGATGAGGTCAACACTACTTGCACCGTGACAGCAGATGATAGCTTATCATCCGCTTCAGCATCAGTTCCATGGAGTCCTAGACAGCTTGTTTTCCGACCTTATGCGCCAAGTGATGCAAAGTCACAGAATTTGCGTGTTCTCGTTAAACGACCTGTGAGTTCCTTCTTTTTACCCATCAAAATCAAAATCTTTCCTTTGCACTGTTTATCAGATGATGATTATGTGAACTAAAGTCCTTGACAATTGACAATTGACAATTGACGAAGGAGACTGACTGTTATATTCTCTATTATTTTGCAGTTGGTATCAAGATTAACCAAGGATATAGTTGACACATACAGAATATGCAACCCGCAGTTCAGTTATTCAGATGAATTAAACCCAAAAAGGTTTCTGACAACCCCATCTGCTGGAGTACTCAATGATGGCTATGATAATGAAAATTCAGACCTTATTCTTACTGTGAACTTTGCCTTGGTTAATTTAGACACTCACAGAAGGTTAATTGCTTACTATTTGTATTGAAAAGAAAAGGATCATCCATCTCAGTCCCAGATATAATTTTTTTAATGATATTCAGATATATTGTAAAAGACATACTCGGGCAAGGGACATTCGGGCAGGTTGCTAAATGTTGGGTTGCTGAGCTGGACCGTTTTGTTGCAGTGAAGGTTATAAAAAATCAACCTGCTTACTATCAGCAGGCATTGGTTGAAGTTTCCATACTGACAACAGTAAGTGTTCTTCTGTTTGTGGCTAGGGTTTGAACTTTGAATTAGAAATTTAGAATGCTAATTTTCTTTTTTACTTTTTCAGTTAAATAAAAAGTTTGACCCTGAGGATAAGCATCATATTGTTCGTATTTATGATTACTTTGTATACCAGCGACATCTTTGCATTGCTTTTGAACTGCTTGATTCGAATCTGTAAGTTCTTTTGTGTCATACACATCATCTTCATCTTCTATGGGCTATTCATTGATCTGAACTTTGTGTACTGTGGTTTTATATCAGGTATGAGCTTATAAAGCTAAATCACTTTCGGGGATTATCATTGAGCATTGTGCAACTATTCTCAAAGCAGGTTTAAAATTGTTTTGGAGTGCCCCTGTAGTTTAATAGTATTTCTCTTCCATCTGTTCCTCATTCAATAATTGATCATTTTTGTACTAGATTTTATACGGTTTAGCTCTGATGAAAGATGCTGCTATTATCCATTGTGATTTAAAACCTGAGAACATTCTCTTATGCACCAGGTGAGTTGTTCCTCTTCCTCTTTCAATAATTGATCATTTTTGTACTACATTTTATATGAATTTTGAGCTTATTTGCTCCCACTATTTCTGTTTATTGTTTGTTGCCAGTGTGAAACCAGCAGCGATCAAAATTATTGACTTCGGATCAGCATGCATGGAAGATCACACTGTTTACTCCTATATCCAGGTTTTTATAAACTTGCTTGCTTAAATATTGTTAGGTTGATGAACACTTTTCTGAATGATACCTTTTTTTGCAGAGTCGATACTACAGATCACCTGAAGTTCTTCTTGGATATCAGTATACAACTGCCATTGACATGTGGTCATTTGGATGCATAGTTGCTGAACTATTTCTTGGCCTACCACTTTTTCCAGGAGCATCAGAATTTGATCTTCTTAGGAGGATGATAAAGATACTCGGGTATGCTCCTGTTTTCTTTTGGTATCAAGTTTTGATCCGCATGTTCTTATTTGTTTTCTCTATCCAGGGAACAACCACCTGATTATGTACTTAAAGAGGCAAAGAACACTAGCAAATTCTTCAAGTGTGTAGGAAGTGTCAGCCATGAAGAGACTAGTCAGATTTCTTCTTGTGGAAGGAGTGTATACCAAGCTTTAAATGAAGAAGAATATGAAGCTGTAAGTGTTCATTTTAGTTTTGCCACATGACACTATAATATATTGCTTAAGTTGTTACTTGTTAGTTACATTCATGATATTGGCACTTGAGTGTAGATTTCTCCTAATTTTGGGCGTGTCAGTATGAATGAAAAAAGGGTTATATAGGCAGGAACACGTAGCTATTTAGAAGCACTTGATCAATTTCCATCATATATTGCAAGATAACAGATGAAATTTAATTGGGATCCTGGATCTTCTTATTGCAATTACCTGAAATGTAAATTCTAAAGGGCATGATTGACATCTAATTTTAGTAAAGATTGGAATATATGGTCCAGGGAAAAGGATGCATTATATGTTGGATAAGAACTTTAGGTTAATGAGGCCAATGCTGACATTGGAGAGTTTCACAAGCTTAGTGTAAATGCGTAAGCATCTACCATTGTCTATGTCTCATGGGTGTTATGGATTCCATGATTTTCTAGTCTTATTCATGAGCAAGCTATAAATTGCAGCAGGATGACAATAATCTAGCCTAGCCAAGAATAAGATGCCCTTTCGTGACCTTGCTAAGTAATCAAGACTCCTCTTAAGGTCTTTGGTTTTGGAACTCATTGTGAATTAAAATTTTTGGAGCAACAATTTCTTGAGTATGATCACTAGCAATAACAATTTACATAGAATTCTAGCACACTATCTTTCCGTTTCTTTGATGGTAGAATGAATATCTAGTAGTCATGTGAAGTTCGGATCATCCTAAACGTTTTTAGAGTTGGGGAAAATGAAAAATGCAAGAATCAAGGTGTCTGCTTTAACTTTTAAAGGAAATGTTGTAAGCAATATACGTTGGAAGAGGAGTTGTAAAGCAATAATCTTGGAGTTTGTTGTATGTAAACCTTTTCCTCATGAATTATAGGAAGAAATGCATTCTTGATATCAAGATGATATGATGGATTATAGGTTAATCTATAATAAACGGTTGTAGAGACATACAGTATATATGCTTGAGGTTCCACTATAATCTTATCCTTAGGGATATCCCGATGGTGTGTCATGTCTGAAGGTATACATTTCCTCATGCATGGCTTCCTTCCATATATAGGACGATCTAGAGCCTTAGGAAAATACCAAATAATATGAGGAACAAGGTACTGTATGCGATCACTAGGCTTAACAACATAATTATGCTTTTCTTTCCGATAAGCACTTAAAATATTAAATATGAAAATATGAGTGATAGGAGGCATGCTAGGAGTAGGCAGTTTTGTGGATTCTTTGCTCTACGTTAGCACTCCATTTTCTTTAATGGTGAATCTTTTGACTTCTTCAAGGTGTGAGATGCCCGAGGCAAGGTGAAACACTGAGTGGGTAAGTGGGATCAAGTTTACCAGAGGCGCAAAACGACAACAGGGGTTGTTTAGTAATTTATAACGAGAAACTAAATAACCTCCTACTTTCTTCATACTTATCTTCCTACCCATGTGAAATGATGACACGTGTATATAATATTATTAATTTTATTAAAATATAACACGCGTCACCATTTCACATGGGTAGGAACATAAGTAGGAAGAAAAGGTAAGAGGATATTTAATTTCTCATTTATAATTATTCTAATATCTTTATTATTTAGTTTAGTTGATTGACTTGATTCTGGTTTCCTTCTACAAGTATAGTTTCCTTTTATCAGTTTAGGAGAGTCAATAAATAGGATTAGGGACAGCTCTAAGAAAGCAGGCAAAGTTTTGTGAGTTGTTTTCTTTTGTTTGGACTTTAGAGATCCCCTAAGTCTTGAATATCAGGCACCTATCGTTTGTTTTTAAGCTTTAAGTTATAAGTAACCGAGTTTGTCAATTTGGTTCTATCAAAGACCTCTTATTTATGTTCATTGGGAATAGCAACATACTTTGAAAAATTAGGCATTTCAATCTAAAGCTTGTTGTGTGAATCCGAGTTCGTCTCTTTGTCATTCAAATCACACAACTAAATAGAACTCATAAAGTGTATTCACTTGTCTTTAAGTGGACAAATATGTAATAAGTAAACGTCACTATTCCCAAATCCCAATAGAAGATGCCATTCTAAAAGCTCTTTGGCAAACTCTTAAACTTCTATATCTCCTCCCGTCACTTAGCTTTTAGCACTTGGGACACATCAAAATAGTAAGTCATGCTGGAAAGCCTAGTAAAAAACATAGGGGTTGACTCGTATAAGATATAAATAACTAAAATCTTTGAAACTTGTAAATAGGGAAGTGATGTAATAAGAACTCTTTAAATAAATATACTCCTGCATGGTATATAACACTTTACACTCTTGTGATAAACTCTTTAAAAACCGTGAGTCCTAGAGAATCACACAGAAGGATATATGTAAGTATCATAATGCAGATGTAGCGCGTAGGAATAAAAGTATTTCACTCTAGGGGATGTAATCATAGAATAAAAGTATTCCTTTTCATCCTTGTTATGCAAGTGTTTGATTTCATAATGTAGGAAGCATCGGGAACAATGGTTAGTTATCACCATATATGCAAGATGATATTTGAATTCTTCTGTTCTTTTTTCCTATTGGGAACTTTCACTCTACAAGTTTTGGTCAGATTTGGCCTTCTTCTCAATTTCAGCAAATGCTTGATTTTCCTATCTAATGTGCAATGAGCTAAACAGAAGGCTATCCTCCAATGCATCTTTCTTTCACCTTTGGTTTCCACTAGGCTTGACGACAAGAATATTTTTTTCTCCCTTTTTTACATTTTCCCCAAAAAGATTGTTGAGAATATATCTTATGATACCAGTGTCTTTCTTTTGTTTCAGTAGCTACTATGAGTACTTATGGCTGTATTTTGATTCATTATGTTTCTCTTTTCCTTCAGAGAGAGTTGAAGAAACCATCAATTGGAAAGGAGTACTTCAATCACATGAATCTTGAAACAATTGTCAAAAAGTATCCTTACAGAAAAAATCTACAAGAAGAAGATTTGGCTAAAGGTTATCCCAATCTCCTTAAATCTCTTACACTCACTATTCTCACCAAATCTTTTAAACTATATCTGATCATCATATTTACAACAAACAAACCACAGAAAGTCAAATACGACTAGCACTCATTGATTTCTTGAGGGGACTCGTAGAATTCGATCCAGCCAAACGATGGTCACCTTTGCAGGTTGTTATTATATACCAATTTTTGTTCACATATCAAACAAATCTTCATTTATTAAGAAATTTAATTGGTAACACTTTATATAATTGTTGCAGGCTTCTAAACATCCCTTTGTAACCGGTGAACCTTTTACTTGCCCTTATACACCTGCTCCCGAAACTCCTCGTGTGGTAACTAATCCTTTTATTTTATTATTATTATTTTTATTGTATCTCTTTAGTATCTTTTTTTGTATATTTTCTGTTTTGCAATGTAGCCCGTTTCTCATAACATGAAGGTTGACCATCATCCAGCTGGCGGTCATTGGTTTGCTGCAGGTCTCTCTCCTAACGTGAGCACTTCTGCTTCTTAACTCCATGTCACTAATTTGACCTTTTTACCCTTTGTAACCAGTTTAAAATTCATGTAGGTTCTAGGTGGAAACCGAGTGGCAATGTATAACAACTCTCATTTTCAAGTAATGCCATACGCACACGGGGGTAATTTCGGAAGTTTAGGAAGTCATGGCAGTTACAACGATGGTAATTTACTCGGAAGTAGTTATGGTAGTTACGGGGACAACAGTAACAACATGGTCACGTATTATTCCCCCGTGGGCCCATCAGCCATGAACAACTATGCTCAAGGACACGCCCCGGTTCTTGGAAGTAGCCCGGATGCTAGAAGAAGAATCATGCAAATCCCACATGGAAACGGGTTCGGGTTCAGCCCGGCCCAAGGGAATTTTGCACCCATGTCACTCGGAACCAGCCCATCACAATTCACCCCGCCCTATTCCCAGGTTACAAGCGGGTCCCCCGGGCATTATGGGCCTAGTTCACCAGCTAGAGGGAATCACGGATCGCCTCTTGGAAAGGGAACTGGGATTCCATCCGGGAATCAGATGAATAGAAGAAAACCGTGGGGGTATTCCGGGAGTTTACAAACTCAGGAAACAACATCGACTCCTCATTGGCAAGGACACGGACAAGGACAAGGACAAGGACAAGGACAGTTTCCTGATGTTAGTTCGTCCATTGAGAGTTCGCCACCTGTCATGGGTCGTTCTTCAATGCATCATCTACAACCGAATTTAAATTCTCAAAACCGGAAGCAACAACAGAGAAGTAGTGGGAATCATAAACAGTTTAAGTCTGAAGCTAGCACTTCGCTTCCTGATCCCGGGGATTGGGATCCTAACTACAGGTAATAATGATTGAGGGTGTTAACGTCTTTTTTTGTAAATGATTTTAGACAGTTTTTATTATGAGAAACTTGTGTTTCCAGTGACGAGTTGCTTCTTCAAGATGATAGTTCAGATGTGAACAACATGACAGTGGAATTCAGTAAGAGTATGCATCTTAATCAAGAATCATTTGTTGGGGCTGGGAGATTCAATCAGATGTCAACACAACGGTAATTAGTGATTCCGGTTCAACTTATCATTTCATGAAAAACAAATTGTGAGTGATTGAGATGTTTTTATGGCTTATTATAATTATAGGCCAATTCAAGGATTCCCACATGGAGAAGGCTCATCCCAAGACATATATGTTCACCCCATGATGACACCTTCCCATTTAATGCCTTCTCATTTCTCACAATTTTCACCGAGTCGATTGGGCCAGCAGCCCGTTCAACGGTTCAATCACGGAAGGTCAATGGGAATCCGCGGGGCGGAATGGAATCATGTAAAACAGGCTCCTCTTTCCAATTTCAATTCCGGAGGTCCTCGTTCCCTTGGAAGCAGCAGTGCACCATGGGGTATTGTTCTTGCTACTTGATCCGATTTTGACTTTTTTGCTTTTATTAAAGTTATACATTGAATTGAAGTCTGGAATTGTGATTCCTTTTTTGTAGGGCGTAGGGGAAACCATCCGATTGCTGCCGATATTCTGCCATCTTCACATGGAGGAAATGAATATGGAAGGATTGCTTGAGGTTGAGGGTGGTGGAAATGGAATTTGAAACTATATATAGAATGAATTTGTCTACTGTTGGCATGATAACTGTTAGTTGAAGTTATGTTGGATGTGCATTCATAGTGATTCTTTAAGTATGGATTATGAAACCTGGTTTCTTCCTATTTCTTTTATTTGTTGGCATGCTGGGATAGTCCTCAATTGTTATTTGTTTGTTTGTTTGTTTGTTTGTTTAATTGGTTGATTTACTTTTGAAGAATAGTGGTTGGTCAATGTGCTCTTTGCTTAGATGAGCAATTTGTGTCGGATCTTGGATCCTTCGTTTGTGGATCCAAGAAAGTCCATTAGTCAAATGGTTGGGGTAAGTGTGCCCAATGCCCATGGCACATGGATGTCTTTGAGTCTTTAAATTTGTAACCAGTTCTTTTACCAACACTTTTCTTTTATAGATTAAAGGGTTTAATATAAGATGATATAAAATGTTCTTTGCTTTTTTATAAATTAACGCAACCTACATTGTAATCATCTAATGTAAAAGTTGCTTTTATAAATTTTCGTTTACTGTTTTAGGCAATTTCTTATCATTTAGGACTTAAGGTTTGTTATTAAAATGGCTAAATGAAAGTGTGTTGCATTAATTGATTAAATAATAAAGATTTCCTTTTTTTTTTTACTATATGACCCTAGATTAAATCAAGTTATGCATGTTACTTGGCTAAATTTAAATGTACTAAAAAACAAGAATGTCGCAATGGTTATAGTGGTAAAATAAGGTGCGGTGGTGAACTTGGTTTTATGGTTTTTTAGTTCTATCGGTTTGAGCCTTTGAGGAGTATGCTTTACATTCTAAATGAGTGTTTTAAGTGCTAGTGATCTACGACCATAAGGAATGGAAAAAAAAAAAAAAAAAAAACCATGTTACCACCTTATTAAGGCAAGATACTTAAAGTAGAGGGTGGTCACATGAGTGTCGTGTGACAAGTCTTGTTGATAGTAAAGGAAGAGTTCTATACAGTAGCAGTTAAGTTGGTCATGGTATTGTAGCACAAGAATGAAGATACTTTTGGTAGAATATTATTGGATATGCTTGGATATTATATCGAATGTGGCAATCTACAATAAGTTGGGAGTTATTTAGATCACAAAATAATTGAAGGAAATAATATTGTGGTGCAATGGACATGTCCAAATGAGACAATTATGGACTACTTAAAGATAACAAATATTATATGGTTGGCAATTATGGGCTACTTAAAGATGACAAACATTATATGGTTGACTAGATGATAAGGAGAGTCGAATCAATAAAGAATTGTTAAGATAATTTAAAGTTATAGATTATAGTGTTGATATATTCTCAGGATATGATTTTATATAAAAGAGACAATGAACATATAAATAGTATAGTAATATAGATCTTAACAAGAGTCGGTGGTAATTATAGTAGATAATAACTTTTTTTTTTTTTTTTTTTGTAGAGATAAAAATACATTTCCTTTTAGCAATTTAAAATTTGTGGTATTAGTATATTCGGAGAAAAAAAAGGTGTTTATTCAATGATTCTCTAAGGCTACTAGGAGTACCGGTGTTATAACCGTGCGTGAACGGCATGATGCACGTGAACACCGCCCCCGGGTGGCGTTATTGTGTGTTGTGGCTCTATCTACACTTGACCACACTTAACTCTCTCTCATATGTATAAACATTTATATACATTGTACAAGTATAGAAAAATGATGCGGAGTAGTGATCATTTCTTAGAAAAGTGATTGTGAAGTGTTAGTAACGTAGTGATGCACATGGACACCACTCCTAGGTGATGTTATTGCGTGTGGTGTTATTGATCGTGGTTCTATAAGCTTGTGTCTAACTCCTATCTCTCTCTCAAAAGCACAAACATTAACGAACATTGTACAAGTATAAAAAAATGATGTGGAGTAGTGGTCATTTTCTAGATGAGCGACTGAGTGGTAAGAAAGTGATAGTGATGTGACAATGATGTGATAACATTTTTGGAATGGTGGTGTGATGACCACTCTTGATAACCTAATATGAACTTAAATGACTTTGTGTATTATTTGTACGATGTGATTTTATTAGATATATTTCATTCATACATATATTAATTACTAATCTACTTATTTATTATTACTATTTTCAATATTAATATTCGAATTCATATATTATGATTTTTTTTTCTAATTTTTGTATAAGTTGTTAGTTCAACCAAGTTGGTTTGTAGAATTTTTAACCGAACTTAATTGAACTCAATTTGCATTATAAATGCATAAAACTCAACTAAACTCATATTCTTATTTTGTTGTAGATTCAAATTATGCTCAAATTTTCATTAGTAGTTTAATCTAGTAGTTTCAAATCAAACTAAACCAAGATTAAGAGACCCAAATATGGGGTTTTGAGTTCAAAGTCGGTTGGTTTGAATTCTGTTACAAATTGCAATCATAAACTTCACAAATTCAAATAAAAGAAATCAACTTATAACCAAATATGGGTGCGATTTTATGATGCACAGCCATATGTAAACTGGGACCAATTCCAATTCCCTCCCAACCCATCATCGTCTATCGCACAGATCGACCATCTTTCTCTCTCCACACACCCTCACTTTGCCATTTGCCAACCTGTTAACAATGACGGTAGGTTGTGTAGCGGCTCTGGGTGGCGCTCCACCCCTTCCACCGTCAACTCCGACCAGGTATTCCTGTAATAATGGCGGGGGTTTTCTTCGTCTTACCTTTCCTCCCTTAAAAAGATCACCTTTTTGCACTCTGAAACTGGGTGCCACTTCTTCTTCTTCAATCAATCCCTCGTTTCAAGTGAAAAGACGAATAATCAGACCCAACCCCGCTCTAGATTCCGACATCCCTAATCCTGTTGACCAAGAAGACAATGAGCAAGAGGAGGTATGAACAAAAGATTTCTGCTTTTGATCAATTTGTCGTCATTTCTCTCTGTTTCTTTGAGTAATTCAAACTTGTTTGTAACTTTGTTTCAATGGTGTTCAAAGGCAAGCAAGAAGCAGTTACAGCAATGGGATTCCCTGACAGCAAAGTTCGCCGGAGCTGCAAATGTCCCTTTTTTGTTGCTCCAATTGCCTCAAATCGTACTCAATGCTCGTAATCTTCTCGCTGGAAACAATTCTGCCCTTTTCGCAGTTCCATGGCTGGTATCTATTCCTGTAATTCCCTCATCTTTCCATTTACTATCATTCCCTTTTCTTCACCGGTGAATGTCAAATGGTGGCAGGGAATGTTTACTGGACTTCTTGGAAACCTTTCGCTGCTATCTTACTTTGCAAAGAAAAGGGAAACGGAGGTGGTGGTGGTTCAGACTTTGGGAGTCGTATCAACATATGCAGTCATCACTCAACTCGCCATGGCTGGATCCATGCCTCTACCACAGTTTGCTGCTACTTCCGGTGTAGTCGCTTGTGGTCTCCTCATCAATTTCTTGTATTACTTTAAGTTGCTCAACCACAGGATCTGGAACTTATGGGAGGACTTCATTACTGTTGCTGGCCTCTCTGCACTTCCACAAGTAATAATACATCTGTAGTTTTCTTCTCTTTCCTAGTGGAAAACAACTGCTATATGAATTTCCCAATTTATGCAGGTTATGTGGTCAACTTTTGTACCCTATGTTCCAAACAGTATCTTGCCAGGAATCATATCTTTTATGATCTCTGTGGTTGCTGTCGTCATGGTGAGCTTTAGCTATGACTTACTGTTACTTCACTTTTTGAGGATTTTAAGATAGTTCTTCAAAGTTTCATACCATATATTTGCAGGCTCGGATTGGTAAACTTCCAGAAAAAGCAACCAAATTTGTTGGATCAGTATCTGGATGGACTGCTACACTCCTTTTCATGTGGATGCCTGTTGCTCAAATGGTACTACATATCATGCTTGTGAATTTAATACACTTGTGTATATATAAGATTGCAAATTGGTTGGTTATTTGACATGAGTTTTCCAACTTACAGTGGACAAACTTCTTGAATCCTGATAACATCAGAGGTTTGTCATCTTTCTCTATGCTGCTTGCCATGACAGGAAATGGACTTTTGATCCCTCGTGCACTTTTTGTCAAGGATCTCATGTGGTATACTTACTTTTGCATCATCATGATTGAATAGGCTAATCTACCCTGTAAATCATACTAATTCTTGTGAGATAATCGTTTGATTAAAGTTAGCATAGTTATTTAATGTTTAATGAATGTATGCAGGTTCACAGGTTCATGCTGGGCATCTTTCTTCTATGGATGGGGAAACCTTATATGCATGTACTTGTAAGGCTTTTTCTTGTTGATGCTTATCTGTAAAATACATAATATTTAAATTTTAACCATTTTCAGCTAGTTTTGTGATACTTATAACTGTGAATACGGATTTAGGTGTGCAAGTATCAGCAAGGAGTTCTTCTTGGCTTCAACGGTTGGCTTGTTTCTTTGGATAGGTTTGCCTTTCAAATCCTTTTGTTGCATGTTAGTATTATTAAGTGGGTATTCTTAAAATCATTATTGTGACTTCAAAAAACGTTGCTATTGTTTGTTAAAAGATGCTATTACATTGCTATTATGGCTGTTAATAAAGTACATTGCATTCATTGGTAAAAAGATTAAAGTATGTTGCTATTCGTTGCAATTTGCACTACATTTATCTTCAGTAATCAGTTTCCTTGCAGCAACTCGTCAAAACCAGAATTTTTTGATAGTCAGTTATGAAAACCTTTCTTTTTTCATGTCAGGTTTTGCACTATGGAATGACAGCAAGGCGTATGGATTCAGTTCCCCAGTGACATCTGTAAAGGTGCTGTTTTTGGGATCATAGAGGATAAAACATTCACACCCAAGTGAATAATGTGCACGTGCTTCAAATCTTGTGTGGAGATTTTTGGAAAAGTGGATGATGTATTTTGCCAATTTGCCATGGCATCAAAAGGCATAACATGCAAAATGTCTCTTCTCTGGCTCATAAGATGGCCACTGGTCTGAGTCAATCAAAGAACTCAGACCTGGCATACTGATTACTGATCTTCAAGGAGGAAGCATAGTGTAGATAGTTTTAGCATTAATACAATGTGTAAAGTTTATAGGGTTGTTATTCCACATGTAACCTTAACTCTTACTATGATCAATGTCAAGTTTTGGATACCAGTGTGTTCTGTTTCTTTACTTGGTGTTTATATATATATATATATATTTATATATTGAAATTTACCTCAAAAAGGACACTTGAACTTAAGCATAGGGTGTGATGTTAATACACTTCATTGACCACGTTAATGCACTTCTATTTTCTGATATTAATGCACTTCATTGACCACGTTAGTGTTACATTGATAGACTCTTTCTGCTTTTGTGAGTGTAGTCAATAAGCCTAACTGATATGATATACATCTGAATTTATTCTAATTGGCAACAGTTGCATTGCTTTATAGAGGTACCATTGGAACATTGTTGATGTTGATTGTTGCATTGCTTTCTAATTGGCAACGGTTGAAATTTTGACCAAAGGTGCTACATTTTGAGTATGATATTTTGACCAAAATTGAAATATAATTTATCACATTAGGACCAAATATTTTGAAAGGATGAGAAAGAAGAAAACAGATCAGTAAATATAATTTATGATATTTTAAACCTAAACCAGAATGGATTGTAAAATGATATTAGGGTAAATATGATATGTTGAAAGTTTATGAAGGCTATAGATAATATTTTATCTTAATGATAATTGGTAAATTTTTCATTAATTACACAAATGAATTATTGGTTACAAATAATACAAACTAACCTCGATGCTAATTAATCCCGAACAATGTCAATGCCATGGGGAGATGAGTTACATGGCAACATGTTTGTACATTACAATAAATATGCACTTAATATCTTGACTTTCAGTTTGGACCAAGCTGACCCATGATTTAACTATATATTAAATATTAGAGGGCGTTTAGGATTGCTTTTAAAATAACTTTTTGACTTTTAGCTTTTTAAAAAAGTTAAAAAATTCAAAAGATGTTTGGAAATTAAAAAAAGCTTTTGAAAATAACTTTTTGTCAACAAGAAAAAAAAACTTTTTAAAAGTCATCAAATTGTATCTTTTTGTGACTTTTGCTTTTTAAAAAGTATAAAACATTCAAAAGTTAAAAAATTTCATCCAAACATTTTTTAAAACTAACTTTTAACTTTTACTCCTTAAAAAACTTAAAAAAAAAAGAACTTTTATAAAAAAGAACTTTTAACTTTGAAAAAAAATCTCAAACACCACCTACTTAGATCAAGCTAGAGCTTTCACATGATGAAGATCAAGTGGGAGTCGGAGGCTTGAGCTTTTGAAAGGTTATGCCTGAGCTTTTTGTATTATTTTAGACATAAAAGTAAAATGATTTTATAATAGCTAATAATAATAAAATAGTTTTACTTATATACTAAATTCTTCCAAATTAATAAGTTTAAGTTCAACTGTTCAACCTTCAAAAATACTTCTACCTTTTTCTTGCGGCCAATCATAGAGCGCCACATCAGCCATGAGTTGCATCGGCCGGGAAAGTAAATGGAAGCGTAAAACCACTTGAGCAGAGGCCAGAGGCGGTACACAGCACACTGACACAGGGAGCAGGCACCGGCATGATCGATCGACGGTGAAGATTCCGATTTCGACTCCGATAATTTAGTATTATAAGAAATTAGATCTGGATGGGTTGGGGAAGGGCGATTTACGAAGGAGTCGTGGTGGTTGGTTCTCTTTCGCTGCTTGCCTGGGCGGGTCTCTGGTTTTTGAACCGGAGACTATACAAGGAGTACGAAGAAAAACGGGCGCTGGTTCAGATCATCTTCAGTGTTGTTTTCGCCTTCTCCTGCAACCTCTTCGAGCTTGTCCTTTTTGAGATCATCCCTATCCTCTCCAAAGAGTATGTTCATCTTTCTACCACTTTTTCTAGTTGTTTTTCATCTCCAGTTTATACAGTCTGTTATTTTATATGCTGCTTTTGTTGATGCATTTTCTTATTTGTCTACACAATGAAGAAAAAAGCTTCCCGAGGACGAATCCCCCAAATGTTAAAATGTGTGGTGGATAGACGATAGGAACAGCTTGAAATTGGAAGTTCCATTTATGTGTTTCATTTGATCATGAGTAGTGTCAGTTCATAACTGCAATAGTTCTAAACTTATTCAACAAGAAAATGTCCTTACAGAATGTTATTTCACTTGATCTTGAGGAAGTTAATTCCTTTGTTTAGGGTTACTTCCTAGTTTCCTCTTTGATATTCATTCAATGATATTCCAGTACTTACATAACTGGCAACATTTACAGTCTTGATTATGACTCTAATGGTGCTGCAGGTAAGACCACATTTTATAGAAAATCTGATATTTTTCTATTCCTTGTAGGGCGAGATGGATAAACTGGAAGGTGGATTTATTTTGCTTGATTACATTACTGGTTTTCATGTTGCCTTATTATCACTGTTACTTGATGCTTTGCAAAAGTGGTATGTATACTTAAGAACACATGTATATGCCCGATATTCTTAAGCAACTGCAACTGTGTTGATATCAGATCCACAAGTGTTATTCACTTAATCTTAATTATGTGTGTCAGGTGTGAGGAAGAGGCGAGCTGCAACTGGAGCTGTTTTATTCTTGTTTGCATTTCTGTATGCTTTTTGGCGATTGGGAATCCATTTTCCCATGCCTTCACCTGATAAAGGTTTAAATCTATGCTACTTGCTTTGATATTTCCCTTCACCACATTTCCATTTAGGGTTCTACCTATTGACATCTAATTGTAATGCATCTACTCAGGATTTTTCACCATTCCACAGCTTGTTAGTAGAATTGGAGTAATTGGTGTGACTGTCATGGCTGTCTTATCTGGTTTTGGAGCTGTGAATTTGCCATACAGTTATTTATCTCTCTTCATTAGGTAAGATGACAATGAAATTATAAGATTCCAATCAATGTACAAAGACAAAATTCTTTAAAAACTCATCAAGTGTGAAGTGTGAACCTACTTTCTGATATTATTATTTACTTCCTTCATTGTGGAAGAGAAATTGAAGAAATAGAAATCAAGGCTTTGGAAAGACAATTGATGCAGTCAATTGAGACAAGTATTGGAAAGAAAAAGAAAATCATTCTCAGCCAAATGGAAATGGAGCGAGTTCAAGGACAAGAAGAGGTTTGATTACCTTGCATCATCAATCATTCAAAGCTATTATCTGTATAAAGTACATCCCTCTTTAAATGAAATGTGATTTCTTAATGATAACCTGTTGTACTAAAATGTTTGTTGCAGAGTTATAAGGCAGGGTCCTTTTTCAAACGGATTGTTGGAACAGTTGTGCGTTCTGTGCAAGATGACCAAAAGGAACAAGGTTAGAATGAATCCCAATTTCCATCAGCAATGATATAGCCTCTCTTGAAAAATATTAACATCAAGGTGAATGTATTATTATTATTATTATTATTTTTTGTTGTTGAAGATATTAGAGGCATGGAATCAGAGGTACAAGCCTTAGAAGAGCTCTCAAAACAGCTTTTCTTGGAAATCTATGAGCTACGCCAAGCTAAGGTATTTTTTTAATTGTTATAATTCCCTTTTCTAATTACTTATATTTGTACCTTGCAATTATCATTTTTCTCCTTTTTGTTTTTTTGGGTACTTGAGTTTATAATATCTTAAATCTTATTTGGCAACACTATTAGGAAGCTGCTGCATATTCTCGCACATGGAAGGGTCATTTGCAAAACCTACTTGGCTATGCATGCTCAGTATACTGTGTGTATAAAATGATAAAGGTATCAATACATGCACTCTAAGGACATGGTGTATAACTATATATGCACATAGTTTTACATCACTAACTTGTATAAAGTTTATGTGTGTCATCTGATTGTTCCAATTGTTTTTTTGCAGTCTTTGCAAAGTGTTGTATTCAAGGAGGTGCATTGTTTTTATCCTATTACTTCTTTTAATAAAGACTTTGTAATTTGTATTACATTTTCTGTTTTGGTATTCATCTAGTAAGGTTCTCTTCTATTTCACAGGCTGGATCAGTTGATCCTGTGACTAGGACAATCAGCATATTCTTGCAGTTTTTCGACATAGGCATTGATGCAGCATTGTTGTCACAGGTTCTTATTATTATAAATAATAATTACTAAAACAAAATCATGATTCTTTAAATCTAACATGTCTTGTAACAAAACAGTATATATCCCTCTTATTCATCGGAATGCTGGTTGTGATATCTGTTCGTGGATTCTTGAATAATCTAATGAAGGTAACCCTAGTTCCTCATTTTTTCCGTTTTATTCCTAGCCTTGAAATTGTTTTTTAAGTTGTTTTTTTTTTTTTTTTTATTGTATATGCAGTTCTTCTTTGCAGTTTCTCGAGTTGGTAGTGGATCTTCAAGCAATGTTGTGCTTTTCCTATCTGAAATCATGGGGATGTATTTTGTATCTTCTATTCTTCTGATTAGAAAAAGCCTAGCAAATGAATACAGGTATCAAAATTCAAAATACATTTGGTAATGTCAACCCATTTATTATTGATAATGAAATGAAATTCTTTTTTTATAAATTTTACAGAGTAATCATTACAGATGTTTTGGGTGGAGACATTCAGTTTGATTTCTACCATCGATGGTTTGATGCAATTTTTGTGGCAAGTGCTTTCTTGTCTCTGCTTTTGCTCTCTGCACATTACACATCGCGTCAAGCTGAGAAACACCCGATCGATTGATTGAATTTGTAAACTGAAAAAAAAAGCGTGCATTAAATGTGTTGTAGTTGATAACACGATTGTCATCTATTATGTTTTTGCACCAACCTCAAAAGAAATATATACAAACAAAACAATAGATACATTTGTTATGGTTTAGTCTCGATCAGTTTTGTACCATGATTAATGGAGGATGACTTGAGAGTTTGTTTACCTTAGGTTATAATGTTATTGAATTGTGTTAGTTGTTTCATCCTGGTGGTGTTTGCCAACGGTTTTTTTTTTTGGGTATGAGGATGATTGCTTCAATCGTTAACCGCTTTGACACGAAACAAAATGAATTTTCTGAAAGTCTTAAGACGATGTAACCTAACTTGTTCTAGGTCATGAACCAAAATGCTTTTCATGGGCATAACTCTTTTTAAAAATAACATTATCAATGTCCTCATATTTAGCCTTGGCCTAGACAATTTTACTTGAGTTTTTTTTTTATACAAGAATATCATTTTTATCATTTTATATCAATTTATTGATTACTAACCTTAACATAGCAACAAAACATATAACATCATGACATTTATTATAACTTATTATTCAATTTTGATATTTCATTGAATACCCCTAGATCTTGATTTAATTGAGTACTATTGGGAAACGATTGTGTTGAACTCAAACTGAGGAATTAGTAAACTTTTTGAAAGAAAATAGTTTTTCTAAAAATGTTTTTACTAAGAAAAGGGGTGTGACGTGTGCAATCAATCGATCCCAAGTAAGTATTTCCCAAAATACTCATACATGTGTTATGCTTATTGTTTTAGTGTGTATATATATATACACATATATATATATATATATATATATATATATATATATATATATATATATATATATATATATATATATATATAAAAGAATCACATGCTAAACTAGAGCTAATGATTTGCTCAAGATTACATAATAGAATGCTAAGACAGATGCATGTGCATGTCTGTTGATTAAGCTTTTGGAACAACATGTGATAACCATCAAATTCTGGTCAATTCAAAGTCAAATAAAGTCAACAAGTCAAACCGGTCAGCTCAACTGACCCTTGTGTACTTGGACTTACGTTCAGTATTTACTAAACAACCCACTATTCTAATAAGAGAACATAAATCGAAAAGTACGTACAACTAGATCTCTTTAACCTAAAAATTGTAGTACGTGGCGAGCCAAACCGATAAAACAATGATGCATACTCATCGGGAGGGTGTAAGATCCTTAAACGAGGCTTAACAGGGTTTACAAACCATGCATTTCGATGCCGGACACTCACAACTGTCCCACACGGAACCTCTCTCAATTGTTTTCACTCTATCTCTCTCTATGTCAAATCTCTCCCTAAGCTCTCCAAGTATGTGAAATCTCCCTCTAATATCTCTCTGTATTAGAAATCTTTCCAAGAATGTCAAATCTCTCCCAAATCTCTCCAAGTATGTGAAACCTCTCTCAAATATCTCCTTGTATGAGAAATCTCTCCAAGAATGTCAAATCCTTCCCAAATCTCTCCAAGTGTGAGAAATCTCTCTAAAAAGTTTCCCTTAACTTTTTGGAATCATTCGGGTCATTCCGACCCTTAACCGGGTCAAAAACGGCTCAAAACGGGGCGAAAACGAGAAAAATAGGCTTTAGGAACCGAAACCAAGAGAGAAGCTTCTTAGGACCCGAAAGTCCTCTTAGGGACTGAGAACAAGAGGAACCGAAACCTCCTGAGCCGAAGGTCCTCTCAGGGCCGAACCTCGCCCAGGAGGAATCGAAACCGAGAGTAAGAACCGAAACCGAAAGTAAGAACCGAACCCGAGAGCAAGGAACCGAAAGTACTGTTCACCCGAACCGGAGGTACTGTTCACCCGAACCGAAAGTACTGTTCACTACTGTTCACTACAGTTCGCTCGGTTCTGACCTTCTCGCCTTTTATCGCCGAACCGAGCCTCGGTCTCTGATCTCTATTCTCTCGCTCGGTCTCTGATCTCCGCTCCTCGCCTCTCTGTCTCTTCCCTTCTCTCGCTCTGTCTCGCGTCTCTCTGTTCTCTCCTTTCCCCTCTCGGTTCCTTCCCTCTTCCTTCTTCCCTCTCGGTTCTGCCTCCCTCTCTCTCTCGGTTCAGCACCAGAAGGCCGAGCCTCGGCCAGATTTCGCATATTTGCCACTTTTAGCCCATTTTTGATATTTTTAACATTTTAAGCCCGTTTTTCATGATTTTAAAGCAGGATTTTCTCCAGAAATTATATTTTAACATTATAAACTCTAAATATTCATAATTTAAACATATTTTGATGAAAATCATTATTTAAATAATAAAAATCAAATGGGTGAATTATTAAAGGTGGAGTGTTGACTTTGCCTTATCCAATGTCACAAGCAACCACCCCACACCCACTCTTTGACTAACCACACCTCTCCACCTTACCTAGGTCACATCAATGTCTTTTCCACTCAATTATCCCTCTTTCCCACGTTTTTGAGGGCTGATTATTCATCCTCTCTCCTCACTTCTCTCATTTGCTCTCATTTCACAAGAAGATCAAACTCTTTCCTCTCTCACTTTCTCTCCCTAGAAATTCGAGATTCAAGGGCTGATCTTGAGTTTTTCCTCCACATTTGGTAAGCATAATCCATTCTCTTTATGATTATCTCATTTATTTCCACTCAAATCATGGATATCTTAGACAAACTCTCTCATAATTGTGTTAGATCTTCGAATCTTCAAGTGATTCTTCAAGTGTTCTTGGGTTGAACACTTTCCTTCTTCAACACTTACCTACTGAAATCACTCAAGGTGAGTTCATACCCCTACATTTTCATGTTTTCTCAAGTTTTCAGGGGGGGAATACAAGTTAAAACACTAGGAACATAACTAAATTTTTCTAACAGCCTTCATCAGAAAAGTTCAACTCCATTCACGGACTGTTTTGGGCATCTTAAACATTTTTGTTTTCAAAACTGTACAAGGTGCAAATAGTTCAAGTTTTTAGCTTTAAAATGGCTACTTGCACATCTCCATACGATTTTTCTACAATTTATGGTGATTTTTACAAAACTGCCTATCATTTCAAACAACAATCCGGACCAGTCTGTGATTATGGAATTTTTCACCCAAGTTAGAGATCATTATAAATTGTGATAAAAATTATGAGCAAACTAGACACATTTTGTGAACTCTCAGAATTTACGGATCCAGTTTTCGACTTCGTATGATTTTTCTATGATTTTTCCAAAACAGGGCAGAATTGCTAAATTTTGCCAACAACATGTAAATATCATAACACTTTGTATTATGTTGAGCAAAGTGTATAATCATAAGTTTTAGTATTTGAATGTGTTTCCTTATTAGGTTATCATTATGAACTGAAACTAAGACATTCATATTAAATATTATTCATTCATTTTGGAACACGTATTATTAAACTATAAAAAGTATAGTTTGATAAATTCACAACACTAATACATTTCCATAAAAGAATTCATACATATTACATACATTTTAGATAAACTATAATAGGTATAGTTTATGATACATCACTCTACGCACTCGTACAAGAAGGGTACATTCATACAAGAAATATTTATATTCACACACATTTCACGTAAACTTGTTATCCTGTATTGTGAGTTTCTCTATTTTTCTTTCTCTCTCTCTCTCTCTCCCCATACGTCCGAGTGCGGGATATAATTCCTGGTAGTTATAATCAGAATCTCCTTGAGGGAGAACGTGATACTTGTATATAGATCTATATTGGGATTGACACCCCACACCTTGCTGCTAGCTACAGTTGGACCTGCAGGTCTACGGGTGACAAATGTCATTTTATTTTTCGCGACACTAAGAACGTCGTGGCAGGTTCACATAGTCATAGTATGATTATAACGGCTCACATAGGGAACAATCCATAAGTTTACGGGATTTTATTTATAAAACCTAAATGAGTTTTATGTCGATTTAAAATCACCTTTTATCTCTATGGGTACAAATACAAAGTGTCGGGTCTCTATACAAAGTTATTATGATATTAAAACTATACTCCCTCTAGAATTGTTAGACTTCAACTATAGTCGTTGAGCGTATATGTTTGAGTCATATAAGAATTTAGTCTTGATTGGCCTAGAATTGGTGGTGCCCGCCTCATCTCCTGTTCCTCGTTGGGTTGTGGACCTGGGGCAGACCCACTATATTCAACGTTTTATCTAAGTTAAACCTTATATAACTTTTATATGTTGGACGATTATAGAGGAACTCTACGGATTACTCTAGGGTTCATTAATGCATCATATAGGATTATTTCTATTCATACTTAACTAAGAAAATATCGGATTTTCTGGAAATCAAACTATATCGATTTTACAAGGAAAAACGGTTTCTACTTCAAACAAAACTCTTATGAACTCACCAACCTTTGTGTTGACACTTTTTAAAACTACTTGTATTCTCAGGAAATCAGTGAAACAGGAAAACTTCATCGCTTTGAGGATGGGACGTTAAACCGTCAACAATTTATTTTGTCATCATAATGTAATTGCTTTTGAAACATATAAACATATACTTTGGTGTAACTTTTGCAAATATATATATATATATATATATATATATATATATATATATATATATATATATATATATATATATATATATATATATGGTGGTTGTTTTTACTTTGAGCACTATTATACACGTTGTTGTGATACTGTACATGAAGTCCTCCACCCCCAGACGTTTCCGCCATCCTTGGTTTGGGGGTGTGACACAACATGTTAGTATGGATTTTAGACGTTGGATAAAATAGCCTAATTTGTGGTGCTTTGTAGCTTAGGAGGAATTGGATGCTATGATAGATTTGGAATCTAGGTTGGTGGAATTAATTGCTAAGTGTATGCTTTAAAAATTATATACGATTAGGATCATATAACCCTAGAAGGACTGATTTGGCCTTATTTCCTCTTTCTTGTTTGGTTGTGGGCTTAAGGTAGAATCATTCATTAGACAGACTATGTAGTCCTGTTTTGTGTATAATTTGCATGCATAAAGCAACCGATAATGTTGGTAGAAGTTCCTAGCATCACAAAAGCAACTTAGTTGGATGATGCTTTTTTATGTTTTATAGCCTATAGAGTGTTATTGTCCGAATGTTGCTTGTTTTGTGTTTTATGGGACCCATATTGATGTGAGATAACTATTAAATGAATATGTTAAGTTACATGCTACAAATGTTAAATAATCCTAAAATGGTTGATTTGGCCCTATTACACAACTCATGTTTGAGTCTAACGTTGTAGGGTTGGGTCTTTTATTCGAAAGATTATTTAAGTTTTGTTGCATGTAATTGTACTCATGAAGTAGTTAACTGATATTAGTAGGGTTCTTCAGCAGCTGATGGCAGGGTGAGGTGAGAATTTTCGGAGAGACTAGCAAGTGCCTTATAGGAATTGGTGCGATGTTTAGTAGTGAGTATTTGTTGAGAGCGGGTATATGTGATTGGATCGGACGGTAGTAGACATGAGTAATTACTTAGAGGATCTGGAACGATTCTTAAGGAAAAGTACGGATAGGTGTGAAATGTAGTATTGAGACTGTACTATTGAAACACATGATTCGTACTCGAATCAAAGGAGGTGAATTGGGAACAATAACTTTTTTTTGCCTCTAATGTACCTTGATTATGAAAATGATGGCTCTTGTATTTATGAATGATTCTCACGATGAATTGATGTTTGGGGATTTGAAACGAGGTGTGGGGTAGTCCATCTGTTCTAGATAGAGAATCGGTGCTATGAATGGGCTACCTAAATTATTACTTGTGCATCTACATGGGATTCTTGATGTTAAAGGCGGTTATGATGGGAAGTTTCCGAGGTCTCCATTTGAGATTCGAAATCACTTTGAGTTTTTTTTTTTGGTTTTTCTCTGGAAGATCATCTTGCGTTGCGTTACACATTCTAAGAGTCAAGCATGGTATGTACCTAGTTGAGCCAATTTGAGTTATGATGTGTTTTCAATGCCAGTTAGTGGTAGTTTCAACCCTAAGTGTGTGTGTGGGGGGGGGGTAGGTATTCTGCTTGGAGGATCATCGAGTTGTTCGAGTTTATAGTTTTGGAATAATGAGTCACAAGAATATGCGGTTTAGGTTGCGAGACTTTTGTTCAAGATTTGGTCGAGGAAAGGGTATAGGGCAAGTTGTCATCAAATGTATGTGCTTAGGAATGTGTGGTTGTCTCCACGATAGGAAGGTGTTTGATAAGGAGCTCATTGTATCTAATGGTTTCTTTCAGGATCGTCGATGTTTAGGTCACATGGCATTTAGGTAGCTCAGGTTGAGTATCCCTTGTTGATGGATTTGTTAGCTCGCTATATAGATTATTATCTATAATCTAGGATGGGCAGTTGATGAGCTGTCATTCAACTTCAGAGTTTGGTATGTGTAGTTCCACATGGGATTTGTTCAGTAGTGTATTGGATCAATGGATTAGTTGTCAATGCATTCTTGATCGTGGGCCATTTCGTTCATCATCAAGGGCTGAGGTTTTTTGAAAGTTTTGAGTTGTATCAGTGGAAGTTCAAGGGATGTGTCAACCTATCATCAAAATATGTACACTGTAACTTTTGGTTCATGGGTATGGGTACACTCAATTGTTGGTTATGGGAGTATTTTTCATAGTAGGCTCGGGTTTGCCAGCTGTCCTTGGTTATTAGTAGTTCAAACGTTGGAGCGGTATTTTTTACTTTTTCAGGTGTGGCTTTGGATCAACGCAGAATCCAATTTTGGCATGTCGTGTCGATAGGGTTGATATTTGAATTGAACCGATCAGGGTTGTAGCAACATTTATGGATAACTTTGGAAGTTTTATCAAGCTAGTTACGTGTTGGTGGAATCTGTTCAATATCAGTCAAAGGGTAAGACCTTGTTTCATACATTTATGAGAACATTTATGTTAAAGATTGAGGTTCGTCATTTTGTTAGATCTACTGGTATTTCACCATTTGGTTAAGGCTGTGAAGAAAAGGAATGTAATAGCTCCAAGGTTGGTTTTGGGTTCTCTTGTGGTGTGTATTGTAGTAAGTTCATTAGATATTGTCGGGAGGGTGTATATGGATAATGAGCACTTGGTTTGAATTATATGCATGGTTATTTTGGGTTATAGACTTTGAGTAGGAACAAGAGTACATCAACCTATGTCATTCTCTGGTTGTTTGTGACCATGTTTTCATCTGATTTTACATTGGTAGCAGCTTGTTCTGTGAAATGAATTGTGCATTATCGAATAGTATGGCTCTTGTGGTATTTGGTTAGTATTGAGAGGGATGTTGATTGGGTTCCTGTAAGTCGGTGGGTTGATGGTTGTGTATATTTAGGCCCTTGTGGTGTTGGTTATGAGTCTTTAAGCTATTGATGGAATGACGACAAGATCGGCGTACTACCGTGAGCCTATCATTTTCTTGGTTAGAAGGTGTCACAATGTATTGTGAACCAAAGACTGTATGATTCATATGGTTGGGATCCAATAGTTATTTGATTGGTACTATTAGGTCTCAGATTGTTAGTCTTATTGGCATGTTCGGGTGTTAGTGCATTGATTGGGAGTCAGGTGACTCACTGATCAACCGGTTTGGATCATGGGGATAGTAAAACTTTTCTGGTAGTATTAGTTGTGCATCAGAAGTCTATTGTTGAATGTTTGCATTATGAACCCCATTTTCTTTGGGAGCTTGGTTACCAATGTTGGGTATCAGTTCTGAATCTCGAGTTATGGAGTTAGTTGTAAATATCTCAAGTGTTTTGTCAGGTGGATATACACCTAAGATGATGCGGGATTTGGATGTAACGTGAGAATTCTTGGATTAACCATCCTTATGCTCCGGGGAAGGGGGTTTGCGGGTTGGTGATGACTTGTCAGAAAGTCAAGAGTATATTAAATGTTTTTGGGCATAATTTCCATATTTAGGATTGAGTGAAATTCATGATCAGGATTTTTGAGTATTCTTTCTGCATGGTTTGTTGTTGTTCCTAGTCAGGGAACTAGGGGTAGGTTCGACGATTGGATGATCGGCAGTCTTAGGGTAATGTTTTTGAAGTTTAGATTGATGGGTTCCCAATTTCGGGGAGTATAGCGATGAACTTGGTTTGTGGTTGAAGTTATGAGAGCTCTTGGTTTGAGTGGTTTTCTCTGGAAGTTGGTTCATACAGTTAGGGAGAGAAAGATAGTTGTTGTGGTTGAGTATTTTCAAATTATTGGGTTGTTTGTTGGCAGTTGTGGGTTTCTGAGTGGCCTATCGAGTTTTCTTTATAAGATGCCTAGATTTAGAAATGGTTAGAGTGAGCTTATGAAATATGTTTCCGTTGCTTCAAAGATCCTAACCAAGAGGGATTTCGAGGACGAAATCCAGTTTAAGTGGGGAAGAGTTGTAACATCCTATTTCAAGAAGTTTCTTATTTCAGGATTGTAGGCAATAAATGGATCAATTAAAGGCCTTGAGCTTCAATGGGATACGATTTAGACCCTATTGGATGTTGATACTATTGGTTATGTGATCCAATCCCTTGGTTTGTGTTTTGGAGTCAAAGGGTAAAGTAGGAAAAATGATGTTTCAGACTTCTTTCATGAATTAAGGATTTTAGTTCGATATGTTTTAAATCAAAAGTAATTAGATAGGATTATGGGGCTCTTCAATACCTTTCTGTGCATATAAAGAATGCCGAAAACGTAGTTGAAACAAAAAAGTTATGGTTGTTTGAAGTTGAAGTGGAAATTAGGGATTTCTGGGTTACGCAGGGCGTAATGGGTTTTAATGAATTACGCAGGGTGTAATCTTTGATTACGCAAGGCATAATCTGGGCAGAACAAAACCCTAAATCTTCGGTTTTGAGCCTTATTTAAGGTCTCTAACTTATGGGAAACCCTCTCATTACCAACCTCTATCACCTAAGATCATTCCTTGAAAACCCTTAGCCTCCTCTTACTTGTTTTTTAGCCTTGGCATCATGTATGAGCTTATTTCTCCATTACAAGGTTGTGTGACATCCCCTTTTTCACGGCCAGAAAAGACCGATTTTGTTTATTCTTTATAAAAATCAGAGTGCCTCTTTTAATAAAAATATTGCGGAATTTGTTCCCATTAAAATATGATAAATATCTTATCAAAACATTTCCGAAGAAAAGTATTTGTATTCATTTTAAAAAATTTGGGATGTCATCGTCAATATAGAAACATAAGCATCAACAGAACTTACATTCATTATCACTAGTGATTTATATCTCCTTAATCTCTCAGTGTAATGTGACTTCATATCATCACTTGTGATATAAATAAACTGAGTGGGTCAGGTTGGGAAACATGGTGAGTACATAGGGTTTTCAACCTACAATAATATAATTGTTATGTTTAATCATCAAATAGTTAACCCAATTACCCATCCCCATTATCTTCTTTACTCTTAAGGATTTACCCTAAGAATCAGCTATTCCTCGTTCATTTATTCCTAAGGATCATCCTAAGGAATCGGCATGAAGTCCATCGTTGTCACGGTTTACAAAAACAGACACTAAGTTTGCATAGTCGCCAGGGCTTAGGCACCAAGTATGCATGGTCACCAGGGTTTAGGCATCAAGTCTGCATGATCGGCAAGGTTTAGAGTATACCGGGTGAACACATCATTCAGTGGTTGTCATCCATACTTTGCTAGATGACGGGGCCATCATTTGGGAACAAGGCTTCTCACATCGTCCACCTCTCACCCTTACCTTATGGTCTGTATCACCTCTCAACTCATCATCCAACTCATATTTCATCTACCCATGTTTTAACCAACATATTATGTAGATATAAATACATATACAATTTAAATCATATAAAATTTGTATAAAATCGTTCATCTAGCATAGATAGCAATTATACATATAATATGCACACATAGTACGTAGTTCATATAAAATACTTCCTATATATGTGTAAGATGAAAGGGACCATGCACTCACCTATCAAGGTGGTGATTCCGAACTTAGACAACGCTTCGTTACTCTTGAAACAATTTCCTTCGTCAAAACCTAGTATCATTACCACTAGGGTTTAGTTTATCATTCACACAGACTAATTAATAGTCTAACTATTATTACTATTATATAAGCATTAAACAATACTTATATAACCCATAATACTAGCCCAAGTACTTATTATAAGTTCCAAATAATGTTATTATAATTAAATCGAATCTATATTAAAAATAGTGCAGGCGTAGCTAACTTACAACGGGTTTTATAGAAAACCGGGCTTCGCTTGGAGCAGTGTTTCCGAACTGAAAGACCCTTTATCTCGGGACTCCAAGAGCCTTGGGGTTTGTTCGGGTGCTAGGGGGGTCACATAGGCTTTAGGGGGGGGATTAGAGAGAGAGTGTGTGTAGAGAGAGAGAGAAGACTTGAAATTGTGAGGAAAAAAGGTTGCACCTCGCATCCTTATATAGCCCTGGAACCTCAGTTATGCTGGGCGTAATTCTGAGGTACGCTGTGACAACCCGAAATTTCCATTGTACGAACATTATCTATTCAATAGAAGCTAGTCCAGTTTCTGTAAATTTCAGACTTGTCCGAACAAGTTTGTGTACATTAGGGTTTACGTTTCTGGACGTATCAGGAGAGTGGATGCTCCTGTAATTGTGAAACTTGAACATTTTAAGTTTCATAATGTTATAGTCCGACTTCTGGAATAAAAATATTTTCTGTCAAAATATTCCAGGACTATAAATAGATTTCTGAATTTAATTAATTCATTATTTACAATTCCAACTAGAGAAAAGCCAATTCTCTCTGACGGATCTTCGGGTTTTCATCCCGGATTGTGAGTCTACTTTCCTAAAAGTGTTTTAATACTTGTTATATGCTTTATAACATCATTTATATGTCTAAACTGCAAGATCCGAGATTTACCGCCCAAGAACGTTCTTGGGGAGTAAACTCCAAAACGGAGCCTAAAGGCTTCCTAGTCCCGATTCCTTGTTAGACAACTTGTTTAGGGGTTAGTGTATAAACATTTGGGACTAAAAAGCAACCAAGAAACACAAGTTATTGGAGTTTACGGCCAAGGAACTTTCTTGGGCCGTAAACCCCTTTTTAAGGGACATAAATGCCCTAACTTGCCTCCTTGAGCCTAAGGACTTTAACCACTAATGCTTGTGACTATTTTGGACACCAAAACACTTCAAGATCTTAGGGTTTTAGGAGTTTACGGCCAAGGAAAGATCTTGGGCCGTAAACCCCTTTTTCTTGTGTTAAACATGCCACAAACACCCCTAAGGCCTTAAGACAATTTAGCTTGAACACATGGGACTTGAATGGGGATCAAAGGACTTCGTAATCACTCCTTAAAAGGAGTTTACGGCCAAGGAACATATCTTGGGCCGTAAACTCCAAGTGATGACCTAAATGTGTGCATCTTGTCCCTATTAGCCTTAGATAAAATCATGGAAGCCATCCTTGATGTGCAAGTGCCTCAAATGAATTAAAAGCCATCACCCATAGGAGTTTACGGCCGTAAACTCTTGGGTATATGGACTATAGGCCGTAAACTCCCCTATGGAGCATTCTAGGGCCTTAAACTACTTCATGTATTATTCCAACAAAGCTAGAAGTGTTCTTGGATCAAGATAACACTTTAAAACACCCAAAACCACCATGTGAGGAGTTCACGACCATAAACCCATGAGTTTATGGCCGTAAACTCCAAAGGGTGGGGTTTGTTGGGTGGTGAACTCTTATGCAAGGCCATTTGATGTTTCAAACCCTTTTGCCTTGTCCCGTATCAACTTAGATGCAACCATTAGGACCTATAACACTTATACAAAGTGTATACATGTTCCTAATTGTGTTAACTTACTTTGTTAAGTTATTATGTGGCTAATTAGTTATATATATGCTTATTATATGATAACTAGGCTCGAACGTGTGAACAAGTCTCCGTTTGACACTTAGCACGGTACCCGATACATCAATTCAATCTACTCACCACAAGTGAGTTTATACCCCTTTAATCAACCTTTGAAATACTTTTAAATGTTTTAAATACTTTATGGGGGGGGGGGGGGGGAATACAAGTCAAATACTTATAGTTATTACATCAATCACATGTGATTGCATTAATCACATGTGATTAATAACTAGAAAACCAATGATTTTATCACTGTTCAACTGTTTATCAAACTGTTTCACTTCAAATGTTTTACAAACTCTTTTTACTTATCAAATGCTTTTATTAAACTTTGTCTTATTTCTTATAAATTGCATGCCCATATATGTATATATATAAGTAATGTTTAAAGGGCTTAGGAAGGCCATCCGCCCTATTTCCTTTTCGCGCACTGAGATGTGGTCTGGTGGGATTTCGGGTGACCATCCGAAGGTCGTTTCAACATTAGTTATATATCATATATACATGTATAGACATAAAAGTACTTCCATATTCATATTTATCAGTACATCAATAGTTAGTTACCATCGGGGTAACACAATACATATACATATACTAGAAACAATACATATACAATGATGCTAGAAACAATACATATACATATACATATACTAGAAACAATACATATACAATGATGCTAGAAACAATACATATACATATACTAGAAACAATACATATACAATGATGCTAGAAACAATACATATACATATACTAGAAACAATACATATACAATGATGCTAGAAACAGTACATATACAATGATGCTAGAAACAATACATATACAACTATACTAGAACGAGAAACAGTACATATACATGAATACTTTATTATTGTGATTTAAATCGGAGCATGACTTAACTGTCATGGCTCGAGTTGTAGCCAGAATTCTCTTGAAGGGAGAGCGTGAGTTTGCGTATAGATCTATACTGGATTGACAATCCTACACCTTGCTGCTAGCTATAGCCGGACCTGCAGGTCTGCGGGTGCCAAACGTCATTCCGTTATTACGACCATTCATTTGTCGTTGTTACTAGTCGATAGTATGGTGCAATTTATCACGTAATGCCTTAATATAAATCCGGTTTAAGGTAGTTAGTACAACAGTAGTTCTTATAATACAAGGCTACAGTACTACAATAATTTACCCATTACATATTTTTAGTGATAACCTCACTTAAACGTTTATGTACAAACTATATTTTGTTAAATGATAGTTACATTTGGGAAATTACACACTTTTACATCAAACGAGCATACAAAACAGTTAAGCCTTGGTAGAAGGCTACTTTAATAGAAAATATAGGTTTTTCTGAGGGATTCAAACTTTTACAAACAATTGCAAACCTTTACATACATTTTACAAACTTATACTTTATACACGTTCAAACATTTTTGAATGACAAATACCGACACTAAAATACTTATGAACTCACCAGCTTAATGCTGATAAACTCTTTCAAAATAACTTGTATTCTCAGGTCATCAGTAGACAGGTACCGAGGCCAGCTTTTGAGAAGATGGAGCGCATTCAAGACTCATCTTATTATTTTGATATACGTTATTTTTGGTGTCTATAATGTACAGAACACACTTGTATTAAAATTATATATTTAATGCAATGGATGATGTTGTTTGCTTATTTACATTTACTGTGTTGTGATACTTACATGATGTCCTCCGCCCCAGAACGTTTCCGCCGTTCTTGGGTTTGGGGTGTGACAGATTGGTATCAGAGCATTGTTTATAGTGAATCAAGTGTATCAACCCATAAAAGATATACTAAACTATAAACCCATTTGGGATTAAAACACTCTGACCAAGAGTCTATACTTAAAATACTAAAATATTTAATTAAGTATACTAGTCTACATTCATACTAAAACCAGTGTCACAACGACAAGAACAAAAGTATTACGATTGTTAAATATCACAGGTAAGCTCGGGGATATATGGTCAGTCCTGGGAATGGCATAGCCTGATCAACTATGCTGGTCCGAGGAGTGATTAGCATATGCCCTAGAATGGTTGTGATGTGTTAACAAGTCTAAAAACTTACCAACAATACCACAAGAAGATTCAATAGAACCTAAACTTAAAATACTATAGGTGTATTTTGTACTACCAACTACTTGTATACTATATCTTTATACCTCTCTTCTCGCGTAGATTTAAATGGCTGGATTCCATCACGGCGACCCGTACTTTCCAAATGAAGGCAACGCAGGATGGCTCGAAGCAGAGTCTGATGATGAACACCCAATCCCGTTGGATGATCATCAAGCTGAAGGTTTCTCAGATGGATCAGACTCTGAGCCCGAAGTCAACAACCTACCTCCAGTAGGTCAAGCCCCGAACAACAACCCTCGACCAACTTTTCTAGGTCCCACTCCCTTGTTGGTAGATAACTTGAATCGCTGGAGTGACGAACAGGGTCAACCCTTACCATACTTTAGGGACCGAACCTTTTACAACGTCAGCGATGGCGGCTCTACTGATCGAGCTCTACCTGTCCTTATCCGTAGAATAGCTCGTAATGTCGAGCAAAGTCGAGCAGCCATCGACCGGGTCGTGGAGATTGATGCCAACTCTGGTGTCAATACTGTTGGATTAATGTCTAAGTCCATAACTATAATTGGTAAGACTTGACCCGACCCGGCATGGTCCATTTGGGTTGCATGGCATCATGCACTTGGATAGACTATAATGAGAGAAATAAGACACTTACGGTTATTAATATATTATAAGTTCTAGTATATTAATAATAAGAATAATGAGATTATTTAATTAGTATTGATCAAGAATTAATCTAGAATTAATTAAGTGATCAAAAGAAGACTAATTAAATATATGGGTTGATTGTGTAAATCATTCATTCTTATATATGTGGGCTTGTGATCCAAGATTCCTTATGTTGGACTAAGTCCATGGGGTGACCCATGGATACTCCATGGAGGTTAAAATCCATGGAGCATAAGGAATGGGTAAAGTCATGAGTTACATGGTGTAACCCTAATAGCCACCATATAAAAGAAACCCATGGCTCAAGAAATCGTTACTAACACAATGTGTATGTATGAGGGCTACACGATTTCATGAAGTGTTCTAATTTCTCTCTAAGTTATTCCAAGTGTATTTGGTGTTGTGTGAACCATTTGAGGTGTCACACTTGGGGCACTAAGCACTCAAGCTTCATGAAGACAAGCACCATTAAAGAGGTATGTATTCTATCTTGCTATATTGATATTTTGTATGCTACATTAGGATAATACCTTGGATGTTCATATTTGCATGTATAATAGAGAAAAACATAGATCCAAGGTATTTAGGGTTGCATGTACACTTAGGAGTGTTAGAATGCTCATAACCCAACAGTGGTATCAGAGCCAGGTTTGTTTTCTTGTTATACCTGCAATAGAAGCTGAAAAATCGAAATTGATGCTGTCAGCCCAGCAGACTCGCCGAGTCCATGAAGGGACTCGACGAGTCCAAGGCAAAATGCATCCAACTTGCCGAGTTGTGTTCATGCACTCGACGAGTTGGACCCCAGACAGCATACTTTCGAGGTTTTTGGCTAGAAATGGACTAGGAACATTACCCTAAGTTGTTTTTGAACTTATAAACTTGTTTTTTGATGTGGTAATGTTCATGCTAATCCATTTTCAAAGATAATTGTCAATAGATTCATGTTTTGTATTAGTTTAAAGGTTAGACTAATTACATGAAAAAGTTTGATTTGAATTATCTTGTTCTTATGAGTTTCTTAGATTAATAGAAAAGTTAATTGAAATAGTTATTTTCAATCCATTTTAATCTAAGAGTTGAGTACAAAATGTGTTTGTGTAACTTATCCTCAAGTTACATGAAGAGTCACATTAAAGACTCATAAAACTCATAAAGTTGGCAAAGGTTACAAAAATGAAGAGTCTAGTTCTTTTTAATTGGAGTTATGACTCCATAATTTGTCCTCAAGTTATGGAGGACCAAGAGTCTCTTTATTAAATAAATAAATAAAAAATAATGTAACCTTAATTAATTTCATAAGTTATAAAATAAAGAAAAAGTTAATTCTTTATTAGTTTAAAGTCTTCCATAATTTGTCCTCAAGTTATGGAACTTGAAGAGTTTTTGGATTAAAACTACTTTAAACACATAAGTTATGGAATTAATTAGTTTTGAATAGTTTCAAAACTTGCCCTCAAGTTTCGGAATTTGTAAAGTTTTCTCTTATGAATACTTTAATTCCAAGTTAGCCCTTAGAATTTTAAAAGTTAAAATTCAACCCTTATACTTTATAATATTATAAGTCAATAATATATATATGTATAAGAGTAAAGTCGGTCTTACCGCTAGTACGCCTCATTCACGAAGCCGGTCTATAAGGTGGGTATAAGGTTGTTGCCTATAAAATGGCAACTTAATGGGTGTCCACTCTCACCCACTGCTTGCTTGACTGGTGGAGGGTCATTAGCCGAACGGGTTTGACATGACTATAATTCTCCCTTCATTAAAAGTATTAATGATAAATACTAAGTAACTAAACTCTAAATAATACCCAATCTTAGTTACTTAGGAAAATGTGAATAAGGTGCTAATCCATGAAATTACACTTTGCACTTTGTTTAAGTCGGTTAGTGGAGCGTGTGTGGTTAACCGGCACACTAACTCGTATTTAACAAGGTAGGCAAAGGGTAACTTAATGTTTATCATAGTATCGATGGAGCGTGTGTGGTTAACCGGCACGTAGATTGAGGGGTAAACACTTAAGGGTACCAAGTAATTTGCATGGTTACTTCACACCTTGTTTTGTGATCCTCGGCATCACAGTCACAAAACCTGAAGGGCACACTCGAGATTGAAACATGCCATTGAACAATTCAATGAATCTCAAAAGATCTAGGAGTTTCAAAACCAATTAAAACCTAATAATACATTTCGTTTATCTTGGTGGAAATTGGTGAATCGTCATTCACCTACCTTCAAATTGTTTTATAGCTTGGATTACGGCATACCTCTTCTAAGTTATAAAATAGCCTGTTGGGTCCTAGCCTTAATATTTCATATTGGGTGTCATATTAAGGACTTTAAGATCAACTATCTTGAATATCTCCCAAAACATGTCTGTTTTAGACATTTATGATCATCCCAAATCTCTTGAAACAAGCATTCCTAATGAAGATGATGTCCCATGGATATCATACTTCTTTCTCCTCCTCCAATTATTCTCCCTAACCCACAAGTTCTTGAAAAGTTTAAGATCACTCAAGCCTCATTGGCAAGGCAAGGTCTAGGCGTGATCACATCTTGGAGATGTAGTCACATATTGACAAGCCGGGAGAGAAGGGTGTCAAAGTCTTGAGAAAGTTGGTGGTTCAATCACTTTCTAAGTCACATAGTGAGTTCTTTTGGGACACCTATGAAATAGACTATGACAATACCCTTAATGATCTTATCTATTGTTAAGATCAACTTCCTAAAACTTTATGGACATTGACAATGGTGACACTGGAAATACAGAAAAAGCATTCTCTTCCCAATGGAAAGGGATCGGCCATAGTCAACTCGGTTGAACAAATGGTAAAGAGAAAAGCTAAGTCTGTGATAGTCCCGTGTACCATTATCAAAGGGTCCATATGTTTATATTGCCAAAGTAAGGGTCATTAGTTGCGAAGCTGCCTAATTTACCTAAGGATGTTAAAGTCAATAAGATTGACTCTACTTCAGGTAAAGTCCACTATCTAACTCTGTTAAGTTTATATTCTGAGATTCCTGATACATGATGTGACTGGGTCACATGGTAATGTTTTAAGAATCAAAGAAAAGTAAAGGAACTTAAAGAAAGAATATGCTGAATCTGATCGCATAGATGGATTTCTATCGCGAAGTTTGAAAAATCGGATTCTTGAGCTAATTCTTAGGAGTTATGAGATATTGCTTAGGAATAGATAACAACAAGTTTTCATATGAGTTGTAAGGATAAGTTTTTCCGCATAGTTTTAAAATAAAAGAAATTTTTGATTTTATTTTAAATATCCTTACAATGGCATTTGAGGAAAAATTGTTGCTTATATGATTCCATTAATAGCAAGGGTGGAAATATGAAATTGATTCCTTCATTTGTGGTAATGTCTAAATTTACCAAATAAGGAAAGATTCTCATCACCCAAGTCTCAATTGGACCGGAACTTGGAATCATGCGAGTTGTATAGCATGATGAATGAGAACTTTCAAGTATTGGAAAAATTAAGACTAGTTACTTATTCACATGGTTGTGTGAGTCAAGTAATGGACTAAGGGATCCGAGTACATAGTCTTGTGCACTGATTAAGTCCACCACAAAAGATATAAGGCTATTCGTCATAGTTTACTAAAGCTTAGTAAATATGATTATACTTACAAGCGTAAGTGTAACTCTGAGACATTGGAAAAAGGTTCCAACGTATGGCAGAGCGAATAAGAAGAATCAAATTAGGCAGAAGGATAAAAGTCTCTCAAATATGAAAAGATGGGAGAGTACTTTAGTATCAGTCTTGTGATCATCTTAATGATTAAGAAACCATATCAAAATTAGTTCTCTAAGGAAGTCTTAGTGCATTCTTATGACTAAGAAGAAGGGATCTTGAAATTGTTGAAATGGTTAAATCAAGAAGATGAGTCATACTTCGTTCCAATACAAGTCTTAGAGTCATACTCCAAGATTGTAATATGAGTGACATGTCTTAAATAAGGTTTAAAACACTTGACAAATGTAAGAGTAAAAGTTTTCTACTCTTGTACATTTGAAATTGGTAAGTTGTGATGTTTTGGATAAAACAAAGACCAACTAAGGCCAATTGTGTGAAGTGTTTGTCTTGATTAGAATCCACACTATCTCTTGGATGTTTGACAAGGAAGTCTTATAGGTCAAGAGGACAGTGGGAGTCTTAAAGGTCTTGAAATTCTCAAGAACTAATCAAGAATGGAACCTGAAGTTCTTCACTAGCACACGACTTGAGGTTTATAACCTATCGTGTTGACATATTCTGTGCCCATTCTAGTTAAAGTTGGCTTTGCATATGAGTTCTTAGAGTTCTCAATGTGTTGCACAACAACTTGGAAGCAATGGTAGGCCCTTGAGCTACCAGGTGGCAAGAACTTAAGATTGAGTTCAGTCCATATGAGTTTGGATTTGTCATTATCCCTATCTTGTGACTATGGTTTTGACAATTCACATGGATAAGAACACATACACCATTAAATCTAAGTGTCATAAGGTTTCTCTCCGATTCATGAAAATGATGGTGAGGAAACACTTTCACTAAGTAGATTTTAGCTAGATCGCAATTGTAATGTTTGCATTCTCAAAGTCGTTAGTGGAGCGTGTGTGGTTTACTGGCACACTAACTTGGACTTGTGAGAAATGGCAAAGGTCAAAACGATCAAGACTATGATTACGACATCCCTTTTCATAGTTCTTAAAATTGTTTTGACATACCCATGAGCTATCTAAGGGAAGGTGTATGTTTTTGATAAAGTCTTATCAAAACAATCTAGTATCAGAAATCTGAACTTTGGTAAGAAAGTCAATAAAGTATTGATTTCTAGAAGTCCAACTGTTTTTTGAGTATATGTCACAGCTAGTGGGAGCATAAGTGTTATGCTAATAATCATCATGTTAGTGGGAGCATGATAATTATGATAAGTATTGCAAGTTAGCAATGTTAATTATAGGAAAAACAAAAGGTTTCAATTGGGAAAAAGTTGTTTTGCTATAATTAAGGGAGAGGAAATTATACTTCATCTCAAATCTATAAGCTTAGATCGTGAGGTTTTAATCATTTAGTCAAGGATATATATGAATTTCATGTTGGAATGGCTCAACATAAGGAAATTCTATATATGGGTCCATTATTTGCGTTCTTAAATTCGATTATGATTACGGCATCCCTTTTCATAATCTGAATTATGAGAACTTGGCAAATAGAAATGGAAATGTTATAGCAAAAGACTGGTTTAGTCTTTATGTGAGACATCATGAATCGTGTCCCATATGCTTCGGATATAGGATCGATTACATGTGCTATATTCATCCTTTCTAAAATTTTCCAAATGCCTAGGGCATTAAGAAGGGAAAAGGTTTAGAACTGGATATGACTAAAAGGATTAAACAATTGTCGAGGACAATCTAAGGTTTACCAAAGAATGGTTGCTCAAGGACAGTTAGAAGTATAGTGATAATTCTGGAAGGACCATATTGACATAATCTGTAAGGAGGCAACTCTTGTTCAGAAGTGATAGTCAAAATGAATTCGGAAATGTTTCAAAGTTAGAATTTTCAATCTGTGTAAGATTAAGGAAACTTAATGCAAGAAGGATGGTTCCAAGGACTTGATCTCCTTTGGAATGCTCTGTAATGATTGTTGTTAAGTCTTTCTGACTTTGTGCATAATCATTACAAGAGGATCGATGCATATAAGTTTAGAATCTAACAGATTTCAGTAAATGACATGAATTTGGAATTCTTGCATTTGCAGTAAGGATTTGGGAGTGTGAAAAGAGAATCATTGAAGTTATGTTCATTTGATCTAGTTCACAAAATAAAGATCATAGACAAACATATTATGCATACTTGGTGTATGGCATGACTAGTGTTTAGAAAACATAGTGTGCATGCTTGGAGCATGGGACAACTATTGTTTTAAATTCAAGAATAATGTTGATAGCTGAAACAGTATACAATGATTAATGTGTAATCATATGGTGATAAATAAAAGGTGTTTTATTTATATTCATAAGTTCTCAGACCATATTGGATTCAATTATTATTGTGTTTCACTTTGCATGTTTTGACTTCCCGAATAAACTAGGTTATTCTTCCGGAATGACTAAGTTATTCAAACCATCCACAGTCGGTCATATGTTGGAAGTAGATATGAATTAAGACTGTCATGGGTTGGCTTGTAGAGGTCTAAGTTGTTGGACAAAGGGCTACAACACTCATGAGTGCTCATAAGTTCTGAGTATTGGATTCAACCCGCGCTCATTGGAATCACTTCATGGGTTTTATCACGAGTGATCATGAGACGATAATATCTTATATTCTTCAAACCTAGAGATATGAGTTGTTACTATGAGTTGATAGTACATTGATTACACGAAACGCATTGGTAACTCGATGTTATAAAACGTGTCTTTGTGTATGATTCAACAAGTAGTAGAACAAGCCATATGAGTCGAAGTTTATCCATTCCTTTTACCTTCGGGATAAAAGCGATATCTGTGGGCCCCTCGATGATTTAATGATGACAAATGGAAGTGCTCGGCCGGGCCAGGACTGATTTGATTTGTTCAATTAGTCAGTCGTCATAAATCGGAAATCGGGAAACAACTAATGGACAGAGAGAATGATTATAATCCATGTCTCAGTCCATATGATATCTAGAATGGAGGGATATATGATCCCTTATCTAATGGACAAGTCGTTGACAAAGATCAGAGTTCATCTACAAGGTCAGAGTTCGACAGAAGCTTTTGAGAGCTACGATTGCTAGTTGGTTCCTGAAGTCATACGCAATAATAGTTTTAGACTTATCCAAGTGGGAGACTGTTGGATTAATGTCTAAGTCCATAACTATAATTGGTAAGACTTGACCCGACCCGGCATGGTCCATTTGGGTTGCATGGCATCATGCACTTGGATAGACTATAATGAGAGAAATAAGACACTTACGGTTATTAATATATTATAAGTTCTAGTATATTAATAATAAGAATAATGAGATTATTTAATTAGTATTGATCAAGAATTAATCTAGAATTAATTAAGTGATCAAAAGAAGACTAATTAAATATATGGGTTGATTGTGTAAATCATTCATTCTTATATATGTGGGCTTGTGATCCAAGATTCCTTATGTTGGACTAAGTCCATGGGGTGACCCATGGATACTCCATGGAGGTTAAAATCCATGGAGCATAAGGAATGGGTAAAGTCATGAGTTACATGGTGTAACCCTAATAGCCACCATATAAAAGAAACCCATGGCTCAAGAAATCGTTACTAACATAATGTGTATGTATGAGGGCTACACGATTTCATGAAGTGTTCTAATTTCTCTCTAAGTTATTCCAAGTGTATTTGGTGTTGTGTGAACCATTTGAGGTGTCACACTTGGGGCACTAAGCACTCAAGCTTCATGAAGACAAGCACCATTAAAGAGGTATGTATTCTATCTTGCTATATTGATATTTTGTATGCTACATTAGGATAATACCTTGGATGTTCATATTTGCATGTATAATAGAGAAAAACATAGATCCAAGGTATTTAGGGTTGCATGTACACTTAGGAGTGTTAGAATGCTCATAACCCAACAAATACAGTCCGCATTCGCCATCTCGAAGAAGATATGGAACGGACCCGGAGAACCAATGAAACTCTGCAGCAACGTCTGGTTGCCTCTCAAGCTGAAGTCGTGGAACTTCGAGCTCGTCAAAGGGCTCATGAACACACCTTCAAGAGGTGGTACGTCAAATGAGAGACCTCAGGGTTCTCCCGAGGAATACTCATCGTCGTTAGATGATGTCTAGTACATCATTATCTTTTGGGTTAAGGATTAGCCTTTTAACATATGTGCTCTAAGTAGCACTTATCTGTAAAATATTCCTAACTTTCAGTACTCTAATTAGGAATCTAAGAACTGTCAAACTTTCTGTATGGTATGATGTAAGACCTGCTGTTAGGTCAATTTTCATTGAACTCATTACATCAGTAATACCAGTATTATTGACAACTCCTTACACTGTGGGAAGAATCTTTACATTTAGGTTTTCCTACACATCTTTCTGGTTATGAACACAAACACTCATTCAATTGTTGGGCTATGGTTAGTTAGTCCATGTGTCATTCGCACATTACTTACAAATTGATTCTTACCACTTTTCTCATCTTTATAAACTTATAGTTGAAAGATGCCTCCTCGCAAATCTACCCGGAAACCCTACACCTCCACCACCTCCGGTCATCGATACAGCAACCCTAAATGCTGCCGTAGCTGCAGCAGTGGCAACTACCATGGCACAGTATCACTCTACTGATGCCAGCAGAGGTGGAACCCCGGTTAACTCCATTACGGTTGAAACTCCTGTGTGCTCGAGAGAGTCTTCTTACAAGGATTTCACCAACTGTAAGCCGAAACCCTTCCATGGGACCGGCGGAGTCATTGCTCTCTCGCAATGGTTCGAGAAGACTGAATCAGTCTTCGAAAGTTGTTCTTGCCCTGCTGCGAGCAAAGTCAAATATGCCGCATGCACCTTCGAAGGGAAGGCACTGACATGGTGGAACAGCCACGTTAAATCTCTAACTCTCGTCGTGGCCAACGATATAGGTTGGGATACGATGAAAGACCTCATGATTGAAGAATACTGCCCGAGGGGCGAGATCCAGAAACTGGAACAGGAGCTTTGGAGCCTGACCATGAAGGGCACCAACATCATTGCTTACACCGCCAGATTTAGCGAACTGGTGGCCCTCTGCCCTAATATGGTTCCCACTGAAGGGAAGAAGATTGAAAGGTACATATGGGGGCTAGTTCCTCCGTATCAGGGGAATGTCCTATCATCAAACCCTGCTACCTTCGACAGTGCCAAGCGACTGGCACAACGACTCATCGACCATGGTGTCAAAACCCCTGCAACCACAACAACCCTAGCCATCTCAGAACCATCCAAACCCGCTGACACCAAGCGGAAGTTCTGGGATGAGAAGAAGAGGCAGCGAGCTGCCAAGAAGCAGCAAATTGTGGCAGTACATGCCGCAGTAACCCCTACTGCTACTGCTCCGACGAAGCAGTATGCTGGAAGTTTGCCGAAGTGCAACAAATGCAACTTCCACCACAACGGCCCCTGCCGTGAAATGCAGTGCTCTAACTGCAACAGGAAAGGATACACCGTCCGTTTCTGTAAATTCCCGGCGCAACCGATCACGCAAGTCCCTGGCTCTGGCGCAAGCCCAACTTGCTATGGATGTGGCGAAACAGGCCATTATAAGAGGGACTGCCCCAAAGCGAGAAATGCTGGAGGAGCAGGGAGGGTACTAGCTATAGGCCACGGGGAAGCAGTCGCTGACCCGACAGTGGTGACTGGTACGTTCCTCCTCGATAACTCTTATGCATGCATTCTGTTCGATAGTGGAGCGGAGCGAAGCTTCGTAAACCACAAATTTGCTCGCATGCTTAAACCACAACCACACGCACTTAAAGAACAATTCACAGTAGAAATGGCTAACGGCAAAACAGAAAACACCAGTAGCATATACTTAGGATGTATCCTAACCCTAGATAACCATTCATTCCCAATCGACCTCATGTCGGTCTCAATAAAAAGTTTCGATGTCATCATCGGCATGGATTGGTTGAGTCTTCATCGCGCCGACATCATGTGCTTCGAGAAAGCAGTCTGACTAAACCTTCCGTCTAACGAAACTCTTATAGTCTACGGCGACAAACCTGGTGCGAGTCTTCGCATTATATCAAGTATTCAAGCACAGAAATATATGCGCAAAGAATACCACGCATTCCTTGCTCACATCGTCGACACGAACCTCGAAACGAAAGAACTCAAGAACATTCCAGTAGTGAGTGACTTTCCCGACATTTTCCCAGAAGAACTACCTGGATTACCTCCGCAACGACAGGTCGAGTTCCGTATCGACTTAGTCCCAGGAGCTACCCCAGTAGCCAAGTTGCCCTACCGATTAGCACCAGCGGAGATGCAGGAATTATCTGGTCAACTTAACGAACTACTCAGCAAGGGATTCATAAGACCAAGCTTCTCACCTTGGGGAGCACCAGTCTTGTTCGTTAAGAAGAAAGACGGATCATTCCGTATGTGTATCGACTACAGAGAACTCAACAAACTGACTGTCAAAAATCGTTACCCTCTACCTCGCATAGACGATCTATTTGACCAACTGCAAGGGGCGAACTATTTCTCCAAAATTGATCTAAGATCCGGATATCACCAGTTACGAGTGCTAGAGGAGGATGTTCCAAAGACAGCCTCCCGAACTCGTTACGGACACTACGAGTTCGTGGTGATGCCATTCGGATTGACCAATGCGCCAGCAGTTTTCATGGACCTGATGAACAGAGTATGCCGACCTTACTTGGATCAGTTCGTCATCGTTTTCATTGACGACATCCTAATCTACTCCCGAAGTAAGGAAGAGCATGGCGATCACCTACGACTAGTTTTAGGAACTTTACGAACGGAGAAACTTTATGCGAAGTTCTCAAAATGTGAATTTTGGATCCGAAGAGTCGAATTCTTAGGGCACGTGGTAAGCGAAGAGGGAATCCACGTGGACCCATCCAAAATTAAAGCCATTGAGAACTGGTCAGCACCCAAGACGCCGACAAAAATTCGTCAATTTCTAGGCCTTGCTGGTTACTACCGCCGATTCATTCAGAACTTCTCCCGAATAGCGAAACCTCTTACAACCCTGACCCAGAAAGGCGTGGCCTTTGACTGGGAAGAGAAACAAGAGAGAGTGTTCCAAACGCTCAAACAAGCCTTGTGCACCGCGCCAATACTATCTCTCCCCGAAGGGATAGAAGACTTCGTAGTCTATTGCGATGCATCGAACCAAGGGCTCGGGTGTATTCTGATGCAACGAGGTAAGGTCATCGCCTACGCCTCCCAACAGTTGAAGACACACGAAGTTAACTATACGACACACGATCTTGAACTGGGAGCAGTGGTGTTTGCTCTGAAGATCTGGAGACATTACTTGTATGGAACGAAGAGCACTATCTTTATCAACCACAAGAGTTTACAACACATATTCGATCAGAAGGAGCTCAACATGAGACAACAACGGTGGGTCGAGCTACTCAGTGATTACGAATGCGATATTCGTTATCATCCGGGTAAAGCCAACGTAGTAGCAGACGCCCTGAGTCGGAAAGAATATTTTGGTCGCAAAGTCAAATCATTGTCAATAACCATCCATTCACACTTGTCTAATCAAATTCAGGCGGCCCAACTTGAAGCCATGAAACCTGAAAATGTGACGAGTGAATCCCTTAGAGGAATGGACAAGAATTTAGAAGCCAAGGGTGACGGAGCCTTATACTTCATGGATCGGATCTGGACACCGAAACACGGTGGTTTCCGAGACTTAGTCATGACCGAGGCGCACAACACTCGGTATTCCGTCCACCCAGGTTCAGATAAGATGTATCTGGATCTTAAAAAGCTATACTGGTGGCCTGATATGAAAGCAGAGATTGCTACCTTCGTAAGTAAATGCCTTACTTGCGCAAAGGTAAAGGTCGAGTACCAGAAGCCCTCTGGTTTACTACAACAACCAGAGATTCCAGAATGGAAGTGGGAGCGGATCACTATGGATTTCATAACCAAGTTGCCCAAGACAACGGGTGGACTTGATACCATATGGGTCATCGTTGATAGATTGACCAAGTCTGCACACTTCCTGCCTATCAAAAAAACCAACAAGATGGAGAAACTTACGAGAACATACATTAGGGAAATCGTACGACTACATGGTGTGCCTATATCCATTATCTCCGATAGAGATAGTAGGTTCACCTCAAGATTTTGGCAATCACTGCAACATTCCCTAGGAACAAGGCTGGACATGAGTACAACCTACCATCCACAGACTGACGGACAGAGTGAGAGGACAATCCAGACTTTAGAAGACATGTTGCGTGCTTGTGTAATTGACTTTGGAAAAGCGTGGGATACTCATTTACCCCTCGTCGAATTTTCCTACAACAACAGTTATCACACGAGCATAAAAGCAGCACCATTTGAAGCTCTCTACGGCCGAAAGTGCAGATCCCCTCTGTGCTGGGCTGAGGTGGGTGATACCCAATTAGCTAGAGGGAAAGCTTCCGACAGTACTCCCACTGGTCCGGAAATCATTCGGGAAACGATAGAGAAGATCGTTCAGATTCGTGAACGATTGAAAGCCTCTAGAGACCGACAAAAGAGCTACGCTGATAAACGCAGAAAACCTTTGGAATTTCAGGTGGGAGACCAAGTCCTTCTCAAAGTCTCACCATGGAAGGGCTTGATACGCTTCGGTAAGCGTGGAAAGCTTAATCCTAGGTACATAGGGCCTTTCGAGATTCTCGCAAGAGTCGGCCCCGTAGCTTACAAACTTGATTTACCCGACACACTTCGTAACGTACATTCTACATTCCACGTATCTAACTTGAAAAAGTGTCTGTCCGAAGAGACTCTCGTAATCCCACTCGACGAGTTCGAGATCAACGAGAGCCTCAACTTCGTGGAAGAACCTGTAGAGATCATGGACCGTGAGGTCAAGCAGACGAAGCAAAGCCGTATCCTTATCGTGAAGGTTCGCTGGAACGCCAAGCGAGGACCAGAATTCACTTGGGAACGCGAGGATCAGATGAAACTGAAATGTCCTCATCTTTTCGCTTAGCTATTTGTAATTTCTTATTTGCTTAAATTCTAATTTCGGGACGAAATTCCTTCTAACGGGGGATGATGTGACAACCCGAAATTTCCACTGTACGAACATTATCTATTCAATAGAAGCTAGTCCAGTTTCTGTAAATTTCAGACTTGTCCGAACAAGTTTGTGTACATTAGGGTTTACGTTTCTGGACGTATCAGGAGAGTGGATGCTCCTGTAATTGTGAAACTTGAACATTTTAAGTTTCATAATGTTATAGTCCGACTTCTGGAATAAAAATATTTTCTGTCAAAATATTCCAGGACTATAAATAGATTTCTGAATTTAATTAATTCATTATTTACAATTCCAACTAGAGAAAAGCCAATTCTCTTTGACGGATCTTCGGGTTTTCATCCCGGATTGTGAGTCTACTTTCCTAAACGTGTTTTAATACTTGTTATATGCTTTATAACATCATTTATATGTCTAAACTGCAAGATCCGAGAGTTTACCGCCCAAGAACGTTCTTGGGGAGTAAACTCCAAAACGGAGCCTAAAGGCTTCCTAGTCCCGATTCCTTGTTAGACAACTTGTTTAGGGGTTAGTGTATAAACATTTGGGACTAAAAAGCAACCAAGAAACACAAGTTATTGGAGTTTACGGCCAAGGAACTTTCTTGGGCCGTAAACCCCTTTTTAAGGGACATAAATGCCCTAACTTGCCTCCTTGAGCCTAAGGACTTTAACCACTAATGCTTGTGACTATTTTGGACACCAAAACACTTCAAGATCTTAGGGTTTTAGGAGTTTACGGCCAAGGAAAGATCTTGGGCCGTAAACCCCTTTTTCTTGTGTTAAACATGCCACAAACACCCCTAAGGCCTTAAGACAATTTAGCTTGAACACATGGGACTTGAATGGGGATCAAAGGACTTCGTAATCACTCCTTAAAAGGAGTTTACGGCCAAGGAACATATCTTGGGCCGTAAACTCCAAGTGATGACCTAAATGTGTGCATCTTGTCCCTATTAGCCTTAGATAAAATCATGGAAGCCATCCTTGATGTGCAAGTGCCTCAAATGAATTAAAAGCCATCACCCATAGGAGTTTACGGCCGTAAACTCTTGGGTATATGGACTATAGGCCGTAAACTCCCCTATGGAGCATTCTAGGGCCTTAAACTACTTCATGTATTATTCCAACAAAGCTAGAAGTGTTCTTGGATCAAGATAACACTTTAAAACACCCAAAACCACCATGTGAGGAGTTCACGACCATAAACCCATGAGTTTATGGCCGTAAACTCCAAAGGGTGGGGTTTGTTGGGTGGTGAACTCTTATGCAAGGCCATTTGATGTTTCAAACCCTTTTGCCTTGTCCCGTATCAACTTAGATGCAACCATTAGGACCTATAACACTTATACAAAGTGTATACATGTTCCTAATTGTGTTAACTTACTTTGTTAAGTTATTATGTGGCTAATTAGTTATATATATGCTTATTATATGATAACTAGGCTCGAACGTGTGAACAAGTCTCCGTTTGACACTTAGCACGGTACCCGATACATCAATTCAATCTACTCACCACAAGTGAGTTTATACCCCTTTAATCAACCTTTGAAATACTTTTAAATGTTTTAAATACTTTATGGGGGGGGGGGGGAATACAAGTCAAATACTTATAGTTATTACATCAATCACATGTGATTGCATTAATCACATGTGATTAATAACTAGAAAACCAATGATTTTATCACTGTTCAACTGTTTATCAAACTGTTTCACTTCAAATGTTTTACAAACTCTTTTTACTTATCAAATGCTTTTATTAAACTTTGTCTTATTTCTTATAAATTGCATGCCCATATATGTATATATATAAGTAATGTTTAAAGGGCTTAGGAAGGCCATCCGCCCTATTTCCTTTTCGCGCACTGAGATGTGGTCTGGTGGGATTTCGGGTGACCATCCGAAGGTCGTTTCAACATTAGTTATATATCATATATACATGTATAGACATAAAAGTACTTCCATATTCATATTTATCAGTACATCAATAGTTAGTTACCATCGGGGTAACACAATACATATACATATACTAGAAACAATACATATACAATGATGCTAGAAACAATACATATACATATACATATACTAGAAACAATACATATACAATGATGCTAGAAACAATACATATACATATACTAGAAACAATACATATACAATGATGCTAGAAACAATACATATACATATACTAGAAACAATACATATACAATGATGCTAGAAACAGTACATATACAATGATGCTAGAAACAATACATATACAACTATACTAGAACGAGAAACAGTACATATACATGAATACTTTATTATTGTGATTTAAATCGGAGCATGACTTAACTGTCATGGCTCGAGTTGTAGCCAGAATTCTCTTGAAGGGAGAGCGTGAGTTTGCGTATAGATCTATACTGGATTGACAATCCTACACCTTGCTGCTAGCTACAGCCGGACCTGCAGGTCTGCGGGTGCCAAACGTCATTCCGTTATTACGACCATTCATTTGTCGTTGTTACTAGTCGATAGTATGGTGCAATTTATCACGTAATGCCTTAATATAAATCCGGTTTAAGGTAGTTAGTACAACAGTAGTTCTTATAATACAAGGCTACAGTACTACAATAATTTACCCATTACATATTTTTAGTGATAACCTCACTTAAACGTTTATGTACAAACTATATTTTGTTAAATGATAGTTACATTTGGGAAATTACACACTTTTACATCAAACGAGCATACAAAACAGTTAAGCCTTGGTAGAAGGCTACTTTAATAGAAAATATAGGTTTTTCTGAGGGATTCAAACTTTTACAAACAATTGCAAACCTTTACATACATTTTACAAACTTATACTTTATACACGTTCAAACATTTTTGAATGACAAATACCGACACTAAAATACTTATGAACTCACCAGCTTAATGCTGATAAACTCTTTCAAAATAACTTGTATTCTCAGGTCATCAGTAGACAGGTACCGAGGCCAGCTTTTGAGAAGATGGAGCGCATTCAAGACTCATCTTATTATTTTGATATACGTTATTTTTGGTGTCTATAATGTACAGAACACACTTGTATTAAAATTATATATTTAATGCAATGGATGATGTTGTTTGCTTATTTACATTTACTGTGTTGTGATACTTACATGACGTCCTCCGCCCCAGAACGTTTCCGCCGTTCTTGGTTTTGGGGTGTGACATACGCTGGGCGTACTCTCGCATCGTACAACATGCTTCATACTTCGAATGGTGGTGCATGGCTCATTTGGGTTCGCAGAACACAGCTGCACGCTGAGCGTAGTCACCTCGTACACAGGGTGTACTTCGGTACGCTTGGCGTTCGAAGCTACGCTGGGCGTACCCTCCTCGCACAACTTCGTGATTTCCCACTCCAACTTCAAAAACTCATATCTTCCGCATCCGAGATCCGTTTTCGACGTTCTTTATATCCATACGTAGGCAGGAATGTACTCTACAACTTTCGTTTAGAATCTGTTGGCTAATTTTGACTTTATTTTAAATTTTATATTTTTAATAGGTCGGGACAGGATTGGTCCGTTAAAAATCCATAACTTCTTCATCCGACATCCATTTTCGTCTTTCTTTTTACAGTTATGGTAATATTAACGAGATCTTCGATTCTCGTTTAGGTTGTGTCGGCTAAATACTGCTCGATCTAATATTCGAACTCCGGGTTGTACACTGCTAAGCCGAAACTTCGAAAAATCATAACTTCCTCATACGAAGTCAGATTTAGGCGTTCTTTTTATGGATGCAGTTGATTTAACGTATTCTACGATTTTCATTTAGATCGCTAAGGATAAAAATAGCTCTACCTTAAATTCACTATCTACGCTTTCCGGTGTCGTGTCGGTTCCATCGCGAAACTTCGACGAGCCATAACTTTTTTGTTACAACTTGGATTTCGGCGTTCTTTATATGTACGCAACCCTTGTAACATATACTACAACTTGGTTAAGATTATTTATTCTAAATAATCTTTTGTCAAAAAGTCGTTTTCGACCCCTATTATCTCTAAATTGACTAAACCGGATCTACGAACGTTACAGGTTGAGTCTTGAAGAGCAAGGTGGTGAAAAAGTATATGGAAGAAGAATTCAAGTATAGATCCAACAAGATTACATCATTCTTGTACCATTTTGAGTAAAAATATTCTAACTTACTCATTGGTTTCATAGATCTAGTCATTTGTCATATTTGCCAATTTTTGGTCATTTTAGTGCATAAAGTTTAGATCTTGAAAGTTTGTGACCTTGTTATGGATAAAGTTGGAAACTTTATCCATCTAAACATCATAATGATTCAGATACGAAGGTTAGAGGCTTGGACTAAATGGATTAAGATGAGAAAGATGCATTTGTGGTCCCTTTGAGACTTAGAGACTAAATATTGGTTGTTTGGACCATCCTAATGGATAAAGTTGGAAACTTTATCCATTATGGAGCTATCAGGAACCATACTTGAGCTTTGAGTGAAAGGTCTTAATGAAATAAGTGCTTAGTGTGAGTATTAGAACTTGAGGCAATGCGTCATGTGTAATTGAGGCTACACCCCGCGTAGCCTAACTGAGGCCCATTTTTTTGGATTGAAGCTCTACGCCCAACATAGAGCTAGACTATACAGTACGTAGGTCAACAAAGGGTTGACCGTTGACTTTTTGACAAGTTTGACTTTTGGTCAACTGTGATGGGTTTAAGACTTTGAAGGGGCAAAATGGTATTTTGCTCAAATAAGTGTTAGCCCTGTTATTTTTGGACGCGTTAAGTTGGAAATTTTCCTTTATTGTTAATCGGGATTGTTTTAGTTCTGTCTAGAGTGATGGGCTTTTGATAGCAGCAACCCGAGTGTGTATTTTACCGACTATCGATTAAGGTGAGTCTTCTCACTGTATTTATAGGTCGAAGGCACTAATGTCGGCCCACTAAATTATGTTATGTAGGATGCTAGTTGTCTTTGTAATTCTTGCATGTATGATTGAGTTGAAATATATCACAAGGCTGGGGTCCTAGGGTCGGGCTCATAGTTGTATGTTTGGGTTGAAAGAAACCCCATGGCTAAACATTGTATGTTTGGGTTGAAATAAACCCCAGGGCTAGGCCCATGGTTGTATGTTGGGTTGAAACATACCCTAGGGTTGGGCCCACTGATTAGTATGATGTGAGGTATTCTGGAGATCTCACTAAGCTTCGTGCTTACGGTTTATGTTTAAAATGTTTCATATACTTCTGGTTTCAGAAGGAAGAGTCCGACTTGATTGCACTAAATCCCCAGAGATTTATTCCCGCATTGAATTTTTACAATTTACTCTGATGTTTTGTGAATATTTGACTATGATCGTCTTTTGGAACAATAAATGAATGATTTTAACTCATTTAAAATTGAAAATTTTATTTGGTATTTTTGGGACGTTACACTGAGTATGTGAATCGCCTAAATCGTTAACCACTTTGACACAAAGCAAAACAAATTTTCTGAAAGTCTTAAGACGACGTAACCTAACTCGTTCAGGGTCATAAACCAAATTGCTTTTCTTGGGTGCAAACTTTCTTTAAAAATAATACTATGAATATCCTCATTTTTAGCTTATGCCTAGACAATTTTACTTAGGTTTTTTATACAATAAAATATTTTTATTATTTTACATATCAATTTTTTTTATTGATTACTTAACTTAACATAGCAACAAAACCATAACATCATGCCATTTATTACAACTTATTATTTTGATTTCAATATTTCATTGAATACCCATCTTGATTTAATTCGGTACTATTGGGAAACGATTGTTTAGAAAGCAAGGAGACTCATGTTCAGTTGCTGATTTGGTGCCCTAGCCCTAGACTTATCTTCCTTCGTAAATCTGTAAATCCTGATAGTTTCTTCTAAATCTCCATAGCCATCCAGGACCTTGACCAATTTCGTGCACTTTTTTTGACTCTTTACAACCTTTCATCTTTTATTTCCTTCCCCTCCTCCGCCTCCCCACCAGATACCAAAGAGGGTCTGCGTCTGTGTGTGAGAATAGATAAGGAATGATATACATCCTAGGGTTCTTAATTTTTTTGTGTGCGGATGAATCGAAATCTTGTATGTTAGAACGCGTTTATGTTTGATCGGTCGTTTGCTGATGGTGAAACCTAAGAAGGAACGATTTTTTAAAGAGGTTTATAATGCCACTGAGATCATTTGATTCCCAAGGCATGTTCCTTAAAGCCTTTTGCCTAATTTCATCTATGTTACATTTATCACTTGCTTCTAGGGTTATATTATTGATCCATTTTTAGTTAATTACTTCATATAACCTTTCTCTTTATTATTAGGTTCAAAATTCGTCATTGCAATATAACTCTGGAGATGTTTTATTCTTTTAGTTTGATGATGATGTTCATTAGTTCCTGCTGGCTTTTGGTGGCTCAAATTTCCATCCTCCTGACGTTTTTGACTAGTTTGCTTAAAGAGTCTTAAGTGTTTGTCTGAATCCATAGACATAAAACCATCAAACCTTTATCCCAAACTAGTTGTGGTAGGATGAGAAATGAATACCTCTTGAAATCATAAAGAAATGAACCAATCCTAGGCCTTTGAATTGTGTTGGCATATGATAGTACTGATTTTATGTCATTGACTTGCTGTTTCATGAAATGATGCTCTCATTGCAATTCTTTGTGATAATAGCATAACTAATTCTTTTTTGTTGTTGTTCCTGATGTCTGTGTAGGTGTTTTTCAAGTTGATAAAGGAGTTAGGAGGCCTTTCTGTATCAAAAGCTTAATTTGAAAGCGGAGTGTGTTGCATGTTAAGTTAGATCTGATGGAAAAGGCTGATGAAATATCTGATAAACTTGATCGGGAACCAATTAATGATGTTACAATTGGTAAGAATAGAACTTCCGAGAACAAACAGCGTACAACTAGTGAAACAAGCAACTTAGAGAGTGTGAGTTCAAGTTATAGCACTGAAAATGCTGAAAGTAAAGTTAATATGAAGATTAGTGATACAAAGAAGTTCAACTATCCTAATGGTTTAGAACATCGTGATGAACCAAACATGTTGTCTGGCTCTGTTATTCAGAACACAGTGCCTTCTTCATCAACTTCCATTGATGTAGAAAAATCTTCACACAGCTCTGATGAACATGAGAATATTAAGGTTAGTGTAGGCAATCAAAAGGATATAGTGACTCAAACCCAAAAGAAAGAAGTGGGAACTAACAACGATGATGGTAACTTACCCGAAGATCCTTTAAAAGAACAAGGGGTTGAAGAAGAAAAGGTCGAAAATGCCCCTGCTGCAGTAAACGTAAAGGATTCATCTGCAGATGACAGTGATGAATCAGATGTTGTGGAACATGATGTCAAAGTGTGTGATATATGTGGAGATGCAGGCCGAGAGGATTTACTTGCTATATGTTGTAGATGCATTGATGGTGCTGAACACACGTAAGATTATTACCTCGTGCTGAATCTTTTTGTATTACTAAAGATGTTAAATTTGTTAATTTCTTTTGTTATGTCAGCTATTGCATGAAGAAAATGATAGATCAAGTTCCTGAAGGTGATTGGTTATGTGAAGAGTGCAAATTGAGTGAAGAAAATAAACGCACAAACTCTTCTGGTCAAACAGATACAGAACCTGCTTCCACCTTTATCAAACCAGGATCAAAACGTCCAGCTGGCGAAGAACCTAGGGCTAGTAAAGATCAAATCAAAGTATCTGGAAAAAGACGTTTAGAAGAATCAGAGTCTTTTACATCTGTTAAAAAACAGGCTCTTGAAATGATCACAGGTTCACCAAGAACATCCAGTCCCAGTAGACTACATGCAGTTACTGATAGTCCACGCTTACAATCTTCAAAAGGTATACACTAAACCCTAAACCCAAAACCCTAAGGTACTGAATGTCTGTGTCTTATGCCACACGTTTCTTTCAGGTGCTTTCTTCAAGTCAAATTCATTCAATTTCTCGAATGCAAAATCCAAGACAAGACTTGTAGATGAAATTGTTCTTCAAAGGCAGAAATCTATCAAAGAACGTGACTCTCATGATTCCAGAGAGATGGGAAAATCAACATCTTTTAGATCTACAAACACAGGGCGTTTTGGTACAAGTGGTTCTAAAGTTAAAATGTTATCTCCAAATCCGTCTCATGTTCCAGATCTTAAGAGTTTAAAAAACAAAAAAGAAAGGAGTTTTGAAAGGAGCAATTCAATTAAATTACCATCCGTGAGTAATTTAAGTACTTCCAGTTCTTCTGGTTTGACTCCAAAAGTTGATAAATCACAAGTATCTTCCCCTGGGGTTGGAACTGCATCTAGTGGGAATGGAATCACCAATTCTATGGAACCAAAGCCTGTTGTTTTGAAGGATGAAAATACATCAAAACAAGTAGTAAATAAGGAATCAACAAATCTTGCTGATGGTGTGAAGGAAAGTAGTAATAGTACGGGTTTGACCCCTGGGACATCTGGTTATAAACATACGGGTCATTCTGCACAAACTCACACAGCTGATAAAGTACAAGTTTCTAATGCATCGGGTGTTAGGAATACAAAAGAGGTGAAAAACAGAGATAACAAGTTAAAGGATGCAATTGAAGCAGCATTGCTTAAGAAGCCCGGATTAGTTAGAAAGAATAGAGTTTCTGATCAGTCTGATGAATCACCTGCAGAGGTGTTGACTGATTGTCAAGGTCAACTTTCACGAAGTTCCAGTGTTGACCATTCTAAACAGTCAAACGGTAACAATTTAAAGCATTTTGAAGGAAAGCATTCAACAATGGAGCTATCTAGCTATGATCCTGTGTCAATGTCTTCTTCACTTTTGAAAGTTCCAGCTATTCCTGATCACGAATACATCTGGCAGTATGGTTTCTTTTATATGGCGTGCTTTTTTTATTCTTCATCTGTGATCTTGTGTTTAGTTGATAAACATTGTTAATGTTAATTTGCAGGGGTAGTTTTGAGATTAATAGAAGTGGTAAAACAGCTGAATTCTGGGATGGGTTACAAGCTCATTTGTCAACCTGTGCATCGCCTAAAGTGTTTGAAGCTGTGAACAACCTTCCCCACAAAATTCATCTAAATGGGGTGTCTCGCATTAGTGCTTGGCCAGAGCAATTTGAAAATAGTGGTGTAAAGGAGGACAACATTGCACTCTATTTCTTTGCTAAAGATGTGGAGAGGTAGCATTTAATTTAATTTTATTCTCCATTTGTTCCATCATTTTTCTGTTTAATGTTGAGTGATGACCTTCCTGTATACTATTATTATGATACAGCTATGAGAAGAGCTACCAGGTTTTGCTGGATGATATGATCAGGGGTGATTTAGCTCTGATTGGAAGTATCAATGGGGTGGAGCTCCTGATATTCCCATCCAATCAGCTTCCAGAGAAAAGCCATCGTAAGACTAGCTTCGATTTGGCTTTCAAGATTTTTAATAATGTATATATAATGTTGGTACCTTGATATAACTTGGATTTCTTATAAACCATTTACAGGTTGGAATATGTTATTCTTCCTTTGGGGTGTGTTTAGAGGAAAGAAGAAGAAAGCTGATCATCCTGCAAAAAATGTTGCTTCTTCCATCCCAGCTGATAAAATCTCAACGGTTGAGGATGTGCCTTTGCCTTTGCCTGGGTCTATGGACAAGGTATTGATCTTCCCTTGAACATGTATAGTAAGTATAAAACTTGATGTTACATGAGGTCTTGATTTGATAATTGATAGATATCACTGTCTCTTCAGTTGCCTAGTAGGGCCAATGTTTTAGGCAAGCAAGTATTGTGATTGTGAATTTGTGAGTGATGCTAAGAAATCCAATTCATTGATAGATCATCCTCATGTTAGTTAGGTTCTTAGACACAAACACTCATGCACATATTTGACTCTCTAATTGTGTTTGTTTTTTTGTTGATGTCTATGCGTAGTTGTGCTTGTTTTGATACCCGTAAGGGATTTAAATCTCCAAAATAGAGAAAGAAACTAAACTATGATAAAAGAAATTAAATACCTAATTTAGACAAGTATGGTTTCCCATTATCAAAAAATCGGTCCTCCATCACTTGAATTCCCCCTTTCATTTCAACATGAGTTAAGACATGTGTGGGTGTTGGATAAAATGTCTCAAAACTTCCAACTTCCAAGTGGTTAGGATAAAAAGGAAAAGCTGTAGATATTATTATCTTATATCTTATTTTGGAGGAGTTGTTGACTGCTCATATCATCCTATCAATGAGTTGCATTCCTAAACTCGTTTGTTATGTGTCGAGTTGAAACACTAAAAGAGTGGGTATGGGTATGGTATTTTATCCTCCCCATTTAATACCTGATTAGCCGGGTGGGGATGCACAAAATTAGGCCAAACAGCATGAAAACCCAACCCAATTTCATTCTCTGTTAGTACTACATACGGGTAGCTGCTTTATTTATCCTCTCGTTTGAGAATGATGAGACTTGTTTTTGGTTGCACTTACAGGATAAACATGTTGATTTGGAGTCAAAGGTCAACTTAAAGCTGCCAACCTCTTCTTCATCTTCACAGGAAAAGGCGACCATTGATAGCACTGTTAATGTAGTTCCAGCAGAGACTGTCTCTTTCAAACCCGACATCAATGAAACTCTATCCATGTCAATGTCAGTGTCGTCAAATAAAACTGATGATAGTCAACATCCAGTAGTCAAGTACACTAGAAATCCAAAGGTGGAACAGATACAATCATCATTTCTGCCACAAGTTCCAACCCAGGAGCTAATCGAATCCAAAAAACGTGCGTTTATCGACCTCTCAGAAGACGATGATGACATCACCACCACCACGACCAATCAAAATCAAACAAACACGTGGCGTGATGCAAGCACTCGAATCACCATGACAGAAAGCAAGAAACAAAAGAGCGATGCTGCTGATACATATGAGATGCAAAATAGTAATTCTAATTCAGCAAACATTTTCAAGAACCAAAAAAGTGAGGTTGAAAAGACAAGTAATGGTGAAAGGTTCTTCTTCCCTGTAGATATTAATTCAGCATTTTCTCCGGATACGGATAGGGTTGGGCTTGGTTTGGATTTGAATGAAGATATAATGACGAAAAAGGACGATGATGATATGGATGATGACATGTCGTCTTCTTTATCACTTTCTCTTGCGTTTTCACCTGGAAAGATTTCAAAGGATGAGGGTAACAACAACAACCGTCATTCTACAACACCTCCTTCCATGCTTCTTTTTAGGGACATAGTAGACGAGTAAGGATATGATAATTGATATAATAGATGATGATGATGATGATATACAGGCGTTGTGAATAATGGTTTCGAGCCAGCATATTCCCAAAATATCTTTTAATACTTGTTTTCGTATTGTGTTTACTTGTGAAACAAAAATTTTTGTTTGATTTTTTACAGCATGAGGTGAAGTGAAACAAATGAAAATTTGAACTTGGAGGGAGGGGGTTATTGGTATTTGTCCAAACACTCTGCGATGCAACTTAAATTATTTATGTACAGGTAAAAAGAATACGCATAAATAAATAAAATAAAAAAAAACATATAATTTATAACAATGTAGAAAATGTTTTCTAGACTGAAAATATATATAAACTCTGCTATACGTCCGATCAAAACATATTATGTAGATAAAAATGAAACAGTTTCAATGATATATCTTGATTTATACAAAATATATGCAATATGTTTAAGGGTATAAATAAAAGAACATACTTTATAATGACAAACGAAACGAATTTTGAGAATTGAAATATGTTAGATTGGATAAATTTATATAGATAAAAATGATACAATTTGAATGATATATTTAGATTTATCTTGAGTATCTCTTCTCTTCTCTCTACCTAATAAAAACCTCCTTAAGGTGCCACATGTCCCTCTAATAACTCATAACAATCCACGTGTCATTTCCTCATCTTTTCTCATAAACTAATTCCTGCCTAAAACATTATTAACGGAAGTCTAAGGAGTTTAAGTCAAAAGTCAATACATTCAAATACAATCAAACTCAATTTTAAATTTCGTTCAAATCAAATAACTATCCCATAAAATTAGGAATATCCCTTGATTCCGATATATCAACTACCATAATTTTGATATTGATTGTCGCAAAATTTAAGCAATCGTAATATTATCCAAATTTAAACCTCTATATTGCAGTTTTTATGAGATCACAATTACACCTTCTACCGATTGCATCTTTTACCGATTTCCCAAATCAACTTCAATCGTTGGGTTTTATTAGTTTACTTTGTGATTTGTGATTCGTGTGCTGCTCCTTATGATCCGATTAGGTTTTAGTTATGACGTTGATTATTGTGAGGTAAGTCATCCATACTGTATTTTGATTTTAAGTTTCAATTTTGTGTTTTCTAGCTTGAGGTTGGTATATGAAATTGCTTATTTGAATGTATGTTTGTCTATGCGTCATTATTTTCTTTTAATTTTATGTGGATTTCATGTGTAAAACCTAGATGCTACCAATAAAGAACTTTTTTTATTAATAAAAAATATTTTTTCCTCCGATTGTAGACCGTGTATGTAGATCTGGGGCGATTGATCTCATTTGCTTCGACTATATGTTGACTGTTACTCCATGTGTTGAGATTGAAGTAAGCGATTGTTCCTTTTTTTTTACTTAATAATTGATGTGTGGGTACTGCTGCGTGTGTTAGTCACATACTTCAATTATGAAAATCATAATTATATACATATTTATTTCTTCATTTCAAATGAAGTTTTAGAAATCTAATAGTTCGTTGGTTGTTGTATATGCTTTTATATTAAAGATATTTGTTGGAAATGTGCTCAAATGGTAGCAGCAATCTGTTCAAATGTGCTGGTATGTTTCAATTTGTAACTTTAATAGATAAAAACATAATGATATAAGGATTATAATATTATTTACCATTTAAGCATCCATTTTTCTTCAATACAACGAAATTTTTAAATCCAATATTATTTTAGTATAAATGTACATACATGTTTTTTTTTTTATTATAACGCGGATAAAGAGAAATAACATAACAAAATATGCAAATTAACTATTATCATATAATAGTAATTTTTTTTGTTGAACTTTATTTTATGTAGCTGTAAAAACAATCACACATATTTCCAAAATATACAATATATAAAAATAAAATAATAAATATATTTTAATAATTTACAATATTAAAAAGTTATGTGAATATGTTCCAAACAACAATACTCAAGTTGTACGACCAAGAAGAAAATTACAAGTAATAGCAACCAACTTTTGATTACTACACATGTTAATATCAACTTACTTATTTCTGTCTTTTTTAATTTAGGAATGGTATAATCTGTGAATTAACCATTGATGTGATTTTTTGACAGTTTGTGTAATAAACTAAAGGGAACATAAGCAAATCATATTTATTGATTACACGTATTAGCAACCTACTTTCAAAGTATCATGTTATTATGAGTAAACATTAACTATGCTTCCTAAAATTTCAATAAAACCAGCTTATTTATTTATTTATTTATTTGCTATTTTCAGCTTCCTTATATAGCAACATACCACATATTTTAGTTTTTAGTTGTTTTAGATCTAGGGACCATTCGTGTAAATTTTTTTACATTGATGATCTTTTTAATACTCTTTTTTCACCATTGCTATATCAGTAAAAAGCAACGTACTGCCATTTCATATATTTTATAAAATAATGACCATTTACATAATTCATTGAATAGAGACTATTCATTATAAAAAAAAGACCATTTTCATAAGCTCCGCTAAATAGGGACCATTTTTGTAACTGTTATATAGCAGGGACCATTACTCGTGAATGATAAACTTAAATGCAATAAATAACAATCTACTTTAAATATATGATGCTATTAGAAGGAAAATGGAATATGTTTAGTAAAATAACTCCAAGACGTTAAAAATGCTCAAAATGACCATTTTATATGTACACTAAAATCGAAAAAGAATTGAACCATTACTGTAAAAAGAATCTTTTAAATAATGTCATTTTTGCCATTTGTTTTAAGATGTGCATGTCAATGTATGTATGTGGATGTGTGTTTCTATTCATGTGTGTGTTTGTATGTTATTGTGGCTGTCGGGCAGGGGGTATGATATTATCACTTATTTTTACTTTTGATTAAAATGCAAGTTATAAATATAAGGGGATGGTGTAATCTTATTGCTTATTTGCTACTATTGATTAACATGGAGGTTAATAGCAACTTTCTTTCTTTCTTTTTGAATTGATGAAGGATATAATTGATAAATTGATCATTCGTGTATTTTTGACATGAACTATTTGTGTAATATACAAACTTTGTTTTTCATTTAATGATATTTTTTCTTTTTTTGGATAGATCTTATTAATATACTTTTTATTTTTCATTATTATTCTTCTTATCTATTTAATTTATTAAAATTCAACTAAACTTTTTTTTATATTTATTAAGAGTAAAGGTTGCACTAAAAGTGACTCTAATAAGAGAACAAGATTTATTATAGGATGATTTCATTTTGAAAATGTGTGCCATCAACTTATGGACCCTTCGTTCTATAACAAAGACAAAGACTGAATGTTTTTTCATTGAATTGATTTTTTATATTTATTATGTTTTTTTTTTACTCTATTCAGATTTATATTGTGTTATACAAAGTCAAATTTTATAAAATATCTACAAATACAAAACATCAATTGGATATTCAGAATACATATCTTTATAATTAATAAATATTTTATTATCATTGATTAATAATTAGCTTATGATTTATTTATAATTTTTTTTTTCCTTTCATATCCGTGGTGTCCACGGGTTATAACCTAGTTACCTAACTAATAGAAGTTATAATAGAAAAACGTACGGAACATCTTAAATTAATTATTGAGAAAAAAATAATGAAAAATGAATATTGTTACTGCTCATGCATGCAAAATTGTTTGAGACAAATTTATGTATTATATAGATTCAAATGAAACCGTCTCATGATAGATTTTGATTGATACCCAGTAGTATTACATTATGAAAGTTGTGATAGAAAATCAAACTAATCAACTTGAATGATTTATAAAGGTAAAAAGATACGCACAAAGAAAAATAAAACGTGCTTTATAATTATATAAAAAACAATATTTAGACCGAAATATGTTAAGCATGATATGTGTCAGATTAAAACAAATTCATGTTATGTAGATAAAAAAAATGAGGCGTTATCAACGATATATTCAAATTTGCGTATTATATAATACGTAATAGTTAAAACATACTTTATAATGATATAAAGAAAAAAGAAAGCATACTTTATAACAGTATAAAGGAAATGGGTTTTGAAACCAGAAATACGTCTTTTGAAACCAGAAATACGTCTTTTATGCTTAAACTAAGTTTAAGTTTAGAAATCCTACAAATTCCTAGTTCGCTTAAACTAATGCTCTGATACCAACTGTGACATCCCCAAAATCTTGGCCAGAAAAGACCGTTTTCATTTATGCTTTTTAAAATAATTTTCAGAGTAAATCCTTTTAATTTTAAAAGAGATGCGGAATTTGTTCCTAAAAACAAAACATGATAAAATAGATATTTATCAAAACATTTCATAAAGAAATATGATTTCATTTCATAATCAAAAGTCGGGATGTCATGTTCCGATCCAGGTCATAAAGCATAAACGATAACATTACAAGTCGTTCAACAAATATATACATATACAGACTTGTAAACAAAAACAACTTGATGTTCGCCCATCTTAAGCTCTTGCGCCACTTCCTGTAAAATAAATCAACTGAGTGGGTCAGGCTTGGGAGCCTGGTGAGCATATAGGGTTTTCAAACCCACAATAATTATATTTAATTTCAACAATCAACAATAAACCCGATTACCCATTCCCGTTATCCTCACCTTACGTTCCTAAAAATAACGTCTATTATAAGGAACTTATTTCAGGATTTTTCATCGGGACGGACATTACTGCAGAGGGGCTTCCTCAACAATAAGTGTCCTAAAGGCAACCATGTGGGGGATAGAGTACACCGGTGAACACGTCGTTCACAACACCTACAGGTAATGAGCCTGCTAGTGTTCCACAGGACAGTCTAGAATAGTCCGTGGTCGTCATCCATACTCTGCTGAATGACTAGAATAACACCAATAACACCGAGGCCTCTCATCTGTTTATTACACACCAATTATCTACCCATGTTCTACCCAACATATTAGTAGATAAAAATTATACGTTTTTATACATAGTTAAAAATAACCTGTATAACATGCTTTAAGCAATACATATTCCACATAACAGATGAGGCATACACACATAACACGTATTTCATAGAGAATACCTCAGATCTATAAGATAGAAGAGAGTGAATATACACTCACACGTATAACAACCAAATATATACACATAACACGTATTTTATAGAAAATACTTCATAATATTGCGTTGGAATGAAAATAACTACACACTCACTTGATCAGAAGATGATCGGGTAGTACTACGACTTGCAGAAGTAGTAATCCTCCGCAGATCTGGAAGATCTCTTACGAAAATCGAACTTCTCGCGGGCAGAGCTTCGGCTCGGAAACCGCACTTCTCGGGATCTTCGGGATCTCGGGACTCGCTTCGGGACTCGGGAATATTACCGGGGCTTCGGGATGGAATCGGCACGCAAATCGAGGCAAAAGATGAGAGAAAATGAAGAATTTGTAAAAGAAAACTCGGCTGCTTCGGACCTCCTTTTATAGTTGCTGAACCTCGCAAGTACGCGGGGCGTACGCCAGTACGCGGGGCGTACTGCCTCAGAAACGTAAGCGCTTGCGTCATCCGAAGCCACTTGCTGCGATGTCGACATTTTCGGAGTACGCGGGGCGTACGCACTTACGCGGCGCGTAAGTCGGATAAGATCCGTGACTCGCCTTCGGATAATGCTTCCGAATTTGAATTAAAAATAATTATAAATTAATTAATAAACTTCGGAAATTCATATCTTCTTCATACGAACTCCGTTTTCGACGTTCTTTATATCCACGGAAAGGTGAGACTACGATCTACAACTTTCGTTTAGACTCCGTCGGCTAATTTTGAATTTATTTTTTTATTGTTTATTTTTAATAGGCCGGGACAGAAAATTTCGTTATAAATTCATAACTTCTTCGTTCGACGTCCGTTCTCGCCTAACTTTTTATCGCTTTGATACTAACAACGAGATCTTCGATTCTCGTTTAGATCACTAAGGCTAAATATTGCTCTAACGTAAATTCATATTTTACGTCACTCGGCGTTGTGCCGGTTCTGTCTCGAAACTTCGACATGTTATAACTTCTTCGTTATAACTCGGATTTTGGCATTCCTTATATCTCCGGAATCCTTGTTTCGACCACTACAACTTTATGCAAAGATATCGAGTGTATCTCACACTTTAATTTTGACGCTTATTTCATTCTTAATTCATTAAATTATAAAAATCAAGAAAATAAACACATAAATCACATAATTCACATAATTCACAAATAATACATTCTTATTATTTCAAATTGAGTTACAAAGGTTAACCTAGACTATTACATTGCTAAAAATGGCAAGCCTAGAAACACGGGCGTTACAATTCTCTCCACCTTAGAATGATTCTGTCCCCGGAATCACACACCAGCAAACAAATGTGGATAGCGACTCATCATGTCACTCTCCGTCTCCCAGGTGAGATTTGGCCCATTCGTGTGTTTCCATCGGACAAGCACTAACTCCACCATCTTACGTCGCAATTTCTTAGTCTTTCGGTCAACAATTGCCTCCGGTTCCTCAATCAACCTTTTGTTCTCATCGATCCTCAACTCTGAAAGTGGAATTATGTCGGGAACTTCTCCCGTGAACTTCCTCAAATAACACACATGAAAAGTGTTATGAATTCCATTCAGTTCTTCTGGTAGTTCGAGCTTGTAAGCTTGGTTCCCAATCCTCTGAAGAACTTTAAACGGTCCAATAAACCTTGGACTTAACTTTCCCCTTTTTCCAAATCTTATAAGTCCCTTCCACGGCGAGACTTTAAGCAAAACCGAATCTCCAACTTCAAAAGTCATCGGTCTTCGCTTTTTGTCAGCATAACTCTTTTGACGGTCCTGAGCTGCTAACATTCTCTCCCTAATTATTTTCAACTTTTCAGCAGTTTGATGGACTATCTCCGGCCCCATAAACTGCTTTTCCCCAGCCTCAAGCCAACAAGACGGCGTACGACACTTCTGTCCATACAAAGCTTGATAAGGTGCCATCTTTATGCTCGAGTGAAAACTATTATTATAGGAAAATTCTACCAAAGGTAAATGTTCATCCCAATTACCTAGGAATTCCAAGGTACACGCTCTCAACATATCTTCAAGTGTTTGTATCGTCCGTTCGCTCTGACCATCAGTCTGCGGATGGTAAGCTGTACTTAAACACAACTTGGTACCCAATTCCTCTTGTAGACTTTTCCAAAATCTTGAGGTGAAACGACTATCACGATCCGACACAATTGTTAGCGGAACACCGTGAAGTCTCACAATTTCCTTCACATAAGAATTCGCAAGCTTTTCCATAGACCATTTCTCATTGGCTGCTATGAAATGCGCACTCTTAGTGAATCGATCGACGACCACCCAAATCATGTCGTGACCATTCTTTGTTCTGGGCAGTTTAGTGACAAAATCCATAGTAATGTCTTCCCACTTACCCATAGGCACAGGCAATGGTTCTAAACTCCCGTACGGTTTCTGATGTTGTGCCTTAACTCTTGCACAAGTCACACACTCGGCCACATACTTCGCAATGTCGAGCTTCATCGTCGGCCACCAATAATAGGGTTTCAGGTCCCTATACATTTTAGTGCTACCGGGATGAATTGAGTACATGGTCTTGTGAGCTTCTTCCATCAGAAGATCTCTGACTCCTCCTGTCTTAGGTATCCAAATCCGATCTTAGAACACCTTCAGTCCGTGACTGTTTACACCGAACACCAACGTTTTGCCCAAACGTTCCTCCTTTCGGTCATTCTTCTCCGAAGCTTCCTCTTGAGCTTTCTTTATACTTTCCAAAATGGTTGAGACAACTTCAATTCTCAACGCTCTTGGCCTTCTCTTTTCAAGATTGACTTTCCGACTGAGAGCATCAGCAACAACATTGGCCTTACCGGGGTGGTAAAGTATCTCACAGTCGTAGTCTTTAAGTAATTCCAGCCAGCGTCGTTGCCTCATATTCAATTCTTTCTGACTAAAGAGATATTGGAGACTCTTATGATCAGTGAAAAGTTTGCACTTTGTGCCATAGAGGTAATGCCTCCATATTTTCAGAGCGAAAACTACCGCTGCCAACTCCAAATCATGAGTCGGGTAGTTCTTTTCATGCTCTTTCAGCTGTCGAGATGCATACGCGATCACCTTATCTCTTTGGGTCAAAACACAACCCAATCCAACACCAGACGCATCGCTATAAACAGCGAAGTCTTCAACTCCATCGGGTAGAGAAAGTATCGGTGCCTCGCATAGTTTCTTCTTTAGCTTCTCGAATGCTTCTTTATGCTTATCACTCCAAGCATAAGTAGCTCCTTTGTGGGTCAAAGCTGTTAATGGACTAGCAATCGAAGAGAAGCCTTGGATAAACCTTCGGTAATATCCGGCTAATCCTAAAAAGCTTCGAATCTCCGTGGGACTTTTCGGTTGTTCCCACTTCATTACAGCTTCAATCTTTGCTGGATCAACCATTATACCTTCTTGGTTGACCACGTGACCCAAGAATTGGACTTCTCGAATCCAAAAATCACATTTGGAGAACTTCGCATACAGCTTCTCCTTCTTCAAGACTTCCAAAACTTCTCGCAAGTGTCTGCCATGCTCCTCTTGGCTTCTTGAATAAATCAGAATGTCATCAATGAACACTATCACAGATTTATCAAGGAACGGATTACAAACCCTGTTCATTAAATCCATGAATGCTGCTGGAGCATTGGTTAGTCCAAACGACATAACCAAAAACTCATAGTGTCCATATCGGGTTCTGAATGCAGTCTTCTCTATATCCTGCTCTCTTACTTTTAGCTGATGATATCCTGACCTCAAGTCGATCTTTGAGAAATAACTTGAACCTTGTAGCTGATCGAATAGGTCATCAATCCTCGGCAACGGATATCTATTCTTTATTGTTGCCTTATTCAGCTCTCGGTAATCAATGCACATCCTCATGCTTCCATCTTTCTTCTTTACGAATAACACCGGAGCTCCCCAGGGCGATGAACTAGGTCTAATGAAACCTTTGTCCAATAACTCCTGAAGTTGCATCATTAGCTCCTTCATCTCCGTCGGTGCTAATCGATAAGGTGCTTTTGCAATTGGCGTTGTTCCAGGCAACAAGTCAATACGAAATTCTACTTGTCGATCGGGCGGTAATCCAGGAAGATCTTCGGGAAATACTTCCGGATAATCACACACAACAGGAATATTTTGTATCACCTTCTTTTCCTTCTTAGCATCGATCACGAATGCTAAATATGATGTACATCCCTTGGTCAAACACTTTCTGGCTTTCATTAGGGAAATGATTCCAGAATTTACTCTGCGTTTATCTCCATACACCATAAACGATTCCTTTCCAGGCGGATTCACTTTCACTATTTTCTTCTTGCATAAAATTTCGGCATCATTGGCACTAAGCCAATCCATTCCCAAAACGATGTCGAAACCATTAAGTTCTATAGGTAATAATTCCTCGTGGAACTTATTCCCATTCAAATCAATCAAAATGTTTTTCATACGATGACTAACAGGTACAATCTTGCCACTAGCAACTTCGACTAATAAAGCATTATCTAGTCTCACAATAGGTAAAGCTAGTTTTCTACCAAATTCATGCGATATGAAGGAGTAGTTGGCTCCAGAATCAAATAAAATTTGGGCAGGCAATTCGTTAACGAGAAAGGTACCTGAAGCGACATCAGCTTCATCTTTAGCAGCTTCCAGTGTCATCTGGAATGCTCTCGCCTTTGGCTTTGGCGGAATGTTGGGTCTTGCTGCCTCCTTCTTCTTCGGACAATCCCTTGAGATGTGCCCCTCCTCACCACAACCATAACAAACATTCTTGGTGAAGGTGCATTCGTTGGCATAATGCCCTGGCTTTCCACATTTGTAGCATGTGGTTTCCCCGCCACACTTCCCATGATGCTTCTTCTTGCACTTGTCGCACCATTTCGCCTCTACCTTTCCTCCACTTCCTCTCGCACTAGACTTCGAGAATTTACTTTTCTTGCTGGACCCTGAAAATCCATCGATTTTCCTTTTCTCACCAACCTCTGACCTTTCTAGACCTTTTTCCCTGATCTGGGTCTCAACATTTCTAGCAGCCCAGATGGCGGCTTTCAATGTGGTTGCTTGCTTAACCATTGGACCATAGTCCGCTGGTAGTCCAAGGGCAAACTTGTTGACCTTAGAGAGTTCTGTAGGCACCAAATATGGGATAAACTTCATCTTTTCCGTGAAACTTGTAGCGTAATCAGTAACGCTCAATTTCCCTTTCTTCAAATTCTGAAACTCATTACTGATTTCCAGAAGGTCCTGCTCGGAGAAGTATTGCAGCTTAAGTTGTTCCACAAAGTCTTCCCAAGACATTTTGCTTGCTTCTCCCTTGGGCATAGATTCAGCTAACAGTTTCCACCAACTCAACACGCCAGATTTTAGCAGAGGGATCGCAAGAGCGGTCTTCTGCCTGTTGCTGCATTCGCAACTTTCAAACATAGTCTCCATTTCAGAGACCCAGTCCATAACTTGTACCGGCGTCGGGCTTCCGGATAGGCATGGTGGTTTGGATGCCATGAAATCCTTATACTTGCACCCACGACCATCATTTCCTCCATACTGGTTATTGCGTCTAACCACTGGTTGTTCGTCTTGACCAATGATTCCACTAAAGTTTTCTCCTTCAGACTGCCCTCCATTCTCCTCGGGCTCTTCCGCTTGAATTGACGGTTCTTCACGATTCTGCCTAAGCAGGCGTCTCGTTTCTTCCATTTGACGATCCAACATCATTTGAATCATCATTTGTACACCAGCCATTGTTATCGGCTCAGGTGCAGCAGCTACGACAGGTACTTGCTCGATTACAGGTGGTTGATTCCTGTTTTCATTAGCATTTCCAACTCCGCTTCTTGTTCTCACCATTTTGATCTATACACCGAATAATTTCACCTTATTACTCCAAATGATTAAATGCTAGTTCTAATATCGTATACATACGCTTAGAATCCAAAAGACATAAACCTTCAGATCCGGTTGGCAACAAACCATAGATCCGAATAAATAATATCATATATGGCAACATATAACATTTAGCACATAAAAGCATTTTAGGCAACTTTCCTAAAATAAACTAGTGCTTGTGTCTAAGATCCAACAGACACACACCTCGCAATCTCCACTTAGAATGCTAAGTTTAAGTTTAGAAATCCTACAAATTCCTAGTTCGCTTAAACTAATGCTCTGATACCAACTGTGACATCCCCAAAATCTTGGCCAGAAAAGACCGTTTTCATTTATGCTTTTTAAAATAATTTTCAGAGTAAATCCTTTTAATTTTAAAAGAGATGCGGAATTTGTTCCCAAAAACAAAACATGATAAAATAGATATTTATCAAAACATTTCATAAAGAAATATGATTTCATTTCATAATCAAAAGTCGGGATGTCATGTTCCGATCCAGGTCATAAAGCATAAACGATAACATTACAAGTCGTTCAACAAATATATACATATACAGACTTGTAAACAAAAACAACTTGATGTTCGCCCATCTTAAGCTCTTGCGCCACTTCCTGTAAAATAAATCAACTGAGTGGGTCAGGCTTGGGAGCCTGGTGAGCATATAGGGTTTTCAAACCCACAATAATTATATTTAATTTCAACAATCAACAATAAACCCGATTACCCATTCCCGTTATCCTCACCTTACGTTCCTAAAAATAACGTCTATTATAAGGAACTTATTTCAGGATTTTTCATCGGGACGGACATTACTGCAGAGGGGCTTCCTCAACAATAAGTGTCCTAAAGGCAACCATGTGGGGGATAGAGTACACCGGTGAACACGTCGTTCACAACACCTACAGGTAATGAGCCTGCTAGTGTTCCACAGGACAGTCTAGAATAGTCCGTGGTCGTCATCCATACTCTGCTGAATGACTAGAATAACACCAATAACACCGAGGCCTCTCATCTGTTTATTACACACCAATTATCTACCCATGTTCTACCCAACATATTAGTAGATAAAAATTATACGTTTTTATACATAGTTAAAAATAACCTGTATAACATGCTTTAAGCAATACATATTCCACATAACAGATGAGGCATACACACATAACACGTATTTCATAGAGAATACCTCAGATCTATAAGATAGAAGAGAGTGAATATACACTCACACGTATAACAACCAAATATATACACATAACACGTATTTTATAGAAAATACTTCATAATATTGCGTTGGAATGAAAATAACTACACACTCACTTGATCAGAAGATGATCGGGTAGTACTACAGCTTGCAGAAGTAGTAATCCTCCGCAGATCTGGAAGATCTCTTACGAAAATCGAACTTCTCGCGGGCAGAGCTTCGGCTCGGAAACCGCACTTCTCGGGATCTTCGGGATCTCGGGACTCGCTTCGGGACTCGGGAATATTACCGGGGCTTCGGGATGGAATCGGCACGCAAATCGAGGCAAAAGATGAGAGAAAATGAAGAATTTGTAAAAGAAAACTCGGCTGCTTCGGACCTCCTTTTATAGTTGCTGAACCTCGCAAGTACGCGGGGCGTACGCCAGTACGCGGGGCGTACTGCCTCAGAAACGTAAGCGCTTGCGTCATCCGAAGCCACTTGCTGCGATGTCGACATTTTCGGAGTACGCGGGGCGTACGCACTTACGCGGCGCGTAAGTCGGATAAGATCCGTGACTCGCCTTCGGATAATGCTTCCGAATTTGAATTAAAAATAATTATAAATTAATTAATAAACTTCGGAAATTCATATCTTCTTCATACGAACTCCGTTTTCGACGTTCTTTATATCCACGGAAAGGTGAGACTACGATCTACAACTTTCGTTTAGACTCCGTCGGCTAATTTTGAATTTATTTTTTTATTGTTTATTTTTAATAGGCCGGGACAGAAAATTTCGTTATAAATTCATAACTTCTTCGTTCGACGTCCGTTCTCGCCTAACTTTTTATCGCTTTGATACTAACAACGAGATCTTCGATTCTCGTTTAGATCACTAAGGCTAAATATTGCTCTAACGTAAATTCATATTTTACGTCACTCGGCGTTGTGCCGGTTCTGTCTCGAAACTTCGACATGTTATAACTTCTTCGTTATAACTCGGATTTTGGCATTCCTTATATCTCCGGAATCCTTGTTTCGACCACTACAACTTTATGCAAGGATATCGAGTGTATCTCACACTTTAATTTTGACGCTTATTTCATTCTTAATTCATTAAATTATAAAAATCAAGAAAATAAACACATAAATCACATAATTCACATAATTCACAAATAATACATTCTTATTATTTCAAATTGAGTTACAAAGGTTAACCTAGACTATTACATTGCTAAAAATGGCAAGCGTAGAAACACGGGCGTTACATATTCAGAGGGGAACAATGTATTTTGATCCACCAGATAACAACCAGGGAAATTGCTATAATCGTCGTGAAGGTGGTCATATAAGTGCAAACTGCACATCAGCCAGAACATATCCAGGTCTATCATAAACCTCTCATTTTGCAACACATTTCGGATGTCATAGTAAATACTAAATATAAAAACATGTTCAGGAGGCTTGAGGAGAACATAATATAAGGTTGCATTGATCGTATGTTTCTTGCTTATTCTGATATAATGCTTAATTTGATGCTGATAATGTGATTGTTGTGAATAAGGTATCATCAAAAATTTCTACTATTAGCAAATAGAGTAAATTAAAAAAATGGTCCTTTCGATTTCTTTGTTTTAGCATGTTTACTCCAAAATGGAACCCCTTTTCCGTTTTGATCGTTATTTCAAGGTTTGAGGGACCCAAATCCATATGAAACCTTAAAATAAGGACCAAGAGTGAAAGATCTTTCAATGTTGGACTTCAATATAAGTTTAATCTTTAGCTTTTACATGTTACAGATCAATAAAGAAAGCGATGTGGTGGTTGAATGAACATATCAACTGAAGTCACTAACAATGAATTATATAAAAGTTGTTTAATTTTTGTAATTCGGATTGTAACATCCGGATTCCCAGGTATATTATTTTATTCATTTATTTTGGAGTTTGTGGAGGGACTCGACGAGTTGGTGCTTAAACTCGTCGAGTAGGGTCGCAGATTCTCATCCGGGTTCATGAGTGGACTCGGCGAGTCCACACTGTTTAATGAAACCCTAATTTCTAGGGTTTGGGACCTATTTAAAGGCTCTTAGGGCCGTCATTTGCGGCTACCAAACCCCAGAGAGAAACCCTAAAAGAGCTAGAGCGATTGTGAGAGGAAAGGAGCCATTTCTTGATCTTTGTGGTTGATTCTTGCAAGAAGGAGGTGTTTCCAACTTAGAGGAGACCAAGGAGGTGGTGCATCTGTGGATTTCGAGCTAAAGACTTCATCTTTGAGGTAATATATCTCCCCTTTATCTGTTGTGTTGAAGGAATCCATAGATGTAGAGTTTTCATGTCCTTTAATGGAAGAAATTGTGAGAACATGGCCCTTATTCACTTTGAGATTTCGGATCTGGACCCATAGTGGTCTAAATAGCTTATCTCAGCTTTCTTTATGTTGAGCTATAGAGGTGTTGAGCTTAGGATGTTGTTTTGGGGGCTAAATCATCAAGTGAAACCTTCTAGACGTCCCATGAGTGTCAAGCTTCGAGCTTTATGTGTTTATCAGGCTTGGGAAGGTCAGATCTATGGACCAAAGGAACAGATCTAACCTCAGGAGGTCATTTGAGTTTGTGCATGGCATGAACTCGCCGAGTCCAAGGGCAGACTCGGTGAGTAGGGTTAGGGTTTCCCGTAAATCACTCAGTAAGTAGACCCGCCGAGTTGGGGGAATAACTCAGTGAGTCAAAGAGGGATTAGAGGACTGGAGTTTAAGGCATAACTCATCGAGTTGATCTTGAGACTCGGCGAGTTGAGTTGGGGTAGCCCCACGATTCATGCTAGGTGTGACTCGTCGAGCAAGGGGCGGGACTCGACATGCCAAACAAGACTAGGGAGTTAGTGGACACATGTAGACTTGCCGAGTTGCCCAAGTGCACTCGACGAGTCGGGTCAAAGTTTGATGGTTGACTTTGGTTGATTTTTAGGGTTTGGTCAACAATGAGGGCCTTTGAGCCAAAAGAGGGGTAAAATGGTCTTTTACCCTTCTAAGGGTGCCAAGAGAGGGTTGAGTCTAGTCCTGAGATTTATATTTATGAGAGTATTACTTTATGTGATTAGGCAGAGGCTAGATCGTATTCTACCGAGTCAGAGATTTACCGAGACATCTGAGGTGAGTCTTCTCACTATACTTTACCTTGAGTGGTAATTAGAGTTATGTGACAAAGTTATTGTATGTTACTTATGTGTTGTGTTGCACTGCATCATTTCTATGTGATTTATGCCATGTGTATATCAGAGTATATCAGAGATAGAACCGGAAGGTTCACAGAGCTAGGACCAGAGGGTCCACAGAGTTAGGGCCCAAGGGCCCACAAAGTTATAGCCTCGAGTGGCTAGTATGTGTTATGTATGGTATTTTGGGAAACTCACTAAGCTTTATGCTTACAGTGTTATGTGTTATGTGTTTCAGGTACCAGTGATGATCGCGGGAAGACGCTGACATGATTCGTACACACACATGTGATTTATGTATTTTGATCTTGGGAAATAATTTGTGAAACAAAGATATGATACAATGGGATTTTGTTAATAAATGTGTTTGGAAAATGTGTTTTAAAATGTGAAAAATTGTTTTAAATTTTACGGTGTTACACGGATTCATTGGCTGCGTAATTCAGGTTAGATGGAAGGAGTTTTAAATTGATATAATGATGGTTCATGCAGGCTAATTGTGTGGTATGAATAATTGTTTCCTTGGATTTGTTATACTCCTATAATGCTTGATAATAGTTTGTATTTTCATCATTTTATCGATTGACATACTTAAATTTTTCTGCAGTGACTACTATATACTTTTTGAGCATTAGATAATGAATCCATAGCCTTTGAACATTCGGGCAGATATTGTGATGAAATGCTTTCAGTTTGATGGACTTCTTCACATTAAGGTGTTTTAGTCTCATTTTTTAAACTTTTATCTTTTAATAACTTCCAATTTTGATACTAATTTATAATTTGTAAATCAACGCTCACAGATGGCTTTCACTGAACAATTACAGATTAGTTATTTGAAATATGTAATCACTATTATTAACTATTAAGAAATGGCTTATGTAACACTTAAATGTTATTATTACTTTTGGAGATAAGTTGACACACATGCTATTTCTTTTCATGAAAAAGAAACTATTTATCAGATCTTCCTTATTATTTATTTATTTATTTATTTATTTTTTCAAAAATGGTATTGAGTTGGAACAACAAAGCCTCCGACAAAAACAAAGTTGGTTTTGAACTCGGAACATAAGAACCAAATTTGTTGATGTAGAGTCTGATTACTTTTGTTCTTATGGGATCATCATTCAGGTCGGTAACGACCTAGATATTGTACTACTACTAATACTAATACTATCCACATAAAATGCACGATTCATGATGAATAGTGTAGTTTTAATTTATAATTACGGGGTGGGTGCAATTAATGCAAAATACGGTTGTTGCAGTAGCTGGAGGGTATAAGTAGCAAGCAGTGGAATTGAGGCTTGTACCGGACAAGGAAGTGGTTGATTGAACAAAGGATATTGCGGTCCCATAGCACTCTCTTGGACTCTAACAGATCGTAGTGGAATTTGACATATCTTATATCAAAATAGGGAAATGGATTTTCATTTTAATGTTTAGTTTTCTGTAATTTGGATCCTTTTTTTTCTGGAAAGTTCAATGTCCTTTATTTTTACCATTTTAAGCATCAAAATACTAATGTACATTCATTTTTTTACTGTGTTTGTAAAAGGGCGAATTGCAGAGAATGACAACATACTTAACTCTGGCTACCAATTAAGGCAATATAATATACTTGCACACAAAAACAACACCAACCAACCCCCGCATCGCGGGGGGACGCATCTAGTTGTTGTTATTATTATTATTATTATTATTATTATTATTATTATTATTATTATTATTATTATTATTATTATTAGGGAAAAACCAGCTATAGACATTTTTTTTGGTGGGGGGGGGGGGGGGGGGGGTATTTCAAAATTTAGTCACAAAAACAGACCTTCCCGGCTAGACATGCATTCCGTGGAGGACCCTCTATGGGCTCCGCGGAACAATGAATTCTCCGCGGAGTGGGGTTATTTTTGTAATTTTTCCCTCCCCTCTTTGACAAAAATGGCTCTCCTCTTTGGTCCCCCGATTTCTCTTCCACTTTGATTTTTCGTTCGTGTCTCCCCATCGGTAGATTTTTTCGATTTTCCAGCAACAGCGACTTGAACTAGTAGAATCCAACACCGATGGAGCATAATTTCCCTAATATTTTCGCCGATGGATACAACTCTCGGGTATTTTTCACGTTTCTCTCTTTGGATCAATGTCGTATTGTACATATTTAAGATTCAAATGTTACGAATGAAATTGATAACCTTTAATATGTACATATTTAGATTTAGGATGCACTGGTTTTGAATTTGCGAAGATCCATTTCGCGGAGGGGTAGGTCACTCCGCAGAGGGACCTTCGCGAATTAACGTATTCTCTCCACGGAATGATTCAAAAAGGGCAAAATGTCTCTCCGCGGAGGTATACGTCACTCCGTAGAGGGGTCTCCGCGGAATGATCTCTAACATCCGCGAAATGACCTTAAATGCTTGTTTTTCCTACCATTTTATATCAACTATTTGTTAAATAAAAAGTGCATTGCTATTTATTTCATATACCGAATTAGAAAAGAAATTTTGAAACCTTGTTTTTATTTTCAATTACTAACGTTTTATATTAAATTAAATGTATATGTTTTGTAGCATGATGATCTCGATCGAAAAGCAGATTTAACTTTAAAAGGCGTGGTTGGTACGATCATTAAAGACTATTTTCCACGCCTAACACAATCGCAACGAGTATTATTTGAAGCTTTTCCGTTTGGAAGATTCATAGGAATGCATGTCCCCTATGGTGACCCCTTACTTGTGCATTTGATGATGTTGGATGAAGTAAGGTCTCAACAAGTGTTTGAAATATGGAGGTTTCTTTTTGAGATACACGGGATGCAGTTGGATTTAGGTGAAACTGAATATATTTTTATTTGTGGTGTAAGTGTTGGTCCTTATGTGGATTTACTCCACGACGAAAGAGGCTGGTCAAATTCAAATCTTCGTGCTCGGTTGTTCCCAGACATTATAGATGCACGTTTGTGGCTCAAAGATTTAGAAGACTACATTATGTCTCCGAATTATTCGACACTTCAGGGTGAAGATGCTGTAATGCTTATCCAACTTGTTCTTATGTTGAAAGGTCTCCACGGATGGGATGTTAAAAAGGGCATTCCCGCGGCAATATACAAGCTTGCTGATAATATAGATGATTGGAACAGGTATTACATTTAAAAATTGTGTATAAATACAATAATAGTTATAATAAATAAATTGAAAATTCCAGGTTTGCATGGGGTACATATTTATGGACCTATACTTCGGGGTTGATTAGTGGAATGTTTGAGAAAATAGAAAATTTTAGAATATTCAAGCAGGCCAATCCCAAATCCAAGTGTGCCCACTCCCTTATCCACTAGCACCCGTGTTATTCATTTGTGACATTGTAGCTGCTACAGCTGCAGTGATCGCTGCCTGAAACATCGTAGCGTCAAATTGGGGAGGTGCTGGCGGAGGCGGCGCTGGCGTAACATTAACGTTGATACATCTTGGGTTTCTCTGTGGATGCATCTTTTACTTTAAGAATTAAAGATGAAAAGATATTAGAATATCAAGAATGAATATGAGTTTGATATCTCTGAACTAAAAACATTTAGTTCACCATGACTTCTGTAAGGAGTTGGTAATAAAAGTCTACTACAAGTAACATCGTGTAGAAAGGATAACATGAACTTGAATAGTTATTTTTCAAAAGAGACGTAATGCATGTCGATTGGTATTGGTATATTAAATACATAGAGTTTGGAAAACTTGACCTTAAAGTAGGTCTACAATATACCACAATACTGGGAAAAACATCGACATCATACTGACCTACTGAAAATGAATTTTTCATGGTCGAACTGAGAAACATGAAAAATAACACTAAGACATATTTAGAGACTTAAATTATAACCAAAAGAGTAAGTAGAGTATGATCTACTTTCTACTAGATCCGTCCATGGATTTGGCTACCTAGCGTTCTATTTCGAACATACGCCTTTCTTGTGTCATTTGTCGTTCTTGCAACTCTCTAACTTAGGCTTGGGATGCCGCCGGTTCTCTCTGCAAGAAATTAGTATGATCCCTTGTTGCACCATGATTGTCTTCTAGGTTGCAAAGGCGAACATTGTTGATTCCAGTGGCAACGTCAACCTGCATGACTCGGTCGATGGCAACTCTTCCCTGTTCATTGTTATGCGCAACACGACAAACTAACACTGGGAGGGATCTATCTTCTGAACCTTCTGCTTCAATATTGTAGAAGCTTCGGTCTCCTTGGTAAGGATGGTTCTGACTCTGCTTGTCACTCCACCTGTCCAAGTTTATTGCCCACAGAGGCGTCGGGCCTTGGAAGTTTTGTCGAGGATTGGGGTTCTGGGCAGCTTGAGGTGGATTATAGGCTTATGAATCAGCATCTTCGGGAAAGTCTTCTTCAAAGTCCTATTCTGTGGGAACTACAGGATCATCTTCTGGTTCGGCGTCGAGCCATCCTCCATTCCCTTTATTGGGAAAGTACTAGTCTCCAGGTAGATGGAATCCAACCACTGTTATCTATGCGAGAATAGGGATATAAGAAATATCTAATAATTTAATAGAAGCGAGTAAACAATTTCAAGGTTCTATAAGAGATACTTACAGTTAACAGATAATGTATTCTATACTATATGACTCCTACTGGGTCCTTCTACAAGCACATAGTGTATACTAATTATATACAACTCGGGTCGAATAGACCTTCGAATAAATGTTCCTACTCTATATCCACATCCAAACAAGGAAAAGGAAGTAAAGCTTAGACCACTCATTCTAAGTCTATGAAACCTTAGTCATATATAACCATAATGCATGCACTTAGTACTTATAGAACTATTAGCAAGAGTCCTTTGTTTTCATGTAACTTGTTCTTAGTATATAGTGCCTAAAATACTCCTATAGTATTTTAACTTTATGTTTTGTTCTAGAGTTCTTCTGTATATGTAGAGTTGGTAAGTTTTAGACCTGCCGCAACACTACCATCACTCCCAAACACATGTTCGTCGTATCTCAAATAAATATAGTTGATCAGGCTATATTGATCCCAGATATAATTACAAAATTGCCTAGGTTTGACTGTAGTGGTCAACATTCAAATACTTTTTGTTGGGATTAAAACCCTAATTGAGATTTGATGAACAAGATGCGGAAAATAAGAACAAACACAAATATGAAGATTATGTCGAATGATCACTCAATTTATTGAATTGTGAGGAACAAATTACACTTAAGAAATAAGAATCTAACTCTACAAGAAACCTCACAACGTGGTGGCTACATTTTGCCTCACTCTCTTGACCCTAATAATGAATAATACATGACTATTTATAGGGAAAAGACAAGTCTTGGGCTTTTAACCTAGAATTCGTCAAAGGGGCCCATTGCCATCATCCATGGAGTGCTTTGAAACCCTACAATCTCCCCCTCAAAGTATGGAGTGGATGGCAATGCTTTAACTTCCAAAACAAGCATCTGGAAAATAAAAAGATCTGCAACGAGGAATATATGAAGCAATCCACGAATCTTGATTCTTCAATAATCTTCAAACACGGGATCTAGGATATATAAATCAGGTACTGAAGTAATGTCTTTAAACTTCATTTTCGAATGTAATCCCAAAGAATCTTCATGAAAACCAAACCCGCCATAAAAACCCATTTCAGAACAAAGAAACCGAATCACTTCTTGTCTTTGAAGAGCTCCCCCTCCAAGTCACAATGATCTTCAAATAAGCTAATGATATAAGCCATCAAAAAATATCATATAACAACCCAAACTTTATGATTCGTAACGCCACTTGATCGAGAAAATACAAGAAGTCGGAGATATAACAAGTCCTTAGCAGAGCTCGATAAAGAACTTCCGCTGTAAAGGATACTTCTCTTTAGAAGCTTTAGCAGAGCTCGATGAAGAAATTCCGCTGTAAAAGCTACCTTCATAATTCTACCACAAGCTTTATAAAAAATCATCAACTTTGAAAAGTCACAAATCCAATTTCGAAAGGCCATACCAAATTCTCCCCCGATTTATAATCAAAAACATGATTATAAAGCCTTCAAATGGTCATGAGAATGATCTTGAATGGATAAAAAATTACTATGCTCCCCCGCGACAAAAAGATATACACAATGAAGTATAAAATCCGAAAAAATCGTGAAAATTTGACGTTATCACGAAAAACGACTTTCCGAACCGCCAAGACTTGATGGAATCATTATTTTGCTGTTCACGAAAAAATATGAGCGTTGAAAAATCCAAAACTGTTCACCGGCCCTTAAAATTGCAAATTTTTCGAAAAATGGGCTGAAATTTTCACTTGCTGAAAAACAGGGACTGAAATTGTAATTTTGCATCAATACTCCAGTTTATTTCTGACAAAATCTGGAAATCGTCCATAATCACCAAGTTGTGAAAACAATAGGGACCAGAAGTATCATTTCGTTGAAGTTTCAGGGACCATTAATGTAACTTGATATCTTCTTCCCCAATTTATGTGTGATAAACGAATGTGACTGGAACGTGATTACAAACGAATGTTCACAAGCGAAACTACAGATACGATTCCAATATCCACTTTCGTTCCAAGCTCAAATAAACGAATCCAAGTTCGTTCCAAGTTCATTGATATAAAACCGAAACCATGTTCGGTCCGAGCACAGTGTGACATCCCCATTTTCACGGCCAGAAAAGACCGATTTTGTTTATGCTTTATAAAAATCAGAGTACTTCATTTTATAAAATTATTGCGGAATTTGTTCCCAGAAAAACATGGTAAATACGTTATTAAAACATTTTCGAAGAAACGTATTTATTTCATTTTAAAACGTTTGGGACGTCATCGTTAATACAGAAACATAAGCATAAACAGAACTTACAATTATTTACACTAGTGATCTACATCTCTTTAAATCTCTCAGTGTAATGTCACTTCATATCAACACCTGTGATATAAATAAACTGAGTGGGTCAGGTTGGGAACCTGGTGAGTACATAGGGTTTTCAACCCACAATAATATAATTATTATGTTTAAACAATCAAACAATCAACCCAATTACCCATCCCCATTATCTTCTTTATTCTTAAGGATCTACCCTAAGAATCAGCTATTTCTCATTCATTCATTCCTAAGGATCATCCTAAGGAAACAACATGAAGTCCATTGTTGCCAATGACACATTGGTCAAGCGCAGCTGCTAATATTGTCACTTAGGCTCAGCTACCAGAATTAGGACATTTTCTATGAGGCGCTTCTGCCGGTATTGACCTTTAAACACTACTGTCATGGTCATAAGGCTCCCTATTAGGCGCAGCTGCCGATACTATCCTTGGAGCGCAGCTGCTAGGATGTTTACCGTAGATCTAAATCATCTACGGGTTGTGGCGCAGCTGCCAGTGCTCATCTATAGGGTACTAGGTCCACTGCTGCCAATGTATACCTATAGGGCACTAGGTCTGTACTAGTAATGTTCCTCTATTTCAGCTTTTATCCATCATCATTCATCTACCCATGTTTTACCCAACATATTTTGTAGATATAAAATACTTTATACAGTTTACATCATTTAAAACATGTATAAAAATCTTTCACCGGCATAGACAACAAGTATTCAGACAATATGCACACATAACACGTAATTTATATTAATAAATACTTCATATCTATGTGTAAGATGAAAGGCACCACGCACTCACAACACGTAAATTATATAATAAATACTTCATATCTATGTGTAAGATGAAAGGGACCATGCACTCACAACACGTAAATTATATAATAAATACTTCATATCTATGTGTAAGATGAAAGGGACCATGCACTCACAACACGTAAATTATATAATAAATACTTCATATCTATGTGTAAGATGAAAGGGACCATGCACTCACCTGAGAAGGTGATGACTCGGTACTCGGACAACGTTTCGTTTACTTTAAAATAATTTCCTTCGATGAAACCTAGTATTATCACCAATAGATTTTACTCTATTATTCGCCGAGACTAATTAATAGTCTAGCTATTATTACTATTATATATGTGTTAAAAAAATACTTATATAACCCATAATAATAGCCCAAGTATTTATTATATGTTCTTAATAACGTTAATATAATTAAATAAAAACTATATTAAAAATAGCGTAGGCGTAGCTCACTTACAGCGGGTTTTATAGAAAATCAGACTTTGCTTGGAGCAGCGTTTCCGAGCCGAAAAGCTCTTCTTCTCGGAGCCGTTGAGCACTCCGGGGCTTCCGCCTTGTGCTAGGGAGGTTCCCTAGGCTTTTCGGGGGATTTCGGGGCTAGAGAGAGGTTCTAGAGAGAGAGTAAAGAGAAGAAAGAATGGGAAAGGTGTGAAGAAAATGAGGGTGGGAGAGGTGGTATTTATAGGGTGAAAATGGCTGAACTTGGTGCCACATGTCACCATCTAGTGGCAAGACTTGGGGAGAAAGCAATGGCCAAGATTGTGCCACATCACCCATTTTCGCACAGCACACTTCCGACTTCTAAAATCCGTAACTTTCACATACGACCTCTGTTTTTGACGTTCTTTATATCCACGTGTAGGTAAAAATAATATCTACAACTTTCATTTTGACTCCATCGGCTAATTCTCGACCGATCTTAAATTTAACAGTACGAGGCGTTTAGACTGTTAAATGACCGCGAAGAATTCGTAACTCCTTCATACCGACTCCGTTTTCGTCTGTCTTTTTACCGTTGAGTTCCTATTAATGAGATATTGAACTCTCATTTAGGTCACGTAAGTCAAAAACCACTCAAACTAAAATTCGAGTTTCGGGTCGTGCACTGTTAAGCCGAATCTTAGAAAAATCATAACTTCCTCATACGAAGTCAGATTTGGGTGTTCTTTTTATCGACGCTCTTAGTTTAACATATTCTACGACTTTTGTTTAGATTGATAAGGATAAATCTCGCTTTATCGTAAATTCACTATTTACGCTTCCCGGTGCCGTGCCGGTTTTGCCGTAAAACTTCGACGGGCCATAACTTCTTCGTTATAACTCGGATTTCGGCGTTCTTTATATGTACGGAAACCTTGTGACATATTATACAATTTGGTTAAGATTATTTATTCTAAATAATCTTTTGTCGAAAAGTCATTTTCGACCCCTATTGCCTCTAAATTGACTAGCCCGGATCTGCGGGCGTTACACACAGGTTCGCTTTCGGTTCATCCTCCGTTCGCTCCAACCATTAACAAGCGAACCCAAAGTCGTTGTTCCAGGTTTGGTCCTAATTCATCAGCTTTTACCACAAGGCGAACCCACTCACAGGTTCGCTTATTGTTCTCACTCTACTTTTGCTTCAAGCCCTTTAGATCCGAGTGCTAACACATGAACACAGATTCGTTCTGAGCACAAAGACATTTGTGAAAAGCGAATAGAGATAACAGGTTCGTTTTTCGTTTCTAGCACAAACACGCGAACACTAAATCGTTCCAGGTTCGTTCGTGGTTCACCTCCAATAGTTAATTTTAACTTTTTGCCTTGACTGGTGTTCTTCCAATTGAGTTCCAATTCCAATTTCATTCGTTCCCACTTCCCAGTGAGATTCGATTTCAATCGTTCGCAAGTAAGTACATTCAAACCGATTTTGACTTTCAGGTTTGAATTGTAAGGACATCTGTTCAATTGATTGCGAGACTTGAGTCCTGATTCTGAGTACCATTCATTACAATACGATATTAGCTTTTATGTACGAGACCCTCCAACACTGATACACAATCTGATGCGAAACCAAGAAAAATTGCGAGATCAACATAACTCAATGAGACCTAATATGCGAGAGCAAGGAAATCAATTCCAATTACAAAACTTCCATCGCATATAATTCCTTCGTTCCGATATCAGGGTTTTTCAATTCAAGAGCATTCACTTTTGTCATCATTCATTCAGTTCCGATTCCAAAAAAATGATGCTTTCATCTCGCTTTTCATTGTTCTGATTCCAATCGACATGGTTCCGATCACATTCACCGTTCCAAAAAAAGTTTTCACAATTTCAGTTTCATTCGATCGCATTACACATCCAGTTACGAATCTGATTAAGATTGCAATCCGATTTTGACTTTCTATGGTTTGACCCTCCAAATCGAGATACAGTGTTGTTCATCCGTTCATCATTAGAATTTGAAATTTCCATTGAACAAACACCCAATCGACATGTGGAACAGATTAAGCAAATTGATTCAAACACCATAATCAAATAAAATCAAAAACGATTTTGAGAATGAAACTATTTAGAAATTTTGACTCCAGAACAGAAATCGATTAGTAAATCAAATTAGAACAAATGATTAAATAAGATTCGTGAATCATGAATTCAATCAGAATATAAGAACAAATTGCGAAATCGAGATGCAACATTCACAATTTTGAGATGTGTCGACTGCGTGAACCAGAGCGTGCGACGTCAAAGAACAAGTTAAGGGCTTATACCAATGAACTCGGCTGAATGAATAAAAATCAAATACAATTGGGCCACTATTGACAAAATAGACGATTTTCAGATCCAAAACTAAATACAGTGAATACGATGAACAGGAACATGATTCTTTGGGCTAAATCAAAAGAGATATTATTGGTCGATTTTGGATCAAACAACTGATCAAATCCAAAAAAAAATACGAACAGGATTAATAAAGAATTACCCAGATGAACAGTGGATGAACAATCCCCATGAACAGTAACTTGAACAGAATTTTGATTCGATACCAAGAACCGATACTTCAAAAATCAATATATCTTCAAAGACCCGCTCTGATACCACTTGTTGGGATTAAAACCCTAATTGAGATTTGATGAACAAGATGAGGAAAATAAGAACAAACACAAATATGAAGATTATGTCGAATGATCACTCAATTTATTGAATTGTGAGGAACAAATTACACTTAAGAAATAAGAATCTAACTTTACAAGAAACCTCACAACGTGGCGGCTACATTTTGCCTCACTCTCTTGACCCTAATAATGAATAATACATGACTATTTATAGGGAAAAGACAAGTCTTGGGCTTTTAACCTAGAATTCGTCAAAGGGGCTCATTGCCATCATCCATGGAGTGCTTTGAAACCCTACACTTTTGTTCTATTCTAGTATGACACCGTTCTTTAGTATGTATGCAGGTATGTATACTTTATTAAAATATATAATTATTTAAAAAGTATAACTCTTGGTCAGAGTGTTTTAATCCCATTGTATTTATAGTTGTATATCTTTTATGGGTTGATATACTTAGTTCACTATAAACAATGTTTTGATACCAACCTGTCACACCCCAAACCGGAATGGCGGAAACGTTTGGAGGCGGAGGACGTCATGTACAGTATCATAACAATGCACAATAGTAAAACAAGCAACAACATCCATTGCATTAATAGAATAGTTAACACATGCGTGTTCTTTGTATAGTTGTAAGACACCAAAAATGTGTAGCAAAATAAAAGACGAGTCTTGAACATGCTCCGTCTTCCCAAAACCTAGCCCAGTGTGCCTGTCTACTGGTTCCCTGAGAATACAAGTTATTTTGAAAGAGAGTTTCAACATTTAAGTTGGTGAGTTCATAAGTATTTTAGTGTAAAGTGTGTGCATTTGTTTGAAGAACATGTTTGTATTGTTTCGCAAAAGTGTTTGTATTTGTTTGTATAACTTCCCAGAAAATCCTATATTTTCTGCTTATATGAAAAGTAGTCTTCTCTCCAAGACCGACCTGTTTGTATGTTCTGTTCTCTTGAAAATGATGTAAAATGTATGTTTGTACTTGAAATAGTATAAAATGTATGTTTTCCATATTTATATACTATCTTTACTAGAAAAATAGTATGCCTTTCTCATGTAAGAGTTTCACTGTATGAATGTAATGGAAAATGAAGATTTATAGTAGTATTGTATAAATACACTACTAATGCATTAACTACCTTTAAACCAAACTAGTTAATTAAGGTTAAAATGTGATTGAGGTTATAACCATACTTGATTAACTAGTCTAAAACACGACGTTCTTCAGGCGTCGAAAAGATATGACATTTGTCACCCGTAGACCTGCAGGTCCCATTGTAGCAATCAGCAAGGTGTGGGATGGTCAATCTCGTATAGATCTATACACAAACTCACGCTCTTCCTCCAGGAGACTCTGGTTACAAAACATGACATAGCAATTATTGCTATGCCATGAAATAGTATCTCACATTTTAGTTATCTTGTTCTTTTTATAGTGTGTAAGTTCCTTCTTGTTTTTGTTATAGTGTGTAAGTTCCTTCTTGTTCTTGTAAATGAATAGTATACTTTGTAATGAATAGTAATAGTATACATGTATTGATTTAGGTATGTTCGTCTGTGTGGCAACCCAAAAATTTCCGTTAGTTTCAACGTCGAAATTAGTTACGTCAAAAATTAGCAAAATTTATCCCGAAAATATTTTTGACCGGAATTAAACCTGTTGGAATATTTTAAATAATATTCGTTAAGCGAACAAAAATTAAAGCGGTATAATTTTTAAAAAAAAAATCGCCGTGATTAAGGAAGTGGTGAAAAACCCGTTCGCGGTTGGTGTCAGGAGAACCCCAGCCAGGCCATAAGTTCCACCCTATATAAGGGAGGAGTGGGTTTCACTCCTACCTTTTTCCCACCTTAGACACTCTCTCTCTACTTTCTCTCTCTACAAACGGGTTTTGGTCAAAAATCACTATTTCAAGCTCCAAATCGGTAAGCTAACCTTCCTAGCTTGTTATCTAACTTATCTATCTTTCAAATTCGGGGGTTAAACATCCAAAAACCTCAAGAACATGTGTTTACGGTCTTGGGAGCCTCCCAAAACCGTAAACCCCTTTGGAAGTAGGTTTGATGCCCAAAACCCTCCCAAACACTTCTAGTGCTTAGCAATGGCTTAGAGGCTTACCCGAAAGGACTTAGAACACCAAAATCGGACCAAAAGGGGAGTAAACATGAGTTTACGGTCTAAGAACATCCTTAGACCGTAAACCCATGTTCATGGACCATAAACACCTTTTAAGGTGTTAAACCACCCCTCAAACACTTCCAAAAGCTTCCACGAGTGCTTAGAGCCTTGTAATCCTTCGTTTGATGCACCAAAAACATGATTCATGGGCTAACATGAGTTTAATGCCGTAAACTCATGTTTTTAAGGTAGTAAACTCCCCAAGAGTATCTCCTTAGACCGTAATCACCTTTCCAAGGTGTTTAAGTGCCCTAAACACCTTCCTATGCCCCTAGAAGTGACTAGAACCTTACATGCATGAGTTAGAGCCACCAAACAACCAAGGAAATGGACCAATATGAGTTTACTACCATAAAATCATGTGTTTACGGTCGTAAACTCCTCAAGGGGTATCCATAGGCTGTAAACTCCTTTAGTGGTCCATTTTGAAGCCTTAAACCCTTCATAAGCCCTAAAATTGAACCTAGCCTAATGCCACAAGTGTTATAAGACCTTAATGCATCAAAGAACAAACCATCCATGAGTTTACGGCCGTAAACTCATGGGGTTAAGGTCTTAGGGCCGTAAACTCTATAAAGAGTTTACTCTTGAAGAGTAAACTCCCTATCTAGGCCATACACACCCTTAGATGTTACCTGGGACACTTCTAGCACTTGTAGCAAAGTGTTTTTATGACGTATGACATCCTTACTTGCTTAATTAGTTATTAAATGACTAATTGGATACTTAAATGTATCATTACATGTTAAATAGGATTCGCGTGTGTGGTCAAGTCCTCACTTGACACTTAGCATCCTATACTAGCACCTTCACCTGATCCACTTACAGCAGGTGAGTTCATACCCCTGAATTAACCTTTTAAATGTTTTTACATGCTTTTATGGGGGGGGGGGGGGGGAATACAAGTTAAACATGGCATTTATCATATCAATCACATGTGATTGATAACCCGCATGACCCGAAAGGCGTTTGCTTTTCATGCCTTTGCCAACATTGCAGAGTTCCCTCATCCTCATCCACGGGTTGATCAGGACTTAGTAGAATTTTATCTGAGGGAAGCTCAACCCCAATACCAAACTTGGAGCACTCAGAAAATTGTCAATGTTCGGGTCCTAAAGCCGTTCAGGGAAGGTAACTTTACCAACGTTCGGTTCAAGGTACTACGGGGATCTGCCAAGACCGAACATGCCATCTCACTTGCAGATCTTCCCAACCTTAATCCCCATGACTGGATTATCTTGCACAACATTCTTCTTACAAACGAAGCAGAATATGGTCCGATCATCGACCACTTTAAGAGGATGCTTGTTTGCTATGTCATGGAAGTTGCTTTGATGGATTAGGAGATAGCGAGCATATTCAAGAAGAAGCCTACCATATCTCCTGTTGGCTCTGCCAGTGATCTCAACATGATGCAGATGGGGAAGATTGACCCAAAGAGAAACTCCGTCATGTTTACCAGGAACGAAGGACAGAAATGTCTTTTCGCCTTGGCAGACAAACATCTCTACACCACTGCCTGTTTGGAACACGTTTTAGGGATCATCCATCGATGCAAGCAGAACACAGCGGATGATGTAAAGTACTTTGATGATATGATTCAATGGTACATTCGGTTCAGACAGACTATCCTTGCCCTTATCTCACGTCTGTTTGATACAACAAAGAAGGTTCCCACTGCTGGCCCAAGCAAGAAGAAGAAGTAGTCTCGCTACAATTTGACGCAAAGGGGGAGATTGTTGGGTCGTATTTTGTGATTGCGTCTATTGGGCTCGTTAGATAGTTCAATATATATCTACGGTATGGGGTTGTCCATCCGTATGTTTTGTAGGGTTTAGTATAAATAGATGCTTGCATGCATCCTAGAACGTAATGATTAGTAGACGATTAGTATCGATTAGTAAAGTATTGTTCAGAAATATCATCGTTCTTATTTTGTAACCCTAGCATCCTCTACAGTGGAAGTTCTTAGTTGAGCTCTGCTGAGGATCGAGTAGTCTAATCATTCGACACATTCCAATTCATACTTGTGTTTCGTTTTTATTATCTTTACGTTCATCATTTACCTGTTACAAAGATCTAATCGATCTAAGAGTTAATTTATAACTCATCAATTTGTATATACTAAATTGATATAATGTATTGATTATTTTGAATTATATGATAATATATAAATTTATTATAACTTCTTAATCTCAATCGTTTGAATGACTTCCACCTGCGAGTTACACATGAATAAAATTAAATATAATATATGATTTGATGTTATTTATAGTTATTTTTATTGTTAATTAATTTTTTAAAATTTATTTGCTTAATATTTTAATTTCTATCATTATAATTATTTAAAACATCAAACATTGTTTTTTTCATTTTAAAGCTAACAATATAATCATTTATATAGAGTTGTTTTTAACTCTTGTTATTGTAAGTTATTTTAAGCTACTTATTTAAAAACTTTTAACGATTATAAAAATATATTTAAGAAATATTTTAGTTAAATTGAAATTACAATTTAGTTTTTGCTTTTATCACTACAATTTATCACTTTTAACTATTTATAAAATATTCTTTAGTTTTTTTAAATGGAACTGAAATTTATATTTGAGTTAACATTGTAATGCGCAGAAACACCTATATAATTGAAGTCTTTACAAATATATATTTTTTTAAAATATAACACTAACGTTGTTGTAACGACCCGTTCCCGGTACGTTAATTCATTGGTAATTGTTGTAAGTTTTCAAGAGGGACTCGGCGAGTTCTAGCCTGACTCGCCGAGTAGGGTCGCGACTTCGAGCACGCGTGAGCCGGGGACTCGGCGAGTCCATATCCCTGACTCGGCGAGTCCATCCGTCTGGGTGAAACCCTAAATTCCCGGGGTTGCCCACTATTTAAACCACCTTATAGCCCCCATTCTCGCCTCCCTCACCCTGAGAACACAGTGAGAGAACCCTAATCCTCCCTTGAGAGCTTATAAGTGTTTTGGTGCCATTTTGTGAAGGTGTGAAGAAGGAGAAGAAGAAAGAAGCAAGGAGAAGAGTTGTAGTGCAAGGATCCAAGGGCAAATCTGAGTTAATTGAGGTATTTTCGGAGTTCCCTTCTTGTTATATGCTTTAAACTTCCATTAGAGCTCTCCTAAGAGCTAGTTGATGCTTGTTCCAAGCCTTATGTTTGCATGAATGTCTTAATAAGTCGAAATATCTTTGGATCTGAATGATGGGGTGTTGTAGAGCCCAGATCTACTGTCTTTTTGGAGCTACTTTGCATATTAACCATAGATCTACCCATTTTATGCATCTTTTAGCCTTATTTCCCTTATTCATGAGGTTGTACACGTAAAGTTGGAAACTTTACGTGGTAAATCAGCTTACTGGACCCAGATCTATCAATTGTATGTGTTGGATTCAAACAAAATCGAGTAAAAATCAGTTGCATGGTGGCAACTCAGCGAGTCGGGAAGAACGACTCGGCGAGTTGGGTCGCGAGTTCCCGATTCCTTCATTTTTACCAGTGTCGAGTGAACCCAGTGAGCTAGAGAGGGGACTCAGCGAGTTGAGGGTAAACTCAGTGATGGAGGGACTCGGCGAGTTGTTCATCAACTCGGCGAGTCCAAGGCAATCTCCTTAAGATCAAGAACAACTCGTCGAGTTTGTTCATCCGGCTCGGCGAGTCGGATGAAGATTGTCTGAGTTCTTGGATCAAGAGGGTACTCGTCGAGTCGATGCCAGACTCGGCGAGTAGCAGCGAGTAAGAGTGAAAAGTGAGAGTAAGACTCGGCGAGTCAGCCCAAAAGAGAATTGACTTTGACCGAGGGTAAAAGAGTCATTTTACCCCAAGCGCAGTGTTTAGTATTTGATTGAGTGTGTTTATGGACTTGTAGCCGAGGAGATTCAGGAGCAGCCGTCGTTAGCTTCCCGAGCCACACACTCAGCAACCAGCTTACGAGGTGAGTTTCCTTCCAGTAGGAACGGGTCTAAGGCCACAATGCCGGCCCGTTCAGTTAGCAGTAGTTTCCGGATTTAGGTCCGATGCAGTAGTTAGTATGTTCGATGCCTTCGTGGCTCGAACAGGATTTGTGTGCTATGTTTTATGCGTCAAGTATTATGTGTTCCGGGCTACGGCCCGATGTAGCATGTCGTATATGTGTTATGCTAGTTGATGTGTTATGCTATGCCATGTTCAGTCAGTCAGTTCCGGACTTCGGTCCGATGCAGGGGACAAGGTCCCAGTCAGTTCCGGACTTCGGTCCGATGCAGTTAGTTCCAGACTTTGGTCCGATGCAGGGGACAAGGTCCCGGTCAGTTCCGGACTTCGGTCCGATGCAATTCCCGGGCTTCGGCCCGAAGCAGTGGGCAAGGCCCAATATGTGTTTATATGTTATTGTATGGTATGTGGTAGTTTGGGGGAGCTCACTAAGCTTCGTGCTTACAGTTTCAGTTTTGGTTTCAGGTACTTCCGCAAGCAAAGGGAAGAGCTCGGGGTGACGGCATCGCACACACCGCAGCTTTAGCTTTTAGCTTGGGATTGATTTAGTTTGTTTGATTTGCCGTAGTATGATACAGTTTCCGCACAGTGTTTTCTATTATGTTGGATTACGTCACGTATGGTTTTATTATATGACACTCTGATTATGGTTTTGATTATATCGAAAAACGAATTTTTTTTGGGTCGTATTTTTGGGTCGTTTCAAGTTGGTATCAAAGCCCTGGTTTGAGGGATTCGGATACACTTCCGGGTGTATCTGAACTCAAACTAAGGGAAATAAAAGATTTTAGTAAGATAAAAATGTTTTACAAAAAGAATTTTGAAAGCACTTAGAAAGAAAGAATTGTTTTTAACAAGATAGAGGTGTGTGCATGCGGTCAGCCGAGCTCAAGTAAGTACTCCCAAATTACCCATGCAAGTTATTTGTTCAGTTTCAGTTTCAGTAGAACAGCATGCTAGTATAGGGATAAGGATCTAGGAGAATGCCTTATGTGCCTGCTTATGTGTTACAGCTTTATGAGTATTGCATGCTAGAATTGAGTAGACAGCAGTAGGATAGCCTGTTTTGGTTATGCCTGATAGTATGAGCTTAGCATCCTATGCTAGTGCAGTTTCTTGTTATAAGAATAGTTTTGCCTGAGTCTGTTTCCCTTGTCCGAATGCTGCTTGCTTCGTGCTTGGTGGGGTCCTGAGTAGTGGGAGTTAGCCATTAGGTGAACACGTCACACCACATGTGATCAGGTTTGAATAATCCCAGAGTGCTGGAACTGGCCCTATTGCACAGCTCTTGTTTGAGTCCAACCGTTGTAGGGACGGATCTTTTACTTGAAGGATTATATGATCCTCATCACATGTGATGGTGTTTAGGTGGTGGCTAGCTGGCATTATGAGGAGACCTACAGCAGCTGAGGACCAGTCGTGTTGAGCTTGAGGTTTCCCTAGGGCAAGCCTAGGATGAGAGTAGCAGAGAATGGCAGTAGTAGAAGTGACTTGGTGGAGTCAAGGCAGTTCTTGAGGAAAGTACGGATAGATGTGGAAGGTAGTATGGGCCCGTACTACTGAAAGCAAAGGATCCGTACTCGAATTAAGGAAGGCCAAGACAAGACCAGGAAGCTAGTAGTAGTATCATGATCCCTTGAGATATTTCAGTGTTCTGATGTTGTTATGAAATGTTTCAGAATGGTAGTTTTGCGTCCGAGACCAGCAGTCGGCAGCTCAGATGCCGGAGGAGGATCAGGATCGGGATCAGGCCCGTTATCATGAGATGTTGCGGAGTGACATCCGCATGTTTGTGAGCCGGTCCAGTTGTAAAACGCTGGACGACATGATTGCCAGAGCTAGAGAGAGGGAGATTGATCTCGAGATGGAGAAGAAGAGGAAACCGGAGGCGGTTTCGGGTTCAGGCAGTGTGGGCAAAAAGCCCAAGGTTTCAGATCACAGGTCTAGGAGTCAGCAGAGCCACGGTCGGTGTGGCAAGTGTGGGAGATTGCACGAGGGGGCGTGTAAGGCAGGGAGTTCCGGCTGCTACAAGTGCGGTCGGACTGGGCATTTGAGTAGGGATTGTACGGCCCCTGCTACTACGGTTACAACATCAGATCTGATTTGCTTTCAGTGCAATCAGAGGGGACATAAAAGGTCCCAGTGTCCCAGTTTAGCTGCAGCAGGGAAGGTGGTTGCACCTGCCCCTGCCACCTTGAGGATTACGGATGGCCGGCAAGGCCGAGCTGATGCGCCAGTGGCGAAGAGCAGGGCATTTCAGATGACAACAGAGGAGGCGCGAGCGACTCCTGATGTGGTGACGGGTATGAATCTTTCCTTCATCTTTAATTGTTATTATATCGGTTGAGTATTACTTATGTGGGTATGTTCTATTTAGGGTCGTTCTCTGTGAACGACATTTCTGCTTTGGTATTGTTCGATTCGGGGGCTACCCGATCATTTGTATCACTTGCGCTTAGCAAGAGATTTAGCAGAGCTCCCGGGGAGCTGGATTGTCCACTAGAGGTTGAGATAGCAGATGATAGGACCGTGAGGGTCGGCAGAGTACATAGAGGGTGTTCCCTTCAGATATTTGATGAGCAGTTTTCAGTGGACCTGGTTCCTATTCCCCTGCGTGGGAATAAAGTTATTGTGGGCATGGATTAGCTGAGCCCCAATGGGGCGGTGATTGATTGTGAGCTTCAGCTAGTGAGGGTTCGCACTCCCAGTGGGGGAGAGATAGTGATTCAGGGCGAGAGGCCCCAGCGAGGACCGATCTTTTGTTCCGCCGCAAGGGCGAGGCGCTATGTTCAGCAGGGTTGCGCCGTTTTTGTAGCTTACATCTTGGATGCCCGGGAGAAGGGCAAGACGACGATTGATGATGTTCCTATTGTTCGTGACTACCCGGATGTGTTTCCCGAGGATTTGCCGGGGATACCTCCAGAGAGGCAGGTTGAGTTCATGATCGACCTAGTTCCTGGTGCGGCTCCGATAGCCAAAGCACCGTATCGACTTGCTCCCCCTGAGATGCAGGAGTTGTCTACACAGCTTCAGGAGCTGTTAGACAAGGGTTTCATTCGGCCGAGCAGTTCGCCTTGGGGAGCGCCGATCTTATTTGTGAGGAAGAAGGATGGGTCGCATCGTATGTGCATTGATTATCGGGAGTTGAACAAAGTAACGGTGAAGAACCGTTACCCACTTCCGAGGATAGATGACTTGTTTGATCAGCTTCAGGGAGCGTCTTGGTTCTCCAAGATCGATCTACGCTCCGGTTATCATTAGATGAGGGTTAGAGATGAGGATGTACAGAAGACTGGTTTCAGGACCCGGTATGGCCATTATGAGTTCGTGGTGATGCCATTTGGGCTCACCAATGCCCCAGCCGCGTTCATGGATCTCATGAACCGCGTGTGCAGACCGATGCTGGATCGGTCGGTGATAGTGTTTATAGATGACATCTTGGTGTATTCCAAGACACAGGGGCAGCACGAGGAGCACCTGCGGGAGGTGTTGGAGACTTTGAGGAGGGAGAGACTTTTCGCAAAGTTCTCCAAGTGTGAGTTCTGGTTGCGCGAGGTGCATTTCTTGGTCATCTCGTCAACCAGAAGGGTATTTTGGTAGATCCGGCCAAGATTGAGGACGTGATGTAGTGGGAGGTCCCGAGGTCTCCATCTGAGATTCGGAGCTTCCTGGGGTTGGCAGGGTATTATCGGAGATTTATTCAGGACTTCTCCAAGATAGCAGTGCCGCTCACCCGGCTAACCAAGAAGTCGGTGGTTTTTCGTTGGGGGCCTGAGCAGCAGGCGGCGTTCGAGACTCTCAGGCAGAGATTGTGCGAGGCTCCGATCCTTACCTTGCCAGAAGGAGTAGAGGATTTCGTAGTCTATTGTGATGCATCGATCACAGGTATGGGAGTAGTATTGATGCAGCGAGGCCATGTGGTAGCTTATGCCTCGAGACAGTTGAAGCCTCACGAGGCTAATTATCCTACCCACGATTTGGAGCTGGGGGCAGTTGTGTTTGCCCTCAAGATTTGGAGACATTACCTTTATGGGGTCCGCTGTACTATATACACGGATCACAAGAGTTTGCGATATCTTATGGATCAGCCGAGTTTGAACATGCGACAGAGGAGATGGTTAGACGTGCTGAAGGACTATGACTGTGAGATCCTTTATCATCCAGGGAAGGCCAATGTGGTGGCCGACGCCCTGAGCCGCAAGGTGTCGACGACCCCTATCAGAGATCTGTGTATGAGGATGACAGTGATCACTCCGTTGTTGGAACGGATCAAGGAGGCTCAGATGGAGGGCCTCAAGGAGGAGAGGCAGAAGTGTGAGAGGATAGTGGGCTGAGTAGCTTCATTTGATTACGACAGTCGGGGTTTGTTGACTCTTCATGGTAGGATATGGGTACCGTACTGGGGTGGGGTACGGCAAGTATTGATGGACGAGGCTCATAAGTCTCGATTTTCTATCCACCCAGGAGCGACGAAGATGTATCGAGATCTTCGACCTGATTATTGGTGGCCCTGCATGAAGCGAGACGTCGCTTGGTATGTTGAGAGATGTTTGACCTGTCGGAAGGTCAAAGCGGAGCATCAGAGACCTCACGGCAAGATGCAGTCGTTAGACATTCCCGTGTGGAAATGGGAGGATATCACCATGGATTTTGTCACCAAGCTCCCCAGGACCGCACGTGGAGTGGACTCGATATGGGTAGTAGTGGATCGATTGACGAAGAGTGCCCATTTTATTCCGATTCAGGAGAGTATATCGGTGGAAAAGTTAGCCGATATCTTTATGCGGGAGATTGTGGCACGTCATGGAGTGTCGGTATCGGTGGTGTCGGACCGAGATGTTCGTTTCACGTCCAGATTCTGGAAGCGGTTCCACGACGAGATGGGTACTCGTCTCCATTTCAGCACCGCTTTCCACCCTCAGACTGACGGGCAGAGCGAGAGGACGATTCAGACTCTTGAGGACATGCTTAGGGCATGTGTTCTAGATTTTGGGGGCAGTTGGGATACGTATCTTCCGTTAGCGGAATTCTCGTATAACAACAGTTATCATGCGAGCATTGATCGACCTCCTTTTGAGATGTTATATGGCAGGAAGTGCAGGACCCCGATTTGTTGGGGCGAGGTCGGTCAGCGAGTCATCGGGAGCACCGAAGTGGTGCTCAAGACGACTGAGTTGATCCAGCCGGTCCGTAGTAGGCTGCAGACTGCGCTGAGTCGGCAGAAGAGCTACGCCGACAGGAGGCGTTCGGACTTGGAGTTCCAGGTGGGAGATATGGTTCTTCTGAAAGTCTCACCTTGGAAAGGTGTCATTAGGTTCCGGAAGAGGGGAAAATTGGGCCCCAGATTTATTGGACCTTTCAGGGTTTTGGCCCGGGTGGGTCGGGTTGCTTATCGGTTAGTTTCAACGTCGAAATTAGTTACGTCAAAAATTAGCAAAATTTATCCCGAAAATATTTTTGACCGGAATTAAACCTGTTGGAATATTTTAAATAATATTCGTTAAGCGAACAAAAATTAAAGCGGTATAATTTTTAAAAAAAAATCGCCGTGATTAAGGAAGTGGTGAAAACCCGTTCGCGGTTGGTGTCAGGAGAACCCCAGCCAGGCCATAAGTTCCACCCTATATAAGGGAGGAGTGGGTTTCACTCCTACCTTTTTCCCACCTTAGACACTCTCTCTCTACTTTCTCTCTCTACAAACGGGTTTTGGTCAAAAATCACTATTTCAAGCTCCAAATCGGTAAGCTAACCTTCCTAGCTTGTTATCTAACTTATCTATCTTTCAAATTCGGGGGTTAAACATCCAAAAACCTCAAGAACATGTGTTTACGGTCTTGGGAGCCTCCCAAAACCGTAAACCCCTTTGGAAGTAGGTTTGATGCCCAAAACCCTCCCAAACACTTCTAGTGCTTAGCAATGGCTTAGAGGCTTACCCGAAAGGACTTAGAACACCAAAATCGGACCAAAAGGGGAGTAAACATGAGTTTACGGTCTAAGAACATCCTTAGACCGTAAACCCATGTTCATGGACCATAAACACCTTTTAAGGTGTTAAACCACCCCTCAAACACTTCCAAAAGCTTCCACGAGTGCTTAGAGCCTTGTAATCCTTCGTTTGATGCACCAAAAACATGATTCATGGGCTAACATGAGTTTAATGCCGTAAACTCATGTTTTTAAGGTAGTAAACTCCCCAAGAGTATCTCCTTAGACCGTAATCACCTTTCCAAGGTGTTTAAGTGCCCTAAACACCTTCCTATGCCCCTAGAAGTGACTAGAACCTTACATGCATGAGTTAGAGCCACCAAACAACCAAGGAAATGGACCAATATGAGTTTACTACCATAAAATCATGTGTTTACGGTCGTAAACTCCTCAAGGGGTATCCATAGGCTGTAAACTCCTTTAGTGGTCCATTTTGAAGCCTTAAACCCTTCATAAGCCCTAAAATTGAACCTAGCCTAATGCCACAAGTGTTATAAGACCTTAATGCATCAAAGAACAAACCATCCATGAGTTTACGGCCGTAAACTCATGGGGTTAAGGTCTTAGGGCCGTAAACTCTATAAAGAGTTTACTCTTGAAGAGTAAACTCCCTATCTAGGCCATACACACCCTTAGATGTTACCTGGGACACTTCTAGCACTTGTAGCAAAGTGTTTTTATGACGTATGACATCCTTACTTGCTTAATTAGTTATTAAATGACTAATTGGATACTTAAATGTATCATTACATGTTAAATAGGATTCGCGTGTGTGGTCAAGTCCTCACTTGACACTTAGCATCCTATACTAGCACCTTCACCTGATCCACTTACAGCAGGTGAGTTCATACCCCTGAATTAACCTTTTAAATGTTTTTACATGCTTTTATGGGGGGGGGGGGGGAATACAAGTTAAACATGGCATTTATCATATCAATCACATGTGATTGATAACCCGCATGACCCGAAAGGCGTTTGCTTTTCATGCCTTTGCCAACATTGCAGAGTTCCCTCATCCTCATCCACGGGTTGATCAGGACTTAGTAGAATTTTATCTGAGGGCAGCTCAACCCCAATACCAAACTTGGAGCACTCAGAAAATTGTCAATGTTCGGGTCCTAAAGCCGTTCAGGGAAGGTAACTTTACCAACGTTCGGTTCAAGGTACTACGGGGATCTGCCAAGACCGAACATGCCATCTCACTTGCAGATCTTCCCAACCTTAATCCCCATGACTGGATTATCTTGCACAACATTCTTCTTACAAACGAAGCAGAATATGGTCCGATCATCGACCACTTTAAGAGGATGCTTGTTTGCTATGTCATGGAAGTTGCTTTGATGGATTAGGAGATAGCGAGCATATTCAAGAAGAAGCCTACCATATCTCCTGTTGGCTCTGCCAGTGATCTCAACATGATGCAGATGGGGAAGATTGACCCAAAGAGAAACTCCGTCATGTTTACCAGGAACGAAGGACAGAAATGTCTTTTCGCCTTGGCAGACAAACATCTCTACACCACTGCCTGTTTGGAACACGTTTTAGGGATCATCCATCGATGCAAGCAGAACACAGCGGATGATGTAAAGTACTTTGATGATATGATTCAATGGTACATTCGGTTCAGACAGACTATCCTTGCCCTTATCCCACGTCTGTTTGATACAACAAAGAAGGTTCCCACTGCTGGCCCAAGCAAGAAGAAGAAGTAGTCTCGCTACAATTTGACGCAAAGGGGGAGATTGTTGGGTCGTATTTTGTGATTGCGTCTATTGGGCTCGTTAGATAGTTCAATATATATCTACGGTATGGGGTTGTCCATCCGTATGTTTTGTAGGGTTTAGTATAAATAGATGCTTGCATGCATCCTAGAACGTAATGATTAGTAGACGATTAGTATCGATTAGTAAAGTATTGTTCAGAAATATCATCGTTCTTATTTTGTAACCCTAGCATCCTCTACAGTGGAAGTTCTTAGTCGAGCTCTGCTGAGGATCGAGTAGTCTAATCATTCGACACATTCCAATTCATACTTGTGTTTCGTTTTTATTATCTTTACGTTCATCATTTACCTGTTACAAAGATCTAATCGATCTAAGAGTTAATTTATAACTCATCAATTTGTATATACTAAATTGATATAATGTATTGATTATTTTGAATTATATGATAATATATAAATTTATTATAACTTCTTAATCTCAATCGTTTGAATGACTTCCACCTGCGAGTTACACATGAATAAAATTAAATATAATATATGATTTGATGTTATTTATAGTTATTTTTATTGTTAATTAATTTTTTAAAATTTATTTGCTTAATATTTTAATTTCTATCATTATAATTATTTAAAACATCAAACATTGTTTTTTTCATTTTAAAGCTAACAATATAATCATTTATATAGAGTTGTTTTTAACTCTTGTTATTGTAAGTTATTTTAAGCTACTTATTTAAAAACTTTTAACGATTATAAAAATATATTTAAGAAATATTTTAGTTAAATTGAAATTACAATTTAGTTTTTGCTTTTATCACTACAATTTATCACTTTTAACTATTTATAAAATATTCTTTAGTTTTTTTAAATGGAACTGAAATTTATATTTGAGTTAACATTGTAATGCGCAGAAACACCTATATAATTGAAGTCTTTACAAATATATATTTTTTTAAAATATAACACTAACGTTGTTGTAACGACCCGTTCCCGGTACGTTAATTCATTGGTAATTGTTGTAAGTTTTCAAGAGGGACTCGGCGAGTTCTAGCCTGACTCGCCGAGTAGGGTCGCGACTTCGAGCACGCGTGAGCCGGGGACTCGGCGAGTCCATATCCCTGACTCGGCGAGTCCATCCGTCTGGGTGAAACCCTAAATTCCCGGGGTTGCCCACTATTTAAACCACCTTATAGCCCCCATTCTCGCCTCCCTCACCCTGAGAACACAGTGAGAGAACCCTAATCCTCCCTTGAGAGCTTATAAGTGTTTTGGTGCCATTTTGTGAAGGTGTGAAGAAGGAGAAGAAGAAAGAAGCAAGGAGAAGAGTTGTAGTGCAAGGATCCAAGGGCAAATCTGAGTTAATTGAGGTATTTTTGGAGTTCCCTTCTTGTTATATGCTTTAAACTTCCATTAGAGCTCTCCTAAGAGCTAGTTGATGCTTGTTCCAAGCCTTATGTTTGCATGAATGTCTTAATAAGTCGAAATATCTTTGGATCTGAATGATGGGGTGTTGTAGAGCCCAGATCTACTGTCTTTTTGGAGCTACTTTGCATATTAACCATAGATCTACCCATTTTATGCATCTTTTAGCCTTATTTCCCTTATTCATGAGGTTGTACACGTAAAGTTGGAAACTTTACGTGGTAAATCAGCTTACTGGACCCAGATCTATCAATTGTATGTGTTGGATTCAAACAAAATCGAGTAAAAATCAGTTGCATGGTGGCAACTCGGCGAGTCGGGAAGAACGACTCGGCGAGTTGGGTCGCGAGTTCCCGATTCCTTCATTTTTACCAGTGTCGAGTGAACCCAGTGAGCTAGAGAGGGGACTCAGCGAGTTGAGGGTAAACTCAGTGATGGAGGGACTCGGCGAGTTGTTCATCAACTCGGCGAGTCCAAGGCAATCTCCTTAAGATCAAGAACAACTCGTCGAGTTTGTTCATCCGGCTCGGCGAGTCGGATGAAGATTGTCTGAGTTCTTGGATCAAGAGGGTACTCGTCGAGTCGATGCCAGACTCGGCGAGTAGCAGCGAGTAAGAGTGAAAAGTGAGAGTAAGACTCGGCGAGTCAGCCCAAAAGAGAATTGACTTTGACCGAGGGTAAAAGAGTCATTTTACCCCAAGCGCAGTGTTTAGTATTTGATTGAGTGTGTTTATGGACTTGTAGCCGAGGAGATTCAGGAGCAGCCGTCGTTAGCTTCCCGAGCCACACACTCAGCAACCAGCTTACGAGGTGAGTTTCCTTCCAGTAGGAACGGGTCTAAGGCCACAATGCCGGCCCGTTCAGTTAGCAGTAGTTTCCGGATTTAGGTCCGATGCAGTAGTTAGTATGTTCGATGCCTTCGTGGCTCGAACAGGATTTGTGTGCTATGTTTTATGCGTCAAGTATTATGTGTTCCGGACTACGGCCCGATGTAGCATGTCGTATATGTGTTATGCTAGTTGATGTGTTATGCTATGCCATGTTCAGTCAGTCAGTTCCGGACTTCGGTCCGATGCAGTTAGTTCCGGACTTCGGTCCGATGCAGGGGACAAGGTCCCAGTCAGTTCCGGACTTCGGTCCGATGCAGTTAGTTCCGGACTTCGGTCCGATGCAGGGGACAAGGTCCCAGTCAGTTCCGGACTTCGGTCCGATGCAGTTAGTTCCGGACTTCGGTCCGATGCAGGGGACAAGGTCCCGATCAGTTCCGGACTTCGGTCCGATGCAGTTCCCGGGCTTCAGCCCGATGCAGTGGGCAAGGCCCAATATGTGTTTATATGTTATTGTATGGTATGTGGTAGTTTGGGGGAGCTCACTAAGCTTCGTGCTTACAGTTTCAGTTTTGGTTTCAGGTACTTCCGCAAGCAAAGGGAAGAGCTCGGGGTGACGGCATCGCACACACCGCAGCTTTAGCTTTTAGCCTGAGATTGATTTAGTTTGTTTGATTTGCCGTAGTATGATACAGTTTCCGCACAATGTTTTCTATTATGTTGGATTACGTCACGTATGGTTTTATTATATGACACTCAGATTATGGTTTTGATTATATCGAAAAACGAATTTTTTTGGGTCGTATTTTTGGGTCATTTCAAGTGTGAAAGTGGGTTAGATCTGATCCCACATCAGCTGGGAAGGAGAACTAAGCATTCCTTATAAGGGGTGTGGATACCTTCCCTATCACAACGCGTATTAAAGCCGTGAGGGCAGCAGATCCCATAAGAACTCTGCAGTTAAGCGTGCTCGGGCGGGAGTAGTACCAGGATGGGTGACCCCCTGGGAAGTCCTCGTGCCGAGTGGCCCAAAGCGGACAATATTGTACAATATTGTGATACGTGCCAGAGGGGGATGTTACAGTTGTTGTTAAATTTGATATAATAAATCGTATATTAATTTGATATAATATATTGACTATTTTGAATTATATGATAATATAAAAATCTATTATAACGTCATAATCCCATTCGTTTGAATGACTTCTACTCGCGAGTTACACATCAAAAAAAATTTAATATTATATATGGTTTAATATTATTTATAGTTGTTATTTTTAACTAATTTTTAAAAATATATTTGCTTAATGTTAAATTTCTATCATTATAATTATTTAAAATATCAAACATTATTTTTTGATTTTAAAGGTAACAATATAATTATTTATATAGAGTTATTTTTAACTATTGTTATTATAATTTATTTTAAGCTACTTATTTGAATTTTTTTAACGATTATATAAATATATTTAGGAAATATTTTAGTTAAACTGATATTACAATTTAGTTATTGCATTTATCACTTTTAACTACTTACAAAATATTATTTGTTTTTTTAGTGGAACTGAAATTTATATTTAAGTTGACACTGTAATGTTATATTTAAATTAACAATTTAAGTATTTTGTCCAAACTGTTCAAAAATTGTAGCTTTAAACTGATGATGGTTTACATGCAACAACATTTTAAATCTAATAAATTAAGTATAATATGTTAAAATTTAAAGACATAACTTTATAAATAGAAGTAAAGATATTATTTTAAAATTGAAATTTAGTCTATTTATGATTACACTTTAGGTTTGATATTTATTTAAACTTATTAACCAACTTACAATCATTATTAAAAAGACACTACAATTTATCACTTTTAATTATTTATAAAATAATCTTTGGGTTGTTTAAGTTAAATAAAATTTATATTTAAGTTGAGCCTATAATGTTATATTTTAATTAATAATTTAAGTATTTTATACAAATTATTTAAAAATTATACATTTAAAATGATAATGGTTTACATTCAACAATATATTAAAACTAATAAATTGAATATAATATGTTAAAAGTTAAAATATAAGTAGAATTAAAGATATTATTTTAATATTAAAATTTAATTTATATATGAATACACTTTAGATTTGATATTTATTTAACCTAATTACCAATTTAATTATTATTATAAAGAAATTGAAAAGTCATGGGAGTTTCAAATGAATGTGGTGAAAGAAAAAAAAGAATGGGGGTTTCAAATGCATGAGATTCAAGAAAAAATGGTAGTTTTATAAGTATGTATGATATATATATATATATATATATATATATATATATATATATATATATATATATATATATATATATATATATATATATATATATATATATATATATATATATATATATATATATAGTTATAAAGCTAGCATTTTTTCTTGAATCTCATGCATTTGATACCCCCATTATTTTTTTCTTTCACCACATTCATTTGAAACTCTCATCACTTTTCAAGTTCTTTATAATAATAATTATAATTTGGCAATTAGGTTAAATAAATATCAAATCTAAAGTGTATTCTAATTCTGCTTATAATTTTTTTTTAACTTTTAACATATTATACTTAATTTATTAGCTTTAATATATTGTTGGATGTAAACCATTATCGTTTTAAAGGTATAATTTTTGAACAATTTGTATAAAATACTTAAATTATTAATTAAAATATAACATTATAGGCTCAACTTAAATATAAATTTTATTTAACTTAAACAACCCAAAGATTATTTTATAAATAGTTAGAAGTGATAAACAGTTTTGTCTTTCTAATAATGATTGTAAGTGTGTTAATAAGGTTAAATAAATATCAAACATAAAGTGTAATCATAAATAGACTAAATTTCAATTTTAAAATAATATTTTTACTTCTATTTATAAAGTTATGTCTTTAAATTTTAACATATTATACTTAATTTATTAGATTTAAAATGTTGTTGCATGTAAACCATTGTCAGTTTAAAACTAAAATTTTTGAACAGTTTGGACAAAATACTTAAAGTTTTAATTTAAATATAACAATACAATGTCAACTTAAATATAAATTTCAGTTCCACTAAAAAAACCAAAATAATATTTTGTAAATAGTTAAAAGTGAAAAATTATAGTGATAAATACAAAAACTAAATTGTAATATCAATGTAACTAAAATATTTCCTAAATATATTTATATAATCTTTAAAAATTTTCAAATAAGTAGCTTAAAATAACTTATAATAACAATAGTTAAAAAATAACTCTATATAATAATTATAATGATAGAAATTAAAACATTAAACAAATAATTTTTAAAAAAATTAGTTAAAAATAACAACTATAAATAATATTAAACCATATATAATATTTAGCTTTATTGATGTGTAACTCGCGAGTAGAAATCATTCAAACGATTGAGATTATGACGTTATAATATATTTATATATTCTCACATAATTCAAAATAGTCAATATAATATATCAAATTAATATACGAATTATTATATCAAATTTAACAACGACGTTAGTGTTATATTTTAAAATATATATATATTTGTAAAGACTTCAACTATATAGGTGTTTTTATGCATTACAATGTCACCTCAAATATAAATTTCAGTTCCATTTAAAAAAACTAAAGAATATTTTGTAAATAGTTAAAAGTGATAAATTGTAGTGATAAAAGCAAAAACTAAATTGTAATTTCAATTTAACTAAAATATTTGTTAAATATATTTTTATAATCGTTAAAAGTTTCCAAATAAGTAGCTTAAAATACTTACAATAACAATAGTTAAAAACAACTCTATATAAATGATTATATTATTAGCTTTAAAATAAAAAACAATGTTTGATGTTTTAAATAATTATAATGATAGAAATTAAAATATTAAGCAAATAAATTTAAAAAAATTAATTAACAATAAAAACAACTATAAATAACATCAAATCATATATTATATTTAATTTTATTCATGTGTAACTCGCGGGTAGAAGTTATTCAAACGATTGAGATTATGAAGTTATAATAAATGTATATATTATCATATAATTCAAAATAATCAATATATTATATCAATTTAGTATATACAAATTATTATATCAAATTTAACAACAACGTTATTGTTATATTTAAAAAATCATATTTTTTAAAGACTTGAACTATACAGATGTTTCTGCGCAACGCGCAGGCATTCGCCTAGTATATATGATGTTGATGGTGGTGTAAAGTAGCACACAAAGCATTAACTAGCAATGAAAAATTAATAGGACAATAGGGTTGTCGAAGTAGGGTTAAAGATTACTTATTTAATAAACTCCCTTCGTAAACGCATTTATTTAGAATTAACTGTTTTTACATTGAAAACTTTACTCCATATTTAATTCTCGTTAACTTTTTTATCATTTGATTTACTTATCTAATAACAAACCTTTTTAATAACAATGTAAATGAACTTTTTTATACGATACTATAAAAACAAAATATCAACTCGACAAATGAAATTTCTAAGTGCATCAAAATTTAGAGTTAGATGGAGATATGAATGGGAGGGGTTTTTTAACCTTTTTAGTCCTATACTTTCTATTATTTATAGACAAAATTGCAAAAATGGTCCCTGTGGTATGCATTTTTTTGGGTTTTAGTCCAAACCCCGACTTTTTTGGTTTCGTGGTCCTTTTGAGCTAGTTTGGTTGCGGATTTGGTCCCTCGGTAAACTGAAATGACTTTAATACCCTTGGGTATTTATTTTCTATTTCTAAAATCATTTTTTTAAGTTTTAATAATTATTTATTTATTTTAATAATTAAAAAATGAAAGGGCTCTCTCTCTCTCTCTCTCTCTCTCTCTCTCTCGTCCTTTTCACAAAACAAGAAATTAAAAATCAAGAAGTATTCACCCCTTTTATCTTCCGGTCTTCAAGAAACAATCAAACCAAAAACTAAGAAGACGTCTAGAATCATATCCATCAACAACAAGCATCTGATTTCTTTTTTGAAAATAATCGTTCCTACCATCATAAATCTGATTTCTCCCTTCTCAAACACTCGATTCATACAACATAGATTAACTCATACACTTCAAAATCATGTCATTGGGATGAACCCACCAAGAAAATCGATTCTGCATCAACAATTAAAACCAAATTTCTCAAACTCATAGGGTACAACCAAATCCTGCGACTCAAGTATGTGTGTGTGAGTGAGTTTGATGTGAAGACAATCAGGAAAAGATTCTGAAAACGAGCCGAGCCGAGCCCGAGCCTGGTCAGGCTCGGCTCGGGCTCGTTTAAGTTATACGAGGCTCGAGCTCGAGCTCGACTCGATTCGAGCTTCTTGTACTGTGCTCGGCTCGAGCTCGTGAATAATTATACAAGCTCGACTCGGGCTCGGGCTCGGCTCGTTTTCTGTCTGACGTGTCTAAATAAGCTTAAGCTCGGCTTGAGCTCGTTAAGAAGCTCGTTTACTAATACCCTAAATCCCTAATCCCGAAATATGTTTTTATTTTAATATATAAAAAATAATAAATTATATTATATAAAGGCTCGTTTAGGCTCACGAGCCTAATCGAGCTTAGTGACATGGGCTCGAGCTCGAGCTCGTTTAATAAACGAGCTTAATATTAAGCTCGAGCTCGGCTCGGGCTCGGTTAAAATCGATTTCGAGTCGAGCTTTTAACGATCCGATCTCGAGTAGCTCACGAGTAGCTTGGCTCGTTTGCACCCCTAATTCTGATTATCAAGCTTACCGGAACTTTGATCTTGATCTCGGTCTCCCCTACCCCCTTTCTCATGCAAAGATTCTGATTATCGCCACCATCTTCATAAAAATACAGGAGAAGACGAACCAGATCTTCAGCTCCATCATCGTCATTGCCACCACCACCCGAGAAGAAAAAACCTTAAGCTCGTCACCGCTACCAGATCTGCAAACGAGATACTCGGATCTGAAAACGAGGTCCTCAGATCTGAAAATCATCATCTCCTTGAGCTTGTCTTCGCTAAAAGAGAAGACCTACCAGGCGGCAGCGATGTTAGGGCTTGCTTTAACAGGAGGAGCTTGTCATCCGAGGAAGAGATCGGAGACCCACACACTCGATCTGATTTTTTCTTCTTGAAGGTATTCATCTGAAAATCCTTCATCATATTTGATTTCGTGTGTGTGGAGAAGAAGGAGATGCTGAAGGTTAACAAAAAATTCAATTTACAGAACAAGGAAGTGAAGGACACGGTGGTAGTGGCGGACGGTAGTTGAAGTGTGTATGTGTTCTTGAGTGTGTGTTCATGAATATGAATATGTGTTCTTGAGTTTGTATTTGCACACACACACACACACACACACACAGAGAGAGAGAGAGAGAGAGGTGGGACCTTTTTTATTTTTTTAATTGTTAAAATAAATAAATAAATATAAAATTTTAAGAATAATGAAAGAAAAATGAAAAATAAATACCCTAAGGGTATTATAGTCATTTCAATTTTCGGAGGGACCATTTTCACATACAAACCATTCCAAAAGGACTACGAAACCAAAAAAATCACTGTTTGGACTAAAACCCCAAAAATTTGCATACTACGGGGACCAGTTTTGCAATTTTGTCTTATTTATATCATCTAAATAAATACTATAACGTTTAAACTTTTTTTTATCATTTTAAAATTAATTATAAACTTTTTTATAATAAATGTATTGGCAAGGTCCTTACGCTTGTGCTTTTGCACCCTGTGAATATTATATTGTTCTAAAAATATCATATTTTTTAATTTATTATATAAAAAGTTTAAAAGGTTATAAAAATGTTTTAGAAAGGTTGCATAAACTGTTTATTAAAATCAGATGTGTTTTTAAGCTATAAATAATGCTTTATTAAAATACAAATTGAAGTCTTAAAATGTAACTTTAAAGTTGAGAATATTGTTGTAAATGTATAATTTTTGTATATTAAACTGTGAACTTATAGTATTAAGTTGTGAATTTTCTGTATTAAACTGTGAATTGACTATATTAAGTTGTGAATTGATTGTATTAAGTTGTGATGGCTATATTAAAGTGTGAATTGATTGTATTAAGCTATGAATTTATTATGAATCCATTGTTTGCTTTTGACATATGAGATGAAAATAACATTATATACATATCTGATTTATCTAATTTTAAATAAAGTATATAAAATTTAAATTGTGAAGATTTGTGTAAATAAACTTTGAAAGAAGCACTAACATATAGATCTAAAGGTATATATGTAAGCTTTAAGTTGAGAATATGATTGTGAATGTATCATTTTTGTGCATTAAACTGTGAATTTTTTATATTAAGTTGTAAATTTTATGTACCGAACTATGAATTGATTGTATTAATATGTGAATTTTTAATGAATTTTATGCTAAACTATGACTAATGTATGAATGGTTGTATTTATTTTTGTGAGTATATATATATATATATATATATATATATTTTTTGTTGTACAAATATGCAAAAATATATTAGTTTTTATAATTATTTTGCATTAAACTCTTAATTAGTAAATTAATTGATTTATTAAACCCTGAATCTAATATTTAAGCTATGAATTCATTATTTTATATAAAGATCTGATTTGGAAGGAATGATAGCTACGAAAGTGGCACATGTAGTTGATGGCGGTGTCTGGTAGTTGGTGGCGGTGGTAGAGTTTGGGTTTGACTTATTTGAATTTATGAATTTGTGTATAATGTATTGTATTATGTTGTGAATTTATGTATTAAACTAAAAATGGATTGTATTAAGTTGTATATTATATAAATTTTGTGTTAAAATATGAATGAATATATGAATTAAAAAATTAAACCACTAGTGAATTAATATGTTTATTAAACTGTGAATATAATATTTTAAACTGTAAATATGTATTATATATATGGTATATTCTTTTTAAAGAAATCTACAATTTAGCAAAAAGAGAAAAATAGGATTTGTAAAGGTATAAATCTATTTTTTTTTATTAAACTATTGTATGTTTGGCTGCAAAAATAAAATGGTATGTATTAAAAAATATTACCAAGGAACTGAAACTTACATATGTTTGTTTTATTAAGCTGTAAATACAACTAGAAAATGTCATTGAATTTGATGTTAGTCCAGCGGGTGGTCCGGCGACGGTCTAACAACAATGAAAACTAGCTGTAAACTAGGGAATAAAAAAGTTTGCTTAATATAATATTACTGTTTGATTTGTCCAAAATGTCCATAATGATTTTTTTTTAAAAATGGTTTTTAGGGTTTTTAACATTTTTTAGGCTCTCATTTAAACCACTCCATATATATATATATATATATATATATATATATATATATATATATATATATATATATATATATATATATATATATATATATATATATATATATATATATATATATATATATATATAGGGTGAAGTTCAATAGAGAACCATAATTAACCAACGAACCAATCTTTTTTTCAACTTTTAAAACTTAGTTTTTATATAAAAAAAACTAAAAATACAGAAATTCATAACTTTTTATCCTTTTTCCAATTATATCAAATTCGATTTTTTTTACGTCAATTTCACAATGTGAATTTTTGAAAATTCACAACGTGAATCCGGATTCACACGGTGAATCCGGATTCACACGGTGAATCCGAAAATATTTTTCACATTCATAATGTTAATATATGAATTTAGATATTTTTAGAGTTTTTTTTCAATAAAGAATAAGCTCTAGAAATTTAAAAAAAGATTTCGTTACTTGAAGAACTAATAATTATGGTTCTCTATTGAATTTTTTCATATATATATATATATATATAGGGTTAGGTTCATGTGAGACGGCCTAATTTTGTGAGACCGTGAGACGTATTTTTTTAGTTCTTTTTATTTTTTTTAGTTAATTCAAGTTCCGAAAATAATATTTAAAAAAAGAATTTTTGGATTTTTCCATTTATTTTGCATTTTAAAATTATTTTTTAGAATATATACAGTGTAATATTCTATTAAAATATTTCACGTATTTCTCAAAAAAAAATGGGATTTTATTATTATTATTATTATTATTTAGTTAATTCAAGTTCCGAAAATAATATTTAAAAAAAGAATTTTTAGATTTTTCCATTTATTTTGCATTTTAAAATTATTTTTTAGAATATGCAGTGTAATATTCTATTAGAATATTTCACGTATATTTCAAAAAAAAAAAAACAGGATTATTTTTTATTTTTTTTAGTTAATTCAAGTTCCGAAAATAATATTTAAAAAAATAATTTTTGGATTTTTACATTTATTTTGCATTTTAAAATTATTTTTAGATTTGGTCTCAGAGTCTCATAAAATTAAAATGGTCTCCAATAATATATATATATATATATATATATGGAAATTGGGTATAAATGTTGTATACATGTTAACTAATATAAAACTATCATAGGTTTTAGGCTTTTTGCGGTTACTTATTAATACCTTATTTTTGTTCTAAATTAAACCATAAGACATTATCAAATTGATTACTATGACTTATTAGGCTAAAACACTTTGGATGTATTCGGCAAAATTAGCTAACAGCGAATAGCTTGTAGTTTGTAGCGTTTTGTTAAACGGTAGATGAAGTATCATTTGGATTTAAAACGTTTTGTTTAAACTAAACGCTAGAAGTTTGTAGTGTCAAACGAGACTTTCTGTTTTAAAACGAAGCGTTTTGTCAAATACTAAAACTAGAAGCTCTCAAACGCTTTGTACCGAACATGCCCTTTGAGTGACTTTTATTTTTATTTTTGGATCATTTTTCATATCATTGGTTTAGTGATTTGGCTTATGACCGTGATATTATTTTTATAATTATAGATTTTATCCATTTTTGGAAGATCGAATATGTTATGAATGATGTTCTTCATCACGACTTTTGTTTTTTGGTCATGAGTGTTATTGTTGTCTTTTTCTCTACAGGTTCACCCTCAACTCTACTTCCTTCACCACCAAACTCTCAGTCGCAGCAAACCAAAATCCAAAAATGAAACCTATGAAGACGATGATGAACATATCGAAAGCATGCATAAAGCAAATGAAAAAAAAAAAAATCTAAATTTGTAAAGATGCAAATATGGTTCAACCGTTCAAGTTTAAAAATGCATTTAGTAAAGATGGAGACGTTTTAAAGGTTTCACTATCACATGGTTCATGTGTTGGCATCTTCTAAGAATCACAACCCTAGAATCCCTTCTTTTGGGAATGAAGATATATGAATACACCAAAAAAAGTCAAGATCATTGAACATCACATGTGAATAATTTGTTTGTTGGCAACTAGTCTAGCTGCCTCGTGGCCCGAGCAATGCAATCGAAAGTCGAAACCCCTGAAAATGTTTACAATTGTGTAATTAGGTTCGAAATCGGATGACATTTATAGAGTATCGAATTTAGTGGGAAATGACATACAATTTATTAAATTCCCATACATACAATTTATTAAATTGCCATGGATCGAATATCCGCATGATTTCATATTTACGTAGTATAACATATGGGAAAAAAAATAGAATTTTATAACAATCATAAAATGGACGGAATTATAAAATATTATAGGCCTGAACCAAAATACCAATTTTTTTTTTTTTTTTTTTTTAAAGAAGACAGGGAGATTATCTTTTTTCCGATAGAACCAAGGTTTTATTTTTTTGGCAGTAAATGGTAGCGGAGTTACCAAGGAACCCCATTTTGTTCTGAATTCCCTCTTTTACCCTTCTCCACCAAACCATTAATTGGGTTATCTCTTGGCTCTTGCTCACTTCTCACTGCCAAAAAAACCTCCGCTTGGCTGGCTGTTTCTTAACCCCATTTGTTTTTTTCTTGATCACCCAAATCTCAATTGTTCATCGGTATCGATCCATCTACTCATGGCTACAAGCAGCATCGTCGCACCTGCTTCAATCAATGGTAATTTGACTCATTTCTACAATCTTTTATCTATCATTACCTGCAAGATTTCCAGGGTTTTATGTTCTAGAGAGCGGAGGACCACTTTCTTGCTGAATCTTTTTCTTTTACACGATGACATGAGCATGATATGATTTTTGTAATAATTGCTTTTGATATCCACGGGTAAAGATTTTTTTCTTGTTCCCAACAATTTCATGCCCTAAATGATATAGCCCTCTCTCTCTCTCTCTCTCTCTCTCTCTCTCTCTCTCGGGTTATTGATTTTCTGCTCCAGTTCAAGATCAAGAAAGATAGATATCTGTATAAGCGAATCAATTCCTATTTGTTTTTGTTCGAATTCCTAGTTTATCACCTATTTTGTTTGTGTGATCGATAAATGAATATCTAGTTCATAAAATCAGTAAAATTATAATTCTTTGTTAAATTAAAAGATCGGGGAGCTGGATTAACCTGTTTTTGGGCGCTGTTTAGAAAACTGTGTTGTACTAGAGGTGAATTTGAAAAAGAATGACCTTTTAAAGCTTGATTTTCTCTCTTCAAGTCCAATAGCCATGGAGAGATGTGAAGAACCTTCTTTCGTTTCTTCATGAGCATTAGCCAAATTGCGTTCCCTCTTTGTATATCCCCTTTCTTCTTTTGATCAGCCTACTAACAAACACATCATAAAGATTTTCTTCATTCAATTCCAATAACTTGTCTTTTGATTTGGTTGATTCAATGAGTTTCTTCAAGCTCACTTGTCTTAATGAGTTTCTAATCTAATTGGTGCTCCTCATCATCGATCCTTCTTCACTAATCAAATTGTAAGAATCAGTGAGTTTTGTGGAAGATTATAGAGTGGAAGGTTGGAAGTCAATGGAAATTGGTATCTTGTGTTTTTACTTTTTACTGATGATGATGTGATGATATATTGTCACCATGCAGTTCGAGGGAATCTGAAGGGACATGGAAATTGGTCTGGGAATTCCTCCTTTTATGGTAACACAATTACTCTCACACATCAAAGGAAGTCTAATCAACAAAAAACTCGGCGAAATTTGGCGATTTCTGCAGAATACAAGTAAGATAACCTTTTGTCCCTCTTATGGTATTTGTATTAAATTTCACTTAATAATATCTATGTCCAAACACGACAAAACTTGTCACCCTGTGCGTTTGCTAATAACAAAATATATGGATCGTCTTTATTTGTCATTGGATATGAATTGATTCCATCGAAATTGAAAGATTACCTCGTATGAGGATTTTTAACTTTCCATCACTTTGTTGAGGGATTCCAATTCCATTCCTTCCCCTTTTCGTAAAAGACAAAAATACGGTTTGAATACTTAGTAAAAACTTTTGCAACTTTATCTCTTTATAATTTCTTTTTTATATTTTTATATTTTGGGTTTTATCCTTCAGTGATCGTAGTGGTGGAGGTGGTGGTGACTTTGTTGCTGGTTTCCTTTTGGGGGGTGCATTATGCGGGACTCTTGCATACATATTTGCTCCACAGGTCAAACAGTCAACTAAACTCATGCCTAATAATAATAATAAATATTTGAGGTCCTCATTGTCTTAATTTTTTTTAATGACTAACTAGATAAGAAGATCTCTGTTGAATGAAGATGAATATGGATTCAGGAGGGCAAAACGGCCAATATACTATGATGAAGGTCTAGAGGTGTGTTTAGTTTCCTTTAATGCGTGAATTGTGTATCAACCTTGTTTCCTTATACTTATTTGTTTTATTATAAAATAAAATTGCAGAAAACGAGGCAGACTCTGAATGCTAAAATAAGCCAGCTTAATTCTGCAATTGACAACGTGTCCTCAAGGTTGAGAGGTGGGAATAACATGCCTCAGGTGCCAATTGAAACTGATCCTGAAGAAGCCACTATGTGAAAAACATGATGTATCTGCTGTTACTTGAATTTGCAAGGAAGGATTTGTTGATATTTTGGTTTTAGTTTTAATCGTTTTACCTAAAGAGTTGTGTATTTGCTTCATAACACCAGTTACCCTCAACTGTCTGTCTATGCTTATAGATTCTCTTGAATGAATGAGATACTTTTTGTCTGCAGGGTGTTTAGATGTGTGTATTGAAAGTGATAATATGATATTAAATTATTGATAGTTAGATTAAGATTATTAAGGCAACATCTTAGTCAATCTCAATCATGATGCAATTATTATGTTAAAGAGTCCTAGACTGTAAAAGCATCTATCAAAGATGATACAGATAATGATAGAAACTTGAGATAGAAGGAGTTTTTTAGTTAATGTATTAAGAAAGCCATTGAAATCATTAATCAAGTTCGTACATATATACTTACAAATTCTGTTGAAAATGAAGTGCCATATTAGGCGTGACATGATGTGTTAAAGCAATTAGGACCGAGGGTTGAAGTTCTTAGATTGTAATCCTCTGGTTGATGGGAAGTTTTATCTGTTTTATTTCTAGGTTTAAGTAGTCAAGTCAGTTAGTATTTAGTTTGCATTTCTATGGTGTGGTAATAAATAAATATCAAAAGTAAAATGAAAAAGTATAAGTAGTTGTTCAGGTTGGGTACAATATATTCCATGAGATCCAATAAAAGGTTGCTGTGGGTTTTTTTGTAATGCAAATCCTGAAAGAGTTTTTTCGTTTACTTCTACACCTTATTCACTTGCTGGAAGATCGTTTTGTCAATTGACATTCGTGTTTTAAAGTCAGACTGTGTAATAGTACAATTGCATATTATATTTCTAATTGTTCTAAAGTCGAACTGTATAGCTCAATGAATTTTTAGGATATCAAAATCTCGTTCCACGTAAAGTGTTTTATAAAGTTGAGAGAATTTATAATTTTTTTTTTTTTTTTTTTGTGAAAAAATGGGAATCAACTGTCCAAGTTGATAGCCATTTTGAAAGGGGCCCGGTTAATTGTGTTCAGTTAAAAAAATCCACTTGCATAGGATAGTTAATCAAGGTAGTAAATGATCATAAGGTTACGAGAGGAGCATCAATAGTAATATTCATGGGATTATGGTTAAAAAGTGTGCTTACAAACATATTTAATGCTTATAATAATATAAAGTACAAAATAAACATGAATATACACGATGTTACTAAAACGGTTATTGACATAAAAGCACAATGATGTTTTTCATTTGGTTTTAAAAGGTCCTTTTACTAATTTTGTACCCCTTACCTCACTAAAGTGACAAATTACTTGTCATTTATACCATGAAAGTCGGTTTTCCGGTAACTAAATGTGATGTGGCCTTTAGGCTTTAGATTTCTTCAATTAAATAAAATTTCATCAATGACACGTCAACACCTTCGTATAACTGTTTAAAAAATGGCTTTACTCCAGCCGTTTATCAAAATCGTGCTGAAGTGTTCAAGATTCTAGGGTTCTTTTGTAGTTAAAGTTCATGTGGTTCTTTTCTAGTTAAAGTTCATGGCGATCCCATACCCTATTTTCTTGAAAGTGCATTTGCACTATAACGGTGTTTTTACAAGACACCCACATAGATATACTGGAGGTGATACATTCATGTTTGCGGATCATGATTTCTTTGAAATGGATTTACATGGATGTTGTGAATTTCTAGAAAGGTTTGTTGGAGAACTTTTTGAGAAACTTTATTACTCAACATGTGATCTTACTATGGCAAATGGTCTTAGGGTAATAGCCAACGAAATGGATTATCAAATGTTTATCGATGTTGCTTATCAATCACTTGAAAGGCCAATAGACCTGTATTTAGATCATATTGGGGAGGATTTGAGGACTGGTTCGATGAAGAAAGTGATGAAAATAGTATACTATGAATATTATTGAAGGTGCCCTTATTGAGCATTATGCTAAGCTCTGGTCTTATGTAGAGGAAATTAAAAGATCCAACCCTTGTTCAACAGTCAGCATGGATGTTCTTACAATCCCAGATGAAACGAATCACTTTAGTAAGTATTATGTTTGTTTTGATGGTGTAAAGAAGGGGTGGTTAGAAGGGTGCAGGAAGGTGATTGGAATTGATGGTTGCTTCTTGAAAGGGTATGTTACTGGTAAGTTGCTTTGTGTTGTGGGAAGATATGTTAGTTGTAACATCCCAAAATTTAAGACCAAAAAATTCATTTTTAAATAAGTAATAAAGAAACCATTAGTATAAAAACATCCATCATGTTATTCCATAACAAAACCAAAATGTCAATAATCAAGCATGTCACAATAAAACATCATCATAGTATATCTCCTAAGAATATCATCTGCGGAAACCATGGTGCGATACGTTGCAATAATGTCGACTTCTTTCCCTTCGAAGAAGAGGTACCCGAAATCAAAACTGAAAACCATAAGCACAAAGCTTAGTGAGTTCCCCCATCATAACGCATAATCATATATTGCCAGGCATATCTGGGTGCCCGAACTTCCCTATTAAGCATATCTGGGTGCCCGACCTACCCTACCATACATATCTGTAGGGATGAGCATATGGACCGGGGAACCGGCCGGAACCGGTACCGGAACCGGAACCGGAACCCGATGGAACCGGTCGGGCCGGGACCGGGACATTATTTTTGTGGATTTTTGGAACCGGAAACCGGTAGGAACCGGAACCGATATAACCAGAACCGGCAAAAACCGGTAGAACCGGCAAAAACCGGAACCGTATGATGCTATTTTTCAAGGATCGGTTCCAACATTTGAAGACACGACAAGAACCGGTAGGAACCGGGAACCGGTAGAACCGCCGGGCCGGTTCGGTTCTTAATTTTGGCTGAAGCCGGTTCCCGGTTCCGGTCCGGTTCGGGCCGGTTCCGACCGGTTCGGTTCTTTTGCTCATCCCTACATATCTGGGTGCCCGACCTACCCTCCGATTTATTTCAACCGATAACAGGGACTGTTTCACCCCTACCACTACCACATAATAACATAGCAATAAGCACATAAATCATAACAAATAGTGGCATACCAGAAAATTATCACAAAGACAATCATCTCTAGTTCTCTACTATAAACAACTACTAGTGTGCCGACATTGGTGCCTTCAACCCACTCATACAAGAAGGTAACTCACCTCACAAAGCTGAATCCAGAATCTCACATAAAAATCCCTAGCAGTAGCTCCGACGACTCCCCCAAGCTATCATTACCACAATAACACTTAATCAAAAACTAATAATCCTTATTAAGGTAAATTGATCATTCTACCCCTAATCTAATTGGGCCAATGCCTAAGGCCCAACACCATAACTGTAACGTCCCAATTTTCAAGACTAAAAATTTCTTTTATAAAACATTACTTAAAACACATTTAGCAATCCATAACATAATCAGAGTATTAATTCCAAAACGTATTTTCATTATCAGAGTAAAACATTCCCAGGTTGTCTAATCTATAGTGTGTGCCATGCGATCACCCCGAGCTCTTCCCTCCGCTACCGGAAGTACCTGAAACCAAAACTGAAAACCGTAAGCACGAAGCTTAGTGAGTTCCCCAACCTACCACATACCATGCATAACCACATACTGCACATATTGGGCTACGCCCGCTATTCTGGGCCTCTCCCCTATCTTGGGCCCCGCCGCTCCAGGCCTCGCCTGGCTTCGAACCCCGCTCAGATACAGATCTGTTTCACTTAGGCCTCGCCTGTCACTGGGCCTCGCCCGCTAGTATATACTAACACATAAGCATGTCACAACACATAAACTAACATGTACTAATAAATCATGTCCTGAGGCCTCGCCCTTGTCCTGCTACTGATGAGTCATGGAACCCCGTCCATGCTCCTACTGATAGTGAGATACAGGCCCAACCCACACTCACTTTTTCTCTAACTTGGGCCTCGCCCCTGAACTGCTGCTAATAAGATGTGGAACACCATCCACACTCTGCTATTAGTGAGATACGGGACCTCGCCCACACTCACCTCCCTACCAGGCACATACATGTATCACACAGACAACAAGTATAAACTATCATATAAACCATTCCTTGGGCACCCGCCCGCTATCATTGGACCTCGTCCTGAATATCATACTAGCATATTATGCCTAGGGCTAACCCTCGGGTCTTCTACTCATAACTACATGGGCCGGCATTGTGGCCTTAGACCCATTCACACAAAGGGAAACTCACCTGCACTTTCTGATACCCCTCTAGCTGCTGCCCGATAACTCTCTGAATTGCAGTTCCACTAGCTCCCCGAGCTACCAATATTAATATAACACTTAGTCTAACTGTCTTGCGAAAGTCAACTAAGTCAACTCTGGTCAAAGTCAAAGTCCTGTTCAAGGTCAACCTTCCAGGTCAACCCTACTCGCCGAGTCTGCCTACTGACTCGCCGAGTTCACACGCTCAGAGTCCTTCCATTAGCGACTCGACTCGCTGAGTCAGACCATGACTCGCCGAGTCGACCGATTTCCGAGTCCTGTCCTGTCCAACTCACTGAGTCTCCACCCGACTCACTGATTTGATTCTTACCTCGAAGGGTTCGAGATTTCGCGACCTGACTCGCCGAGTCCATGGCAAACTTCAACAGACTCGCCGAGTTGCTCATCCAACTCGTCGAGTTCCTCCTAATCTTCATGCTATTTGCCGAGTCCACTCGAAGGACTCGCGAGTCTATTCAGTCTTTCATATATTTAGAATCTTTTTGAGTCATGCAGGGGCTCCAAACTGTAGATCCATTCTTCCAAGGCCTATTCCTCACGTAAAGTTGCAAACTTTACGTGTAGCTAAGGAGATCTAGGCTAAACACACCACAAACTAGGGTTTAAGACAACCATGCATCACCTACACTCTCAAGGCTGATACTTTATGACTCTTTGGGCCAAGACACAACTGGAGTTGAAGGGATTCAACTTGGGGACGTCCAAACCCGAAATGTATCATACTTGGTCCAAAATATCATAAAGAGGGACATGAAATGATCCAACAATTAACAAGGCAAGGAAGGAACTTGATTACCAAAATGAGCAGCTAAAGAGATGAATCTTCTAGATCCACAACCTTCCTCTTGAACCCTCAACTCCTTATTCTCCTTCTAGGCTTCAAGAACACTCCAACTCTTCAACAATGGCTCACACACTCAAAGAGAGCACTAAGGTCTCGTGGAATAGCTTCTGGACAATGGGGGCTACAAATGAGGATGATAAAAGGAGAATGAGATGCTTAAATAGGGTATAAGTCCCGAAATTAGGGCTTTCTCAACCCAGACCAGACTCGCCGAGTCAGTCTCCCCGACTCGACGAGTCAGTTACTTAACTCGCGACACGGATCGCGCTCCGACTCATTGAGTTCCTCCCTGGACTCGACGAGTTGACCCTTTGACTTAGGGTTTTCTTTACTAACTTGGCCTTTCTGATCTTAGGTGTTACAACTCTCCCCCACTTAAACTAAACTTCATCCTCGAAGTTCACTATGGCCAACCGTCCTAAGATCTGCCTCCAATACTCTGTCTAGCAAAACCTAACACCCGCTGGCTACCTCTGTCGGCCTTCCGCCTGGTCACTCTGACTATCATTACTTCTTGCGGATAATATTCTAAGGTTTACCCTAGCCCTGACCTTCCTGGAACACAACTTCCTCGACTGACAATCCTTCTGGTACTCCCCAAGTACTCATTTTGGACCTCCTAGGGGTTCACCCCTCTTTTCCTTGTGTTTTCTGGCCTTCTCAAAGCAACATCCCATACCAACTACTCCCTCTGTCACTGTGAAGGACCCATCCTTCACTGAATCCACTACTCCCGCTACTTCCAGTACGGGTCATTACCGCTAGTATCCACTGGACACTCCTCACAACTATAACTTAGTGCTGAGCACCCATCAATCAACTAGTTGTATTCTACCATATTCTGCTTACCATTACTGCCACTGACTGAAAATCCTGTTGTCCCTTATCCGCCTTCCGGATGAACCGAGACCACCCTGGTCCCTATTAATGTATCAACATCTGGTTTACCGGCTCCCACCGGTTACTACTGTTGGATTAATGTCTATGTCCATAACTATAATTGGTAAGACTTGACCCGACCCGACATGGTCCATTTGGGTTGCATGGCATCATGCATTTGGATAGACTATAATGAGAGAAATAACACTTAAGGTTTATTAATATATTATAAGTTATAATATATTAATAATTTAATTTAATTAGTATTGATCAAAAATTAATTTGGAATTAATTAAGTGATCAAAAAGGAGACTAATTAAATATATGGGTTGATTGTGTAAATCATTCATTCTTATATATGCGGGCTTGTGATCCAAGATTCCTAATGTTGGACTAAGTCCATGGGGTGACCCATGGATACTCCATGGAGGTAAAAATCCATGGAGCATAAGGAATGGATAAAGTTATGAGTAACATGGTGTAACCCTAATAGCTACCATATAAAAGAATCCCATGGCTCAAGAAATCGGCCACTATGTGTGAGAATGAAGGGCTAGCCAATTTCATGAAGTATGTATGTTCTCTTAATCTATTCCAAGTGTATTTGGTGTTGTGTGAACCATTTGAGGTGTCACACTTGGGGCACTAGGCACTCAAGCTTCATGAATATATTCTACATCAAAGAGGTATGTAATTCTAACTTGATATATTCACATGAATCTATGTTATTATGCTAGTTAGGATGAATACCTTGGAAAGTTCATATTTGCATGTATAATAGAGAAAACATAGATCCAAGGTATTTAGGGTTGCATGTACACTTAGGAGTGTTAGAATGATCAAAACCCAACAGTGGTATTAGAGCCACGAGTTGTTTTCTGTTATATTGATGCAAATATTTTATTTTCAAAGTTGAAAAAAAAGGAAAAAAACATGAAGTTTGTCAAATTTTAAGATAATTACTTGTTCTTATGAAAAACTAATTATTTGTAAAATTTGAATAATTTGCTATATGAGTTGAATTAGGTCAAATTTAGTAAAAGATCAAATGATATGATTATTTTATTAGTTTTAAAACTTTGATCTAAAGAGTTTTATTTTTTGAAACCTCCATAAGTTATGGGTATGAAAAGGTTTTAAAAACAAAAATTGATTCAAAGTTTGTATGGAGTTACAAAATTTGGTGTTAATGTTTTAAAAAATTCCATAACTTAAGAATAAGTTATGGATCACCAAAAGTTTTTTGTGTTACCTTGTTTTATGAGTGAATTTAGATTAATGAATAAAATTATGTGATAGTTGGGTTTAATCAAAATTAATCTAAAAGAAGTTCATAAAATGTGTTTATGTAACTTAAAAGTCACATTTATTAATCTTAAAACTCATAAAAGTTGTCATAGGTTACAAAATGAAGAGTCTTTTTCCTCATTAAATTGTTTTATGACTTCATAACTTGTCCTCAAGTTATGGATGTTAAAGAGTCTCTTCATTAAAGCTTTTAAAACTTTAATTAAACTCATAAGTTATGAAAATCCAAGAGTTTTGAATAGTTTCAAAACTTGCCCTCAAGTTTTGGAATTTGTAAAGTTTTCCCCATGAATACTTTAATTCCAAGTTAAGCCCTTAGAATTTCAAAAGTTAAAATTCAACCCTTATACTTTATAATATTATAAGTTAATAATAATATATATATATATATATATGTATGTATAAGAGTAAAGTTAGTCTTACCGTTAGTAGACCTCATTCACGAAGTCGGTCTATAAGGGGGGTATATGGTTACTGCCTATAAAATGACAGTTTAATGGGTGTCCACTCTCACCCACCGCTTCCTTGACCGGTGGAGGGTCGTTATCCGAACGGGTAGGACAATGCCTAGAATTCTCCCTTCATTAAAAGTATTAATGATAAATACTAAGTAACTAAACTCTTATAAATACCCAATCTTAGTTACTTAGGAAAATGTGAATAAGGTGCTAATCCATGAAATTACACTTTGCACTTTGTTTAAGTCGGTTAGTGGAGCGTGTGTGGTTAACCGGCACACTAACTCGTATTTAACAAGGTAGGCAAAGGGTAACTTAATGTTTATCATAGTATCGATGGAGCGTGTGTGGTTAACCGGCACATCGATTGAGGGGTAAACACTTAAGGGTACCAAGTAATTTGCATGGTTACTTCACACCTTGTTTTGTGATCCTCGGCATCCCAGTCACAAAACCTGAAGGGCACACTCGAGATTGAAACATGTCATTGAAAAGTTCAATGAATCTCAAAAGATCTAGGAGTTTCAAATTCAATTAAAGCCTAATAATACATTTCGTTTATCTTGGTGGAAATTGGTGAATCATCATTCACCTACCTTCAAATATTTTATAGCTTGGATTACGGCATCCCTCTTCTAAGTTATAAAATAGTTTGTTGGTCCTAGCCTTAATATTTCATATTGGGTGTCATATTAAGGACTTTAGATCAACTATCTTGAATATCTCCCAAAAGATGTCTAAGTTCAGACATCTATGATCTTCCCAAATCTCTTGGAACTTTACTTCTTTCACCTCCTCTAATTATTCTCCCTAACCCACAAGTTCTTGAAAAGTTTAAGGTCACTCAATCCCTATTGGCAAGCAAGGTTTATGTGTGATCACATCTTGGAGATGTAGTCACACATTGACAAGCCGGGAGAGTTGGGTGTCAAAGTCTTGAGAAAGTTGGTGGCTCAACTACTTTCTAAGTCACATAGTGAGTTCCTTTAGGACTCCTATGAAACAAAATATGACAAGAACCTTAAGGATCTTATCTATTTTCTAAGATCAACTTCCTAAAACTTTATGGACATTGACAATGAAGACACTGGAAATCCAGAAAAAACATTCTCTTCCCAATGGAAAGGGTTCGGCCATAGTCAACTCGGTTGATCAAATGGTAAAGAGAAAAGCTAAGTCTGTGATAGTCCTGCATACCATTACCAAAGGGTCCATATGTTTATATTGCCAAAGGAAGGGGAATTAGTTGTGAACCTGCCAAATTTACCTAAGGATGTTAAAGTCAATAAGTTTGACTCTACTTCAGGTAAAGTCCACTATCTAACTCTGCTAAGTTTCTATTATGAGATTCTTGATACATGATGTGACTGGGTCACATGGTGATGTTTTAAGAATCAAAGAAAAATGAAGAAACTTAAAGAAAGAATATGCTGAATCTGATCGCGTAGATGGATTTCTATCGCATAGTTTGAAGATCGGATTCTTGAGTTACTTCTTAAGAGTTATGAGATATTGCTTAGGAATAGATAACAACAAGTTTTCATATGGATTGTAAGAATAAGTTTTTCCGCAAAGTTTTAAAATAAAAGGAAATTTTTGATTTTATTTATTTTAGGTATCCTTACAATGGCGTTTGTGGAAAATTGTTGCTTATAAGATTCCACTAATAGCAATATTGGAAAGTGAATTTGATTCTCTCATTTGTGGTAATGTCTAAATTTACCAAATAAGGAAAGATTCTCATCACCCAAGTTTCAGTTGGATAGGAACTTGGAATCATGCAAGTTGTATAGCATGATGGATGAGAACTTTCAAGCATTGGAAAATTTAAGACTAAATACTTGTTCACATGGATGTGTGAGTCAAGTAAAGGACTAAGGGATCGAGTACACATTCCTGTGCACTGGTTAAGTCCACCACAAAAGATCGATAATACTATTCGTCATAATTTACTATAGCTCAGAAAATATGGTTATACTTACAAGCTTAAGTGTAATTTTGAGACATTGGAAAAGGTTACAGTGTATGGCAGTGCGAATAAGAAGAATCAAATTAGGCAGAAGGATAAAAGTTTCTCAAATCTGAAAAGATGGGAGAGTACTTTAGTATCATGTTATATAATCATCCTAATGATTAAGAGACCTTATCACAATTCACCCTCTAAGTGCATTCTGATAGCTAAGAAGAGGAGCTATGAATTGTTGAAATGGTTAAATCAAGAAAATGACTCATACTTTGTTCCAAAAACAATTCTTAGAGTTATACTCTAAGAATGTAACTTGAGTGCCATGTCTTAAAGAAGGTTTAAAACACTTGTTAAATGTAAGAGTAAAATTTTTCTACTCTTGTACATTTGAAATTGGTAAGTTGTGATGTTTTTGATAAAACAAAGACCAACTAAGGCCAATTGTGTGAAGTGTTTGTCTTTATTAGAATCCACACTATCTCTTGAATATTTGGCAAGAAAGTCTTATATGTCAAGAGGATAGTGGGAGTCTTTAAGGTCTTGAAAATCTCAAGAACTAATCAAGAATAAAACCTGAAGTTCTTCATTAGCACACGACTTGAGGTTTATAACCCATCGTGTTGACATATTTTGTGCCCATTCCAATTAAAGTTGGCTTTGCATATGAGTTCTTAGAGTTCTCAATTGGTTGCACAACAACTTGGAAGCAATGGTAGGCCCTTGAGCTGCCAGATGGCAAGAAATTAACATTGAGTTCAGTCCATGTGAGTTTGGATTTGTCAGTATCCTTGTCTTGTGACTATGGTTTTGACAATTCACATGGATAAGAACACATACACCATTAAATCTAAGTGTCATAAGGTTTCTCTCCGATTCATGAAAATGATGGTGAGGAAACACTTTCACTAAGTACATTTTAGCTAGATAGCAATTGTGATATTTGCATTCTCAAAGTCGTTAGTGGAGCGTGTGTGGTTTCACCGCACACTAACATGGACTTGTGAGAAGTGGCAAAGGTCTAAACAATCAAGACTATGATTACGACATCCTTTTTCATAGTTCTTAAAAATTGTTTAGACACACATGTGAGTTATCTAAGATAAGGTGTATGATTATGATAAAGTTTTATCAAAAGCAATCTAGTATCAGAAATGTGAACTTTGGTAAAAAGTCAATAAAGTATTGATTTCTAGAAGTCCAGCTGATTTCTGAGTACATGTCAAAGCTAATGGGAGCATAAGTGTTATGCTAATAATCATAATGTTAGTGGGAGCATGATAATTATGATAAGTATTGCAAGTTATCAATGTTAATTATAGAAAACAAAAAGTTTCAATTGAGAAAGAGTTGTTTTGCTATAATTAAGGGAGAGGAAATTATACTTCATCTCAAATCTAAAAGCTTAGATTAAGGTTTTAGTCATATTTAGACAAGTATATATATATATATATATATATATATATATATATATATATATATATATATATATAAATATCATGTTGGAATGGCTCAACATAAGGAAATTCTGTATATGGGTCCATTATTTGCGTTCTAAAATTCGATGATGATTACGGCATCCCTTTTCATAATCTGAATCATGAGAACTTGGCAAATAGAAATGGAAATGTTATAGCAAAACACTGGTTTAGTCTTTATGTGAGACATCATGAATCATGTCCCATATGCTTCAGATATAGGATCGATTATATGTGCTATATTCATCCTTTCTAAAAATATTCCAAATGCTTGGGGCATTAAGAAGGGAAAAGGTCTAGAATTGGATATGACTAAAAGGATTAAGCAATTGTTGAGGATAATCTAAGGTTTACCAAAGATTAGTTGCTCAAGAACAGTTGGAAATATAGTGTTAATTCTAGAAGGACCATATTGACATAATCTGTAAAGAGACAACTCTTGTTCAGAAGTGATAGTCAAAATGGAATATGGAAATGTTTCAAAGTTAGAAATTAATAAATCTATGTAAGATTAGGAAACTTAATGCAAGAAGGATGTTTCCAAGGAGCTGATCTCATTTGGAATGCTTTGTAATGGTTGTTGTCAAGTCTTTCTGACTTTGTGCATAATCATTACAAGAGGATCAATGTATATAAGTTTAGAATCTAACATATTTCAGTAAATGACATGAATTTGGAATTCTTGCATTTGCAGTAAGGATTTGGGACTGTGAAATGAGAATCATTGGAATTATGTTCAATCGATCTCTTTCACAAAGTAAAGATCATAGACAAACATAGTATGCATACTTGGTGTATGGCATGACTAGTGTTTAGAAAACATAGTGTACATGCTCGGAGCATGGGACAACTAGTGTTTTAATTTTAGAATAAAGTTGATAGCAGAGCAGTATACAATGAATAATGTGTAATCATATGGTGATAAATAAAAGGTTTTTTTATTTATGTTCATAGTGTAGCACCTGGTTCCTGGTATGTAAATCTTATTTGAGTGTTTTCCATTTTTAGCCTTGGACTCGGCGAGTCATAGGTCCATCTCGCCGAGTAGAGCCGGGACTCGGGACACGTTATAAGTTGGAGACTCGGCGAGTCCATATCCTGGACTCGGCGAGTCACCGCTGTTGGATGAAACCCTAAGTTTCAAGGGTTTGCACCCTATTTAAACTCTCATTCTACCCCAATCTCGCCCCCATTCACCCTCAGAGCTCTATACCTTGTTCAAGAGTTGTTTCCTTGTGAGTTTGAAGCATTTGGGTGCTCTCTTGAAGTTTTGGAGTGGGAAAAAGAGTAGATCAAGAAGAAGAAGAGGAGGTCAAGCATCTTTGAGCTTTCTCAGTGTGTTCCCTAAGGTATGACTCGATTTTCCCCTTGCTTTCATGCTTATAGTCCCTTATAGCTCCATTAAAGTCTTTCTTGAACCATTTCCAAGCTTGTGTATGTGTGGGGGTTCGTAATAAGTTGAGTAACCTCTAGATCTAGTCATGGTTGAGCTCCAGGAGCTCAGATCTACTGCCTTTATGGACCCATGTTGCATGAAAACCTTAGATCTACTCTTTTGATGCCTTTTGAACCCTAAAACCCTCATAGATGGAATTTTACACGTAAAGTTGGAAACTTTACGTGTTATTCATGCTCTAGGAGCCCAGATCTACGAATAGCATGGACTGGATTTGAGCAAAATCACGTTTATGGCTCTTGCACGAAGCAGACTCGGCGAGTCGCGAGTCTCCGAGATTGTCCCCTTTTAGTTGTGTCGAGTTGTGTGGTGAGTCCAGGGTGGACTCGGTGAGTTGGAAGCCAAAACTCACCCATAATGGAACTCGGCGAGTCGATGCCCAGACTCGGCGAGTTCAAGGAAATCTCCTTAGATCAAGATCAGACTCAGCGAGTTGTTCATACAACTCGGCGAGTCACAACATAAGTGTTCATCGGATGAATATGAACTCGCCAAGTTGTTCATACAACTCAGCGAGTAGGATAAAGGACTTGAACATCAGTTTGGATGGAGAACTCGTCGAGTCAACACCTAACTCGACGAGTAGAAACAGAATCCAGGTTAGTCGTTTAGACATGGACTCGACGAGTTAGAGAGCCAACTCGGCGAGTCGGGTCAACTGGAAGTTGACTCTGACTTTGACTTAGGGCATGATCAGGGGTAAAATGGTCATTTTACCCAAAGGACAGTTAGCAGTTTTTGACTAAGTGTTTGGTGGGAATTACAGTCGGAGTATTTCCAGAGCAGCAGCAGCAGCAGACAGATTATTCACACATAGATCAGCAGCTACTCTGAGTTGAGTTTTCCTACCAGTAGGAACGGGTCTAAGGCACCAAGGCCGGCCCGTATAGACGAGATGTTAGTATTAGAGTGTGGGTCGAGCCCATATCTCTTGGTTGAGTTGATTATGATATATGCCAGTATGATAGAGTTGTATATACTTGTTGTCTGTGTGATACTTGCATGCTAGGGTTGAGTAGACAGCAGTAGAGTAGCCTGTTTAGGTTATTCCTAATAGTACGAGTTTAGCATTGTATGCTAGTTTAGTTCTCTCTACGAGGATAGTGTTGCTTGAGATTGTTTTCCTTATGTCCAAATGATGTTTGCTTTGTGCTATGTGGGTTTTGAAGTGATGGGAGTTAACTGTTAGGTGAATACGTTAAAGTCACATGTGATCAGGGTTGTATAATCTCAGAGTGTTGGATTTGACTCTATTGCGTAGCTCTTGTTTGAGTCCTAACCGTTGTAGAGATGAGTCCCTTACTCGAAGGATTATCCGAGCCTCATCACATGTGATTGTATTCAGGTTATAGTTAATTGGCATCACCAAGAGGCCTTCAACAGTTGATGACTGGGTTGGGTGGAGTCAGAGGTTTCCTAGGGTAAGCCTAGGATAAAGAGTAGCAGTGATCAGCGGTAGTGGAAGGGACCTGGTGGAGTTGAGGCAGTCCTTGAAGAAGGTACGGATAGATGTGGAAGGTAGTATGGGCCCGTACTACTGAAAGTAGAGGATCCGTACCCGAACCAAGGAAGGCCAAGATAAGACCAGGGAACTTGTAGTGAGTGGGATCCCTCCATGGGTACCAGTATCGCTAACAATTGTTATTTCTTTGTATTTCAGAATGGTGGTACTACGCCCGAGGCCAGCAGTTGGCAGTTCAGGAGAGGAATCAGGTTCGGGATCAGGTTCCGAGCCAGTAGATAAGAGGCTGCGCGAGTTCATCGCATCTAAGATCACCAGAGGTATCCTTGAGTCGACCCCCATTAACTTCGGGTCGATCAAGGAGGGGATATTGGAGATGATGGAGGATCGCCTCCGGGCATTCAGGAGTGATATGGCATCTATCCAGTCAGGATCTCGCACACTGTCCTTCAAGGACTTCAGGGGCAGTGGTGCGCCGGATTTTCACGGGGCGAAAGACCCCATAGCTGCTAGACGATGGATTGCCGACATTGAGTCTACACAGATGATTAGCTTCTGCCCGGAGGGGTCGAAGGTGAGGTTCGCAGCGGGGTGTTTACGAGATCAACCTAGAGATTGGTGTGAGTCCCTGGAGGACTCATTGGGAGCCTCGGTTGTCGAGGCTATGACCTGGTCGGACTTTGCGACCAGGTTCAGGGCGGAGTTCCCGCCAGCTGTCGAGCTTCAGCAGCTGCTAGGGAGTTCTTGGATATGAGGCAGACGACGGAGACTGTGGCGGAGATCACCGCCAAGTTCCGGGAGAGGGCTTTGTTGGTGCCCCAGTATGCAGGTGATGAGGATATGAGGAGGACCCGTTATCATGACATGCTACGGGCTGACATCCGGGAGCATGTTAGCTTTTCAGCTTGCCCTACCCTGGACTCCATGATTGCCAGGGCTAGGGAAAAAGGAGATCGATTTAGAGCACATCCGGAAAAGGAAAGCAGAGGCGGGGCAGGCGGTTGGGGATTCGGGGAAGAAGCCCAAGGGATCAGATGGGAGACCGAAAGTCCAAGGGGGACCGGGCCGTTGCGGGAAATGCGGCAGGACACATGAGGGAGCATGTCGGATGGGATCAGCAGGCTGCTACAAGTGCGGCAAGACAGGGCACTTTAGCAGGGATTGTACTACTCCTGTTTCGGCTATACAGACATCTGAGTTGCTGTGTTTCCACTGCAACCAGAGGGACCACATGAAGGCCAATTTCCCCCAGTTGACAGTTGCAACGTCAGTAAAGGTGCCAGCTCCAGCTACCTTGCGGATCACGGATGGCCGGTAGGGCAAGGCAGACGCTCCAGTGGTGAGGAGTCGGGCATTTCAGCTGACTACCGAGGAGGCACGTGCCGCACCCGATGTGGTGACGGGTATGATTCTTTCCCTCTCATTTATTTATATGATGTTATGATATTGATATGTGCTTGGTATATATATATGTGTTAGGATCGTTCCATGTGAACGGTATCCCAGTTCAGGTGTTGTTCGACTCGGATGCATCCCGATCGTTTGTGTCCTTTGCGCTTAGCAAGAAGTTTCCTGACTCTTCGGGCATGTTGGATTGCCCTTTGGAAGTAGAAATTGCTGATGATCGATCGGTGCGAGCATCGATGGTATTTCGGGACTGCATATTGCGTTTGTTCGAGGAGCGCTATTTGGTAGATTTGGTTCCCATTCCATTGCGTGGGAACAAGGTGATCATAGGCATGGATTGGTTGAGCCCTAATGGGGCGGTGATAGATTGCACGCAACAACTAGTGCGAGTCAGGACCCCAGGTGGGGGAGAGTTAGTGATTCATGGCGAGAGGCCACAGCGCGGACCCGCAATATGTTCAGCAGCGAGGGCTAGACGCTACCTTTAGCAGGGATGCACATGATATGTCGCGTATGTGATGGATACCCGGGAGGCGGGTAATGCGACCGTGAGCGAGGTTCCGGTGGTGCGAGATTTCGCAGATGTTTTCCCAGAGGAGCTTCCTGGATACCTCCGGAGCGACAGGTGGAGTTTAGGATTGACCTCGTTCCTGGTGCGGCTCCGATAGCCAAGGCACCATATCGGATGGCTCCTCCTGAGATGTAGGAGTTGTCTACACAGCTGCAGGAGCTGCTAGACAAGGGATTCGTTAGGCCGAACAGTTCACCCTGGGGAGCCCCGATTCTGTTTGTGAAGAAGAAGGACGGGTCGCATCGGATGTGTATAGATTATCGGGAGTTGAACAAGGTAACAGTGAAGAACCGTTACCCACTCTTGAGGATTGATGATCTCTTCGACCAACTTCAGGGAGCATCTTGGTTCTCCAAGATTGATTTGCGTTCGGGTTATCATCAGATGAGGTTCAGGGAGGAGGATACGCAGAAGACCGCGTTTCGGATGCGCTATGGCCATTATGAGTTCGTGGTGATGCCGTTTGGGCTCACCAATGCTCTTGCCGCGTTCATGGACCTCATGAACCACGTATGCAGACCGATGCTGGATCGGTATGTGATAGTATTTATCGATGACATCTTGGTTTATTCCAAGACGCAGGAAGAGCATGAGGAGCATCTGAGAGAGGTATTGGAGATCCTGAGGAGGGAGAGCTTGTATGCCAAGTTCTCCAAGTGTGAGTTTTGGTTGCGCAAGGTGCAATTTCTCGGACACCTTGTCAACCAGAATGGGATTCTGGTCGATCCGGCCAAGGTCGAGGCCCTGATGAGATGGGAGGTTCCGAAGTCTCCATCTGAGATTCGGAGTTTCCTAGGTTTGGCAGTCTATTATCGGAGGTTCATTAAGGATTTCTCCAAGATAGCCATACCCCTGACACGGTTGACAAAGAAAGTCGTGGTCTTTCGGTGGGAACCCGAGCAGCAGGCTGCGTTTGAGACACTGAGACAGAGATTGTACGAGGCACCGATCTTAGCCCTGCCATAGGGCGTAGAGGATTTTGTGGTTTATTGTGACGCGTCTATTTTAGGGTTGGGCACGGTATTGATGCAGAGGGGGCATGTCATCGCCTACGCTTCGAGGCAGCTCAAGCCTCGCGAGGCGAACTACCCACGCATGATTTGGAGTTGGGAGCAGTGGTTTTCGCCATCACGATTTGGCGGCATTACCTCTACGGGGTTCGGTGTACCATTTACACGGACCACAGGAGTTTGAGGTACCTCATGGATCAGCCGAATCTGAACATGAGACAGCGTCTTTGGTTGGACGTGGTGAAGGATTATGATTGTGAGATCCTTTACCACCCGAGAAAGGCCAACGTGGTGGCCGATGCGCTTAGCCGCAAGGCGGCGCCGATCAGGGATATTTGCATGAGGATGACTGTAGTGACTCCCCTGTTGGAGCAGATTCGGGAGGCTCAACAGGAGGCTATCAAAGAGGAACATCGGAAGAGCGAGCGTGTGGTGGGTCAGGTTTCCTCCTTCGATTATGATAGCCGAGGACTATTGACACTACACCGCAGGGTGTAGGTTCCGTATCACGGAGGCATGCACCAGATCTTGATGGAGGAGGCGCACAAGTCCCGATTCTCTATTCATCCCGGGGCGACGAAGATGTATAGGGATCTTCGTCTAGACTATTGGTGGCCCTGCATGAAGCGAGATGTGGCATGGTACGTCAAGCGGTGCTTGACCTGCAGGAAGGTCAAGGCCGAACATCAAAGACCCCATGGGAAGATGCAGCCGTTGGACATCCCGTTGTGGAAATGGGAAGACATCACGATGGATTTTATCACAAAGCTTCCCAGGACTGCGCGTGGAGTAGACTCGATTTGGGTCATCGTGGACCGATTGATCAAGAGCGCCCATTTTATTTCGATACAGGAGAGCATCTCGGCCGAAAAGTTGGCCGATATCTACATCAGGGAGATAGTAGCGTGGCACGGGGTGCCAGTGTCAGTGATATCAGACCGAGACGTGCGTTTTACTTCCAGGTTTTGGAAGAGATTTCATGACGAGTTGGGCACTTGTTTGCATTTTAGCACCGCCTTTCACCCGCAGATGGATGGTCAGAGCGAGTGGACCATCCAGACCTTGGAGGATATGTTGCGGGCATGTGTGTTAGATTTCAGCGGTGGCTGGGATACCTATATTCCCTTAGCCGAGTTCTCATACAATAACAGCTACCACGCGAGTATTGACCGACCCCCATTTGAGATGTTGTACGGACGGAGGTGTAGGACCCCGATATGTTGGGGTGAGGTTGGCCAGAGGGTCATGGGAAGCACTGAAGTGGTGCTCAAGATGACAGAGAGGATCCAGCAGGTTCGGAGCAGGCTTCAGACTGCTCAGAGTCAGCAGAAACGTTACGCCAACAAGCATCGATCCGACTTGGAATTCCAAGTCGGGGATATGGTTCTCCTGAAGGTGTTGCCTTGGAAAGACGTCATTCGATTCAGGAAGCGGGGAAAGTTGGGCCCGAGATTTATTGGACCATTCAGGGTTGTAGCCCGGGTGGGCAAGGTGGCGTATAGGCTGGATCTGCCAGTCGAGCTCAGCTGCGGAAGTGCTTAGTGGATGATTCAGCAGTGGTGCCGTTGGAGGATATTCAGGTTGATGACAGCCTGAATTACATTGAGCGCCCAGTCGCAATCCTCGACAGGAAGTCGAAGGATTTGAGGAACAAGAGGGTGGAACTAGTGAAGGTGCAATGGTAGCACCGCAAGGGTTCGGAGTGGACTTGGGAGCCGGTGGAAGAGATGATGGAGCATTACCCTGAGTTGTTTCAGGATCGAGCAACAGACTTCGAGGACGAAGTCTAAAATAAGTGGGGGAGATTTGTAGCACCTGGTTCCTGGTATGTAAATCTTATTTGAGTGTTTTCCGTTTTTAGCCTTGGACTCGGCGAGTCATAGGTCCGACTCGCCGAGTAGAGCTGGGACCCGAGACACGTTATAAGTTGAAGACTCGGCGAGTCCATATCCTGGACTCGGCGAGTCACCGCTGTTGGATGAAACCCTAAGTTTCAAGGGTTTGCACCCTATTTAAACTCTCATTCTGCCCCAATCTTGCCCCCATTCACCCTCAGAGCTCTATACCTTGTTCAAGAGTTGTTTCCTTGTGAGTTTGAAGCATTTGGGTGCTCTCTTGAAGTTTTGGAGTGGGAAAAAGAGTAGATCAAGAAGAAGAAGAGGAGGTCAAGCATCTTTGAGCTTTCTCAGTGTGTTCCATAAGGTATGACTCGATTTTCCCCTTGCTTTCATGCTTATAGTCCCTTATATCTCCATTAAAGTCTTTCTTGAACCATTTCCAAGCTTGTGTATGTGTGGGGTTCGTAATAAGTTGAGTAACCTCTAGATCTAGGCATGGTTGAGCTCCAGGAGCTCAGATCTACTGCCTTTATGGACCCATGTTGCATGAAAACCTTAGATCTACTCTTTTGGTGCATTTTGAACCCTAAAACCCTCATAGATGGATATTTACACATAAAGTTGGAAACTTTACGTGTTATTCATGCTCTAGGAGCCCAGATCTACGAATGGCATGGACTGGATTCGAGCAAAATCGTGTTTATGGCTCTTGCATGAAGCAGACTCGGTGAGTCGCTCATCTGACTCGGCGAGTCTGGTCGCGAGTCTCCGAGATTGTCCCCTTTTAGCTGTGTCGAGTTGTGTGGTGAGTCCAGGGTGGACTCGGTGAGTTGGAAGCCAAAACTCACCCATAATGGAACTCGGCAAGTCGATGCCCAGACTCGGCGAGTTCAAGGCAATCTCCTTAGATCAAGATCAGACTCAGCGAGTTGTTCATACAACTCGGCGAGTCGCAACATAAGTGTTCATCGGATGAAGATGAACTTGCCGAGTTGTTCATACAACTCGGCGAGTAGGATGAAGGACTTGAACAACAGTTTGGATGGAGAACTCATCGAGTCAACGCCTAACTCGACGAGTAGAAACAGAATCCAGGTCAGTCGTTTGGATATGGACTCGACGAGTTGGAGAGCCAACTCGGCGAGTCGGGTCAACTGGAAGTTGATTCTGACTTTGACTTAGGGCATGATTAGGGGTAAAATGGTCATTTTACCCAAAGGACAGTTAGCAGTTTTTGACTAAGTGTTTGGTGAGAATTACAGCCGGAGTATTTCTGGAGCAGCAGCAGCAGACAGACAGATTATTCCCACACAGATCAGCAGCTACTCTGAGGTGAGTTTTCTTACCAGTTGGAACAGGTCTAAGGCACCAAGGCCGGCCCATATAGACGAGATGTTAGTATTAGAGTGTGGGTCGAGCCCGTATCTCTTGGTTGAGTTGATTATGATATATGTCAGTATGATAGAGTTGTCTATACTTGTTGTCTGTATGATACTTGTATATTATGGGATAGCGGTTGAATGTGGGCAAGGCCCGTATCTCTCCGAGAGTGGAGTGTAGGCTAGGCCCGTATCTCCCAGGTATTAGTGTGTGGGAGAGGCCCATATCTTCCGGCTAGCGAAGTGGGGGCAGGGCCCGTATCTTCATGAGTGTGGGCGAGGCCCGTAACTCCTAGTTGAATGTTGTATGTTATATGCTTGCCTGGTATGAGGTATTATGGGGGAGCTCACTAAGCTTCGTGCTTACAGTTTTCAGTTTTGGTTTCAGGTACCTCCTCAGCTAAGGGAAAAGAGCCGGCGCGGTAGTAGCATATCACACATACGCTTTTGTTTTTCCGCACTATGGATTTTCTGGGATGTACTATGAATTCTTATTATGATGCCACCGGTTTTCAGACATGGATTATTATCATGAATATTTTGTAATGATGTTTTACGTTTTAACCTAAATTAAAAATGAAATTGTTAACTGGTAATTTTGGGGTGTTACACATAGGTTTTGATAGCATATTAGATTCAATTATTCTTGTGTTTCATTTTGCATGTTTTGACTTCCAGAATAACTAGGTTGTTCTTCCTGAATGACTAAGTTATTCAAACCATCCATAGTCGGTCATATGTTGGAAGTAGATATGAATCAAGACTATCATGGGTTGGCTTGTAGAGGTCTAAGATGTTGGACAATGGGCTACAACACTCATGACTCATGAGTGCTCATAAGTTATGAGTATTGGATTCAACTCGCGCTCATTGGAATCACTTCATGGATTTTATCACGAGTGATCATGAGATGATAATATCTTATATTCTTCAAACCTAGAGATATGAGTTGTTACTATGAGTTGGTTGTACATTGATTGCACGAAAACGCATTCGGTAACTCGATGTTATAAAACATGCCTTTGTGTATGATTCAACAAGTAGTAGAACAAGCCATATGAGTCGAAGTTTATCCATTCATTTTACCTTTAGGATAAAAGCGATATCTGTGGGCCCCTCGATGATTTGGTGATGACAAATGTAAGTGCTCGGCCGGGCCAAGACTGATTTGATTTGTTCAATTAGTCAGTCATCTGTAACATCCCAAAAATACAGGCCAAAAATTTCATTCTTAAATACGTCATTATAAAACCAACAGTGTTATAAAACATTTGTAATACCATGTCATGTAAAAACCAAAGTAGAAATAATCAAACATGTTATCATAAAACAATATCAGAGTGTAATCCCAAAGATCTCATGTGCGGAAAACCATAGTGTGATGCGCTGCGATCGAGCCGGCTCCTTATCTTTGAAAACGAAGTACCTGAAACCAAAACTGAAAACCGTAAGCACAAAGCTTAGTGAGTTCCACCATAATACCACATACCATACAATCATATAATGAACAACTAGGAGATATGGGCCTCGCCCTCACTCATGGAGATAAGGGCCTCGCCCACACTCCGCTAGTTGGGAGATACGGGCCTCGCCCACACTCCACTATCTCTGAGATACGGGCCTCGCCCACACTCAGCTACTAATCCATAATATACAAGTATGTTCAATCATATAATAAACAGCTAGGAGATACGGGCCTCGCCCACACTCATGGAGATACAGGCCTCGCCCACACTCAACTAGCTGGGAGATACGGGCCTCGCCCACACTCAGCTACTATCACATATATCATAACACAACATACTATCAGACATATCTGGGGTGTCCGTACTACCCTTCGGTCCTAACAACCGAACTTGGGGACTATTCCCCTCCTACTACCACTATCAAAGATAACATATCATGCCAGCATACAACATATCAGGTAATAGCAAACCTAGATGATATCACAAAGACAATCATCTAACATACAAATCCTACTGGTGGGCTGGCATTGTGGCCGTAGACCCACCGCTACTAGAAGGTAACTCACCTCACACTGCTGAAGTCCCGAAGACACAATCCCACACTTGTTGAAGTCCCGCAGACTCGACCCCAACTGCTGGATGACATATTTTCGATCTGTCAATATCAAAACATCACCCAATTAATAATTGGATCCCAACACATAACCATAAACACTTACTTTGGATAATTACATTACCCCAAGCTTGGCTTATTCAAGCCCAAGGCCCAATGCCTAGGCCCAAAGTCAACTATGAATCAAAACCCAACACATGGCCCAATTTTCCAAATTGGGCCTAGGCCTATACATGGTCTCATTCTAAGGTCCAACATCATATACTCATTAAGGCCCAAACCTTAGCCCATCTATGGCCCAATTTTCCAAATTGGGCCCAAGCCCCTTACATGGGCCTTACCCTAGGCCCATTAAGTTACTCTAGACCATTTGCTTGATCTTGGATAGTCCATTTAATAACCCAAATCATCAAGGCCCAATAGAAAGGCCCAACAATAAACCCAAGTGAAATTAGGGTTTCACATAAAATGATGATTAGGGTTAAGTTTCCTACTTAACCCATTAAGGACTTAATCCATTAAGTCCATTATCGCGTAGATAAATCTTTGCCAAAGTTTATTATTTAATATCTCAGGTTATTAAATAACTCTCGTGTGACACGCTTAATTCCCCAAATTAAGATTTATTGGCATTAGGGTTTTTCCAACACAAATACTAGCCCATTATTAATTTGTTGGACTTTTAGGTTATTTAGGCTTTATTGGGCCTACCAAGCCTACTAGAATAACATAGAGCCCATTAGGGTTTTATTGTGTCTATTAGAGTCCATTAAGCTTCATTGGGCCCATTAGAGCTCATTTGAGCCCATTAGGGTTTTATTCCCTTGTCTAAACATCCAAACCAAAACACAACATCAACGAGGCACACCGCCACCCGACACAGCGGCCGATGGCGGCAGCCACCACCTTAAGGTGGTGGTTTTCAAGTTCCTTCCATTATTCCATTTTTTTGATGCAAATTACAATGCTAAAAACTCAACTAAACACACACACTAAACAGATTAAGCACACACACAGGCAGCACATGGTGGTAGCCACTACCGTGAGGTGGTGGCCGTGGTGGTTCTTGCAATTCCCGCTCAAACAAATCACACACAACATGCACTTAACAGAAATTCACATACACACGTTTTGTTGCCTACAACTTGGACTCATCCACCCTCTTGGTGGTGTACGGTGGCGGCAGCAAAGGATTTTACGATGGTAGCGGCGACGGCAAGGACGAACCCAACAGCAGTCGGAAGGACATCGAAATAGCCAAAAGCGGCAGCGAACGGCAGGAGAGGTAGACACATCAAACCTGAGGCGTTTGACGGCGGCAGAATCCCCGAAGAGGCGGCAGCAGCGACAATTTTTGCGATAACAACCACCACTTCATAGTGGTGGCGATGGAAAATGGCGGCGGAACAGGAGAAGACGCAAGAGGGTGGCGGCCTCCATCGGGAAGGATAATAGCAACGCCACAGATGACCTCCTGTCGATCCCTCACTGCCATGCCGTCTAGGGGAGGATCCCGACTTTAATGGGATAGCATAGCGGCGGCTCGGTGGTCGGACACGCCAAGAAGGGTGACGGCCAGCAATGGAGGAAAGGAGAGTGGCGGCTGTTGCATAGCATTAAGTTTAGGGTTTCTTCTCTCCATGCGATGAGGGAAGGAACAGATATACCCCGTATCTCTTTCAAACTTATGCCCAATTATACACTTCTGGTCCCTCCCCATCCATTCTTTTTCAAATGAACTCCAATAGTTACCATATAGCCCCTCATGACAAATTTCTTTCCATTTAGGTACATAATTTACCATTTATACCCTGTCTTCTGAAACCCCTTTTAAATCAAATCTAATAATTACCAAGCGCACCCTGACTTCTGAAATCTTTTCAAATTAAATCCGGAACTGACACTTTTAACCCCCAACTTCTAAAATTTGACAATTATTCGCCGTTTATAAATAATTATTTATTTTAGGACTACAAGCCATTCGTTAATTAATTTATTTATTTAATAAATAAACGGGGTTTTACATCATCATAAATCGAAAATCGGGAAACAACAAATGGACAGAGAGAATGATTATAATCCATGTCTTAGTCCATATGATATCTAGAATGGAGGAATATATGATCCCTTATCTAATGGACAAGTCATTGACAAAGGTCAGAGTTCATCTACAAGGTCAGAGTTCGACAAAAGCTTTTGAGAGCTACGATTGCCAGTCGGTTCTTGAAGTCATACACAATAATAGTTTTAGACTTATCCAAGTAGGAGAATGTTGGATTAATGTCTAAGTCTATAACTATAATTGGTAAGACTTGACCCGACCCGGCATGGTCTATTTGGGTTGCATGACATCATGCATTTGGATAGACTATAATGAGAGAAATAACACTTAAGGTTTGTTAATATATTATAAGTTATAATATATTAATAAGTTTATTTAACTAGTATTGACCAAAAATTAATTTGGAATTAATTAAGTGATCAAAAAGGAGACTAATTAAATATATGGGTTGATTGTGTAAATCATTCATTCTTATATATGCGGGCTTGTGATCCAAGATTCCTAATGTTGGACTAAGTCCATGGGGTGACCCATGGATACTCCATGGAGGTAAAAATCCATGGAGCATAAGGAATGGATAACGTTATTAGTTACATGGTGTAACCCTAATAGCCACCATATAAAAGAATCCCATGGCCCACGAAATCGACCACTATGTGTGAGAATGAAGGGCTAGCCAATTTCATGAAGTATGTATGTTCTCTCAATCTATTCCAAGTGTATTTGGTGTTGTGTGAACCATTTGAGGTGTCACACTTGGGGCACTAGGCACTCAAGCTTCATGAATATATTCTACATCAAAGAGGTATGTAATTCTAACTTGATATATTCACATGAATCTATGTTATTATGCTAGTTAGGATGAATGCCTTGGAAAGTTCATATTTGCATGTATAATAGAGAAAACATAGATCCAAGGTATTTAGGGTTGCATGTACACTTAGGAGTGTTAGAATGCTCAAAACCCAACAACTACACCCCATCACAATCTCCTAGTCACTCCCAACGACTTTTGAATATACTTCAACTATCTATAACTGCTCAATCTATACTGCCATTCTGGCACTACAAACCCGGGATCCTTGATCCCTTATCTTGACACTACGGTCCCTACCAGGTCTCACCTGTACTATTATAATCTCACGGGCCTCGACCACGGGTCTCACCCGCCTATAACTTCAAGTGATCTATCCTCCTAGTCTCATTTGTCTAACCACTCTCGCACGGGGCCTCGCGTACGGGTCTCACCCAACCATACTACTGAGCAAACTTGCTCTCAGGTCTCACCTATACTACTACTCACATGTGGGCCTCGCCCACAGGTCTCACCCAGCCACATCCTAGAGCAGCCTCTCCCAATGTCTCACACCTCTAGGGCTATACAGGCAAGCTCCCTACTATCCTCAACTACTACCCATTCTTGATCCCTACCTTGATCACTAGGAGATAAGGGCCTCCCCCCAACTCCGCTAACGAAGCTACTAGGGAATGCTACGAGTTACCTGTAATCTCACAACACCTTCCATGCCAACTGACCGCTAGTAAATGCTACGGCTACCCCGTAGTCTTACAACACCTTCCATCTCTAACTGCTGCTGGAGAATGTCGCGGCTCCCCCGCCGCTCCACCATGCTCTACTTGCTGTCCCTGCCACTAACTATTAATGCGAAAGCATTCTATGCTATCTATCCTCAAGATCTTTATTCTGACTCACTCGAGTCCTACAGGTGATCCTCCAGTCTGAATTCCCAACCACGTACTAACCATCACTATTACACGCACTAACTGATGGGGAGTTTCTCAAACTCCCAACCCTGAATTCTTCAATCCATCAACTGTTGTGCTACTTTTTTTCCTTCTCGAAGATCGTGTACTCATCCTGGATCTGCGTGCTCTTACCCTTGTACACTCGGAGGGTTCTCCCCCACTTTGATCCTGCTTATACCTTGCTGCTAAATGCTTGAGAGGAATTCCCAATCTTCTCTACTATACCACAATAAATCTGCCGAAAACCCAAGCTTGCCATAGCTAGGGATCTAACCGATCCATCACTCAATAACTCCTTTCTGAATCCAGCGAGACACTACTGAGTCCCACATAAGCATGCTATAGTTACTGCATCCTAAGTAACCTTCTCCAATAGGGCACATCCCCTAACTACCATTTAAATATCCAAGGTATGCAAATGACATATAACTAAATCGCAAGCAAGCCGCACAAAATTAAAATACTCATACCAATAATGATGCAAAACCTTAACAATATAATCATGCATAAAGAAATAGAAAACGAAACTCACATACTTGCAATGTCCGATGCTGCTCGCATCTCTATGGTAGTCATCTGAAAAGCCCTGCTTCCTACCACAGGCGCCTCTGCACGGCCCTGACGGCCGTCTGTGATCCTCAAAGTTGCAGGGTCAGGTGCCATCACCCGTCCTGCCGGAAGCAAATTGGGGCACTGGGCCTTCTTGTGGCCCACGCTGATTGTAGTGAAAACATATCAAGTCTGATCACTGTGTGGTGGTAACAGTGCAATCCCTGCTAAAATGACCCTGTGTAGGTTCTCAGAAAGGATAGGATCCATCTAGCTCACTCTAGCTAATTTTCAAGTTTAAGGATGTGAGTTACATTAACTCTCTTATTATGTAGGCATTACTAGTTTTATATTATTGTTTACGAATACCTTAATCCGGTAGAGTGAACTGAAAGGCAAAATGCAGTTTGTTCTCTAGTGAGACAAGCATACAATATTCATTTCCGCATTCTCGATTCGTTAATTGTTCTCATGTATTAAATCACATGTGATTATATGATCTAATCACATATAACTTATATGCACAAGATTCATTTTGTGTTTTCGATTCAATAGTTGTTTTTTGTACATATTAATTGTATGTGATTAAATATATAAAATGACATATGATTAAATACAAGATAACAACTATTGAATTGAGAACGCGAATTTGAATCTTATTCACATACATCATATGTGATTAAATACGTATAATCACATGTGATTAAATACACGAGAACAATTATTAAATCAAGAACACGAAAACAAATATTTTCCACATAAATTGCTCGAGTACTGCAACCTTACACCATAACCATACACCAAATTTGTACACTACAGCCATACATTTTATCCATGCACCACAACCATATATTGCAACCATACATTATAGTGTCTTTGTCGAGACATCACTACTGTAGTGTCAAGACCCTACAACCTTTCTAAATGAAAGATCCAAAGCATAATATACCGTAACAAGCATGACCTTGAACTTTTCCCTTGCAATCTATCCTTGTGGCCACTCCACAACTACCCATGTAGTTGTCGTCATACTCCACAACTCAAGAATTTGATTCCAAAACAAATATATGAGCGGGAACCATATTTAGTTTTTGTAGCGACGATAAGGTTATAGAAAATATTAGGCTCCATAACTTAATAGCACCATAACCAAAGGTCGAGTCAGAGTAATTTCATATGCCACATAAAAGGATCGATATCATACATCTTAAGGTTTGGGTGTCTTGTTGATAAGGGTAAACTACAATCCTTTGACTAATTGATGAAGGTAGATAGCAATATTTGTTGGTATTCTGATAGGGGTGGATCATTAAGCACAAGTATTCCTGTAACCACCCCACCAGATTGCGTCGACATCAATGTCTGAAGGGTGAGCCATATATTCCCTTGGTTTTGGAGTGTATATTCAATATTATAGTCTAGGTGGAACCTACCAGTTGTTCAGCTCAGAACACCACCATTTCATTATTGTTTTTTTTTCTATATGTTATTTTTAAACACATGATAATTGATATAAGTCTAGAGCTCGTCCACTTTGGGTCCTCTACTGTTGGGATGGTCAATCCCGTTGAATGGGGTGCCAAAGTAGCCACTATGATTCAAGAGTTGAAGGGCATATTGTTAGAATGGTCACTCTGGAGGTCGCCATATGTGAGAATGTACCAAAATAGGGCATGGAATGAATATGACTGGACTTGTTACTCCCTTAAACATTACATGCCATTTCTAAGGCTTTACTTATGTGTGACTGCAGTTCTTGTTGCAAGTCCCATGGATAGTACCAAATGATGTTAATTACGTTGGTCCACTTAACTCACTCAAACCTAGTATCACTTGAAAGTAAGGAACTCAATCGTACCTTACCTTGGGGTTTGAACTCAAAATTACATTCCAATGCTTAAGTTAGTTTGTTGGTCGAGATGGCCAATACATTAGAGGTGAAGTGTAGGGTTCATAATGATCTTAGTAAGTGTGGTTTTGCGTTTGAAATTTACGTGGGATGTGATCATACCAACGTGCCACTATCAAGGTAAAACGTAGTCGCACGCTAATGGTACATGTCGAGAAGTGGGCCCAACACGATCCAATGTTGGTTGGAGGCGTTCATGGGAAAATACTCTTGTGAATTCCTAAACACCAACTTTTATGAATGCTTCCGACTATTTAGAAGCGGGGTGCAAAATTGGGAACGGCCCAAATGATGGGGTCCACCACTACTTTCCTTGAACATCCAAGGCAAAGCAATCATAGAAGCTTGAACTTGATGTGGGTTTCCACAATCAAATTACGTATTCATCAACAGAGAATATAACAACGGACTTATCACTAGTTATTTCCATTTTGGAATAGAATAAAAGAACAGTAGGAATGTGCATCAGTCAAACCAAGTGAAAGTGGACAATTCCTTTTTTGGTTGTGTGGGGACAATATGAACAACCTTTTATTTTTATCTTCTACTCCAGCTTCTTACATGCAGTTGCCATTAACCCATAACGTACAAACTAATCAAATTTGTTTGGTGGGTGCACCCACTACCCACTACCCACTACCCTTACACCTTATCTCCATGGACCATCTTCACTCGTCTAAAGTCGAGCATCACTTTATATACATATATACACTGTTGGGGCCAAAACGAAACCACACTCTCACTCTAAATCCCACTTAATCCATCTAGGGTGTCATTTAAATCACTCAACCAAGTTGGAAAATATAATCAAGGCTTGATGTGTAAGACGAAAATATTGTTAAGGAACGAAGGAGGCAAAAGGAAAAAAAAAAGTGTGGTATTTTGATTTGATAGAAGAAGAGATAAATGGGGTGGCCCACCATCACCCTCCCTCCTTCCTTCCTTACTGCTGTACAACCACACCTGTGTAGTAATTTAATAACAATGCTTGGTATTTATTAAACTCAACCAATTATTGATTAGTTTAAACAAAACATATATTTCTTAACCCAAAAATAATATAATATTATATGAGTGATGATTTGTTTTGGAGGCTTTTATTAACTTTGGTAGGTTTCCTCCCTTAAAATCCAAACTTATGTCTAAAAAGCTTAATTTTTTTTTTGAAAAAGAACACACCTAATCAAAGAAAATCTTATAGTCTTCATACCAATTAACAGAAAACCACAAAAATCAAGGGGACATATGACAGAATTGGTCCCTAAAGTCTCGATAATCATTTTGACAAAGCATGTTGCAAGTCAACACTTTTTTTTTTCTGTGAATTGATTGTAGGTTCGTAAGTCTTTTCGATACCAAAATTGTTAATGTTTCAAGTTGTATTTTTTATACGCATCCTAATGTATAATCAACTTTATTTTTTGTTTCTTGTCAGATCATATCTTATCGAAGAAATATTTATGCATTTTAAGTGTGTCTCTTTAAGAAAGTCAAGAAATACAAACCGAAGCCTTAATTTTTATAAAAAATAAAATCAATAAAAATAAAAAGGTAGAATTGTAAAGGGGTCGTAGGTGATAATAGGTCTGGCAAAAGATAAAGAAATATTTTCAGACAAGACAGAGAGGCAGCACGCGAGCGACTGGGTATGGATGTTTGGCTTATGGTACAACCACTAATGCACAACGTACAACCCCATGACGAAAAGACCATTGCACCGACCCTAATGAATGATTAAGCTTCCTCCTCCCCCTCTCCTCTTCGTCTCTAGAAAATAATGCTCTACTCATCATCATATTCATATACTCCTTAACTACCAGTATCAATCTTTCTCTCTCACTGCTGCTCTGGTTGGAGCTGTTAATTATACCAAGATTTTCTCCAATTAACACAACCATATCTGCACCAAAGCAATAGCAAGTGTCGGTGTCGCCATTCTTTCTACCAATTCTAGTTCCATCATGTCTGCTAAATCCAAGTAACTTCCGTTTCTTATCTCTCAAATTGTATTTATTGTTGTTTATTATCAAATCTGGGCTTAATTGCTTGTTTCCATTTTGGATTTACTTCCCGATCCCCCTTCCACTTTACTTCTTTTTTTTTTTTTTTTGGTAATCTTCGACCTCACTCATCAGATCTGCCCGTTTTCTTAAATATTTATTCTACGACGCTTATCCCCATCCAACTTCCGTCTTAGTGTCTACGAAATTTAAAGATCCCACAACTTAGGAGTGGAGATGCTGCTGTGTTTTGTCACTTTCTAGCTCTAATTTGATTTTTTCTTCTGCATTTGGTTAAAGTTTTGTCTTTTTTTCCTGCTTATGTTTGTGCTCACTTAATAGATCGTGCATTGCCTGGTGAACTGGTTGAATGAATGGATCCTAATGTTATCTTCTTGTTATATTCATTAATGTGGCTGATAATGTTGAAATTCTGACAGATCTTCTTCTTCTGAAACGCCTCCCGCCACCAAAATCCCGATTAGCAAAACATCACCGGCAACACCCAGAGTGAGTAAACTTAGCAGGGGAGTTGCCAAATCCGAGACTGATTCACCATCTCCCCTCCAAACCACAAGAGCTTCCGTGGAACGTTCCCCGCGATCTGTTCCTGTAAAGCCTGCCCTAGATCGTCGGTCTCCAAAGACCAGCACCCTTGCAGAAGTAAGTTCAAAAACTCAGCCTCCAGTTCTTTGTTTCACTGTTAACATAATGACATACTTCTACCATTGTTATATTCCCATGGCAATCGTTGCATTCTTTCTACTCTAGCACTTGTTTGGAAACCAAACAATATACAATACCTTTGATCTAATCTGTGGTGGACCCTGTTGCTGATGCACTTTTGTTTCGTATGTGGGTTTCCAGAAACCAGCTCCAAGGGTGGTGGTGCCAAAGGGATCGGAATTACAAGCTCAATTGAATGCACTTCAAGATGATCTCAAGAAAGCCGAAGAAAAGTTGGTTTCTGTTGAGAAAGAGAAAGCAAAAGCCATAAACGAACTGAAAGAAGCCCAGAGATTATCTGAGGAAACAAACGAAAAGCTCAGGGAGGCTCTTGTGGCTCAAAAGAATGCCGAAGAGAGTATTGAAATAGAAAAGTTTCGTTCTGTTGAAATGGAACAAGCAGGAATCGATGCTGCTCACAAGAAGGAAGAACAGTGGGAAAAGGAATTGGAATCTGTAAAAGACCAGCATGCTGCAGATTTGGCTGCACTTGTTTCTGCTACTCAAGAACTTGAAAAAGTGAAGCAGGAATTGGCTATGACATGTGATGCGAAAGATCAAGCACTTACACATGCAGATGATGCAACCAAGATTGCTGAAAACCAGGTAGAAAAAGTAGAGACACTGTCTGCTGAGATTACACGATTGAAGGGAATGCTCAATTCCAAATTCGAATCAGAAGCAGATCAAAGTAACAAAATGGTGTCTGAGCTGAATTTGGAGATTGAAACTCTGAAATCAGAAGCAGAACAGAGTAATAAGCTGGTGTTGGAGATGAAATCAGAGATCGAGACACTCAAGTCAAAAGGTCATGAAAATGACAAATTGGTTTCTGAGTTGAAATCAGAGGTTGAATATCTAAAGTCAGAGGAAGACGAACTAAAATTAGAGATTGATTCTCTAAATGAAGAACTCAAGAAAGCTAAGGTATACAAGGAGAAGTTACTTGATAGAGAAGTGTCATTGGAGGAACTAAACATTGAATTAGAAGCTGCAAAAATGTCTGAATCATACGCGCGTAGCTTAATGGAAGAATGGAAGAGTAAAGTTGAAGAACTAGATCTTCAAGCAGAAGAAGCCAAAAGATTAGAAAGATCCGCATCCTCATCTCTCGAGTCAGTAGTGAAAGAACTCGAAGGGCGTAATAGTCTTTTGCGTAGCTCTGAATCCGAACTTGCTTCTCTGAAAGAGAAAGTGGGGTTGTTGGAAATGTCAAACGTGAGACAACGAGGTGATCTTGAAGAATCGGAAAGGAATCTTCATAAAGCAAGGGAAGAAGCTTCTGAAATGGTGAAGAAAGCTGAAATTCTGAAATCAGAGCTTGAGAATGTGAAAGAGGAAAGAACACAGGCCTTGAACAATGAGAAACTTGCAGCTAGCAGTGTTCAGTCACTTCTAGAAGAAAAGAATAAACTCATAAGTGAGTTGGAATCTTCAAAAGACGAAGAGGAAAAGAGCAAGAAAGCTCTTGAAAGTCTAGCTTCAGCTTTACATGAAGTTTCTGCAGAAGCAAGAGAAGCTAAAGAAAAAGTGCTTTTGAATGAGTCTGAACATGAAAACTATGAGAGACAAATAGAAGATCTGAAACATGCACTTCAATCGACCAATGAGAAGTATCAGAACATGCTTGATGATGCAAAACATGAGATTGACATGCTCATGAACACAATCCAACAATCTAAAGATAACCATGAAAGTGTAGAGTCGGAATGGAAAGAAAAAGAGGTGAAATTGATGGAATGTGTTGAACAAAATAAACAAGAGAATGATTCACTTGAAAAGGAGATAAAGAGGTTAGCTACTTTGCTCAAGGAAACCGAAGAAGAAGCTTATGGATCCCAAGAAGAAAGATCCCAGTTGAAGAATCTTTTGAAGGAAGCTGAATCTGAAGTTGTGTATTTGAAGGAGGTTCTTGGTGAAGCAAAAGCTGAAAGCATGAACTTAAAAGAGAGCTTAATGGATAAAGAAAACGAGTTGCAGAGTCTTGATCATGAAATCACTGAGCTTAAAACACAAGAAGCTGCATCTCTGAAGAAGGTAGAGGAGTTGACCAGGCTGCTTGAGGAGTCAAACTCAAAGGCGAATAATAAGTCTTCCAAGATTGAAGAACACGATGATGTCAGCGACAGTGAGAAAGAGTACGACATGCTTCCAAAAGTTGTGGAGTTCTCTGAACACAATGGTGATGCAAGAGATAAAGTCCCAAAAATTGAACAATCTGAGCAACCTTTACCAAAAGAAATACCTAAAGATGATGTGGCGATTGTGAATGGAGAACATCATAAAGAGCGTCTGAGTGAGAAAGGAGACAGGAATGGAAACGATGATTCTGTTGAAGTCGAATTCAAGATGTGGGAAAGTTGCAAGATTGAAGGAAAGGATTTATCGCCTGAAAGAGAAACAACTCATGATGAATCTTTTGAGGATGAAGTGGATTCAAAATTGGAAAGTGGAGAAGGGTATGATCAGGCAAATGGTACAGAAAATGGTGCCACGTCACCATCAAAGGATCAACAGCAAGTGAAGAAGAAGAAACCCTTCATTCGGAAATTCGGAAGCTTGTTGAAGAAGAAGGGCACAAGCAACAACAGCAGCCAGAAATAGGGTGTGGGGCCAAGTAGTGAAACAGGTATATCTGTGTCCTTGTTTTTTTTTTTTTTGTTTGATACAATGTTTTTTGTTGTTTCATGATTTGAAACGATTACGTATCATCTTTGGAGATCTGTTTGTTATTATTATTATTATTATTATTATTATTTTGTGTATGGTATATTGGTATTATTCCCAGTCTGTCTTGTATGTTGCCTAGAAATTTAATTTGGAAAGGTTTAAGATTTTTGTTGCACATGAAGATGAAGAAAGACAACTCAGATATCATCTACATATCTTGTTCCTGACTTCCTGTTATATTTAATTTGTTATATTTAATATTGATATGATCTGTTAACAGTAAATGCACATGTAGCAACTATTGTTTAATAAATGTAATAATTAATATAACAAGTACACAAACAGCCAGCATGATAAGTCAGATATTATTTAGAGCATGTGGTGGAGCACATGTGAGTTGGGCATTAAAAAGGAAAGGGAGGGAGTATGCTCTGATGCTCGTCGGAAAGTTTTAATGAGAATTTGTTGTGAATGCTTGTAGTTGTACACTCCATTAAAAGCTTCTACCTGTCACTTGTCAGAGTGGAAGGTCATCAAATAGTAAATAGTAAGAAACCCACAAAAAGTCATTGTCTCTTCAATTATTTACATGTTAATATATTGGGATAAAACAAAAAATGACCAAAAATGTATATGCAATATTATAAAATAAAATAAGTTCATAACCAACTTTTATCACAGAATCACCATGTATTTTGCGAAGGGTTCGTCTAAGTCGCATAATGGTCCCACAATACATAACTTCGTAAGATCATCCAGCATGCTTCTCAGATGATTCATCTCTTAAATCTTGTTCGTGTATTTGTTTCGTGAAGACCGGCATATTTTGCAAATTGGTTTTGAATACTCTTTGTATAATCTGGGCCAATCCAAGCATATCGGCCCGGGGCAACAATAAAAAAAAGGGGCACTTTGAAAAAAAAAAAAGTATTCTACAGCAACGGTATCCCATATATTTTTCTTAAAATTAATGATGGTTTAGAAGTGAATTATATTTTTCTAGTTAAAAGTTACTATTAAATATAAACTAAATTAAAAAAAATAATAATAATAAACTATCATCAGGTTCTAAAATTGGGTCTTTTGAATAAAATTTAATTTATAAATTCTTCTTGAGTAGGATTCTTATAAAAATAGATAAATAACTAGCTTTTATTTTATAAGAAAATTAATAGATTTGTTAATGTATAATTAGAAATTTGAATAATTGAAGTGTGTATAAATTAACTGTTCACATTTGTGTGTAAACCAAGATTTGGGACGACACTTATGTAAGGTTTAAAATAACTTTATATATACAAATTACAATAACCTATAATATTATAAATATAAAAAATCATGGCTTGTAGAGAAGAACGAAGGAAGTGTCTTTTCTAATCGTTCTACAATCATATTTGTTTAAAAAACAACACTGCTAATATATAATTATTAACGTAAATCCTTTTTGGGGCCTCAATCAAACGATGGATCCTGGGCCATCGTCCAGCTTGCCCACCCTCACAGGCCGGGCATGTGTATAATATAATTTTATATTTATATGTTAGATCTGTTATGCTAGTCGGCCTACACAACAAAAACCAACAAATGATGGTTGTTTTTGACATAAATCTTGTTTTCATGTGTTTTGCGTAGGTTGTGTTTAAGGTTCGTGAAAGAGTTGGTGTTTGATATGTTATGATTATTTACATGATGCTAGGAGTTTTAAAGATTTCTTGAAGATTTATTTTTGTTAGTGTATTTTTCTTAAAATTCTTTTCAGTTAAGATTTATCTTGATTTGGAATTATTTATTAATTAGATAAAACCTTTAGGATTTATATTGTTTTTTTAATTAAATGATTTCTATCATAGTTATTTTATGATTTCCAGATTATTATAAATAGCTTAATCGTTTTGGAGTTTTAGACACTTTCTGAGATTTAATAAATTTTATGAAAGAATTTGCAAAAATTATGAACATAGATAGTTCTTGTTGTTCTTTGTTACTATTGAATCCAACCATTTTCGATTTATTTTTACGTCATTTGGTATCAGAACCCAACCGATATGATCGGTTGAGGAAGATCCCGTGTGGCTACAAACCATCACAACGCCAGTTATGAAGATGGAGCATCTTATGCTAAAGACCCACAAGATATGTAGATAGAGCCAAAAAAACATTGTGATTGAATACTTACAACGACGAGTGCAACTGTGCAAGAACTCGAGCTGTTGAATCAAGAATTGCCAAGAGAAGAGACTGAATCAGAACAACTACTAGAAGGTCAATTGTTTTTTTGTACCAAGACGAGATCTTCACGAAGGAGGATATCACAATGATTCGTTGAGGAACATTGATTTGAAGGTAGAAAATCCCAAATGCATAGGGTTAGAAGTATACCTCTCAATTTTGTCTGAATCTAAACGAATCTTTTAGGAGAGGAGGATGAAGACGAGAGCATTCCATTTTGTGACATTGATTTCATCTATATGCAGAACCCATCTACGAATATTGACATTTTATAAACAATATTTTATCGGTGTTGAAAATTAATATTTTCTGGGTTTCATATATTTTATAAACATGATACAAAACAAATCATATGTGAAACATCTAGTGAGTACTTTTCTGTTGGGTTTATTTATATTTTTTCTAAAGTGTGGAAGTTTCATGTTTTTTAGAAACCTTGGATGAGAGCTATTCGCGATAAAGGCTCGTGGACAAGTCTTTTTCAAGAGGGAAAAATGATAGGGAGAATTTCAAATAGAACATGAAGATTTGTTTTTATTAGTGTTATTTTATTTTAAGATTTTTTTTTTATTTATTATGAATTATCTCATAATTGGATAATATCTTTAGAATTTATGTTGATTCTCAAATTAGATATAATTCCTATTATAATTAGAAGTCATTTTTGGGTTCCTAGATATTATAAATAAGCTAATGGGTAAACCGACAAATGACAATATGGTTTTATGGGTTTCGCAAAGATAGGCACATCTCACGAAATGTTTTACACACATTTTCAGTCATGCTTTGATTATTTTCATATTTACAAAAGTTCATGAACCAATAGTATTTCGCGAAAGATGTATTAATTTTTCGCAAAACGGTAATTAAACAATGATGAATTACCAAAGGGTTTGTAGCCCTTATATGTTTGTCCTCGTATTCCTTCATAATAAAGAAGCAAATATGCACACAATGAGCAGAATGAAACCAGTCAAAAAAGTTGAATCATATGTAAGTATGCATCAACTTAATCCAGCTTAACCAAACATATGTAACAAGAATTTGAGTGATATACATACAAGACTTCCAAAATAGATGTTTTTATCAATATACTTATGTATTCTTTCATATTCCTCATCAAATCCATGAAACAAACATATAAAACCATGGTGAAATCACATATTCTCTTCTATCTCTTTACACTTAATAGTAGCTAGAAAACACCTCAAACCAAAGTTTACAAACTCAATCCCCAATATTCAGAATCAGGCCCTAACATTCAAGTCTTATTGTTCCGCTTCAAACCAAATTAAGATGATGAAAATGAAACAACACTGTAAAAAGGACAAAGGGGTCAAACTCATGTGTTCTACAATTAAGTTTATACATGATCATTTTCAGGACCCTCTATTGATATGTTTCTCTTGTTTTGTTGTGTCATTGGTAAAAGGGTACCTTTGTCTCTATATTTGACTCTCTTTGGGCCAACATTCTTTTCACCCTTTTTCCATACTCTTGAAGACACCAACTTCAATCCTCTCCTCATGTATGTTACTAGAAGCGTAACAAGCTCTCTGCAGAGTCAACAAATAAACTAATCTTTATCTTTATCATCCTCACTGATTTGACTAAAATACCCTTTTTCACATGAAGAAGTTTTACTTACAAGGGTGAACATGGAGATCGGCCACCATTCACATAGTAAATGAACAGGTATGCATCATAATGTTGGCCATTGATAAAATAAAAGGAATTCAGCCTCCTTACACAAAGGAAGGACATTTTCTGATACAAATGGATTGCAGAATTGTTGTAAGAAATTACATGAAGGTAAACTGCTCTGCAATTTGGCATACTTGAACCATACTTGATCACCTCTCGAATCAGTGAAGTGGCTGAAATGTTTTGAAATAGCAATCTACTTTCAACCAGAATATTCATTCAAGAAAATTTGTCAAAGAAAAATGAAAAGACTGTTTTTAACTTTTTTTTTACCTATACCAAAATTTCTATAAGACTCCACCACTCCTAGAGTCAGAATATAAACTAGAGCCTGATCTGATCTTGATTTGTCATATCTCAGCATATCTTCTATCTACAATGCATAGAATGAGATTAGTTTCCTTGTTTATATAACAAAGAACTTGGCATTACTGATTGCATTAAAAAGATAAAGGTATTTTAGCTAAAATCACCTCACTTTCTTTTGCCATAATGATTCTTGCAGTGACAAATCCAATAAGTTCATCACTTTCACCATTAGGACGATTTCGGTCAACTGCTCCCCAAGAAACTATATCGTGACCATGAACAACATTGTGGAAGAATTCAATTTCATACCTAATTACAAGTTTCATGATTGAATGAGTAAATTTCAAATAGTTTGTTGTCAGGATATGTCGTTTAAGAAAAGAAAGGGGTCTTCTAACCTGATGGGAAACAGATCGCTATGGATTTTTACAAGAACATCTAGATCAGTGGGTTGTATAGGCCTGTAAGAGATGGATGGATGGCGGGGTGCTCTCAAGTTCATCATTGAAAATACCCAATAAAAGTTTGATGCGTGACACCATTTATGTCACTCAACCAAAAGGGGCCATGCAGCAGTCATTGAAACTAGCAGATAACTTTCCGTGTTAGCAATTTTGCAAAATCATGCATATTCAAAGACAAAATGGTGAATCACTAAGTGTTAAAATGGGAATTAGTTGCATAGAAGGAGTAATTGGAATTGTAAGCGGAATCATATGATGTCGATCTAGTTGAAAAATCCATGAAATTAGTTAAGCTGATCATGCTCCCAAACAAAGCACTCTTCCATCAATCCTAAATGATATACAAACAAGAAAGTATGCGTATAACAAGAAAATGATTCAAAAAGTAACAAATACCAAACAGAATGAGCTGTGATCCTTGAGATTAGTTAGTGGTTATTGTTGGACATAAATGAGTAAAAGTTTGCCCCAATTGACAAGTGTTGATGGCGGTTGGCGGAGATTATTGATGGGTGAAGGGGAAATCGAAATGGAAAGATTAAAAATCAAATCTTTAAGAAAGAAACCCAATCAAATGATCAAAAAACTAAAACTGAAAGTAACAATGATCAAGATCGAATTGAAAGTGTAAGGGGACTTACCACATCGTTAAGCGGCGAGATTAGGTCGAATTAAAGATGGTGTCGTCTTGTTTATAAGTAGAAAGGAGATGGAGGGAGGAAGGGAGGGATCGCAGAAGATGGGAAATTGGAAAAGTTGGAAGAAAGGAATCTCGAATGTGAGGAACAGGAACAGGAACAAGAACATGAACAGGAACAGAGGGAGAGTTCGGTCGGGTCAATGACTCGGTTTTTATAAAAATTAAGAAGGGAATCCCAAGACCCAAATTTTCACTCTTGAGTGGCAAGAGAATCCGTTTATATAATTATATTTCTTGTTTTTGATACGTGCAACTCATTAAATAAGTAATAAATACCCAAATAATCATTTAATAACCATCGTCAATGTAATAGTATTTCATTATGTAATAGTATTTCATAATATTGTAATATAGTGTAAAGGATAATATGGTTTTAAGCTAAAGGGAATGGTGTTATGTCTTTAATTTTTGTTGTCACATATATCCCATGTGTTGCGTCCAAGTTCCTGTGGCTTCGCGTCACTTTAGTAGTATATAGGGTCTAGTCTGATGCCTGGTTTTAGGCTACAATAGAAAAGATATTAGAGCGATTCCGAACATGACCCGAAACCTCTCCAAAGCTTAAAAGTATTTTTGTAAGATACATAAGAGAACGGAAGGTAAAATCTTAAGTATAATCTATAAGGAAGTAATGATTATTTTTCACCTGGTTTGCTCATTAGACCTCGGTTTATCTATGAAATTTATAGGGGATCTTACGTTGGTTTTCAAACGGGAAAGTACATCAATACAAGTTGATATGCATTTATTGATGTGTCTTTTCCTTTGATTCCCATGTCTGCCAATCAAAGTGTCGAATCCTGATGACAAGGGGTTGTCGTCTTGGTCCGTTCCGGTAGAAGACCATTGTGACAGGTCTTGGACACGAGTCAGCGAAGACATATGTCATTAAGCATCCTTAGTTTTAACTTAGGTGTTACCTAAGTCCAAAAATATTTATTGTCTCGTTCACATCTCCTTCCGTTCGGACAGTGAAATAAGAGGGTCTAAAGAGGCATTAACTTCTTCCGAAGGTCAGTACGCCCGACGTACTCATAGCGTACGCCCAGCGTACTCGGTTAGGGTCTAAAACCACCAATCTTCCGAAGTCCATAACTTCTTCGTTCTAAGTTCGATTTCGACGTTCTTTATATCCACAAAAAAGGTAATGATGAACTCTACAATTTTATCAACTTTCCTTTGTCTTACAGCTTCCCGAGCTTAAATCCAAAATTCATAAAAGGCCCGAACTATCACTTTACCGCTATACCTTTGGGCTTCAAAACGCGAACTGGATACTCGGTACCTATAACCTTCATTATCCACCATCCAACGACCCAATTTTCACGTCCAAAAATTTCGTTTTTAAAACATTACTTTAGAAAATGTTAATAAATAAAAGCATTGTTTGACCAAACTACATCACAACATAAACCATGTTCAAAAGTCAAGTCATACAACCAATCGAAACATCAGAGTATAAATCCCGGGGAAATCTAGTAAATGCGGAAACCAAAATGTGTGCATGATGTGCCGCTACCGAGTCAGCTCCTTCCCCTTCGATGAAGAGGTACCTGAAACCAAAACTGTAAACTGTAAGCACAAAGCTTAGTGAGTTCCCCCATCGCACCACATATCATACATACTGCCAGGCTATTCTGGGGTGCCTGACTACCCGGTACGGCCATTCTAGGGTACCGACTACCCGTGCCAAGCCATTCTGGGGTGCTGACCTACCCATGTCGAGCTATTCTGGGGTGCTGACTACCCTTCGGTCCTAACAACTGAACCTCAGGGACTATTTCACCCCTACTACTACCATCACATATATCATAACACAAACGTAATATCAGACATATTTGGGGTGTCTAACCACCCTTCGGTCCTAGCAACCGAACTCTACTATTATCACATACAACATATCATGCCAACATATAACATATTAGGTAGTAGCAAACCTAGATGATATCACAAAGACAATCATCTAACATACAACTCCTACTGGTGGGCTGGCATTGTGGCCTTAGACCCACCACTACTGGAAGGCAACTCACCTCGGAGTAGCTGCTGATCTTCGTGGGAATAGTCTGACTGCTGCTGTTGCTGTTCCGGAAATCCTCCGGCTGTATTCCCACCAAACACTTAGTCAAAAACTGCTAACTGACCTTTGGGTAAAATGACCATTTTACCCCTAATCATGCCCTAAGTCAAATGTCAGAGTCAACTTCCAGTTGACCCGACTCGTCGAGTTGGCTCGCCAACTCGCCAAGTCCATGTCCAAACGATTGTCCTGAATTCTGTTTCTACTCGTCAAGTTAGGCGTCGACTTGACGAGTTCTCCTTCCAAACTAATGTTCAAGTCCTTCATCCTACTCGCCGAGTTGTATGAACAACTCGCCGAGTTCATCTTCATCCGATGAACAAGTTATACTGTGACTCGCCGAGTTGTATGAATAACTCGCCGAGTCTGATCTTGATCTAAGGAGATTGCCTTGAACTCGCCGAGTCTGGGCATCGACTCGCAGAGTTCCACAATGGGTGAGTTTTGGCTTCCAACTCACCGAGTCCCTCCTGGACTCACCACACAACTCGACATAACAAAAAGGGGACAAACCCGGAGACTCGCGACTAGACTCGCCGAGTCAGATGAGCGACTCGCCGAGTCCGCTCCATGCAAGAGCTAAAAATACGATTTTGCTCGAATCCAGTCCATGCCATTCGTAGATCTGGGCTCCTAGAGCATGAATAACACGTAAAGTTTCCAACTTTACGTGTAAATATCCATCTATGGGGTTTTTAGGGTTCAAAATGCACCAAAAGAGTAGATCTAAGGTTTATATGCAATATGGGCTCATAAAGGTAGTAGATCTGAGCTACTGGAGCTCAACTATGCTTAGATCTAGGGACCAATCAACTTATTTCGAAATATGATGCACATACAAGCTTGGAAATGAGCCATGAAGGACTTTAATGGGGCCATAAGCATGGAGACAAGGGGGAAAACGAGCCATACCTTAGATATCACTCTGAAATTGCTCACAAGTGCTTGACCTCATCTTCTTCTTCTTGATCTCCTTCCCTACTCACTCCAATCTTCAAGAGGACACGCCAAATGGCTTCAAATCCACAAAACAAGGCTTAGAACGAGGTATATGGCTCTTAGGGTGAATGGGGGCTGGCTTGGGGGCGGAAAGGGGGATTAAATAGGGTGAAAACCCCTGAAACTTAGGGTTTCATCTAACAGCAGTGACTCGCCGAGTCGCCAACTTAAACGTGTCCCGGGTCCCGTCCTGTAACGCCCATAGATCGGGCTAGTCAATTTAGAGGTAATAGGGGTTGAAAATGACTTTTCGACAAAAGATTATTTAAAATAAATAATCTTAACCAAGTTGTAGAATATATCACAAGGTTTCCGTACATATAAAGAATGCCGAAATCCGAGCTATAACGAAGAAGTTATGGCTCGTCGAAGTTTCGCGACGGAACCGGCAGGGTACCAGGAAGCGTAAATAGTGAATTTACGATGGAGGACTTTTTAGCCTTAGTGATAAAATGAAATTCGTAGAATATGTTAAACTAAGAGCGTCAATAAAAAGAACGCCCAAATCTGACTTCGTATGAGGAAGTTATGATTTTTCTAAGATTCGGCTTAGCAGTGTACAACTCGAAACTCGAATTTTAGTTCGAGCGGTTTTTGGCTTACACGACCTAAATGAGATTTGAATATCTCATTAATAGGAACTCAACGGTAAAAAGACAAACGAAAACGGAGTCCGTATGAAGGAGTTATGAGTTCTTCGCGGTCATTTAACAGTCTAAACGCCTCCTACTGTTAAATTTGAGATCGGTCAAGAATTACCCAACGGAGTCTATACGAAAGTTGTAGATCTTGATTTTACCTACGCATGGATATAAAGAGCGTCGAAAACGGAGCTCGTATGCGAAAGTTATGATTTTTCTATGTTTGAAGGCTGATACGCGATAGGGGGTGACGTGGCACCACCAGAATTGGACACGTGGCACCATCAGAAGGTTGCCACATGCACCAAATCGGCGAGTCATGACTCAGACTCGGCGAGTCCACCAGTCAGGCCTCCTATAAATAGAGGTGTCGGGCATTCACTTCTCTTCACACCTCTCCAACATTCTTTCTCTCTCTAAACTCTCTCTCTAAGCTCCCTAACCCCCCTAAAAGCCTAGGTAAACCCCCTAGCACCCGAAGGAAGCCCTGAGGCTCCCGTAGTCCGGAGAAAAGAGCCTTTCGGCTCGGGAACGCTGCTCCAGCGAAGCCCGGTTTTGCGAAAAACCCGCTGTAAGTGAGCTACGCCTACGCTAGTTTTAATATAGCTTCTAATTAATTATAGTAACATTATTAGGACCTTAAAATAATTACTTGGGCTATTATTATGAGTTATATTGAGTGTTATTTAACGCTTATATGATAATAATAATAATAGCTAGACTATTAATTAGTCACGGTTATCGTTAGACTAAACCCTAGTGGTATTGGTACTAGGTTTTATCGAAGGAATTTGTTTTGAGAATATCGAAGCGTTGTCCGAGTGCTGAGTCACCACCTTTCAAGTGAGTGCATAGTCCCTTTCATCTTACACATAGATATGAAGTATTTTAATATAAATTATGTGCTATGTGTGCATATTGTCTAAATACTTGCTGTCTATGCTGAGTGAAAGATTTTTATACATGTTTTAAATGATTTAAACTGTATACGTATTTTATATCTACAAAATGTGTTGGGTAAAACATGGGTAGATGAAATAGTTGTTTTGTGATAACATGATGGGAAACATCAATGTTGTCAGTGATCCAGTCATCTAGTGGAGTATAGATGATGACCATGGGCGATACTAGACGGTCCGGTAGAACGCTAGTAAGCTCGTAACTTGTAGGTGTTTTTGAACTAGGTGCTCATTAGGTATTTTGAACTGAGTGTATTCATTACATATCTTTGAACTAGGTGTGTTCACTAGGTATTTTGAACTAAGTGTGTTCACTAGTTACTTTTGAACTAAGTGTTTATCAGATGTTTCGGACTACGTGTTCACCAGATATATTCTATAAGTCTTGGTAATGATGGACTTCATGTCGATTCCTTAGGATGATCCTTAGGAATAAATAAACGAGGAATAACTGATTCTTAGGGTAGATCCTTAAGACTAAAGAAGATAATGGGGATGGGTAATTGGGTTGATTGTTTCATTGTTTAAACATAATAATTATACTATTGTGGGTTGAAAACCCTATGTACTTACCAGGTTTCCCAACCTGACCCACTCAGTTTATTTATAACACAGGTGTTGATACGAAGTCACTTTACACTGAGAGATTTAAAGAGATGTAGATCACTAGTGTAAATAAATGTAAGTTCTGTTTATGCTTATGTTTATGTATTAACGATGACATCCCAAACGTTTTGAAATGAATAAAATATGTTTCTTCAAAAATGTTTTAATAACGTATTTATCATGTTTTTCTGGGAACAAATTCCGCAACATTTTTATTAAAAGAAGAACTCTGATTTTTATAAAGCATAAACAAAAAAATCGGTCTTTTCTGGCCGTGAAAATGGGGATGTCACACGTCCCTACTCGGCGAGTCGGACCTATGACTCGCCGAGTCCAAGGCTTAAAAAGGAAAATACTCAATTAAGATTTACATACCAGGAACCAGGTGTTACAGTCACAAACTTTAAAGATCTAAACTTTATGCATGAAAATGAACAAAAAGTGACATATATGAAAATTAGCAAGATCTATGAAACTAATGAGCAAGTTTGAAGCTTTTTACTCACAAAGGTCCAGAAATGATGTAATTTTGTTGGATCTATGCTTGAATCCTTCTTCCATACACTTTTCCACCACCTTGTTCTTCAAGATCCCACCTTCTAATGGAGAAATAAGCTCATAAATGATACCAGTGCTCAAAATAATTTATAGGAGGATAGAGTTTCGAGTTAGAGGCTCAACGGGGTGGAGGCTCATGATAGTAAGGACCCCCACAATCCTATCTAATTACTTTTAACTTAAAACATACCGAACTAAATTCCTTATTCCAAGAAAGAAGTCTGAAACACCCGTTTTACCCTTTAACTCCAAAAACATAAAACAAGGGTTTGGATCGTATAACCAATATTATCAATATCTAATAGGGTCTAAACCTATTCCTTTGAAGCCCAAGGCCTTTACTTTATCAATTTATTGTCCACAATCACAAAATAAGAAACTTCTCAAAACATGATATTACACTGCAATTCCTTCTTTTGATGTTACATTTCCCCGCCTACTCTTTTCATCGAAGAGGTGCGCCTTTCTCATATTAGCCCTAACGGATTTCGAAAGCTTATGTGTTTTCTTATGTTGAGCAAAGCTTTAGGGTTTGAACCAGATGTCGAAAATTTTCACTATATTTATTGTACTACTTCAATTAGAGACTGGATAACCTTTTCAATTAGACAGGTGGTCATGGACATCTGTCACGATTTATTTGATTCCATCAAATATTAGAAACATGAGTTCTTCTTCGTGGATTTATCAGCCTTTCCATTTCCCATGGCGTTAGGGAAAACCACTAAGCGTCCCTTATACCCCAGGCCTGAGATTTCATCTGAGAATATGGTGCGTTTTCGGGCTTTATCTAATCACAACATCAAGTGGAAGATCTGAAGGAAGTTTACATAGGCATAACATATTTGAGCCCTGATTGGGAGAGCCGAAAGAAAATGTCAGTCCTTGTATTCGAGGTTTAGAAGGTTCCCCTTATTTCGATATTGAGGAAATAGGTCTCATAAGTTGGCTTAAAGTTGAGGAAGATCCCCCTTGGGCACCCAATTTGGAAAGTCATCAGACAACAAGCTCGTCGATAATTTAACCTTATTGACCTGATGTTTAATCATTAAATCTTCGATATATTCAAGGCACTAATCGAAATTCTCATACTCCATAAAATCCTAGAGTTATTCCAAAGTAAAAATCAAAAGCCCTAAAATCGGTTCCATATAGAACTATTATGAACAAATATCAGATAATCTAACTTTATTGAACTGGAACCATCTGCAATAAGGCGAATAAAAAATCTGTTCAAGCTCAGATTTACCATTACATGGAAACGATGCATCGAGGAAAAAGAAGTGAACCTTTTCACCTGGAGTTGGAATTCGGCGAGTGAAGTCAAAGGAAGAACCTAATAAAAATCAAAACCTAAAACGATAGTTGGTACTTTATCGGGGTGGGAATGAAAAAGCATACTTGAGCTGATGATATCAAACTATGTAATCTAATCATAAACCACAAAAGACGATAAATAATTAAATTCAACACTTTCGATTTATAATGATGCCCGAAATCTATGATGTTGAGACCTTTTGGATTATCGGAAGGTTTATTAAATCTAACAGATGTGGTGGTAGAGGAGAAGAGTGCTAGAGAGAAAGAGGTATGGAAAAAGGCGAACGAAAAATCACCTTAGGATCAAATCAATTAAGCGGTGAAGGCCATAAATCAGTGCAAGGAACATAACATGTGTGAGTAACCGGTAAGCAAACGTGATGGCAATGCAAATACAAGGCCCAACTCCAAGTAGCAATTCTATAGAGAAAACCAAAAAGGGTTCCACATTTATCAATTTTGAAAAAGTAAAAGACTAATTCTATCAAATCCAAATATTTACTGTTAATTTTCTCAAAAGGTTCAGGACGAACGAGAAAAATAAGGCCTTTATCATTATTATAATTTTTTATTTTTAAATAAAAATATATAATAAAAAAAATTAGGTCACGTGCAGCTGTCCACTTAGGGACCAAGAACGCAAATTACCTCAAACCATAGGGACCATTCGTGTAATTTACTCTTAATCTAAATAAAATTAGCCTTTTTTCCATAAGACGACGTTAGTTATAAACGGGTCTATCCAACCCGTTATCAGATTACAAACGGATCCACCCAACCCGTTATCAGATTACAAACGGATCCATCCAACCCGTTATTGTGTTACAAATAGATCTACTCGACCCGGAACCTAGTCTACAAAATCTGATTGCTGTTACTGACACTGACATCAACCTCCTTCCGATAACCTCTTTTCCCCCAATAAACCACACCTCTATCATCATCACCGTCGTCACATGGCCGCTGAATCCATGTCGGTTAGTGCTTTCCTGATCTTTCTTCTCTTTCATTCATTTCCACACAAAGTCATGTCTTTATTTGATAATTGATTCAATTTCTTGTTCTATGAATCAAGTGATTTTGTTTATATTTGTTTCTTAATCGCCCGTGGATGCATCTTTCACTGTTTCTTAGTTACTCAGCCTGGATCGTATGTAATCACAAGAAATTTTATCTTCGCCACGCTTATTCTCCCGTTTCCGTGTCATATTTTCATATCCCCTCTTCATGTTCTGGGATTCATCCATTTTATTAAGCAGAGGGTCTTTTCTGTACTTGAATGAAAGTGCTTTTGTTGGACGAGTAATATATGATAGTTTTCAAGAGTACAGAGTTTATGTTGTTCATGGCTACAACTTCATAAATACCATACAAAAAACCAATATTCAGATAGCTATTTTTATCATAGTTTATGTGCTTTAACAATACTGTAATCAACTGTAGGAATTTGATGCCATATGGCTTTAGTTTCATAGGGAACCAACATACTGATGCTATTTGAATGCACATGTATCATTGATTCATTGATCTATTGATCTTCATTTCCTATTTGGATCAGTGGAAAAGCTTCTATACATGCCTATGCATAAAACAACTATGTCAATTTGAGTATATTGCATCAGCCATGTAAACAGTTCTATTCTTTATTTTATTTTTGTATCATGTCGATCTGAGTCTATTCTTATCTTGACAGGTAAGAACTGTGAAGGTCATCAATGTTTCCTTAAGTGCTTCCGAGCAAGACATCAAGGAATTCTTTTCGTTTTCTGGTGATATTGAATATATTGAGATGAAAAGGTTATTTCCCACTTTGTTAGGGTTTTTAAACATAGGTTTTTCTTTTTCTATAAATTATTCTAAAGAAAATCCATGTCATAAACACCATTTCAGTGAGAATGAGCGAGCTCAAAATGCATTCGTCACTTTCAAGGAGCCTCAAGGTGCAGAGACTGCAGTTCTACTCTCGGTATATACAAATCTTGATTATCTTGTACACAATTCTTACAATTCATAAGAGTACACTCTTCCACCTTCTGGTTTTGATGATTTCAGGGAGCAACCATAGTTGACCAATCTGTTACCATTGTTCTTGCACCAGAGTACACTCTCCCTCCTTTTACAACTACACTTTCAGATCAACAAAACACCGTATGTTCTTTTTGTTATTTTATCATCAAGAATGCGTGTAAATGTTAATATTATCTGATATTTGATATAATGTGGTTCATAATTTAGGCAACAGGGGGGCAAGGTGTGGGAGGTGCTGAATCTGCTGTTCAGAAAGCAGAAGATGTTGTGAGCAGTATGTTGGCAAAAGGTTTCATACTGGGAAAAGATGCAGTAAACAAAGCCAAATTGTTTGATGAGAAAGTCCAGTTTACATCAACAGCTGCAGCAAAAGCAGCTACAATAGATCAGAAGATTGGTCTAACTGAGAAAATCAACCTGGGGACAACATTAGTGAATGAGAAAGTGAAAGAGATGGATCAGAAGTTTCAGGTGTCTGAAAAGACAAAAACGGCCTTTGCGACTGCAGAGCAGACTGTAAGTGTTGCGGGATCTGCAATTATGAAGAACCGGTATGTGCTGACTGGGACCGCCTGGGTCGCTGGAGCTTTCAGCAGGGTGACGAAAGCCGCCGAAGAAGTGGGACAGAAGACCATGGAGAAGGTGGCGGTGGAAGAACAGGCGGCAACCAGGACTACTCATCAAGAACCACCGCCTACTTCTACACACCCTACTACTAGTTGAACAAGAACACCACATCATCAGGTCTTGTTGCTTCAATCAAGTGTTGGGCTGTAGATTATGCAGGATTTATGGATTTTATTGTTATGAATTTTCTGTTTTTTTTTTCATGGATTTTATTGGTTTAGGAGCTGGTATATGAAAAAAAAAAAAACACAAGTAGTTGCTTGATATGTTTAATCGTATAATTTGGTTACGTTTTATATTTTTTTTTTATATTTTAGCAATATATCTTGTATAATTCTCCGTTTTAGCAATCAATTCTACTTTCAAGTGTAAAATAATGCATTCAAAATTGTAAACGTGGTATGACAACAAATTGTGCTAAATGGAGGTTTTCCTTATCATCATCATCATCTTCACTAGTATGACATGCTTTAAAAGGGGATAGAAAAAGGTAAAAAGTTAAAACAGATTTGCAAATCATTTTCTTGAAATGTAAGTTGATATTGAAGCTTTAAACCCACTTGTTTGTCTACATTATCTGCTTACAGAAGCTTCAATCCACCGGTTACATCATCAACCATATCCGCTGGTCCTGCATGTGTATATATGCACACTTGAAGAACATTTTTTTTTAATGAATTGTTAAGGAAATAAGAACAAACATGAAAGGAATATGAACTTACCAAGAACAGCCATCACTGTCCTTGAATCTGGAAAAAAAAATAAAATAAAATAAAGGAAATCAGAATTTAATCTAGAAAGAAAATGCAGGAAAAGTTATATACTAAAAGACGAGGAAGCTGACTTGGTGCTATCTGTGTTCGCCCTGCATCAATGACAATATGAGTTGGTATGGCCATTGACTTTGCTTTTTCCTGCAAAACAAAAGAGTTCCATATATACATATAAGAAGATAAGAAGATGATGCCTAGAAATCAAGATACAAACAAGATCATGATTCATGGCAATAAAACTTAACCTGTAAAACCAACATATCATCTTCACTTTCGATTTTCACCACTACTTTAACCTGCCCACACATCTCCCACCTGCAAATTTGCATAAAGTAAACCTACCATAACCAACACTCAAGAACACTTTCAGAAAAGGTTTACAGAAGTACCTGTTTAAAGCTTTAGGTGCCCGATGAAGAATCTTCTTGTAGAGTCCCAAAGTTGCATGGCTGCAGACCACCATAATTATACTCAACTAAGACAACAACCATATAATATTATATCATTTTACAGAGGCTTCTAGTTCCACCATTGAAGTAATAGATACCTGCACTGAGCAGCAATCTTCCCTTTCCCCATCTTTAGGTCATTTCTTACAACCAACACCTGCACAAAGCAAGAAATTTCCACGTATTATAGCTTGTAACATATATATATATATATATATATATATATATATATATATATATATATATATATATATATATATATTGTTAACATGTTACATAAAGAAGCTTACCATCTTAAAATCTTCAATAATCTCAGCCAGCTTTTCAATCTCAAGGGGTGGTTTGCCTTTGCCTTTGCCTTTAGTCTGGCCTTTTATGCTTCCATCGACAATTTCAGCTGCCTTGGTTAAAAGAAATTTGCGACCAGGTTTTCGTGCACCAATGAAGAATCCCAAAGCAAGGCAGCCTGCTCCAACCAAGATAGCGCTGATCCATGTTACAGCCATCATATTCGAATCCAAATCAACACCTTTCACTCAAATCCCAATTGATGAAAGCCAAATTCTGACACCCAATTATATGAGAACCTACAAGGAGCATTGGTGAGTTTAGTTGAATGTGCAGATCGATAAAGAGATGTGGTTTCTGCTTAAAGGTTTCTACACATGACAATGAAATCGAAATAATACTTGATAATACTTGATAGCTTGAAAGGCAGTTACAAAATACAAATAGCGCATGTATCAATGGTGTCTGCCCAAAATCTATCCACCTCAATCATGTAACACGATTTCTACTATTTTGAAAGCAATTGACAATGAAACCGAAATAATACTTGATAGCTTGAAATCAAGCGTATTGAAGGGCTTCCGAATCAAATCGAAAAAAAAAAATGGTTTATGGTTTAAATTTACTAGAAACTGTTGAAAGGAGATTAATGCATAATTAAATTGATGGAAAGAAGTACCAGTAACTTGATACTACACAAAACAGCATTGGCAAAGTGATCGATCGGGATGATGAGCTCAGTTGGGCATGCCGGCGGCGCCCCTCGACGCCTCTAGTTCGCTGCCTCTTTTTGGGTTTTTTTTGGTCTTTTCAATCTTAACATAGTTGAACTTTCTATTTGTATAAGAAAATATACATTGAATTACAAAAATGGTCCCTGTAGTACTTAAGTAATACTTTTTGTCACCTGGTTCGCGTGAGACCTATTATTGGCGTTACGAAAACGTAATACATGTTTGTTAAGCGTGACATCCAAATAACGTGTTAATACGCATCTTAACACGTTATGATGCGATTCTTTTTCAAGGTGCAATTTTTTTTTTTTCTAATCAGACTTAAAACAATTGAGTTTTTGTTTTTGTTAGCTTTTTTATATTAAGTGTTAATATAACACTTTTAAAAACTTGATATATTCGATATAATTCAATAATTATGTGATTTTTTTAAATGTATATAAAACTATCACTTCTTGAAAAACGACATGACTCATCGATGCTTGACATGGCTTGAGGCTTGATCTTACCGCTAAGTCCTGCTTCAACACCATTTAGAACATTGGCTATGATGCCTCGTAGATCATATTTTAATTTGAAGATTTTAGATGTTCATGGCCCAAATAATAACAAAAGTGAATGTAATCCCTCTTCTTTTCAAAATGGTTGTAATTAAATGTAAGAAAATGGTCAGGATTTAAGTTGTGTTTGTTTTTTTTAAAAAGCTCTTCTAACCTTTTAGTGCTGCATGACGCAGTACACGCGCAACACTTTTAAGTTCGCAGCAGTTTGTTTTTCTGCAGAGTTCGGGCTCAAAAACATCTTCCCGTCCTCTTCCCCACACAACATTGGGCTTAACTCTTCTAACCTCTTATACCCTCATTAAAAAAACGCCCTACGCCCTAAACAAATAATAATAATAATAATAATAATAATAAATAACGCCGCTCCAGCCATCTTCTCGTTCATTCTCCTTCTTCTCGCATCCTTCCCATTGATCAACCTGTTGAAGATCGACTCCAGCCTCCGTTGCCCCTCCATCGCCGGTCGTCGGTCGCCACTGCTGTTACCATCGTCTTCACGTGTGATCTTTGTTGCCTTCGGTTTCATCAGGTAAGTTTTTTTCTTTTTTCTTTTTTCTGATTTCTTATGCATTTGAGTACCGATTGTATGAATTTGAGTATCAATTTTCTGATTTCTTATGCATTTTGAGTACCGATTGTATGAATTTATATGCTCATATTTTTTGACATCACCAATTGTATGAATTTATATGCTCAAATCTTTGTTGCCCTCGGTTTCATCAACTTAACCCTTTTCTGTCCAATTTTTTTGACATCAGGACTGACTGTATGAACTTATATGCTCAAATCTTTGTTGCCTTCGGTTTCATCAGTTTAACCCTTTTCTATCCAATTTTTTTGACATAAGGACCGATTTTCAGTTAATTTTTTTTGACATCAGGACCAATTTATATGCAAGTTTATATGTTGAAATCATAAATCTTTGTTGAATGTGTTAAAGTCTTTGCTGAAATGGTTTTTTTTAACTTAATTATTGAATCGTTATCACTTGTATTTCTTGAATGGAGATCAAGTTTATGTTTATATGCAAGTTTGTGCTTAAATTGTTAAACTTATTTGTTGATTGTGTTGTATAATTTTTGCTTATATGGTTTTTTTTTTTTGTTCATTCATGATGTATTGTTGTTCAATATGCTAAACTTATTTGTTAATTATGTTGAAATATGATTAATCTTTGTAGATAAAGTATGTATTCTATATTTTCTTTTGTTGTTAGCAATACGAGATAAACATACGTGGACCAATGAGCAAACAAAATGCTTATTGCAAACTTGTATTGAAGAAGTGCAAACCGTGCGTAGAAAAGGTTTGAGTTTGCACAAACAATTATGGCACAAGTTAGGAGCAACTATTAAGGAAAAGTATGGCGTGAATTTGAATCAACGACAATTAAAAAACGCCTATGATAACCTTAAAGCCAAATACACAGGATGGTTATACTTAAAAAAACAAAACTGGAAACCTTTACAATCCACAAACAAATAATTTTAACTTAACAAATGATGAGTGGGGGGACTTAAAAAAGGTATATATATATATATATATATATATATATATATATATATATACACACACACACACATACTCACAAACATATTTACATAACCCTGCTTAGTTTGAGGAATACAATATGTTTAGCAGCCTAAACCTGAAATGTATCCAGGAAAGATATGTCTTAATCAATAAAGGTTGAAGTTAAGCGCCCCTGCTTAAGCATGTAGGTTTGTGTGATATAAAAAAAAAGTGAGATACGTGTAAAAGATATATATATATATATATATATATATATATATATATATATATATATATATATATATATATATATATATATAGAGAGAGAGAGAGAGAGAAATTACCAAAAGTAAGGAAATGGAAGAATTTTGGAGCATAAAAGTATCAAGTTTGAAGAACAAAAAAGATCAAAATTTTCAAAGTTAAAAGTTGAAGATGCCAAAAATCATGAAGAAAGTGAATTCAAAGAAGTAAAAGATCAAACATCAAAGAAAGAAGAATTCAAGAGCTCCAAGTTGTGGTATCTTCTAAAAGTTGTAATTCTCTAGTTTATGTATGCTTGGGTAGCTTTACAAAAATACTTTGAGGTTAAGTAGGATTTCTGAGGATGGATTCGGAAGGTTGCATAAAATGAGCATTGTTCAAAAGAAGTGAGCAAATGTTTATGAGGATTGTAAGTATTTAGAATTGAGGGGGGTTACTTAGAAAAAATTTTAGACACAAATCCATGCGTTAAGGTCTTGGCATAATGGCTGAACTGGAATTGGATTGTTTTATGTAATGCTAGTGATGAAGGTTTGAGTTTAAATGAGTAGATTTGCTTGAGGGCAAGCAAAGCCTAAGTGTGGGGTATTTTGATATTGCCATATTTATACATATTTTTAGGCGATATTTAAGTACATTTTTATATATATTTTGGTTAGTTGAATAGAATAATGGTACTTATAATGGGTAAATTATATTTTGTAGCAAAAAAGAAGACATTTTGAAGAAAGATGACTAAAAGCATTAAAGAGTGGAACTTTGGAGGTTGAAGGCTTGAAAGACAAGAAAAACACCCAAAAAAAGGCATACTCACAACGTGAACAGGTGATGGTTCACGATGTGAGTAGAAAGAGTTAGAAGATAAGCATCCTGGTGAAGGAATCCTTGCCGATCACGATTACTTCGAGTTCACGACGTGAGTTTTAAATTCTCACGACGTGAACGGTAAATTTGAAGAGTATATAAATATCTTTGCCCATTACGATTGGGAGACTTTTTGCTGACCTAGAAGGGTTCCTAGTGACGAGTTTCAGAGGGAAAGAAGATATGGAAGTTGGTTTTAACACCAAGGAAGAAGAAATTCATAATTTGGTTTATAGATTGGTACACTTAAACATGTATTTGATTATAGTTTTTGTTTGTTTACCTGTTAGGATGTCCAACTAAATCTAGTTGCTTCTATTAGCTAGATGAAGATGGAACTCATGGTTTTAATGCATTAGATTTGACTTTATCTGTTGGTGATATGTTTGTGTTGATTGATTTTACCTAGCATGCTTAAATTAATCATTTGATTGCTTAAAATTCTTGTTCTGTGTTGTCACACCCCCGAACCAGACGGCGGAAACGTCCGAGGGCTATCGTGACTCATTGAATACCATCACAATGCATATACATGAAACATAACATTATACATCACCAACATTTGGAATGATACAACTGGTAGCGTTTACATTCATTACATTGTTCAAAACATTACATTCTCAAAAATAACTGTTTGACACTACTTAAACCACAGCAAAACGTCATAGAGTACAAATCATCCTTCACCTTATCTGTTACCTGAGAATACAAGTATTTTGAAAACGTCAACATATGAAATGTTGGTGAGTTCATAAGTAGTGTTTGAAATCCAATGTATTGTTTGAAAACCATCAGAAAATCCGATATTTTCTAAAAATAGAATAGTGTAAAAATATGTGATGATCCATGAGTATGCTTGTTTGGATTCTATAGATGTAAGCGTAAGAGTTGTGAAATTCGACCGGTAATTCATAATTGTACTTGTTGAAAACCCTAGGAAAACCCGACGTTTTCCTATCACTTTGCTTTACTTAGTTTGTGTACCGTTGTTTCGTTGCGTTAGAGGAAATCGTTGAGTTCCGGAGGCATTGAGAATACAGTGGGTGGTGAAGTGTTGTGACGTGCGTTAATGAAAACGTCCAATCGACAACCTTACAAGCGATCCCTTAGGCGTCACTTGTAATTCTTCACACAACTCAATCCTCCCGGACTTGTGTAGTCCCACGACCGGAGGGAAGAAGAGAAGGTGCAAAACCCTCGGTATTTCCCCGCGTCGTTCAAGACCATTGCAATTGCGAAGGGCCCGAAGCCCAACCCGCAATCGTGAGTTACAGACTTTACTAGCAGCACTGAAGGACCCTTGGGGACCAGCAGCATGTTTGCCATTGAAAGTCCTTTTACGTTATGTCGGATCGGTAAAACCCAACACTTCGTAAGAGAGAGGTCTTCGGGCCTTAAGATCAGGTCATTGGGCTAGCTTTGGGGCCCAAAGATGGTGCGTAGACGTCTGTGCACACTCGCATGTATAGTGACTTCCCAATCGTTATTAGTTATGAATCGTAATGTCGTAATGTCATAGTGTCGTCGTGTTAGTGGTTTCGGATTTTTATTGGTTCGAGACCGAACCAATTCGTTTGACAACGACTTTTGGTATTGTAATGTATTGTATTTCGTCGATAGGCGTGGTACCATCATTTGGTCAAATTGCATGTATTGAACTAGCCTTGAGAATTTTCTGTTTTCAGTCCCTCCTTGTTTGTAAAATTTAAACTTTTCACCCCTTTATTTAAAAACTTTCCGGTTTGGTCCTTAAATCAATTTTCTTGACATTTTAATACCAAAAATTATTGAAATAAGTATTTTCCAGCATATTTTTCATAGAAAACAGCTTATGTCCTTGAAATTGCAGTTTTCTCGGTTATAACCCCTCTTTTTCGCAATTTTTACATTTTTGGCCCAATTTGGAAAAAATTTGCAACTTTGGTCCTTTTTAAATTTGAAAAGCATTTTAAACCTTTGAAAAGTACATAGAACACTTATAGTCCACTGTTTTACAGAGAAATGCAGTTTTGGTCCTCCAAAACAGAAAATTTCGCATATTGGGCCTCATTGGGCCGAAAATGTCATCTTTAGCCCAATAAGCTTGGAATTTATGTTTTTAACCCTCCAAATAGTATATTTTCAGAAAATACATCATGTAAACTGTTTTGACTCATCTCACCCATCAGATTTCGAAATATTTCATTTTAGGCCCTTCAACTTTGTATTTTCAACATTTTATGTCAAAAAAATGAGTTTTTAGCCCAAATTAAGTGTTGTCAAGCCATTTGGGTATTTTTCTTAGTATACTTTGCATGTAGTAGTATATTTTATGCTATAATAAAATACATGTCTCGGTTTTTAGCATTTCATACTAGATCTAGCATCAAAATCATACAAAACATACATATAAGCATAGAAGTCAACCACAACATACACATAATGATGGATCTACACCTTTGCTTGTATTCTCCCCTACAAAAACTTATAAAAACCGAAAATAAGGGGGTATGAAACTCACCTTGGGTGTTGATTCGGTTTTTGAAGAAAGAATTGAAGAAATGAAGTGATTTTTGGCCTTTGCACTCCTTGATGAAGTTTTCGAGTTTATGGAGTTTTCTAGAGTGCAAGATCACGATTTTTGCATGGATTAAGAAGGGATTTTGATAAAACAAGGAATACAAGTCATAGATCCAAGCAAAACCTTACCTTAGATGATGACTAACTTGCAAGATCCTCTTGAAAGCTCCTAATTTTCGAGATTTTTGGAGTGGGGAGGAAGGATTGGTCTTGAGTGATCTAGAGAGAATGGGATGGATTTTGTGAGTGTGTGTGTGTTGTGTTCGGCCGAGAGTGAGAGGGAGGAGAGGAGAGAGTGATTTGAAGTGATGTGCATACATGGAAGTATGAGATGTTGCATGGATGTCTATTAGGTAATAATGATGTGGCACAAGAAAGTCAAACCCTTCTCCTGGGCTTGCTTTGGGCCGAGAGCATGGAAGGAGGAGGGAAAAATTTGGGCTTTTTGCTCCTAAGCCCAATATTAGAGTTAGTCTTAGGTATTTATTGGCCTCATAAAATAAAATTGTGATTTTTATGTTTTAATAAGCTAGATTGGGTTAATCATGGATCAAAGCTTTCAATTTATTTCATTCTAGGCCCAATATGGCCCATAATATTGAAATACATGAATGTGGGTCCAATTAGAGCCCAATTAGGGTTGTAAGCCCATGATAGTCCAATTGGAAGCTTATTGGTCCATTTGGATCCAATAAGGAAGTTCTAGTCCAAAATGGACTTAACAAGAACTTCTAGGGTTTTCCAATTGCTTGATGTAGTGAATTGGGGTTTAGTTCTCCATTGAGTAAGCATCATACATGCTTTTGAGTTTTTGATTTCTACATTTACTTGAGTATAGTGATTACAAGACATAAAATTTCTAGTTGTGACATCATCCCCCCGTTAGAGGGAATTTCGTCCCGAAATTCTGTTTGAAAGCTAGATTTGAGAAAGCTAGAATAGGTGAGGGTACTTTTGCTTCATTTGGTCTTCGCGTTCCCAGGTGAATTCTGGCCCACGCTTTGCGTTCCACCGTACTTTCACGATCGGGATGCGACTCTGCTTAGTACGCTTCACCTCCCTGTCCATGATTTCGATTGGTTCTTCCACAAATAGGAGTTTCTCATTGATTTCGATTTCGTCAAGAGGAATGACGAGTGTTTCATCTGAGAGGCACTTCTTCAGATTAGAGACGTGAAACACGGGGTGTACACCATTTAGCTCTGCGGGTAGTTGCAGTCTGTATGCTACTGGACCAATTCGGGCGACGATTTCGAAAGGTCCAATGTATCGTGGGTTTAGTTTTCCCCGCTTCCCAAAACGAATGACTCCTTTCCAAGGCGAGACTTTTAACAGTGCTCGATCACCGACCTGAAATTCTAAGGGCTTTCACCGTTTATCAGCGTAGCTCTTTTGTCGGTCACGCGATGCTTGCAATCGAGCTCTGATTTGAATGATCTTTTCCGTGGTTTCACGGATGATCTTCGGTCCCGTTAGTGCTTTGTCTGACGTATGGGTTTTTGCTAGCTGGGTGTCACCTACTTCAGCCCAACATAACGATGATCTACATTTACGCCCGTACAGTGCTTCGAAAGGAGCCACCTTGATGCTCGAATGGTAACTATTGTTGTATGAGAACTCGATTAAGGGTAGGTGGGTATCCCAAGACTTTCCAAAGTCTATCACGCATGCGCGGAGCATATCTTCGAGCGTTTGGATGGTTCGCTTGCTTTGACCATCCGTTTGTAGATGATAAGCGGTGCTCATATCGAGGTTTGTTCCCATCGCCTTATGGAGTGATTGCCAAAATCGGGACGTGAACCTACTGTCCCTATCCGAGATGATAGATGTTGGTATTCCGTGGAGTCTCATGATCTCTCGAATGTATAAACGCGTCAATCTCTCCATCTTGTACGATTCTTTAATTGGCAGGAAATGGGCAGATTTCGTCAGTCGGTCGATTATTACCCATATGGTGTCTAATCCATCCGACGTTTTGGGTAGCTTGGTCACGAAATCCATAGAAATCCCCTCCCATTTCCACTCAGGGATTGTCGGTTGCTGTAACAATCCTGAGGGTTTTTGGTATTCCACCTTTACTTTGGCGCACGTAAGGCACTTACTGACGTAGGTCGTGATTTCCGCCTTCATGTTAGGCCACCAATAGTGTTGTTTAATATCCAAATACATCTTATCGGAACCGGGAAGAATAGAGTATCGCGTCTTGTGGGCTTCCTTCATGACAACATCTCTAAACCCTCCAAATTTAGGGACCCAAATACGGTTCATGAAATAGTATACTCCATTCTCCTTTGCCTCCAGGTTCTTTTCCATTCCGCGCAATACTTCGCTTGCTCTATTTTCCGTCTTCATGGCCTCTGACTGGGCTACTGCAATTTGAGTGGCCAGGTGTGATTGAATGGTTATCGAGAGAGTTTTCGTACAACGATTAGAGTACTCCTTTCGACTTAATGCATCAGCTACCACGTTGGCCTTGCCTGGGTGGTACTTAATCTCACACTCATAATCATTTAGCAACTCAACCCATCTTCGTTGCCTCATGTTTAACTCCTTTTGGTTCAAGATGTGTTGGAGACTCTTGTGATCCGTGAAGACGGTGCACTTTGTACCGTAAAGGTAATGCCTCCAAATTTTTAGGGCAAAGACTACAGCTCCCAACTCTAGGTCATGGGTCGTGTAGTTTACTTCATGCGTCTTTAGCTGGCGGGATGCATAGGCTATCACTCTCCCACGTTGCATGAGAACGCAACCTAAACCCTGATTTGATGCGTCGCAGTAGACTACAAAGTCTTCCATTCCTTCAGGCAGAGATAGTACAGGTGCGCTACAGAGAGCTTGTTTCAAGGTTCGAAACGCGATCTCTTGTTTGTCTGTCCATTTGAATGGTACACCCTTTTGCGTAAGCGAGGTAAGTGGCTTGGCGATCTTAGAGAAGTTTTGAATGAACCTCCTATAGTAGCCTGCTAATCCCAAGAATTGACGAATTTCCGTGGGCGTTGTCGGGGTTGCCCATCCTTCTACAGCTTTGACCTTAGAGGGATCCACATGGATTCCATCTTGGCTGACTACATGACCTAGGAAGTTCACGCTCCGCAGCCAGAACTCACACTTGGAGAGTTTGGCGTAAAGTTTTTTTTCTGATCGTAGAATTTCTAAGACTTGTCGGAGATGTTGGCCATGCTCTTCCTTGCTTCTAGAATAGACGAGGATGTCATCGATAAAAACAATGACAAAGTTGTCGAGGAACGGTCGGCAGATTCGATTCATTAGGTCCATAAATGCGGCAGGGGCATTCGTTAGACCGAAGGGCATTACGACAAATTCATAATGTCCGTAGCGAGTTCGGAAAGCGGTTTTTGGAATATCCTCTTCCCGGACTTTGAGTTGGTGGTATCCGGACCGTAGATCTATTTTAGAAAAATAACTAGCTCCTTGGAGCTGGTCAAATAGGTCATCGATTCGTGGGAGTGGGTAGCGGTTCTTGATTGTGAGTTTATTTAACTCTCTGTAATCGATACACATTCTAAAAGATCCGTCTTTCTTTTTGACAAAGAGCACCAGAGCTCCCCATGGCGAGTAACTAGGTCGAATAAATCCCTTATCCAAAAGTTCGCTGAGTTGGCTGGATAATTCCTGCATCTCGGCAGGAGCCAACCGGTAGGGTGATTTAGCAAGAGGAGTTGCTCCTGGAATAAGGTCGATTCGAAACTCAACCTGTCTCTCTGGGGGTACTCCCGGAAGATCTTCAGGAAACACGTCCAGAAATTCACATGCTACGGGAATGTCTCGAACGTTAATCTCCTCCTTGGTTTTATCCACCACGTGAGCCAAGAACGCCAGATTGTTCCTTCGTAGATATTTTTGTGATTTGATACACGAAACGAGGCGAAGGTTCATGCTAGATTTGTCTCCGTAAATTACTAGGGTTTCGTGATTTGGAAGACGAAGACGGACGGCCTTCTCATGGCACATAATTTCGGCATGGTGGGGGCTTAACCAGTCCATGCCGATGATCACATCGAAGCTCCTAATTGACACTGGCATTAGATCTATTCGAAAAACGTGTTGATTAAGAGTTAGGGTACATCTGGTGTAGATTTCCCCAGTGGATTCGGTTTTCCCATTGGCCATTTCCACCGTATAGGTTTCATTTAGCTTTTGGGGCAGTTGTTTTAATAAGTGCTTAAACTTATTGCTTACGAAACTTCGCTCCGCTCCGGTGTCAAATAAGATGCATGCATAAGCGTGGTTTAAGAGAAACGTACCGGTAACAACAGAGGGGTCTTGAATAGCCTCACTCTGACCCATGGTCAACATCCTTCCTGTTCCTCCATTTCTTAAATTGTTGTTGTTGGGACAGTCTCGGCGGATGTGTCCAGTCTTCCCGCATCCGAAGCAGGTGTAGCTAGGCCCTGCGCTATTGCCGCTGGCATGGGCGTTGTTGTTGTTGCGAGGGTTGTTGTTGTTGATTCCCTGATTTTGGTTATGGGGAAGGTAAGCCTTGCAGTACTTTGCGGTGTGACCCCTTCGGTTGCAACTGGTGCACTGAAAATCCTTGCATTCTCCATAGTGATGGAATCCGCACTTGTTGCATTTGGGAAGATTACCGGAATAAGGTTTGGAAGCATTTGAAGTGGCTGAGGTTGGAGCATGTGGTGCGGCTGGAACCGATGTGGTAACAGCATTAACCGCCACTGTCTGCTGCTTCTTGGAGGTGTCGGGGCCCTGGCGCCCCTTCCTCTTATTGTTCTTTCCCCTCTTGCCATCTCCTTCCTTTGTCTTCTCAGCCTCCACTGGCTTCTCTCCCCTTTTGTTGTTATGGTCGTACAACCTTTTTGCCAATCTCTTTGCACTGTCAAATGTTTCGGGGTTTACAGCTATAACATTCCCTTGAATTGGTGATGTGAGTCCCCAGATGAATCGTTCAATCTTCTTTCCTTCCGAGGCGATCATACCCGGGCACAGCAGAGATAGTTCGCTAAATCTCGATATGTAGGCATCGATATTCGCGTTCTGCACAGTGAGGTTCCATAGCTCTTGTTCCATCTTCTGTATTTCGCCTCGTGGGCAGTACTCTGCCATTAACATTTCTTTCATCTCTGTCCACGGCATAGAGTTGGCTACAGGGAGTGTCATGGATTCTACATGTCCGTTCCATCAGGTGAGTGCTTGATCCACAAAAGTGCAGGCTGCGAACTTCACCTTCATGTGCTCAGGGCAGTCGCATATCTCGAATACCGACTCCACCTTTTCGATCCATCGCTTAAGAGTGATCACTCCTCCAGTGCCATTAAAAGTTCGTGGTTTGGCGTTTGTGAAGTCCTTGTAGGTACATGTCTTGGTGGGTCCTTGATTCATTCCATTGTTTGAACTTCCGGCTCCTTGCCCATTGACTCCTCCATTGTTCCCTTGTTGAATTTGCGCAATCGCTGCAGTGACTGCTGCAGATACAGCTGCCTGGAAAGCGGCTGAGTCAACTTCAGGTGGGGTTGGTCCTGGGTTTCCGCGAGCAGGTCGGGGAGGCATCTTTCTGTCACAATACGGAAAGATGTTGAGGGTATGTTGTTTCGGTGAGGTCGTGATCCTACTGACTAGGTGCATGGTACGAACTTAAACACTACTACCATTGACCAATCAATAATAATATCTCAACACATAGCAATTTGCAATATCGTAATAAAACACGTAAAAATTTATTAATATTATCCGCATTTGATACATGAAAATTTGCTCATAGGAGCATACATGAGTGATACTAGTTCGACAGCATAACGACTCTATGAGTAGTGTAGTCACTTAAACATAGAGTCGGAGTACATAGCATATTTCCTAACGACCTACTAAGATAAGTCTATCCCTAACCGCGATGAGTTGCGTCCGGAGGTGGTGCCGAGGATGTGGATGCTCCCTGAAGACGAGCCACCAAGCGTTCTGCGTCCCGAAGTCGAGACTCCCACCGAACCTGCCTCATGTGAAACTCTCGAAGGACGTCACGCGTCTCCTGCTCTGCACGCTCGACCCTAGTCCTCAACTGGCGCACCTAATCCGCAGTGTCCTGGGCAAGGCGCCCGTATTCCGTAACCGTTTTACCATGACTGGAAGGGCTCGATCAGTCGGCCCTCCGTCTCTCAGGTCAAAGAACTCGCGTGACATGCCGTACGGGGGTCGCTGTCCCTGCTGTCTGCTCCATCTCCAAAGATCAATACCCCAGGGAGGTGTAGGACCAGTGGGGCCTACGCGATAGGCAGGCACCCTGATCGGGTAAGGGGGGTTGATGACTTCGGACTCCGCATCCGAATCACCCCCTTCTCCATCATCAGCATCCTCCTCGAGGCTTCCTTCATCTTCCTCTGATTCAGCCGGCTCGCCATCAACTTCGGCCTCCGGTTCCCCGTCAGATTCCTCTCCGGGGTCCTCCTCAGGCTCCTCCTCAGGCTCTTCCTCGGGCTCTTCCTCGGGCTCCTCCTCTAACCATCCGTTGTTCCCCTGGTTAGGGAAGTAGGGGTCTCCAGGGTGATGAAAACCAGCCATGCGGTCTGCGAGAGTGTGTAATTATGCTAACGTTATTCCTAGGATGCTACAATTATCGCATATATCAAGTAGGGGTTCTCTTTTCGGTGGTAGGGGTATAGTTTTAGATTCCCTAGAAATCCCGATCTCATCAGGACGTGTGTTAGTTTTACTTTGGAGAGAATGTAGTTGATCAGGCTACGTTCACTCCTTGGTATCACTAAGAACAGTCCTGAATTAACCGAGACACTAGTATTATTTTTGTTTGGTTCGGCGTTATGTTCCTATTCCTAGTGCAAACAAGGGTGTTTTATTTACTTGTTTTGTTCAGAGTTATGTTAGTCCCTCTTTTTGGTTTATAGTTGCATATCCATGTGTGGCTAGATATGCTAGTTCACTATAAACAAAGCTCTGATACCAACCTGTCACACCCCCGAACCAGACGGCGGAAACGTCCGAGGGCTATCGTGACTCATTGAATACCATCACAATGCATATACATGAAACATAACATTATACATCACCAACATTTGGAATGATACAACTGGTAGCGTTTACATTCATTACATTGTTCAAAACATTACATTCTCAAAAATAACTGTTTGACACTACTTAAACCACAGTAAAACGTCATAGAGTACAAATCATCCTTCACCTTATCTGTTACCTGAGAATACAAGTATTTTGAAAACGTCAACATATGAAATGTTGGTGAGTTCATAAGTAGTGTTTGAAATCCAATGTATTGTTTGAAAACCATCAGAAAATCCGATATTTTCTAAAAATAGAATAGTGTAAAAATATGTGATGATCCATGAGTATGCTTGTTTGGATTCTATAGATGTAAGCGTAAGAGTTGTGAAATTCGACCGGTAATTCATAATTGTACTTGTTGAAAACCCTAGGAAAACCCGACGTTTTCCTATCACTTTGCTTTACTTAGTTTGTGTACCGTTGTTTCGTTGCGTTAGAGGAAATCGTTGAGTTCCGGAGGCATTGAGAATACAGTGGGTGGTGAAGTGTTGTGACGTGCGTTAATGAAAACGTCCAATCGACAACCTTACAAGCGATCCCTTAGGCGTCACTCGTAATTCTTCACACAACTCAATCCTCCCGGACTTGTGTAGTCCCACGACCGGAGGGAAGAAGAGAAGGTGCAAAACCCTCGGTATTTCCCCGCGTCGTTCAAGACCATTGCAATTGCGAAGGGCCCGAAGCCCAACCCGCAATCGTGAGTTACAGACTTTACTAGCAGCACTGAAGGACCCTTGGGGACCAGCAGCATGTTTGCCATTGAAAGTCCTTTTACGTTATGTCGGATCGGTAAAACCCAACACTTCGTAAGAGAGAGGTCTTCGGGCCTTAAGATCAGGTCATTGGGCTAGCTAGGCCCAACAAACAAGATTTTACACTTTTGGGGCCCAAAGATGGTGCGTAGACGTCTGTGCACACTCGCATGTATAGTGACTTCCCAATCGTTATTAGTTATGAATCGTAATGTCGTAATGTCATAGTGTCATCGTGTTAGTGGTTTCGGATTTTTATTGGTTCGAGACCGAACCAATTCGTTTGACAACGACTTTTGGTATTGTAATGTATTGTATTTCGTCGATAGGCGTGGTACCATCATTTGGTCAAATTTCATGTATTGAACTAGCCTTGAGAATTTTCTGTTTTCAGTCCCTCCTTGTTTGTAAAATTTACCCTTTTCACCCCTTTATTTAAAAACTTTCCGGTTTGGTCCTTAAATCAATTTTCTTGACATTTTAATACCAAAAATTATTGAAATAAGTATTTTCCAGCATATTTTTCATAGAAAATAGCTTAAGTCCTTGAAATTGTAGTTTTCTCGGTTATAACCCCTCTTTTTCGCAATTTTTACATTTTTGGCCCAATTTGGAAAATTTTTGCAACTTTGGTCCTTTTTAAATTTGAAAAGCATTTTAAACCTTTGAAAAGTACATAGAACACTTATAGTCCACTGTTTTACAGAGAAATGCAATTTTGATCCTTCTGGGTAGAGGCTCTTCAACTGCGCAGACTCAATGTCTGCGATCCATCTCCTGGCAGTGATGGGGTCCTTCACCCCATGGATATCCGGTGCACCACTCCCTCAGAAGTCCTTGAAGGACAGTGTGTGCGTACCCATCTGGCTAGATGCTAGATCACTCCTTAATTTCCGGAGGCGATCCTCCATCAGCTCAACAATCCCTTCCTTGATCGACCCGAAAATGACCGGGGCTGCGTAAAGGATACCTTTCGTGATCTCAGACGCAATGAACTCACGCAGCCCATCATCAACCTGCTCAGATCCTGCACCAGAGCCTGATCTTGATCCTAATCCTGAACCTGATCCTCCTGTTCCATGTCGTGTGATCGCCATACTAAAAATAAATACGTCAACATCAGGATCATACACACCTCCGAGAGGTCTCACACACTCTCTAAGTTTCCTGGTTCCATCTCCGCCCTCATTGACTCGAGTATGGATCCTCTGCTTCTAGTAGTACGGGCCCATACTACCTTCCACATCTATCTGTACTTTCTTCAAGGGTTGCTTCGACTTCACCAAGTCCCTCTACCGATACCCCTTCCTACTAATCTCGTCCTAGGCTTTCCTAGGGCATTCTCCGACCTACTCTCCGCCATCAGCTACACTAGGAGTCCCTACTTCCCTTCCCTAAATAGCTTGCGAATATTGTTACATATCCGCTCACTAGTTGGTTAAAGTTGGCCAAGACCCCTTAAGCACAAAGCAAGCAACATTCGTGCATTGAGTAACCACATCAGGCATAACCTAATCAGGATATCCTACCGCTGACTAAATAGTCCTAGCATACAACTCATGCAATAGGCATTCAAGGCATCCAATAGATCCTTAGCCCTACTCTAGCATGCAGTTCTCATAATCATGAATTATACACATACCATAACAAGCATGGGTATCTTGGGGAAAGTTGCTTGAGCTCGGCCGGTCGCACGCATCACACACCTTGTCTTTTCTCAAAATTCCTTAACGTTAAAATTTTAGAATTGTTTTCCTTGAAAAAAAAGTCTTTTAGTCCCTCGGTTTGAGTCCAGACACCCCCAAGGGTGTGTCCGAATCCCTCAAACCAGGGCTCTGATACCAACTTGTAACATCCCAAAAATCAAGGCCAAAAATTTCATTTTTAATTGAGTGGTTTATAAAATAACTTGTCAAGACATTGCTAAAATTATGTCAATACATAAAACCGTAATGTCATGTCTCAAAACCATAACATCAAAAGTAATGAAAGATCAGAGTACAATCCCAAAAAACCAAAGCGGAAACCATGTGTGTGTGATGCGCTGCTACACCGCCGGCTCCATCCCCTTCGACGAAGAAGTACCTGAAACCAAAACCAAAAACTGTAAGCACAAAGCTTAGAGACTTCCCCCATCATACCGCATACCATATAATATCGTTGGTATCTTTCAATTGGTAACTGCCATCAGTATCTTTCAATCGGTAACTATCATCGGTATCTTTCAATCGGTAACCGCCGTCGGTATCTTTCGACCAGTAACTGCCATCGGTATCTTTCAACTGATAACTAGGGACTATTTCACCCCCTACCACTAGCATATAATAACAAGATATAAACATACAGTCAAGCATATTGGGGTACTGACCTACCCTTGGTCCTAACGACCTATGCCAGGGAAAGTTATTCCATGTCACTACCACTGACACATATATTATATTACGCAAGCATATCTCATGACCAAATCACATAACCAAACCAAGATAGTTATCACGAAGACAATTATCTACTAAATACCCCTGTTGGTGGGTCAGCATTGTGGCCTTAGACCCACCCCTACTGGAAGGTAACTCACCTCGATGTCGCGTAGTGTCTGAACCGTCCTCTGCGCGAAGATCGACTCTCCTCGACTCCTCAATCCCTATACGACAATCCTCAAGTCATCAAACAGAACATATGACCCTAGCCCGGGTCAAAACCATAACCAGTCAAAGTCAACACCTAGTTGACCTGACTCACCGAGTTGGTCTACCAACTCGTCGATTCCATGCTCCACTAACCCGATCCAACCACAAATCCACTCGTTGAGTCTAGCAAGAACTCGTCCAGTTCTCCGTCATTCAAACCATCGGGACCATCTTCATCCGACTCGCTGAGTTCTTCCTTCAACTCGGCGAGTTCATCTCCCTCATAAAAATGTGTTCAATCTATGACTCGCCGAGTTGTATGAACAACTCGTCTAGTCCATCTTCAACGGTTGGGAGATTGCCTTGGACTCACCGAGTCTGTTCATAACTCGTCAAGTCCCATGATTCCCAAGTCCCTTTACGTGTCTAAGCATCTACGGGACTTCCTTTCAAAACAACAGGTCTATCCTCAGAAAGGTTTTGGCGGTTAATACACACCGACTTGCCGAGTACCAAGAACAACTCGTTGAGTCCCTGCTTGACCGTTACTATACAACCGATTTAAATGGGTCTTAACACATCAAAACCATAGATTTGGCCTCATAATGTCCATTTTCTACGTAAAGTTCCAAACTTGGTGCACATGCATGGGGCTTTTTGCTCAAAAATCCATAAAAGGTGCTCTACAATGTGCATGGGGCTCTCATAGCCGTAAAGTTGGCACCTTTATGCCATGAGACCGCTCCAATAACTCAGATTTGAAAGTAGAACTCCATGGATCACCACACAAATCTAAAAATGGCTTGGGAAACCCTACATGTACCCAAAATCTAAGCCCTAAACATGAACAACCAAATGGAAGACCAAAACAGGGGGAATTTACCTTGTTTGAGCTAAAGATGGATTAAGATCTCTGGATCTACAAGCCCCAACTCGAATTCTCAAGCTTCTTCATTTCTTTCAAGCTTCACAAACCACCCAAAAGCACCAAAATGGCCTTAGATCACACAAAAGTGGTTAGGGTTTCGATATACAACTTCTTGGGAGAGATAGGGACGAAGGAGGCTGAGTTAAGTCGTTTAAATAGGGTGCAAACCCTCAGATTTAGGGTTTCCCTCAATTAGCACCTACTCGCTGAGTCAGTCTCCCAAATCGTCGAGTAGGTCACTTAAAATGCCCACGAATCACGACCCTACTCGACGAGTTGGGCCACCAACTCGTCGAGTCCCAGAGAAAATACAGAAATGCTTAATTTAAATGCGTACCGGGAATCAACTGTTATACACGCGCTCCATCGATCTATGATAAACCTTAAACCACCCTTTGCCTACCTTGGTAAGTCCAGGTTAGTGTGCTGGTTAACCACACACACTCCACTAATGAATTAAGCAAAGTGCAAAGTGTAATTTCATGGGTTAGCACCATATTCACATTTTCCTAAAGTAACTAAGATTGGGAATTCATAAAACATTTAGTTAATTTACAATCATCATACTTTTAATGAGGATTAAAGTCATTTTCCTACACGTTCGGCTAACGACCCTCCACCAGTCAAGGAAGTGGTGGGTGAGAGTGGACACTCATTAAGCTGCCATTTTATAGACAACAACCTTATATCCCCCTTATAGACCGGCTTCGTGAATGAGATCTACTAACGGTAAAACAACTTGTTCTTATGCATATATATATATATATATATATATATATATATATATATATATATATATATATATATATATATATATATATATATATATAAGTTATAATATTATAAAGTATAAGGGTTGGATTTTAACTTTTAAAATTCAAGGGGTTGAAACTAAAGTTTTTTTAAAGTGACTTTATATGTTCCAAAACTTGCGGGCAAGTTTTGTAACTTTCAAAACTTTCATCTTTTATAACTTAGATCATCCGGTATACCCACTACATACCACATATGTGGTGAGAGTCACATCAGCACCACATTCCACTACCAATAACATGGGATACCTACCACTAACACACCACTCTACATCATTATTTTTTGTTTATTTTTAATTCAAAAATACATTAAAATCATTTTTTTAATACTAGTTTTTCCATTAAATTAAAATACAAAATTACATTAAATAAAAACTACATTAATTGAAATAAAAAAAAGAGATAAAAATAACAATCAAAATAAAAATTACATTAGTTATATTAAAAAAAATTAAAAAAAAAACATTAAAAAAAACTAAAAATTCCAACCATAAATAAAATAAACTACGACCTACGCCTACGTCGGCCTCGAACCGAGTCTTTCATTGCTTGGAAAAGTTCCAAGTCTTCGCCCTCAAGGTCGTCCGCTTTCATTTTCAAGATTTTCATATCGGTTTTTGTTTGGAGTGTCTCTAGTGCTTCTTGAAATGATGATTGTGTTTCGATCATTTTTTGTTCCATCTGATTCATCACCTCGGCCTTCGTTTCTTGAAGTTGCACATATCGATCAAATTTATCGCCAAACATATCCATAACGAAGAAGTTATGACCTGTCGAAGTTTTGCGACAGAACCGACAACGCTGAATGACGTAAAAAGTGAAATTTACGTTAGAGCGATATTTAGCCTTAGTAATCTAAACGAAAGTCGTAGAGTTCGTTAAACCAAGAGCGTGCATAAAAAGAACGCCCAAATCTGACTTCGTATGAGGAAGTTATGATTTTCTGAAGTTTCGACTTAGCAATATGCAGCCCGAATACTCGATTCGAGATCGAGTGATTTTTGGTTGAAATAATCTAAATGAGAATCGAAGATCTCATTGATAGTAGCGCATTGGTGAAAAGTCAGACGAAAACGAATGTCGGATGAAGAAGCTATGATCTTATAACGGAGTTTTCATGTCCCGGCCTACTAAAAATAAATAATAAAAATAAATTCAAAATTAGCCGACGGAGTCTAAATGAAAGTTGTAGAGCGTAGTCTCACCTACGCGTGGATATAAAGAACGTCAAAAATGGAGTTCGTATGAAGAATATATGAATTTTCGAAGTTTATTAAATAATTTAAATTTAAATTTAATTAATAAATCTGATATTATCCGAAGGGGAGTCACCGGACTTATCCGGGTTACGCCCAACGTACAGCGAAGCATGACACGCCTCACACTCGAGTTCTTCGGATGACGCATGCAATGACAATTTCGGAGGCGTACGCCCCGTGTAAAGCAGTACGCGCAGCGTACTGTGAGGCTCAGCCTCCTATAAAAAGGTATGCAAGGGCAGCTCTTTTCTTTTACAAAATTCTCTCATTTCTCTCTAGTTTTTGCCTCGATTTGCATGCCAGTTATGCCCTGAAGCCCTGATATTATTCCTGAGCCCCGAAGCAAGATCCGAAGCCCCGAGGATCCCGAAGAGCGTTATTCCCGAGCCGAAGCTCTGCCCGCAAGGAGCTCGGTTTTTGTGAAGATCTTCCAAATCTACTGAAGAATACTACTTCTGAAAGTTGTAGTGCTGTCCGATCATCTTCTGATCAAGCGAGTGTGTAGTTACCTTCTTCTAACGCATAATTATGAAGTATTTTATGCGAAATACGTGTTATGTGTATTTTTGGTTGTTATATGCGTGAATGTATATTCACTTTCTTCTATCTCATATATCCGATTTATTCTCTATGAAATATGTGTTATGTGTGTGTGCCTCATATGTTATGCGGAATATGTATTGATTGAACATGCTATACAGGTTTTAAACTATGTATAAAAATATATATATTTTTATCTACTAATATGTTGGGTAGAACATGGGTAGATAGTTGATGTGTGATAAATAGATAAGAGGCCTCGATGTTGTTGTTGTTGACCTAGTTATTCAGCGGAGTATGGATAACGACCACATACTCCTTCTAGTCAGTCTTGTGGAACGCTAGCATGTTCATAACCTGTAGGTGTTGTGAACGATGTGTTCACCGGTGTACTCTATCCCCCTCATGGTTGCCTTTAGGATATCTATTGTTGAGGAAACCCCTTAGCAGTAATGTCCGTTCCGATGAAAATCCTAGATTAGGTCCCTTGAGATAAATGTTGTTTTAGGGACGTAAAGTGAGGATAACGGGAATGGGTAATCGGGTTATTGTTGGTTGGTGAAATTAAATATAATTTATTTATTTTGGGTTGAAAACCCTATATGCTTACCAGGCTCCCAAGCCTGACCCACTCAGTTTTGTTTGTATTACAGGAAGTGGCGTAAGGGCATAAGATGGATGAATCACCGAGTTGTTTTGTTTACAAGTCTGTATATGTATATATTTGTTGAATGACTTGTAATGTTATCGTTTATGCTTTATGGTATGTATCGGAACATGACATCCCGAGTTTTGATTATATAATGAAAATCATCTCTTCATGAAATGTTTTGATAAATATTATTTTATCATATTTTGTTTTTGGGAACAAATTCCGCAACTCTTTTAAATCAAAAGGATTTACTCCGAAATTATTTTAAAAAGCATAAATGAAATCGGTCTTTTTTTACCGTGATTTTGGGGATGTCACAACGGAGCTTCAACATTTGATTAGGGGGGCCAAATGTATAATATGCATAAAAATTGGTGGGGGGGGGGGGGGGGGTTGATAATGCTCCGCCAATGAAAGTCATGATTTATCGTTAATAAGCTACGAAGGTGGATTTTTTTTATGAATATTACCAACTAAATCCAAGATTACTACCTAAAATTTTAATTGTGTAAATGATTGTTAGTTTTTTACTTCTTTTGTAAATATTTTTAAAGATTCTAAATAACGTAAGGCGTGACTTGGCGGTAAGGTAAAAGTTAAGTTATGACAAGCATTGGCGAGTCATGACGTTTTTCAATGCGTGACTATATTATATACATTAAAAGATATAAATCATATAATTATTAAGTTTTATCAAATATATGAAGTTTTTAGAAGTGTTATATTAATATCTAATAGAAAAAAGTTAATAACAACTCATTTATTTTAGGCCCGATAAAAAAACAAAACAAAAAAACTTGCGGCTTGAAAAAAACTCACGTCATAACGTGATAAGGCGTGCCTTGACACGTTATTTAGGCACCACGCTTAACAAACCCGCCTTTGATGTTTTTGTAACGGCTACACCACGCCCCGCGCCATGGTACGCCTTAAGACGTACTATGACACACTTTTTAGAACCATGATATTTGTTGTTCTTTTTTTAATGAACTCAAAATATAAAGACTTGTGTAAGGAGGATTTTCTTGATAATTTAATATAAATAATTTTCTAAAGATTTTCTAAAAGCATCTCCAATTCACTTTTTTTTTTTTTTTTTTTTTCATTTTTCTCCAACTCTCACATTTATTCCCCCATTTAAGGAATATGAATAATATTACACTAAATACGATGTCATACTATCTATTTCTTCCAAAATAAAGAAGAATTTTATGTTGTCGGTTTTAGTTTCTCTGTTTATATATTTATAGTTTATTTTTACCTACTAATTATAATTTAAATGTAATATTTAATACTTATAATATTTTGTTATATATTAAATTATATTAACTAATTATAAATATAAAGTTTGTTTTTTGTTCATCAAATTCATATAAAATGTTAAATACATATTGAAAATTTAAAAATCGATAATATATTTTACAAAAAGCTTATAAGTGTGTTATAAATATAATATTATTTATTTAATATTATTGTAATGAAAAAAATATAGATTATATATTTGTTAAAATCAAATTATTAGAAATGGTGTATTTTACAATCTATGTAAGTTTGAAGAATGAAATATACTAAAAATATATTTTTAAGGTAAAAGTAGAATAGAATTTGAAATGAAACATTATTTATCTTATTTTTTTCTTTTATTTTCTAGGAAAAAAATGAAAATGGGTTAGATATAATCTAATGAGTAGTTTTTTTTTTTTCAAAGTAAGGGACTGATTACGGTCAGGAATGATTATCAGGGACTATAAGTATCAAAAAAGGATATTAGAGGTGAAAAAGTGATTGTCACACATCTGTTTGAGGACTGTTGTTTTAACTTTGAAGAATATTTTCATCTTTCAAAGGTCAAGGGTATAAGAAGACTTGCGGCAACTTCAAGGAAACACCAGACCCACCTGCAAGTCTTCTCTGCGACCAAGTACCGAATCCACTTTATACGCATTCACAACCTAACAATTCCATCTTCCTTCGATTTTACCTCACAAGGTACTGTTTAATTTTCTGATTTTTATGTTCTCATAGTTATTGAATTTGTTTACAATATCTTGTGTGATCATTCATTGCTGTTTCACATCTGTCGATATTGGGATACTAATTAGTGCCCATGCTTGTAATCGTGTAACCATCCTTGAATATCTTGATCACTGATCGTCGTTTATTCAATTGAGAAGTCCGATCCTTTGTTGCGTTTGTTTTATTTATACTCGGATTCTTACAGTTGCTTATTTCAGTAGTCCAATTTACATCCTTCTTTGATATTTCCCCTTTCAACTTAAAACAAAATCATCGGACTTTACTGTAGGTTGCTTGAGATTTAGCGGACAGTTGAAAACTAGGGTTGCGGGTTTTGAAGAGATCTGATTTAATTCTGGTTTTGGAAGTTGGAGCCATGAGTGATAACTTAATGGACAAAGTTAATGCTCTCGGTGAGCGCCTCAAAATTGGTGGATCTGAGGTCAGCCAGAAGATTACCGCAGGCATGAGTTCCATGAGTTTCAAGATGAAGGAGTTCTTTCAAGGTCCTAACCAAGCTGATAATCTCGTTGAGGAAGCAACAGCCGAGTCTCTAGATGAACCTGATTGGGCTACAAATCTTGAACTCTGTGACATGATTAACCATGAAAAAATCAGCAGTATTGACATGATTCGTGCCATAAAGAAAAGAATCATGCTGAAGAACGCTAGGGTTCAGTACTTAACTCTAGTGTTACTCGAGACTGTAGTCAAGAACTGTGAGAAGGCCTTTTCTGAAGTTGCTGCAGAAAGAGTGCTTGATGAAATGGTGAAGATGATTGATGATCCCCAAACTGTTGTCAATAACCGAAACAAAGCTCTAATTTTAATTGAAGCATGGGGAGAGTCTACTGAAGAGCTCCGGTATCTTCCTGTTTATGAAGAAACATACAAGGTTTTATTAAACCCTTTTAAGCATCTATATGTTCTTATGATTTTGGTTATATCACTATATATATATATATGTATATTTATCTATTCATTGATTACATAACAACAGAGTTTGAAATCAAGAGGAATACGATTCCCTGGACGTGATTCCGAGAGCTTGGCTCCTATATTCACACCCCCTCGTTCCATTCCACCTTCGGAATCATATCCCATTCCTCATCCTCCACAACAGATTCCTCAAGAGATTCCGATTCAAAGCATGTCAGCAGAACAAACAAAAGAAGCCTTTGATGTTGCAAGAAACAGTCTTGAGCTTCTGTCTACTGTTCTATCCTCATCACCTCAACAGGACGCTTTGCAGGTATTATAAGTATGATACAGAGACTTTATATTAGGATAGGATTTTCTAACATGTTGTGAATTACAGGATGACTTGACCTCGACACTTGTGCTGCAATGTCGCCAATCACAGCTAACTGTTCAAAGAATGGTGGAGACAGGTGGAGATGATGAGGCGTTGTTGTTTGAGGCTTTGAGTGTGAATGATGAGATCCAGAAGGTTTTGTCAAAGTATGAAGAAATGAAGAAACCTAATGAGGTGCAACGGGAACCAGAACCTGCTATGATTGCTGTTGCTGCAGAGCCTGATGAGCCATCTCATGTGGGGAAAGAAGAATCTTTGATTAGAAAGCCTGCAGGGTCTCGTGGGAACAACAGCAGCAACAACAACAACAATGATGATATGATGGATGATCTTGATGAGATGATCTTTGGGAAGAAATCTGGTACCTCTGCTTCACCAAGAAAGGATCAAAAGCCCAAAGATGATCTTATTAGTTTTTAGGGTTATATAGCACATTACTTTGTCACACTCTGGTCTTTATGAACATGAATTTGGATTCTTATTTTGTGTCTTCTTTTATTTTTATATTTTGGTTTGGGAAAGATTATATGTGTAGCTTTACCACTATTTCTACAAGCATTTTGTGTTAAAAACAAGTTGGTTGTGGTTTGAACGGTTGCTAGATTTTTACTCTATAGAAACAAAAGAAGTTATGTGACAATCTGTTGGCATATTCTCACCTTTGTTGTTTCAAGTTAGAGCCCAAAGTTTCCTAATCGCTGATGCAAGTTCCTGTTTGTTGCGTAAATGTTAGGGTATTATTACCCTTGTAATGTGCTATGATGAAAACTAGTTATCTACTTGTGAATTTGGATTGTTTGTAACATCGTTTACATACCAAGATATTGTATGTTATAAGCAACATGTTCAACCATTATGGTACTTCTTTTGCACGAGCATGCTTGACTAGTGGAGTTTTGATGGCATCCTCTGCTACACACCTTTAAAATGTTGTCTCGAAAGGAGAGTCATGCACACCTTCATTGAGTAATGTTCGTTTCCTTGTCAAACCAACATGATACTAGTTTTGTACTCCTACCATATCTTTGATACCAAAGATACCACTTGTGATATATGAGATGCATGTATTAAGATATTGTATGTTTAATAACACTCGAACACAAATGGGAATGGTATCCCGATCCCTTTCCGAGTTATGTAAAGTTGAATTATGATTTGCTTGAAAGGACCTGAAAAAGAATAAAACTATGTCTAATATATACGATTGATCAATGTCATTTTATTTTAATTTAAACAATATCACCTTGAAGCTTATAAAACTGATTTAAATATAACATTTTATCATCTCTGTAGCCCGTTTTGGGTATGAGTTGGCATCTTCGGTGAGTTTAACGATATATATGGGCAACATATACATATATATCATTTTAATTGACAAGTTTTATATTGATAGTTTGAGCTCATTTTTGCTATATATGTTTGGAGACTCCTATTAAGGATACCATACCATCTAAATGTGATGAGTTATAGATCGCATACCTCAATGATCTTGGCCATAAATATGCAATATCTAATAAAAAAATTCCACTAGATGGTTGATAACAAGTAAAATTGGTATATTTTAAATGTAATAATGATTTTAAGAAATTAGAATGTATAATTAAAATGATAGATAACTGTCAGAGATGTCAATTCTAACAAAATCCATTTAAACAAAAAATAATTCGTAAAAGTAATATACATTATAATCGGTTATATTGACCCATAGTTGGAGGTATAAGAATAAATCAATTAAAAAGGAAAATGACTTAATATGGTAACATAGTTTTAAGTTTGTACATATTTAGTTTTTTTTTTTTTTTCAAATAAGTCCTTGAACTTGTTCATATACACATTCAATCCTTATAACAGGCTACTCCAGGTTAAGAAAAGAAAAATAACTTGATATGGTAATTTAGTTCTTAGTTTGTATTCATTCAGTCATTATGACTGGTTTCTTCAAGTTTTGTTCACACATGAGACAATCGACAATGAGATGTCTCGTATGTGGCTCGTCCATCACTTATATCAATAACTTAATTCACGGATCGATCAAATAATGTTGGTGTCTTAGTTTTCTCGAAGAATATGTCTTTGGCTTCGGTTCTTATATCTCAAAACAAATAACGAGATTCTTTGTGATTGATTCATCTCACCTTAAAGTTGCATGTCCAAGACAAAAAAAAAATGTTCAGAAAAAAAAGTTTAAAGACTTCCCTAATTATTTGATTGTCAATTTTGACCATTTTTCTACAAATGAGTTTGTAGTTCTTTTCAAATTGACATTCCTTCTTACATGCTTAGATTTTTTTTTTTTTTTTTTTTTTTTTTTTTTTGTTACCGAAGAAACCAGTTAATTAAAAACTACAAGTTTTGTCATGTCAAATTAAACCCGGATTTTGAAGATGAACTTGCAGTTGTTAAAGAGGTGGTTTTTGTTTCAAGTAAAATGTGAATGAACTCAAGAGGAATTCATATAATCATAGGATTAAAATAACTTGAAAACTTCTATAATTATATTAAAAGTACAATACTATTGATTTGTTTCTATTAAATGGTATTATATGGTCGGCTACCAAATTAAAATCAAGACAAGTGACATATCAACGTATGAGAATACCTCATTAGTTATCATCCCATGTAGGATATCATATGAACATGTGAAGAAACATGTCATAAAGAATGAGATACATATGGTGCAACTCGTTGAAGCCTACTGAAAGTTAGTTTCTCTATTACGATCGTAAGGATGAGTATTTGGACCGAATCGGACTAGATCGACTCTTGAATCGAACCGGTTTTACAGAAAGTGGTACCTTGGACTGGATTGTTGAGGCTCCGGTCCTATCCAAAGATCCAAATGCTGACCCATACCCTAGAAAAAAAATGATCGACTTCATAAAAAATTTGCTACCCCCAGTTTAGCATCACCAGCAATACTTGAGCTCGTGTAAATTTAGTGGTCGACACTCGAGAACACCAGTCTTGCTTATTTGTAAACAGGTTCAAGATTTCTTGATCTCTGCTACTTCAGTCTTCAGTTTCATGGGGTTAGTTCTCAAGATTCAAGATTTTAGCATCGATTAATTCTTCAATTCCTTTATGTGTTTCTTCTTTGATGGGCAAAATGGTTGGTGGTAGGCACTACTCTTCTTCCTCAATGAACCCTATTACCAGAATAACAAGATCTCCATTCCTTCTAGTCATCGTCTCCCTCACCTGTTTCTTTCTCCTTTTTTACATCTTCACCACTTCTCCCTCTTCCCCGACTAAACCCAACTTCTTACGTACTTCCAATACAAATCAACCGCATCTTTACCCTAATGTTCATTATTCTTTCGTCGATTCACTTGAAATATTCTTGAAAAAGTGGAGCATTTCGGGATCTCGTCATCTTCCCGAAGATACAGTCAGTGATCCGGAGACTGAAGAACAGCAGCAAGTGAGGAAACTAGATGATCTCATCTGGAAAACAGAGACTGCTAGGCTTTACGATGATGAACAAAGTTCATTCTGTTCTCCGCCTGTTAGGGTTTATGTTTACGAGATGCCAGCCAAATTCACTTATGATATGCTTCAGTTATTCCAAAGTACTTACAAAGAAACCTTCAATCTCACCTCTAACGGAAGCCCTGTTCACCGGCTTATCGAACAGGTAGATTCTTTATTTTCCCAAAAATGCAATCTTATTATCCGTATCAACCTGTTTTATCTTGATTGTCGATCTCTGCAGCACTCAATTGACTACTGGCTGTGGGCGGATTTGATTGCTCCAGAATCCGAAAGGCTTTTGAAAAGCGTTGTAAGAGTTCATCGGAAGGAGGATGCTGATCTTTTCTATGTTCCATTTTTCACAACTATCAGCTTCTTCTTGTTGGAGAAACAACAATGCAAGACGCTTTACAGGGTGTGAGTGTGTATTCAAGCTTTCATAGCTATTTCTTTCATATGTTCTCTCTCTAACTGACCTCCATTTTTTGCTAAATTTACTGTAACATATGATTTCAGGAAGCTTTGAAGTGGGTTACTGATCAGCCTGCATGGAAACGATCAGAAGGAAGAGATCACATATTTCCAATTCATCATCCATGGTCCTTCAAATCTGTTCGCAAATTTGTGAAGAATGCAATATGGCTTTTACCAGATATGGATTCCACAGGGAACTGGTATCTTTTTTTACTCTTATAACTATACATTCATCGAATTTATGAATCCCATTTTGTGACCTTTAACTAACTATATCAACAATTTCAGGTACAAACCTGGCCAAGTTTCACTTGAGAAAGATTTAATACTTCCATATGTTCCCAATCTTGATTTATGTGATGCCAAATGCTTATCAGAAAGTGCACCAAGAAGAACCACACTGCTATACTTTCGTGGGAGGCTTAAAAGAAACGCTGTATGTTTTAATTTTGTAATCATTGAGGGAAAATCAGATTTCATTCTAATATGTTGATTTTTAGGGAGGGAAAATAAGGTCAAAACTTGGGTCAGAACTTGGTAGTGCTGATGATGTTATTATTGAAGAGGGAAGTGCTGGGGAGGCAGGGAAAATAGCAGCACAAAGTGGCATGCGCAAGTAAAACTCATGTTTCTGAATCATGTGTTTTTCACTTGGGCTGTGTTTTTTTTTTTTTTTTTTTTTTTTTTTTTTTTTTAGTAAAGTGATGAGTTTTTTGTTGTTTGGTATGCAGGTCTGTGTTCTGTTTGAGTCCAGCTGGTGATACTCCATCATCTGCTAGATTGTTTGATGCGATTGTTAGTGGGTGCATACCTGTTATAGTTAGTGATGAATTGGAGCTTCCTTTTGAAGGAATACTTGATTATCGTAAGGTAATCATGCCATTTTGGTAATCAATGAGCAGTAGTAAACTAGTAAGTAGTAATGAGAAAGAGTGTTGTTGAAATTTGAATTGAATGAGTTGTTGCAGATGTCTATATTTGTTTCTTCAAGTGATGCTGTGCAGCCAGGCTGGCTTTTGGCTTACCTGAGAAGTATTAAACCTACTCAGATAAAAGAAATGCAAGATAACTTGGCTAAGGTATGTGACTATTGTAAATGCTAGTTTAGAAGCATGTTATATAACATTTGAGTTTTCTGCAAAATTTGTTGATATACTGAAAAAAAGTACATTATATGTCAAACACCATTAACTTATTTTGAAATCATATATATAACCCGTGTGGCATCTGGAAGAGGATTGATTAGTCAACAGTTACACAGAGCATGGTAAAATCTATCACACAATTTGATTTTTCTTTCTGCAACATCCACCATTCCTGAGGCTGAAATTTAGATCCTTGGACATTGTCAGATTTCATAATTGTAATCTCCCATCCCAAATTTGACCTCTCTATGTGCAAGACAGTCAGTCAAAAAGATGTATAAGTAATTTTCCTTTTGTTCCTGAATTTAATGTTGATATTTTTGTAACATATGATATGACAGTATACAAGACATTTCTTATACTCCCATCCTGCTCAACCTTTGGGACCAGAGGACTTAGTTTGGAGAATGGTATGCTGATGCTACTTCTAGACATTATAATTCTTTCTTTACCTACTACTGATATGTTGTTTATTTGGCATGTGTGTGTGTGTATGTTGTTAACTGTTAACAGATGGCTGGTAAATTAACAAACATCAAGCTTCACACACGAAGAACACAACGTCTTGTTAAAGACTCAAGAAGCATCTGCATGTGTGATTGCAAGCGTCCAAACGTTACTGTTACTACCCCACTGCTCCCCTGATGGGCTTGTCTTGTCTTGTCTTCCATTGTTGTTCCCATTTCTAAATACCAAACGGAGTCATTTCCCATATTGTTTTTTTTTTTTTTTTATTTAAGCATAGAACTATAGGAGACATGTATGTAAAAGATTCAACATTGTTTGGTAAGATGGATTGTATCCATTGTTGTTTCTAGAAGAGATTTGAGAATCAAGATTCATAAAAACGGTGATGATGGACGTGAGAGAATCTAATAAGTATAAGTAATCATAATATACTAAAGGGATGTGAAGAAGCATCATGGGGACGTGCAACCCACATTCGTCATATGCATTCAATGATTGAATCACACTTTCATGCTTCCCTTTTATTATAATCATTATTATTACAACATATGATTTTATACGATCTCTTCCATAAAAACATGACCAATGTCCTTTCCAAGATTTAATTAACTACTAACAAAAATATATATGTATTTCAATATCATCTTCGTTTAACTAAAACAAACTTTTTTTTTCGTTAAAATGCGTAATGTCAACAAGTTAATTTTGTTTGATTGGTTTGGCAGTGACAACTAACAAACATTTTAGTGTTGTAGAGGGTCCCGTTAGGAATATTGTTAGATCTACTCAAATGAAATACGTGGTCATGTTCGTGTCAAAAACTTTGTTTGACCAGACATATAATTCATGTCATAAGTAAATTAGTGTTGAGTGGGCCCATGAGCTTAATTTAAAAAATAATATGGCGGTGATCGTGGGATGATAGAAGATCGATAATGGTCACCGGTTTTGAAGGAAAGAAGAAAGAAAAGGGTAGTTCTGAAATGACGCGTACATACATGGCTTCACGTTCACATGTGATGTCGGAAGGAAGGCATGGATGACAGCTTTGATCTCAGCTGATTTAGATCTAAATAATCTAATCCTACTCCTCTACTATAATTGCCATTTCATGCTCTCCCTTCCCTTCCAATTCCATTAAAGCAAGCCCTAAAATTCCATCACTCTTCATCCGTCTACATTGCATCCTTCAATCATGTCTTTCTAAAAGGTATGTATCACTTCTTTCAACTTTACTCTTTTCAACTTCAATCGCATTTCAACTCTTTCAATTACCCTTTCCGAAAAAGCAAATAACTCTGCTTTTGGGTGTTTCAGGATCCAGTGAATTTACTGAAATATGGCGTCCAAGTCATTCAAAGCTACTCGCTCCAATCTATCCATCAGCTCCGATGCTACGGATTCACAGCCTAGCAAACCGCCGTTGCCACCACAAGTCACATTCGCCCGCCGGACTTCGTCAGGGAGATATGTAAATTATTCAAGGGACGATCTCGACAGTGAACTCGGAAGTCAAGATTTCATGAACTACACAGTCCACCTGCCGCCGACTCCCGACAACCAGCCGATGGATGCAATTTCGCAGAAGGTTGAAGAACAGTATGTTTCGAGCTCGCTTTTCACCGGCGGATTCAACGCTGTTACTCGCGCCCATCTCATGGACAAGGTAATCGACTCAGAAATCAACCACCCTCAAATGGCGGGTGCCAAAGGATCTTCCTGCTCTGTTCCTGGATGTGATGCCAAGGTCATGAGCGATGAACGGGGAGCAGATATCCTTCCATGCGAATGTGATTTTAAGATATGTAGGGACTGTTACCTGGATGCCATCAAGACCGGAGATGGAATCTGCCCAGGTTGCAAGGAACAGTATAAAACCACCGATTTGGATGAACTGGTCGACAATGGTGCCAGGCCGCTTCCACTCCCAGCGCCTTCCGGAATGTCCAAAAACGAGAGGAGGTTGTCGTTGATGAAATCAACCAAATCGGTGTTGATGAGAAGTCAAACCGGGGAGTTTGACCACAACCGGTGGCTGTTCGAAACCAGTGGGACTTATGGTTATGGCAATGCTATATGGCCGAAGGAAGGAGTCATGGAGAATGGCAAAGATAACGATCATGCCGACTCTTTGGAATTGATGAACAAACCATGGAGACCTCTCACTCGCAAGTTAAGAATCCCCGCTGCTATTATCAGCCCATATAGGTACTGCATCTCTTCTCATGTCCCCATCATCTCTGTTCTTATGTTTCCTCTATGGAGCCCTGGTTCACAGTAAGTTATCGTTTCTTTGCAGGCTTCTTATAGTTGTTCGAATGGTTGTTCTTGTACTCTTCTTAGCTTGGAGGATCAACCATCCAAACAATGATGCAATCTGGCTATGGGGAATGTCAGTTGTTTGTGAACTATGGTTCGCTTTATCGTGGGTCCTTGACCAATTGCCTAAAATCAACCCTGTAAATCGTGCAACAGATCTTGCTGTTTTGAAGGAGAAATTCGAAGTACCAACCCTAAACAACCCTACTGGGAAATCGGATCTACCAGGCATTGATATCTTTGTATCGACTGCAGATCCAGAGAAGGAACCTCCACTTGTTACTGCAAACACAATTTTATCAATTCTAGCTGCTGATTACCCTGTCGAGAAGCTTGCATGTTACGTTTCTGATGATGGTGGTGCACTTTTGACCTTTGAGGCTATGGCGGAAGCTGCAAGTTTTGCTAACATGTGGGTGCCTTTTTGCCGGAAGCATAATATTGAGCCTAGGAATCCGGATTCGTATTTTGGTTTGAAGAAGGATCCTTATAAAAATAAGGTTAAATCAGATTTTGTCAAGGATCGTAGAAGGGTGAAGCGGGAATTTGATGAATTTAAAGTTCGCATCAACGGTCTTCCAGACTCTATACGCCGTCGATCTGATGCTTATCATGCACGTGAGGAGATAAAGGCGATGAAGCAACAGAGACAAAAGAGGGATGATGAAGCTATCGAGATTATCAAGGTTCAGAAAGCTACATGGATGGCAGATGGAACTCATTGGCCTGGAACTTGGTTGAATCCTGCTCCAGAACACTCCAAAGGCGATCATTCTGGAATCATTCAGGTAATCCTTGTTCTTCTTGATGATCCAGTTGGTGTTGATCGAAGAAATTGCTTAATTGTAGTCGTGTCTTACAGGTGATGTTGAAACCTCCGAGTGATGAGCCTTTACAGGGCACAGAAGATGATGCTGGAATGCTTGATTTTACTGATGTTGACATTCGTCTTCCCATGCTTGTATACGTGTCCCGTGAAAAGCGTCCAGGTTACGATCACAACAAGAAAGCCGGAGCCATGAACGCACTGGTTCGAGCCTCTGCAATCATGTCAAATGGTCCTTTCATTCTCAATCTTGACTGCGATCATTACATCTACAACTCACAAGCCATGAGAGAAGGCATGTGTTTCATGATGGATAGAGGTGGAGATCGTCTTTGCTACGTCCAATTTCCTCAACGATTCGAAGGTATTGATCCTTCCGATCGTTATGCAAATCACAACACTGTCTTCTTCGATGGAAACATGAGGGCACTTGATGGGCTTCAAGGGCCAGTTTACGTGGGAACTGGATGCCTGTTTCGTAGAATCGCGCTTTATGGATTTGATCCACCACGATCCAAAGAACGCCACCCTAGTTTCTGTAGCTGCTGCTGTAGTGGTCGGAAAAAGGCCAAGTTTAGCACTCTGGAAGAGAATCGTGCGCTAAGAATGGGCGATTCCGATGAAGAAGACATGAATCTCTCTCTTGCTCCCAAGAAATTCGGAAACTCAACTCTTTTAATTGATTCCATTCCTGTGGCGGAGTTCCAAGGACGTCCACTAGCAGATCATCCGGCGGTGAAAAACGGAAGACCACCTGGAGCCCTAACCATTCCACGAGAGCTTCTTGACGCATCCACCGTTGCAGAAGCAATCAGCGTGATTTCATGTTGGTATGAAGATAAAACGGAATGGGGGCAACGCGTTGGGTGGATTTACGGATCTGTGACGGAGGATGTTGTGACAGGTTACAGAATGCATAACAGGGGATGGAAATCGGTGTATTGTGTGACAAAACGAGACGCCTTCCGTGGTACAGCTCCGATCAATTTGACAGATCGACTTCATCAGGTGCTCCGGTGGGCTACAGGTTCAGTCGAGATTTTCTTCTCACGTAATAATGCTCTGTTAGCAAGCTCGAGAATGAAGATCTTACAAAGAGTCGCTTACCTTAACGTAGCCATGTATCCTTTCACTTCCATCTTCCTAATCGTCTACTGCTTCCTCCCTGCACTTTCCCTCTTTTCCGGCCAGTTCATCGTGCAAACCCTAAACGTGACTTTTCTCGTCTACCTACTCACGATTACTCTCTGCATCGTGATGCTTGCTGTGCTTGAGGTGAAATGGTCAGGGATCGAGTTAGAAGAATGGTGGAGGAACGAACAGTTTTGGTTGATCGGAGGGACTAGCGCTCATTTGGCTGCTGTTCTTCAAGGACTTCTGAAAGTGGTTGCCGGAATCGAAATCTCATTCACATTGACGTCAAAATCCGGTGCAGATGATGAAGATGATGAGTTTGCAGATTTATACACTGTGAAATGGACATCCCTGATGATCCCGCCAATAACTATAATGATGGTGAACTTGATTGCAATAGCTGTAGGGTTCAGCCGGACAATTTACAGTACAATCCCACAGTGGAGTCGTCTTCTTGGAGGTGTGTTCTTCAGTTTTTGGGTTTTGGCACATCTGTATCCATTTGCAAAAGGGCTGATGGGAAGAAGAGGGAGAACACCAACCATTGTGTTTGTGTGGTCTGGACTGATTGCAATCACCATTTCACTTCTGTGGGTGGCGATCAATCCTCCACAAGGTCAAAACCAGATCGGAGGCTCGTTTCAGTTTCCTTAACTATTATTTCTTTTGCTTCATTACATTCTTTTTAGTAGAGATGGTAAAACACCATTTTCACATGTTCAATTCTTCTATTGTTTTGTAGCCTTTTCAACTCAAAAAGAGGTTCTTTGGTGTTTTATTAAAGATACAAACTTGTTATATTTACAAACAGGCCTGGCCTATAGAAGTGGGATTTTGCGTTGGAAAACTATGAAAAATTCAAACTTGCTAAAAATTCCAGATAACAACACAAGCACAAGATGTGTTCCATGCAATCAAGCTTTGCTGTAGCTTCTTCCTAAGTGAGAATCAAATATAACTTTAAACAAAACGGTCTAAAAAGTTTAAACCCCGTTTCTATTGTGATTGACTTGGGGAAAATCAAAAATATATCTAAATTTGTTGAGTTTTTTCCAAAACAAAAACAAAAATTATGACGATCCTATCAATAATCATGGATTTTAAAGGGCCCACTACAAAATGGGCCTTCATATATAAGATAGTTTTTAATTTTCCTCAATTTCCATCCCTTTTTTAAGTGTATCTCAACTTACACAACATCCTATTTTGCATTTTGGTATGGAAATTTGCCTTTCTTAGTACATACTTAATTTTAAAATAAATCTATTCTATCTATCTATTTATCTCTACTAATAAATCAAATCTAAAAATGATAAGTTTCAGTTTTTTAAAATGTCTTTTTGACACGTGTCATTTTTCTATGATTTTTATTATTTTACTAGTTGTGAAACCCGTATATTATACGGGTTAATTAAAACATAATGTTAAACATGAGCGATTAAATGAAAAGTTTATTTGAATTTGAAATATCAAATAAGTGAAAATTATAAAATAAAAAAAACATGCAAAAAATTAATTAATTAAAGTTATGTGTTTAATTGTTAGACCCGTATACTAAACGATTTATTATAATAAAATGTTAAATACAAATGTTTAAAGTGTAAATTTATTTGAAATTGAAATTTGAAATTTAAAATTTGAAATTAATAGTTATTATAGTAGATTTAATTTATGGAAACTAAATTAATGATATAGTGCAAATGAATAATGAAGTAATTGACAAATGGAAAATAAATATATTTTCAAATTATGATAAAATGACATGTGGCCAAATAAATGAGAGAATGACAAGTGGCAATAGCATTTTCATTTATTAGGGTAGATTTTGTTTGGTAACAAATCAAATTCAATTCAAAATTTGAAAATACAAAATCATATCCTAATAACATTATTATGTTTATTTTGCTTAACAAATTAATTCATAATTACTTACAATCGACAATTGTTTTTTTTTTTTACATTTATTATTTTTTTATCTATATAAAAATTAATTCATAATTACTTACAATCGACAATTGTTTTTTTTTTTTTACATTTATTATTTTTTTATCTATATAAAAATTTTAAATATATCAACCGTGGTTTCCATAGTTATAACCTAGTAAATAATGTATTATGCCTGGATTTTTTTACATGGTAAAATAATTATAAGAGATATCCATAAAATTGTTTAAACAATAAATTACTCATATTGAGAAATGTAAGAAATCGAATATAAAATAATTAAACTTAATTACTTAACCATAGATTTAAATTTAATTGGAAAGAAAATTTAGTGTAAAATCAATAAGCATGAATAACATAAATATGTGTTAAGCTTAAATATACGTCACACCCCAAAACCAGGAACGGCGGAAACGTTCTGGGGCGGAGGACGTCATGTATAATATCAACAACAATGTAAAGTAGTAAACAAGCAACAACATCATCCATTGCATTAATAAAATAATTATTATACAATTGTATTCTGTCAAATTTTGATAAACACTAAAGCATAAATAAAAATGAAAGATAAGTATTGAACAAGCTCCATCTTCCTTTCTCCTTGCATCGGCACCTGTCTATTTGTAACCTGAGAATACAAGTTATTTTGAAAGAGTAGGTCAGCATTTAAGCTGGTGAGTTCATAAGTATTTAATGTCATTGCTTTGATTAGTTGTTATGAAAGATGGTGAATGATTGATGAAACATTTAGTATAAGTATGAACAACTCTAGAAAATCCCTTATTTCCTACTAGTGTAAAAGTAGTTTTCTACCAAGACTCGAATGTTTTGAAAGTACGCATCACTTGAAAATGTGACGGTTTTTCCCTGTTTAACTATTATTAGTTAGTCCCTTAAGTATACCTGAAATGGTATCAACCTAAAACATCCGTAGATTGTTCATTTACCTCTGTTGCTAACAGCCGGGTTTAGGAATAGTTAGTCCCTTATGTATACCTGCGACGGTATCAACCTAAAACATCCGTAGATTGTTCATTTACCTCTGTAGCTAATAGTGGTTGTCGGAATGGTTAGTCCCTCAAAGTAACCCTTGGTACTAGGATATAAAGTCCAATCTATCTCGTCGATGATGTAATTGTATCACAAGTTAAAGATAGAAAGGTGAACTATATCACAGTATCTAAACATCTAACATGTAATAGTAATTTTCCATATAATTTCTATGTAAAAGTATTCATGTATAAGTATTCATGTAAGAGTATTCTTTCATATAGCATGTAGTTTAGACTCATGAATGAACTGACTCTGGTGTAATTTCTTGTAGTAGGGAAAATGTTTTGTTTACTCTAAACTATTCCTATAATAGTTTACTAGAATGTAATTGATGAGTGTCCAAGTAGGTTTATACCCCTTGCTACCCAAGAGTATCGGAACTAAATTTACTGATGGAACATTTACGACCATATATGTATACATGATATATAACTAATATTTAAACGACCTTCGGAGGAGTACCCGATATCCCACCAGACCACATCCAAATCGAGGAAAAGGAAATAGGATGGATAGCCTTCCTAAATCTTTTAAACATTTCTTATATAACTATACATATAGAGGCATGTAATTTATAATATAAAAGCATAAAGAAGTTTTGTAAAATCGTTGAAAAGTCTAATAAAAAATTTGGGACTTGATGTCAGTTTATAAAATGATTGAAAGTATTTTGTTTGATAAGACAGTTTAAGTACACGGAAAACCACTAGTTTGAAAACACCCTAGTAACCGAGTTTGAAAGGAAGCTTACAGTATGTAAGATAGTTTGATAACGAGCTTTAATCATGTAAAAACGTTTAAGAAAGTAATTTGAAGTAATATGTTTAGTAAAACTGTTAAACTTGTAGTAAATCCATTTGTATACTAGTTATAAATCACATATGATTCTACTTGATAAAAGTGTATAATAATCTTTATATATATAACACGCGATAGTAGTCGAGTATTTAACTTGTATTCCCCCCCCCCCCCCCTTAAAAGCATATAAAAGTATTTATAAAACATTTAAAAGTGTAGTTTATAGGGGTATGAACTCACCTGATTTAAGTGGTTGATTTGAAGTAGTCGAGAGAAGAATCGAGCAGAACTTCGACAGGAAAAGTTAAAAGCGCGGGAAATCTCGGGATTCTTGGGAATCTCGGGAATCTCGGGAACACAAAACCTTCCTTCGGGACTTTAAGGTGAAAACCGGGGCTTCGGGAGGGTCTCGGGGGCTTAAACGCAGAGTTTCGGCGCGAGAAAGAAAGGAACTGAGCAATGGAGCTCGGAACCCTTGAAATCTACTTATAGGGGCGTTTTTGGGGTGTGCCACATCGTGGAAAGTGATGGCCACGTCGTGGGGAGTCAAGCTTATCCTCTTCCATTGATTGGACGCCCTCAGTCACTTGCCGGGTCGCGGCAAGCTTGTGCCACGTCGTGGCAATCCTGACAGCCTCGGATTTCGGACCTCAAACTTGTAAAATCCATAACTTTCGCGTACAAGCTCCGTTTTCAACGTTCTTTATATGCACGCGTAGCTAAAAACATGATCTACAACTCTCGTTTAGACTTCATTGGCAAATTCTGACTTTATTTTTAATTATTTATTTTTAACGGGCCGGGACGCGATAATTCCGTTAGAAATCCATAACTTCTTCATCCGATGTCCGTTTTTGTCAGACTTTTCATCGTTGTGCTACTAATGTTGAGACCTTAGATTCTCATTTAGGTTGTTTTGGTCAAAAGTATCTTGAGCTCTATTTCGAGTTTTTAGCTGTCTACTACTATACCCAAATCTTGGAAAAATCATAACTTCCTCACACGAAGTCAGATTTGGACGTTCTTTTTATGTATGCTCACGGTTTGAGGTTATTTATAACTTTCATTTAGATACTTAAGGCTAAAAACTATTGTATTGAAACTTCGCGTTTTTCGTTTAATCGGTGTTGCCGGTTTTGCCGAGAATCTTCGGTTGGTCATAACTTCTTCATTATAACTCGGATTTTAGGGTTCTTTATATGTACGAAAACCTTGATACGATTCCTACTACTTTATTTAACCCAAATAAGATTTTAGGAAAGTTATATTTTGACCTAAATTTGATTGGTTTTACATTACATTGTCTCGAAATATCGGGTTGTCACATTATCCCCCTGTTAGAAGGAATTTCGTCCCGAAATTAGAATTTAAGCAAGGAAGTATGCACGAATGATCGAGTCGTGAGGAGGAAACTTCCTAATCGATTCGTTCTAGTTCACCTAAGTGATAACGGGTTCTCGGTTGGCATTCCAACGAACCTTCACTAACTGGCGATGGCGTTTCTTCGTCTGCTTGACCTCTTGGTCGAGGGTCACTACGGTTCTAATACAAAGGCAAGGATCTCGACGAGTGGACTTGCAAGAGTCCTAACGGAAAGGTATGGTTTCACGATCGAGATGCGAAGAGTAGAAAGTACGTTACTGAGTTCGCGGAGTAGGTCTAGTTTGTGTGAGGCACAGGACCGATTCTGATTAGAATCTCGGAGGTCCTGTCTACCTTGGATTTAGCTTTCCATGCTTTACGAAGCGTATTAAGCCATTCCTAGAGTGAGTTATCCTAAAGACCTTGGTCACTCACTTGGAATCTCTAAGGTTCCTTTTCTTGCGTAACCTCCCAGTCAAAGGCCATCCCTTGCTGGGTCAAAGTCGTACGAGTTTCTGTAGCTTGCGAGGAGTTCTGAATGAACTAAGGCGGTAGGTCGGTAAGACCTAGAATCTGGTGAAAGACTGTCGGCGTCTCTGATGTCGATAAATGCTCAACGGTTTTGACAAATTGCAAGAGTTCTCATAATTTCTCACATTACTAACAGTGTGTCTTTGGAAATTTGACTCTTCAATTTCAAAACTCGTGCTTTGAGAACTTTGCTAAAACTTCCTATGAAGGAAATATTTTCCCATGGGATCCTTCTTACCTACTCGTTTAGCTCATAAAAGCTATGGGCGTCTTGGTCCTATCCGAAGGGTATCACTACGGACTCGAAGTGTCCGCATCGAGTTCAGGAGATAGTCTTCCGGACATCTTTCCCTAACACTCGAACTGGTGATATTCGGATCCCGGATCCATTCTTGGAAGTAGTTTCTTTCTTTGCGTTTGCTCAACCATTTTGTCTACGCGCGGCAGAGATAACGATTTCTAATGAAAAATCTCGACGGAGCCTTCGATAACCGAGGTACATGCAATGCGATCCGTCGATCTTTGGAAGAATATGACCGAGGTTCTCTAGGGTGAGATACCTAGTCTTCTATTTCTATTTATGTGTAGTTCGCTAAGTTGTCCAAACTGTTCTTGTATCTCCGTGGGTGTTTAAACTATAAGGTGATCTGTTTACGGGAGTCGTACTGGGTTCTATGCTTGTTCTCATGACGATGTTATTACTCGTACTTAGGTAGTTCTCCGTCCTGAAGTTCATATTAGAATTCATACCTAGTTTCACAATCACCCTTTTGTGTATACGAGTCATATATAATTAAGGTTGAAAAGGTAGTCGAATAACTAGTTCTTCTTTAAGTTCACATCCCATCTGGGAAAAAGAATTTAAAGTGGAATCATCAATTCTAAACTTGTAGAACCTTGATTATATATCACTCTTATGTATACATTCTTCAGGGATAGATCAACCACATGAATCCCTGGATTAAACTTGACGTACTGCACGAGTGGTACTTCAGGGATTTCTTCGGAAAGAAAATAACTAATAGGTACTCCTGGAATGAGTACTTCGGCGTTCTGATGTGACAGTTTCGCTGGAAAAGTGATCTAGAAGAAAGAGATGTACGTATGAAGTTGTTTTCGTGAGGATCAAACTGAATCAATTCGTATGATAATGTTGAAATCATACTAAAACTTAAAGACATTGGATTTGAACATAAGACGTTTACAGACAAAGCACAACCGTGCAACCATGAACAGAGTTATAGTACTTTAGATTTACCATAAGACTATTGCTGCAAATAAGATATACTACAAAAGACAAGTATACGCAACACGAGAATTCCTATACAGACAGGATCTCGCAAAGGTAAGACTCTAGTTGCACTAGTTTTTGATAGTTTATAAGTCTGTTACAACAAAACGCCTAAATTACATTTAATGTGTTTCCGGAGCAGGCTCTCCTGTGGCTGTGATCCTGAGAATCTTCCCGTCTGCGCCAGAGTTTTGTGTTATCGGTCAATCCTTCTGGAGGTGTCCAATTTCACCGCATTGGTAACATATATGGACAACACCCACATTGGTGGTGGAAGTGAAACGTCGAGTAAGAGTTATGGGGATGCGGGTTCTTTCCTTTTTCGGGCAATCTCTCTTATAGTGCCGAAACTCTCCACAATGATAGCAAGTCTGGTTCCCATAGGCGTTGGGCGAATTGTTGATCGGTTTTGATAGGCTCTTGCAGTAACGTTTGGTGTGCCCCTTTTTGTTGCAATTTTTGCATTGCAAGGCTCAGCAGATTCCCTCGTGGTGGTAATTGCACCGGTCTCACTTCGGGAGTGTTCCTTTGTATGGTCTGCTCGGTACTGGGATGGCAGAGGTTTCCGCTTGCTGTTGTTGCATGGAAAGTTTTCGGGGTTTCTCGCGTTCTTTCTGAGTTTGACGCTTTCGTTTCTTGTTCTTTGGTTTTTGGCTTTGCGGGCCTGAGGCCGTTACCGTTTGGTGACTTCCTGGATGGATACCACGATTGGAAACTTCATTCCCATCAGTAGCGTTGACTGTGCTGTTAGCGCTACGGTGTGCAAGAACCGCGGTTACGGAAGCCACTGCGGCAGTTGTAACTGCCATTTGAAAGGTAGCGGCGTCCATAGGAAAAGTAGAGGTCTCGTTGCTTGGTTGGTTGTTTCCGAATGACGACATGATTTTGTTAACACGAAAGAATAAAGATTTTGTGAGCGATTCTGGTTGACCCTTGATGTACTTAGATTGTTCTTGAAAAGAGTAAGAGTATGATCTCGAAAGTTTGACCTACATCCCTATGATGCAGTCCTAGTACGGAATGGGAGTATGTTCGTAGAATGGTCGCAAGACGTTTGTCGTTCGAGCTGAGGTATCATGGGTTGGTGAATAATAAGATCCAACCACGGAAAGAGGCTTGGAAGTGTCTCCGGAGATAAATCGCTATAGTCCAATGACTTGACTAAAGCATGTTTCATATAGACTCCAATGAAAGTATGATAAGAGTACTTGAATGAAGAATGACACAGAAGTTAGCCGGCTGTCAATATCTTGGATATTTACGACGTAAAGGTTCAGGAAAATGACCTTGTAAAGGTCTTACATCATATCCACAGGAGATAGTTCCTGACAGCATAAAGACCTAACTAAAGTACTTACGATACAAGATAATTTCATAGAAAATGCCACATCAGGCATAGACAGAAAAATACAGTTCCTCCTTATAAGGAAATAAAGTAAAGCGCCTACTACTAGCGACGGTCCTCCCTCTGGTGAACGCTTAGTTCAGCCAATTGACGTTCCACGTCACGTAGGTGTCTTTCGCACACCATCTGGCGTACTCGGAGCCCTATGACTTCGGCTCGTGATTCAGTCAGTGTTTGCAGTAGGGTTTCATGGTTTCTCTCTGATCTCTCGTGAGCATCTTCTAGACGAACGGTGCGGAGGGTATGCATTCTAGCATAGGTGACTACTTCTGTAATCTGATTTAGGGCTGTCCTGCCTTGAATCTCCTTTCGGGCCATTATGCGGACCAAGATTGGCAAGACTCTATCTGCTGAGCCCCCATTTCTCAAGTTGGAAAAGCTTCGGTCGCCATCAAATAGCATAGATTGATCTTGTCCTTGGCTCCATATTTCCAAGCATTCCACTTACTCAAGGTTGGGCCATGAAAAAGTCGGACGAGGGTTAGGAATTTGAAAGGGAGCTGCTCGGGGTAGGTTTTCAACCTCTGCTTCGGAGTTAGCATCATACAAAAAGTCTTCATCATGGTGATCATTCAAGAGGAAAAGGATGATCATTCTCTGGTTATTATCCAAACCAACCAGCTATGACTTCATTTGGAAGGTACTGGTTGTCGAGGGGATGCAGTCCAGTTATGTTTTCTATGCGAGAATTTAAGGGTAAGAGAATAATTATTAGACGAGCTATCTAGATAATTATTTAGAAAACCTGCATTAGTTACATCGCTATTTGTAAAGTGCATACCAGCTATGTGTAATCTAAACAGGATAGACCTTCGAATAAGTGACCTTAATTTCCAAATTCACACAGAATAGGAGTAAGGCAAACTTATCACAGATTCTAAGTCTATAACATCCTAATTACATATAGCCTTAGTGTATCCACTTAGCAACTATCAACTTAGAAATGAAGATCCCGTTTTAGTTCTCAAGTATAAAGTACTTATAGTAACACCAAATACTCCTATAGTATTTTAAATTTTTAATGTTATGTTCTATTGTTCTCATTGTGGTAGGGTTGGTAAGATTTTATCATTGTTGCAACCACACGCTTAAGCTTAGGCACATGCTAGTCAACCCTCGGATAATATAGGTGATCAGGCTATATCTTCCCAGTTTTGACCATATGTCTCTAAGCCCACTTGTGTTGTCCAACAATCTAATTCTTTTGTACTGTCCTACTGACACTGATTTTAGTATGAATGCAACATGTATACTTACTTAAATATTTTACTATTTAAAGTATAACTCTTGGTCAGAGTATTTTTAATCCCTTATGTATTTATAGTTAGTATATCTTTTATGGGTTGATATACTTAATTCACTATAAACAATGCTCTGATACCAATCTCTCACACCCCAAAACCAGGAACGACGGAAACGTTCTGGGGCGGAGGACGTCATGTATAATATCAACAACAATGTAAAGTAGTAAACAAGCAACAACATCATCCATTGCATTAATAAAATAATTATTATACAATTGTATTCTGTCAAATTTTGATAAATACTAAAGCATAAATAAAAATGAAAGATAAGTCTTGAACAAGCTCCATCTTCCTTTCTCCTTACATCGACACCTGTCTATTTGTAACCTGAGAATACAAGTTATTTTGAAAGAGTAGGTCAGCATTTAAGCTGGTGAGTTCATAAGTATTTAATGTCATTGCTTTGATTAGTTGTTATGAAAGACTGGTGAATGATTGATGAAACATTTAGTATAAGTATGAACAACTCTAGAAAATCCCTTATTTCCTACTAGTGTAAAAGTAGTCTTCTACCAAGACTCGAATGTTTTGAAAGTACGCATCACTTGAAAATGTGACGGTTTTTCCCTGTTTAACTATTATTAGTTAGTCCCTTAAGTATACCTGAAATGGTATCAACCTAAAACATCCGTAGATTGTTCATTTACCTCTGTTGCTAACAGCCGGATTTAGGAATAGTTAGTCCCTTATGTATACCTGCGACGGTATCAACCTAAAACATCCGTAGATTGTTCATTTACCTCTGTAGCTAACAGTGGTTGTCGGAATGGTTAGTCCCTCAAAGTAACCCTTGGTACTAGGATATAAAGTCCAATCTATCTCTTCGATGATGTGATTGTATCACAAGGTAAAGATAGAAAGGTGAACTATATCACAGTATCTAAACATCTAACATGTAATAGTAATTTTCCATATAATTTCTATGTAAAAGTGTTCATGTATAAGTATTCATGTAAGAGTATTCTTTCATATAGCATGTAGTTTAGACTCATGAATGAACTGACTCTGGTGTAATTTCTTGTAGTAGGGAAAATGTTTTGTTTACTCTAAACTATTCCTATAATAGTTTACTAGAATGTAATTGATGAGTGTCCAAGTAGGTTTATACCCCTTGCTACCCAAGAGTATCGGAACTAAATTTACTAATGGAACATTTATGACCATATATGTATACATGATATATAACTAATATTTAAACGACCTTCGGAGGAGTACCCGATATCCCACCAGACCACATCCAAATCGAGGAAAAGGAAATAGGGTGGATAGCCTTCCTAAATCTTTTAAACATTTCTTATATAACTATACATATAGAGGCATGCAATTTATAATATAAAAGCATAAAGAAGTTTTGTAAAATCGTTGAAAAGTCTAATAAAGAATTTGGGACTTGATGTCAATTTATAAAATGATTGAAAGTATTTTGTTTGATAAGACAGTTTAAGTACACGGAAAACCACTTGTTTGAAAACACCCTAGTAACCGAGTTTGAAAGGAAGCTTACAGTATGTAAGATAGTTTGATAACGAGCTTTAATCATGTAAAAACGTTTAAGAAATTAATTTGAAGTAATATGTTTAGTAAAACTGTTAAACTTGTAGTAAATCCATTTGTATACTAGTTATAAATCACATATGATTCTACTTGATAAAAGTGTATAATAATCTTTATATATATAACACGTGATAGTAGTCGAGTATTTAACTTGTACTCCCCCCTCCCCCCTTAAAAGCATATAAAAGTATTTATAAAACATTTAAAAGTGTAGTTTATAGGGGTATGAACTCACCTGATTTAAGTGGTTGATTTGAAGTAGTCGAGAGAAGAATCGAGCAGAACTTCGACAGGAAAAGTTGAAAGCGCGGGAAATCTCGGGATTCTTGGGAATCTCGGGAATCTCGGGAACACAAAACCTTCCTTCAGGACTTTAAGGTGAAAACCGGGGCTTCGGGAGGGTCTCGGGGGCTTAAACGCAGAGTTTCGGCGCGAGAAAGAAAGGAACTGAGCAATGGAGCTCGGAACCCTTGAAATCTACTTATAGGGGCGTTTTTGGGGTGTGCCACATCGTGGCAAGTGATGGCCACGTCGTGGGGAGTCAAGCTTATCCTCTTCCATTGATTGGACGCCCTCAGTCACTTGCCGGGTCGCAGCAAGCTTGTGCCACGTCGTGGCAATCCTGACAGCCTCGGATTTCGGACCTCGAACTTGTAAAATCCATAACTTTCGCGTACAAGCTCCGTTTTCAACGTTCTTTATATGCACGCGTAGCTAAAAACATGATCTACAACTCTCGTTTAGACTTCATTGGCAAATTCTGACTTTATTTTTAATTATTTATTTTTAACGGGCCGGGACGCGATAATTCCGTTAGAAATCCATAACTTCTTCATCCGATGTCCGTTTTTGTCAGACTTTTCATCGTTGTGCTACTAATGTTGAGACCTTAGATTCTCATTTAGGTTGTTTTGGTCAAAAGTATCTTGAGCTCTATTTCGAGTTTTTAGCTGTCTACTACTATACCCAAATCTTGGAAAAATCATAACTTCCTCACACGAAGTCAGATTTGGACGTTCTTTTTATGTATGCTCACGGTTTGAGGTTATTTATAACTTTCATTTAGATACTTAAGGCTAAAAACTATTGTATTGAAACTTCGCGTTTTTCGTTTAATCGGTGTTGCCGGTTTTGCCGAGAATGTTCGGTTGGTCATAACTTCTTCGTTATAACTCGGATTTTAGGGTTCTTTATATGTACGAAAACCTTGATACGATTCCTACTACTTTATTTAACCCAAATAAGATTTTACAAAAGTTATATTTTGACCTAAATTTGATTGGTTTTACATTACATTGTCTCGAAATATCGGGTTGTCACAATATATAATACAACTCAACATGGTTTAAGTTAGAGAAAGATATAAACTTTAATTTTCTTACAGTAATTCCGAACGGAACGAGTAAATAGTTGTAGCATCCTTGTTTTGAGTAAATAGTTTTAGGCTTTTAGCATCCTTATTTTGGGTATCAAATTTTTGCCTTTTTTGTATATATTTTAAATTTAAAAAAAAAATAAACTAAAATTAAATTAAAATATATTTTACTTACTAGTTGGAAAGGAAAATTCCATAATTTAAAATTATTAAATAATTAACTTGGTAAAAAGAAATATAAATTAAACGCAAATTTCGTATATTAGGAAAACGTCTAGTATTTGACCAATACTTAATGTAATTAACATCTTATGGATCAAATGGATAGAAATATTGGGAGGAAAGGTTAAAAATGTAAATAAATAAAGAACTAGTTGTTTAGGGTTTTATTTGTGGGTAAATTGAGGAAATATAAAACACAGGGCAATAGTTTGAGAGTAATTAGAAGTGGATTTGAAGAATAATCGAAGAGTATAAACTAGAATTTCATTACTGAAACATTAAAAAAGGTACATATGTCTCATATCTCAAGTTAGTTTTGGTCGTTAGATTACTAGTACACTCTCATTCTTCTTTTTTTTATCATGTAATTTGGAGTTGAAAGGTTTTTTGGAAGCTTCCAATGGATGATGTTTTCCAAGATTGTTTTGATGTTTTTAAACTTTATGTAAACTAAGGAATTCATAATTTGTGATTATAGTGTTGCCTTAGAGTCCCAATGATGACTCAAGCTTTAATTATGATTTAACCAAACTTTTAATCTATTAAAACTCTTTGAAATGCCATAAGTTTGATTTACTAAGTCATTGAAAGGTGATTGGTTATGATCTAGGTTTATAAAAGGATTTTTGTGAATTTGATATGATGTTTAAGGAACTTAAAAAATGTTCAAATCATTAGATAATCACTCTTAAGTCGTCGATTCATGTGTAATTAGGTTTGAAAAAATCTTATTAACACATTTTAGAGATCATTTAAGTCAATCAGGACAAATGTGAAACAATATAGATGAGTACATGAGGTTAAATAAAGCGTATGACTTCATTTCAGAGTTTGGTGACTTCTACCAAGTTCACCAAACTTTTGAATCATTAAGATCTTTAATCATTAAGTCGTTAATGATATTATATGTAAGTGAGCAGTAAAACTAGTTGATATGGTTGATTTCATCCATTAAGAGTCATTGAGAAGCTTTATGGGATATTTAGGAGCAAATACACCAAAGTACAATACCTAAATGAGAAAAAAATCATAATTGTCATGGCTTGGACATTACATGGACCATGTATATGCCAAGGAATAGTTCACATGGGACACGTGCCCTCCCGAATTGAGTGTATTTTTTATTAAGTATATTGTAGCCCAAAACGCTCACGTATCTTCCTTAGTATTTCCCTAATGTTATGCAATGACTATAATGAGTTGAATTGAGTTAAAAACTAGGTTTAGGATTAGATTTATGTTATAAGTCCTTGATAAATGTTTTAATTATGAACAAAAGATGGTTAAAAGGTGTTCATACAACACTTGAAAGCAAAGTAAAGTGTTTAGAAGTGCTTACAATACCATAGGTAAGTTTGTACTTGGAGTACATGTCTCTAACTCTAATACTTTGCTTGAATTGATTTCTTATACTATTCTTCTATGTGAAATATGTTTATTGTATTTAACTTGTGCATTTCAAGATATATTTTTAAAAAGAGTTTTATATAGTTTGAAAAACCTTATTGATTTGGAAATGTTTTGAGCATCATACTTGTGCATTCATATAAGGTGGAAGACTTTGGGAGTAACTAAATGTAAGTTAAGCACGATCCATATGAGATTTGACTTTTCAAAAGTGATTAGATTTCTAGAAATTTGTCACTATATGTAAGTTGAGGCTTGTTATCCCTTATGTGGAGCTTTTATGATGGTTTATAAGTCACTTAGTGTAAAATGAGCATGTACAGTGTATTGAGTAGATAAGTACACCATGTATGAGCCTTTACCTAACCATCAATGTGAGCTTTAGGCCTTGAGATTGACTTAATATTAGGAATATAAGCATACGTATTTTCTTGATAGGCACATTAACAAATAACAAGGTAAGTTACAAGCTTAATGAGTAATTCTATCTATAGAACAGTTTATAATCAATATCATATCAATGATAATAATTAACAACAATCATTCATATCATGCATTTCAATTAACTTACACGACTATGTTCACAAGACAAAATGGTATTACGAACACCAAGGCTACCATTGACACTTCAATCTCCAACATGTGGTATTACGACCACCAAGGCTACCATTGTATTTCAATAATATTCACATGTGATATTATGACCACCAAGGCTATCACTGAGGTTTAATGTTTCTCCAACCCATATCATTATGTCACACCCTCGGTCGGTGGCGGAAACGCCGAACTGTACGATGTATGGATGTTGGATCACGATGACATGTATCTTTAACAATATAGAAATATAACACAAATATATCTTTTATTTGTTATAAACTATTTTGCGGTTACATTATTAGAGTTCAGACACATTTCCTACTCATAAATAGCATAAAACAAACAAAAATGACTTCCAACAACTTGATTGACGAGTTCCTTCCTTCCATAGCTACTCTCCACACTCATCTTCCTGAGAATATATGTATTTTGAAAACGTCAACATAAAGTTGGTGAGTTCATAGGTTTTTTATTATTATTATTTTATTTGATTGAAAACTATTTCAGTTTTATAAGCCTTTCTTTCTTTTAGGATATATTTGTTGGAATAGTGTCTAAGGCTGCAACTATATTAGGCAAGTATTTGATCCGGTTGTGCATGGTCCTTTTGGGTTGCCTTCACCATAGCAACTTGATGGATGATTTGTTAAGAGAGAGTAAATATTATAAGGAATAATATATGGTTATTTGATTAATATAAGTCATAAATTAAATGGAATTAATTTGGTGACTTAAAGAGATTAATTAAATAAAGGGGTATAAACTGTCAATTGTTTGATAGTTAAACTTTAGACTATAAATCCATTGGGATATGCTTTGGACGAATTCTATGAGATATAGGATAGCTAAAATCGTCCAAAGGTTTATCTATGGAATGGATTTGGATAGCCTTAAGAGAAGATTATCCAATTAGGGTTTAGGTTGTAACCCTTAAGGAGTCTACAAGTATAAATAGATCCTAGGGGTAAGGGAATTCGACACACCATCTAAAGTAGAGATACTCTGGCTGAATTCCTCCCCTCTCCTCTCTCCTAAATCATCTTGTTTGCTATTGGTGTTTGTAAGCCATTAGAGGAGTGATATTTGTGACTCTAAAAGCTCCAAGACAACAAGATCAACAAGGAATCCAAAGGTATGATTCTAGATCTATTTCAATGTTGTTATTTAACCTAATTAGCCATTAGAAGTCTTGGATTCAAAGCATGTTTAATTAGAAAGCCTAGATCCAAGCATTAGGGTTTTGCATGCGCACATAGGAAAGTTCTTATGGCTAAAACCCATCAGTGGTATCAGAGCCTAGCTTGGTTTTCTTTAAATTGTTGCTTGATTAACTGAAACAAACCTGCAAAATTCGATTTTGGGTTTATGAGTCATGTACTCGGCGAGTTCCAAAGTGGACTCGGCGAGTAGGCCTGTACTCGGCGAGTCCGGGCGTCTGGATTAGGCAAAACCGGGATTTTTTCATGTTTATCTTATGGAAACTTACCTTAATCATATTAGATCAACCATAATCCGTTTTTTTGATATATATGACTATAATCTTGATCTAATTAAAGATATTTATCATCTAATAAAATATTTAATTTCCTTATGTGATAAATGATTAATTATTTTGATAATTATCTTAAAAGAAATCTTGGATAAATCAAATAAAGATAATTAGGATATTAATTGTTAATTGGAATTATTTGTTATTTGATCCTTCATGTTTTAAATGTTTAAAACCTACCCTAAAGTTTTGAAATTTATATTTGTGATTAAAAGTTTTAATTTAGACAACTTAAATTTCAAACCCTAGATTTTAAAAAAGTTTTAAAATACAACCCTATACTAATATGATATTACTAGAATAATATATATATATATATATATATATATATATATATATATATATATATATATATATATATATATATATATATATATATATATATATATATATGTACAACTAAATGCTAGTCTTACCGTTAGTAGGCCTCATTCACGAAGCCGATCTATAAGGTGGGTATAAGGTTGCGGCCTATAAAATGGCGCTTAATGGGTGTACACTCACACCCACCGCTTGCTTGATTGGTGGAGGGTCGTTAGCCGAACGGGTAGGATAGGGCAACCTCATCTTCTCATTAAAAGTATAATAAGAAATACAAAGTAACTACACGTTTTAAAAATTTCCCAATCTTAGTTACTTTAGGAAAAGTGAATTGATGCAATCCCATGAAATTACACTTTGCACCTTGCTAAGAAGTTAGTGGAGCGTGTGTGGTTTACCGGCACACTAATTGGTTCTAAGCGAAGGTGGCAAAGGGTGATTCATTGTTTATCATAGTTCGATGGAGCGTGTGTGGTTTACCGGCACATCGAATAGGTGATCGTTACAATGAAGGCACCATGTGAATTTGCATGGTAATTCACACCCACTTTGTGATCCTCGGCATCCCAGTCACAAACAAGAGGGGCATATCGAGATTTAAACATGCCATTGAATAGTTCAATGAATCTCATCCGAACCTAGGAATTCTCAAAAACACTTAGGACTAATAGTTTAAGTTTTGTAATGGAGAATTAGTGAATCGTCATTCACTTACCTTCAATTTATTTGCATGTTAGATTACGGCATCCCTTTTCTAGTATGTAAATGTTATTGTTGGATCCTAGCCCTAATTTTCTTATTGGGTGATAATTAGGGATTATTATTCTAATCTATCTTTGTCCTTTTTCTAATTGAAGATGTCGAACGCAAACAACGCTGCTGCTAGTTCTTTCACGTTGATGAGCCTTTGCCAAAAGGTCACCTTCGATGGAACGAACTTTAGCGAATGGATAAGATACATTCGCACCATTGCTCGCTATGAGGATAAAGAGTATGTCCTCGATGAGAAGCTTGAGAAAATCAACCCCGAAGTTGCTACTCCTGAAGAAATCACCACCTTTGAAACTCATGAGCGAGATGCAACGAAGGTACATTGCATCATGATCGCCACCATGAACTCCGAATTCCAAAAGTCCTACGAGGACATGTATCCATACGAGATGCATCAAAACTTGTTGGAGAGATACCACCAAAACGTGAGACAAGAGCATTACAAGATTTCCACTAACATGATCTCCGCTAAGATGGGTCATGGAGAATCTCTTACCGTGCACCTGCAAAAGATGCAAAGGTATGTCAACCGCCATCGCAAGTTAAATGTTGACTTCGGTGAAGACTTGGCGATCGACATGGTGCTTCACTCTTTGCCTCCAATGTACAACCAATTTAGGATGACCTACCACATGAACAAAGAAGAGGTCACCCTAAGCAAACTCCAAGGTCTCTTGAGGGTCGCTGAGAGCAACTTCAAGGACAAGTCTGTTGCATCTACTCCCAATCCGTCCGCTGCTCCTGTCTTGGCTATTGGTCAAGGGAAGGGAAAGAAGAGGAAAGCTTCATCGAATAACTATCGCAAGGTGAAAGCCCGAGATGGTGCCTCTTCTAGTGGGACCAAAGTTGATCCCGCTAAGCCCTGCTCCAACCCAAAGGAGGCAGAGTGCCACCACTGCCACAAGATAGGACATTGGAAGAGAAGTTGTCTGGATTACCTGCAAGCGATCAAAGAAGGAAAGATCAAGCCATCTTTCGCAGGTATATACACAATCAAATCTAACGATTCTAATCATGCTATTTCTTGGGTTCTTGATACCGGTTGTGGTTATCACATTTGTTCTAATGTGCAGGGACTAAGAAGAAGTATGGATGTAGAGCAATGAAGGATTAATCTAATCATGGGGAACAGAAGATTGTCGCCTGTGACCAAGATTGGAGTGTATTCTTTAGTGATTAGGAATAGTTTGGTTTTAGATTTGAACAATTGTTGCTATTCGCCAGAAATGGCTAGAAACATCATTTCATTTCATGGTTTATATAGACAAGGATTTAGATTTTCTTTTAATAATGAGAATGGTTCTATTTTGGCTTATCTAAATGGTGTCTTTTACTTTGAAGCTATACCATGTAATGGAATATATGAAATTGTTATGATTGTTGATAACTTAGGAAATGATGTTTTGAATATTGATTCTTCCACTAGTATGGATAAAGCATCCATGTGGCATTGTCGTCTTGGACATGTCAACAAGAAACGCATAGCACAACTCCAAAAGGATGGAGTGTTGGAGTCATTCGACCTTAGGGAAGATGACACATGCGAGTCTTGTTTACTTGGAAAGATGACTAAGTCACCCTTCACGAGTACTTGTGAAAGGGGTGAGGGGCTATTGGACCTAATACATACCGATGTATGTGGACCCTTTAGATCAACCACGAAGGATGGGAACCGCTTCTATGTGACTTTTACCGATGACTATAGTAGATATGGGTATATCTACTTAATCAAGCAAAAGTCAGACACCTTTGAAAAGTTCAAAGAGTTCAAGAATGAAGTGGAGAATCAATTGGGCAGGAAAATCAAGATGCTTCGATCCGATCGAGGAGGAGAGTACCTAAGTCTTGAATTCCACGATTATCTCAAGGAGTGTGGAATAGTTTCGCAATTGATGCCTCCTAGGACACCGCAGTTGAGTGGTGTGGCAGAAAGGCGTAATCGAACCTTATTGGATATGGTTCGCTCTATGATGAGTCGTGCTTCACTACCTATCTTCTTTTGGGGGTATGTCTTAGAGACTGCCGCCCATATCCTTAACCGAGTCTCTACTAAGAAGGTTGCCAAAACACCTCACAAGATGTGGACAGGGAAAGCTCCCTCGTTGGCACATATCAAGGTTTGGGGTTGCGAGGCTTTCATAAGACGAGATACTCACGACAAGCTTGAACCTCGAAGTGAGCGATGTATTTTCATCGGCTACCCGCAAACATCCTTTGGATATCTCTTCTATAGACCGAAAGACAATGTTGTCTTTGTTGCGAGGAAAGGAATTTTCCGAGAGCGAGAACTCATAAGCCAAGGAGACAGTGGGAGGCAAATCGAACTTGAAGAGATTCAAGAATCAATAGATGAAGGAACCTCTACCGCTGGCATTCAACCCGAGGAGGAAACTCCGGTTGAACCGATTGACGAATCCTTACCTCTTACACGTTCCGATAGAGTTAGAGTTCATCCCCAGTTTTATGGTTTTCATATTACTACCGAAGGGGACACGTATATTAGTGATGGTACACTAGTAAATCTTGATGAACCTAATAGCTATAAGGAAGCCATGGCAGGCCCGGAGTCTGCGAAATGGAAAGAGGCAATGGATAGCGAGATCCAATCCATGTACGATAACCAAGTTTGGAATTTGGTTGATTATGTGCCCGAACGTAAGACCGTTGGGTGCAAATGGATATTCAAAAAGAAGACCGACGTGGATGGGAACGTACACACATATAAGGCGCGATTGGTCGCGAAGGGCTTTACTCAAACTCCCGAAGTTGACTATGATGAGACCTTCTCACCAGTTGCGAAGATTAAATCTATTAGAGTGATGCTAGCAATTGCCACATTTCATGATTATGAGATTTGGCAAATGGATGTCAAGACCGCTTTCCTTAGCAGAAAGTTGGCTGAGGATGTTTACATGGCTCAGCCAGAGGGGTTTGTGGATCCGAAGCATCCGAATAGAGTGTGTAAGCTTGAGAAGTCCATTTATGGACTTAAGAAAGCGTCTCGCAGATGGAATCTTTGCTTCGATGAGAAAGTCAAAGAGTTTGGATTTGTACGAAGCGAAGACGAATCTTGTGTATATGTCAAAGCCAGTGGGAGTATAGTAAGCTTCCTCGTTCTATATGTCGATGACATATTACTCATAGGAAACAACATCCCGACTCTGCAGGAAGTCAAGTCCTGGCTCGGGAAGTGTTTCGCTATGAAGGACCTCGGAGAGGCTTCTTACATTTTGGGAATAAGGATAGTAAGAGAAAGAAGTAAGAGACTAATTGGACTTAGTCAGAATACTTACTTAGAGAAGGTACTAAAACGTTTTAGTATGGAAAACTCAAAGAAGGGAGAACTACCGATACAGGGAAATGCCAAGTTGAGTAAGACTCAAAAGTCCGAGTACCGAAGCTGAGATAGCAGAAATGAGCCGAGTACCATACGCTTCCGCAGTTGGCTCAATCATGTACGCTATGACTTGTACTCGCCCTGATGTAGCCTTCGCTTTGAGCATGGTTAGCAGATATCAAGGGAACCCTGGCAAAGCACATTGGATTGCGGTGAAGAACATCCTTAAGTACCTTCGGAGGACGAAAGAATGGTTCTTAGTCCTTGGAGGGAGTGATGACTTGAAGGTGCGAAGGTATAGTGATGCCATCTTTCAGACCGACAGGGACAACTATCGTTCGCAGTCGGGCTGGGTCTTTACCCTAAATAGAGGAGCAGTGACATGGAAAAGTTCCAAGCAGGAAACCGTAGCTGATTCAACGTGCGAATCAGAGTACATCGCAGCGAGCGAAGCGTCGAAGGAGGCAATATGGCTAAAGAACTTCATTGATGATCTTGGAGTTGTGCCGGCCATAAAGGAGCCCATGGAGATTTTCTGTGATAACGAAGGTGCGGTTGCCTTGACCAAGGAACCGAGGGATCATGGTAGATCTCGACATATCGACAGAAAATATCACTTCATTAGACATCGTGTAGAAGAAGGACAACTCGTAGTGAAGAGGATATCATCAGAAGATAACCCAGCAGATCCGCTTACGAAGGGACTGAGTAGGGTTAAGCACTTGTAGCATGCTAGGAGTATTGGGCTGAAGGATGATATTAGTATAGATTAGATAGTATTAGAAACGTATAATAGATAAATGTAATTAACATTTGATGATTAAATAAAGGAGTTTTATTTATGAGTAAAGTTACTGTCACATGTTAATTGTTTAACTATTGTTTCACTTTGCATGTTTTGACTTCCAGAATAATTAAGGTTATTAAGAATAATAGAAATTGTTCAAATGGTCCACAATCGTTCATATGTTGGGAGTAGATATGAATGAAGATTGTCATGAATTGGTGTGTAGAATGTCTAAATGGTGTTAGACATAGCAAGGGTTGCTGCAACGTTCATGAGTGCTTATGAACTGGTTTTGAGCATTGGAATAAACCCGCGCTTGCTGGAATCACCTTATGGAATACGATATAAAAGGTGATCGCAAGACGATAATATCATATAGTCTTAAAACCTAGATATATGATTTATTATTTGTTAATTGATTGTGCATTGATAATGCAAAAACGCATTAGTAACTTGGTGTTATCAAACGCATTGTTGTGTATAGTTGGTTAATGAATAAGTAAATGCATATAAGTCGAAGTTTATCTGTAAATTTTATCCTAAGAGGGTAGAAGAGATATCTTGGCCACTCGATGATTTGATTTGACTTATGTGCTGGGCCCGGTCAGAACTGAATTGATGTGTTTGATTAAGTTCTATGTCAAATAAATCGGAGATCGAGAAATCAAATGCTTGACTAACCATTCCATAGGATTGTCAGCATGATATCTAACAGAGGACTGTAAGATCCCTTATCTAAAGGACAAGATTGATTAGATCAGAGTTGACAGCGTCTTTGAGAGCTACGATTGCAAACCGAATTGTACTTGTATAGTTACTAGACTTATCCAAGTGGGAGACTGTTGGAATAGTGTCTAAGGCTGCAACTATATTAGGCAAGTATTTGATCCGGTTGTGCATGGTCCTTTTGGGTTGCCTTCACCATAGCAACTTGATGGATGATTTGTTAAGAGAGAGTAAATATTATAAGGAATAATATATGGTTATTTGATTAATATAAGTCATAAATTAATTGGAATTAATTTGGTGACTTAAAGAGATTAATTAAATAAAGGGGTATAAACTGTCAATTGTTTGATAGTTAAACTTTAGACTATAAATCCATTGGGATATGCTTTGGACGAATTCTATGAGATATAGGATAGCTAAACTCGTCCAAAGGTTTATCTATGGAATGGATTTGAATAGCCTTAAGAGAAGATTATCCAATTAGGGTTTAGGTTGTAACCCTTAAGGAGTCTACAAGTATAAATAGACCCTAGGGGTAAGGGAATTCGACACACCATCTAAAGTAGAGATACTCTGGCCGAATTCCTCCCCTCTCCTCTCTCCTAAATCATCTTGTTTGCTATTGGTGTTTGTAAGCCATTAGAAGAGTGACATTTGTGACTCTAGAAGCTCCAAGACAACAAGATCAACAAGGAATCCAAAGGTATGATTCTAGATCTATTTCAATGTTGTTATTTAACCTAATTAGCCATTAGAAGTCTTGGATTCAAAGCATGTTTAATTAGAAAGCCTAGATCCAAGCATTAGGGTTTTGCATGCGCACATAGGAAAGTTCTTATGGCTAAAACCCATCAATATTTTCTATCCTAAATCTTTATAATTTTTATTGAATAGGATTATACAACTACTTGAAGGCGTCTCTCTAGGCAGTTAGGTTAAGATTTTCCAAATAGTATTACCATGAGCCCCTATAATCGACGTTGTGGACCGATATATACCCACATGATGCTGCATCGGATGTCAAATAATATTATTTTTATACTTAAGAAAGTGATCATGTCAGGATTGTAGCTAGCAATCACATGTGGGGGTGTCATCCCTGTATAGAGATCTATACATATCTTTATGGCTCTCGCAAGATTAACAATTATATGTAACAACCCAAATTTTTCAAAGGAATTTTTCATTTTTATTAGTCAATCATAATTCATTAGACATGAAGATCCAAATAATTGTTTTCAAAACCACCATCATTACAACGTTATTTTTAAAACATCATAGTGTGCCCAAATCATATCGGAAAAGAGAGATAGATTGGACGCCGTATCATCACGCCTTGCCTTTGCCCTTGGGCTCCGATGTACCTGAAACAAATCCACAAACGGTAAGCTGAAAGCTTAGTGAGTCCCCTAGAGCATACCCCACACAACATCCACATGTCATATTAGTTATATAGGATACTGATAGTTTCATTTTACTTACTTCTTTTTATAGTTTATTTTAGCATATTTCATTCACATTTTAGTTAATTTTCATGCATATTTTCCTTTTTGTTATTTTATGACCACTTTCGGGTACTTTCAAATTTCATGAGCGTAATTGTAGGTTTTACGGAGAGTAGCGGAGCGGGATCTTTGGGAAGCAATTGGGCTTAGAAACCATCAAGAATTTTGGGCTTGATAACTATGGAGATGATGCATGGAGTGGGCTTGTCAATTACTTGAAGGCTTGGAAGAATTAAACTTTAGATTTGCAAGATGTGGGAGAATTTTCGAGTGTACGGGGATTAATGATCGGGCGATTAAAAGAGCTTTGGAGGATTTGGAAAGTCAAATTGGGCTCAAATTGAAGAGAACTTGAAGAAAAATGGGCTAGAAGTTGATTAGACTCGAACTGGGCCTATGGACAAGCTGTGGGGGCCCAAGACATGAAGGAGCCCAAAAATTCGTCAAAGTCACGCGGCCCGCGTAAGATTCTCCGTGACCCGTGTTGATTCCTGACAAGGGCAAAATCGGGATTTTGTCTTCAGCCTTATGTTGGATGTCCGATTTTGACACTTTCTCTCTGGAGTTTGGAGCACTTTTGAAGGCCAAGAACACCTTAAGAACATCTTCTTTTCACCTCTTGATTATTGTTAAATGTTTGGTACGATCTTCTCTAACTTTATTTCTTTGAGTTTAGCCATGCTTGGCTAAACTAATATTGGTTGACTTTTTGTTGAATCCTTTGAACTTTTGTTGAATGTTGAAGAATCCATGAACTTGTTCTTAAATCTTTATGGAAATGTTTTGTGTTTTAACATAATATCACTACTAGTATGTTTTTATTCATCAGTTTAAATGTGTTTGTGGTAATTAGTTGGCTAATTTTTTGATTAAGTAAAGGATCCTCAAATTAGCAAGCAACAAATGATTTTTGTGTTGTTTTTGCTTCACACAATCATAAAAACATTTTCTCCAACATGGTAGTGAAAACAATTGACTCCTCTTGGATTTGGTGACTTTTTAGTTCTTAATGCTAGTTGACCTTCACTAATTACATGCTTAATGGAAATTGTGACTTTGACTAAGGAAATTGTTATGAGCTTCTCTAACCATTTTAAAAAGAGTAAATTACACGAATGGTCCCTATGGTTTGGGTAATTTGCACGTTTGGTCCCTAACTTACTTTTTTAACTCGGAAGGTCCTTACTGTTTGTTTTTGTTACGTGTTTGGTCCCTTCTATTTGTTTTTGTTACGCGTTTGGTCCCTATCTTACCTAAAAAGACTATTATTTGATTAGGGAAAGATGATGGGATAGGTAGGGTAAGGTGAGTGGAGTGGGGTTGAGAGTATGTTTATTTAAATAAATTAAAAAATCAAGGGCAAAATAGTCTTTTTAGGTAAGATAGGGACCAAGCGTGTAACAAAAACAAACAGTAGGGACTTTCCGAGTTAAAAAAATAAGTTAGGGACCAAACGTGCAAATTATCCTAAACCATAGGGACCATTCGTGTAATTTACTCTTTTAAAAACTAAGAAAAGTGTAGGTAATCTCAAGCTTCTTGGATTACTATGGCCAGATTGAGGATTTAAAACAAGTATTGCACCATTGGATTCTAATGATATGTTCATCAAAAAGTCAAAGTGAGGAAACCCTAAGTCAACCATCCTTCCCTTATTGATTTTATATCAAATTCTTATTTTTGTTGAATTGTCCATTTAAATCTTAGTTTAATTCTAGTTTGTTTCAAGTATTTCAAAACACCAAAACCCCCATTTTTAATTTATTGTCATTTTCCAAGTATTTTTACAAAGAGATTTTTCATAGAGTTATTAAATTGAACCAATCTCCGTGGATTCGACCCCTTTGCCACTATACACTATTTTAGTGTGTAATATTTAGGGTTATTATTTTTGTTGGCCTCGACAACCACCAGATACCTCTACCACATAACACATATATATCAATTAGTTATAATAGTTATCTCTACCATTAGCCATAAAGGCTATCTCTACTATTAGCCATAAAGGCTATCTCTACCATTAGCCATAAAGGCTATCTTTACCATTAGCCATAAAGTCTATCTCTACCATTAGCCATGAAGGCTATCTCTACCGCATATCGCTACAATTAAATATATCACACATCTCAACACAGCAAGTATACCAACTATCATAAAATGTGTAGCACCTGGTCCTTGGTACGTATTTCTTTCTAAGTATTTTGCATTTTTGGCCTTGGACTCGGCGAGTAGAAGGACCAACTCGCCGAGTAGAAGCGGGACGGGATGCGGGATTTAAGTGATGGACTCGACGAGTCGGGTCCTGGACTCGGCGAGTAGACGTTGTCTGGACAAAAACCCTAATCCAAGGGTTTGCACCCTATTTAAACAATGTTACGTCGTCCAAGACATCCCTTATGCTCCCAAAACACCTCTCATTAAAACCCTAGCCGTCATTGAAGCAATCTAGCCTTATTAGTGGATTTTGGTGCTTGTGGTCTTAAGAAGGAAGGAGAAAAGCTTGAGGTAGCAAGTAGAGACCAAGGGAACCCGAAATTGTGCACTTTTTACAGCTCATTGAAGGTAAAAATCTGTAACCATGCACATTCATTTGTTAGATCCCTCTTTGGGGAGATTTAGGGCTTTTATAATCCATTTTTGGTGGCCATCCATGTTTGCAAACATGGTTAGGGGTTAAAGCTTCTGAATCACATCATTTAAGGGGTCACTAGGCAGATTTGAGTGGCTTTTGCACTCATCAAAGGCCCCACGCATCTTAAGAGCTTGTTTTATGTCTTTTTGAGCTCAATGTCACGTAAAGTTTGTAACTTTACGTGCTCGACCGATTATAGAAGCTTGGATCTATCTTTTGATCAAAGGTTGTACATCAGAAATCAAAGATTTAGAGTGTGGACGTGACCAACTCGGCGAGTCCGAGGCTCCGGACCCCATGAAAATGCAACACCCTTCCGGGTCATCTTGGTGAGTGGCACAACGATCTTGGAGAAATCCTTAATGAATCTCCGATAATAGCCGGCCAATCCCAAAAAGCTCCTGATCTCTGTGGGTGATCTCGGCACCTCCCACCTCATGACTGCCTCAATCTTGGCCGGATTGACCAATATCTCATTCTTGTTGACGAGATGTCCCAAAAACTGAACCTCTCGTAACCAGAACTCACACTTGGAGAATTTGGCATACAACCTCTCTGATATCAGAACTCCAAGGATCTCCCTCAAATGCTCCTCATGTTGTTCTCTGAACCTCGAATATACCAAAATATCATCAATGAATACGATCACCGACCGATCCAATATCAGCCTGCACACCCTGTTCATGAGGTCCATGAACGCAGTTGGTGCATTGGTGAGCCCAAAAGGCATCACGACAAACTAGTAATGCCCATAACGAGTTCTGAATGCTGTCTTCTGGATATCTTCATCCCGAACCCTCATCTGATGATAACCCGACCTCAAGTCTATCTTGGAGAACCAAGATGCCCCCTGTAACTGATCAAACAGATCATCGATCCTCGGCAACGGATATAGGTTATTGACCGTCAACTTGTTCAACTCCCGATAATCAATACACATCCGGTGTGAACCATCCTTCTTCTTGACAAAAAGGATCGGCGCTCCCCAAGGTGAGCTACTCGGTCGAATAAACCCCTTCCCCAACATCTCCTAAAGCTGCGAAGATAACTCATGCATCTCTGGCAGCACGAGGCGATAAGGCGCCTTGGCGATAGGTGCTGCTCCTGAAACCAAATCGATACGAACTCCACTTGCCTCTCCGGAGGCACGCTCGGTAGTTCCTCGGGAAAAACATCCAGAAACTCGCACACTATCGGAACTTCCTCAGTCGAACTTGGCCTCCCCGCGGCCACGCACGTGTCCAACACATAGGCTACCAATCCACTGCAGCCCTGCTGCAGACTCTGCCTCACCCTGGTAGCCGAACAAAATGCTGACCCGCACCGGGTCCCCTCGCCATACACCGTAAGCACTCCCCCACTAGGGTCTCGGATCGTCACCAACGGACGCTCGCAGTCTATAACAGCTCCAAATCAGCTCAACCAATCCATGCCCATTATAACACACACATCCCCCATCGCAATCGGGACCAGATCTATCGGAAACTCCACACCGAAGATCTCAAGGATACACCCTCGAATCACCTCCAAAGCATACACTGCTTGCTCATCCGCTATGGAAACTCGTAGAGGTCGACTCAGCGCCTCTCGACGGATACTAATGTGCCGACTAAATGCCAATGAAACAAAGGACCGACTCGCACCCGAGTCAAATAATACCAAGGCAGGTACAAGACTCACAATAAAAGTACCTACGCATCTCATCATATAAGCACAATATCGTAAACCAAAGATAAAATACGGAATACATACCAGCCATAATATCGGGCGCCGCGCAGACCTCCTCCGCATTCAACTGAAAAGCTCTCCCACGAGCCTTCGGAGCCTCGGCCTTCACCGGTCGAACCTCGGTAACCCTAGCAGGAGGCGCAGATCCCCAGTGTAGCTGAGGGCACTCGACCTTCCGATGGCCGATCTGGTTGCAATGGAAGCAAACCATAAATCCCTTGGGGGCAATCCTTGGCGATATTCCCCTTCTTGCCACATTTGTAGCAAGCACCCGATCGACAGGCCCCCTCATGACCCTTGCCGCACTTCCCGCAAGTGCGGGCCTTCTGGCCTCCAGTCCTCGAATCAGCGGAATTGGTCCGCTTGGCTGCCGGCTGAGACTGATCCGGCCGCCGATCCATCCTCTGAGACTCGGCCTCCTCCCTGGCCTGAGTCTCCAACTCAATCTCCCTCTTCCGGGCATTTGCCTGGATCTCGGAAAATGTCCGGTACATCGAGTTCGACACGAACTCCCGAATGTCCCTCCTCAAAATACCTAAATACCGGCTCATCCGAGCCTGCTTAGAAGACACCTGCTTAGGGCAGAACATCGCCCTCTCATGAAACTTCCGGGTGAGCACGGTAACCGAATCATTACCATGCTTGAGGGTCAAGAACTCCTGAACCAGCCGTTCCCTCTCCACCGGGGGAACATATTCGTCTCTGAACATGGTGGTGAACCTCTCCCAGGTCACCGCTGAAATCTTTGCAAGAGTGAAGTTCGCTGTCACGAACTTCCACCAATCCTTCGCTCCCAAGCGAAGCTGGTTCAAAGCGAACCGTACCCTCAGATGCTCCGGACATGATCACGTATAGAAGCATCCCTCAATGTCAGCAATCCATCTTATCACAGCGATCGGGTCCTGCGTCCCATCAAACTCGGGTGGCTTCGTGTTGTTGAACTCCAGGAACAACAACGAGTCACCTCCCTGAGGCTTGGCAGCAGCCACACCTGCTGTAGCTGCAGCGGCTACGGCCTCAGTCACCGCGGCGTACCGCTCATCAAAAGTCTCCAACAGTGTGGTCTTGATAGACCCACACATCTCCGGAATCTCGGCCTTGATCGTCGCAGCCACCTCATCATGGATCATCTGACGAAGCTCCTCGTCACTCACACCGCCCGCCTTAGGTCTGTGGCGTATCCCAACCATGATGCCTCTAAAATACAACAAAATGATCAGAGACTCGATCGAGCATACTCATACTCGATGACGCAACCCTACCCGTCCTCCGTTGTCCAAAAGATTCTTACTTGGAATGCCCGCTGATCCGGTGTCTTCAGTAGTATGGGCCCAATACTACTGACCACACTGCATCAGTATTCACTCCAAGTCCTCCTCCTTGGATCCTGGATTACGAGTACTCTACTCTCATGAGCTCCTAACTGCTATCTACTCGATCTCAAAGCATCTCAGCAGCAGGAATATCCTAGGCTAAGGCATCACAAATCAGGCCACTATAGTCCTAATATGTATACCTAGCCTACTCTAGCATGCATAATATAACATAACATATCTCATAACACATAATGTAAGGGTACTTTTGGGAATTCACCGTTCGGGTGCTGGCTGATCGTACACACGGCTCTGCTTTGTTTGTCTCAAACTCTTTTTACTCTTTACAAAAATTTCACTTCATTATAAAAATTTTCCTCAAATCCTCAGTTTGAGTTCATATACGCCCGAAGGTTCATCCGGATCTCTCAAACCAAGACCCTGATACCAACTTGTAACAACGTAAATTTCAAAATAAAAATTTCATTTTTGTCACAACCATTTTCACATAAAAAATGTTTTAAAAACATCCAATAATAGTTAACAAAACATATCGTATCCCAAGATCACAAAAATCAAGTCCTCTCTCTAGTGTGTACGAGTCACGCCGACGCCTTTCCACGGTCCTCGCTAGTACCTAAAACACATAACACAACAACTGTAAGCATAATTGCTTAGTGAGTTCCCCAAAATACCACTTACACACATACACCCTTCCAGGCCACGACCTTCCGGTCCATGTGTCTCAGGGGACTTCCGTCCCAACCCGGCAAACCTTCCGGCCTTACCCATGTTGACCTTCCGGTCCATAACTTCCTAACCTTCTGGTCCACATCATAATGCCTTCCGGTTCATAACATAATGCCTTCCGGCCCATATCATACATAGCATACATGTCACATACAAACGCATACAGAACATGCAACGCATATCATACAAACATGCACCTCATAACATACAAGACCTTCCGATCACACATAGGTACCTTTCCAGGTACAGTATAGTGAGAAGACTCACCTCAGGTATCTCGATAAGTCCCTGTCTTGGTAGAAATGTGATCTAGCCTCCGCCTAATCACATAAAGCAAATGCTCCCATAAATATAACTATACTCCAACCTTTCATTAACATCCCCAAAAGGGTAAAAGACCATTTTACCCCTCTCCTAGCTCAAAGGCCTCACTGTTGACCAAACCCTAAAGTCAACAAAAGTCAACGGTCAAACTTTGACCCGACTCGTCGAGTGCACTTGGGCGACTCGGCGAGTCTACACGTGTCCACTGACTCTCTTAGTCTCTCTCTTGGCACGTCGAGTCCTTCTCTTTACTCGACGAGTCACACCTGGCATGAATCGTGGGGCCACCCCGACTCAACTCGTCGAGTCTCAAGAACTACTTGGCGAGTACCGCCTTGAACCCCAGTCCTCTAAACCCCTTCTGACTCACTGAGTTATCCCTCAACTCGGCAAGTCTACTCACAGAGCTTTTCTCGTAAAGCCCTAACCCTACTCGCCGAGTCCCAAGAACAACTCGGCGAGTTCATGCCATGCACTTGCTCTAATAACCTCCTAAGGTCATATATGTGCCCCTAATGCATATATCTGGCCTTCTCAAGCATGAAAGTCACGTAAAGCTCGAAACTTGATGCATATATATCAACATAATGGCATCAAATGGTGATTTAATCCCAAAAATGGCAACCTAAGTCCAATAACCCCAAAATGACTCATAAAGCTCCATGGGTTAAAGTCTCTGGACCTCAATGAGTCCAGATCCAAAGTACAAACTCGAGAGGGGACTAAATACTCTACATATTCTTCTTCTAAAGGGTTTAAAAACCCTAACTCTATGAATCAACACCCAAAACTGGAGAAGGTCCGAATGAATACCTTAATATGAAGCCTTTGATCTTTGAAGACACTAGATTTGCACTTCCTTCAGCCTTCTTTTGCCTTGGTCACCTTCTCCTTCAAGTTTCACCAATAAAGATCAATAATGGCCTATCTTCTCCTCACACGCGATCTAGGACTCTCTCTGGGGTGTGGTAGCCGCAATGGACGACCATAAGGGCCTTTAAATAGGTCTCAAACCCTGGAAATTAGGGTTTCATTAAACAGCGTGGACTCGCCGAGTCCACTCATGAACTCGCCGAGTCCAGCCGTGAACTCGCATCCAAAACCACGACCGTACTCGGCGAGTTTAGACGCCAACTCGCCGAGTTCCCCCACAAAACCCAAAAATAATGGAACAAGATCTCATACCTGGAAATTCGGGTGTTACACATACCTATTGCAGTTAAAAACTTACGCTTGCATTGTCCTTTCAGAAAACAACCATCCAACCCTAGTACTTTACGACATCCCCTTTTCCAACCCTCTTCAATTGCTTTAAAGCAAATGTATATTATGTGAAATGTTGTGGTTTTATCAAGGTTTATAGTAACATAAATCCTAACTGTACTGTCTGGATTAGATCTCATCAACTCATGCCCATAGTCCCATACTCTTGCATAATGGTCACTCAATCTCCCATTAATTAATGACAATTCCCTCATCCTTGATTTATAGCATCTTGACCATGTGATGTTGCAATGAAACTTACTTTGTATTTTAACCTGCATCTCCTTGCATTTTAAGTTAGGTTGCCTAATCAGCTATTTCATAAGCTTCTTTGCTAACCAAGTAGGATTCATAAGTTTTGCATTGTTAAAACTCCTAACACAAGTATGCTTGGAATGACCTTTCAGTACCCATCCAAGAACCCCTAACCAGGAATGGGCACTTCTCTGGAGCACTTCCACATATTACGACTAGTCTAATACTATCACACTTTTTGAAACGAATTTGATAACCCTTACTAATAGCATAGTTAGTTAAAAACAATTTCAGCAGATGTGGGGATTCATACCTTTCACCAAACATTGGTTTCATTAAGTTCCATTTCACCTTTGGGTTGTGGGTGGAATACTCGAAATCATCATCAATACGTCTCTTCTTCATCACTACTTTGCACATACTTTGTGTCCAATGGTTGGTTATGGATTTGAGTTTGAGCATTATTGTGACATTGACCTTCAAGATCATCAGTTGCATCATCGTTATTGTCTTTTTCACAAAGAATGTTCAAAAATTCATCTCTGCATTGGAAAATTGGTTTCCTCTTAAAATAATCATCAAGCTCCACATCTATGGTATCCAAATCATACATGTCGTCCATTTTCGTCCTTTAAGACGGGGTAAAAACCCTAATTTACTGAGGTAGGTGAAAGTGAGAGAATGAAGATGGAAGAGAGAGTGAAATGTCGGGGGTTTTCAGTAAATGAGGGTATTTGTTTTACCGAATCCACATAAGCCATTTAATGCCAAATCAACACATGCAACCGGCTAAACATGGGTGACCGGATGTGAATGACCAATTTGTTCAATTTATCGAGCTTCCTAGGTTATTTTGTTTAAAAAAAATTTAAGATTAAATTGAAATTTTTTCTAAGAGTTCGATACTTTTCTAAAAAGAAATCGAGGTAGTTTTACAAAAGAATCCCCCGGTTCACCCGAAATGCGATACAGGGCCCAAAACCGCCGTCAAGAAATTCCGAAACCCTACATAAACCCTGAATCAATTTCTGCCATCGGTTTCTTAAAATAGCAAAATAAAGCCTCCATCCACCTTTCTTCTTCTTCAAGCTTCAGTGCCTATAGAATCGATGGTTTGAAGGAAATCACAGATATATCACTTGGAAGCATCAGGCAACATCAATGGCAAAGACATCCGCTTCAGGGATTTTTAACTTTTCTCCGTTCTCTTCTTCACCCTCACCCTCGCCGTCGCCGGCTGTTGGTGGGTCTGTTGATCCTCAATCGTCTGCACCGAAAAATGAGGAACCTACCACCCCGCGGGTTCGTAATGACAACCCAAGAACGACATCATCTGGATTTGATCCAGAGGCATTGGAAAGAGGTGCTAAGGCTCTCAGGGAAATAGCGGCCTCTTCTCAAGCCAAAAAGGTCTAATCTTTGGCGTAGTTTTTATTTCTTTTATTGTTTTGATCTGTTTTGTAAACTTTGCAACGAATTGAATTCGTTTATACTAAATTAACATTTGCTTATTCTTCGCTTTTAGGCTTTTGAGTTGATGAAGAAGCAGGAAGAGACTAGGCAGACAGAATTAGCTTCAAAGACGGCTGAATTTAAAGTAATGCAAGCTCAGGCTGAAACTGTAAGTTTGACACTGCCCCTGCTTCCAAGATGACTTTATGATATATTTTCATGCATGTGAGTCACATGTTCTGAACTTCTGATTATAGACGAGTTTATTACTTGTGTTTATCTAGATCAAGTGTTTGGGTTAGTCTTATTCCTGTTTCAACCAACCCCTTAAAATGCACACATTTATATACTCTCGTGTGCACACATATTTCACATAATTGAAAAGCCTTCCAGGGATCTTTAATCAGGAATAGACACTATCAATTGAAAAGACTTCTAACTTTCTTTCTCATAAGAATCTGAGATGTTCAAGGATCTTAATTAGGCCTAGGATACTGACTAATAGCTTTGTGGTGTTTATCTAATGACTTGTGCATGCTGTTTCTTTATTGTTGATTTAGCAAACAAAGTTGATTTGGAAATAAGTTCTGAATAAGCATAGGTGTCTAATCATGGAACATAGTGCTTACTTCCACAGCATGAAAATAACTAGAAAATCTAGCTAACATGTATAACAATGGCCATTAATAACATTTCTTGGCTACAAGCAGTGGCTCAAGATTTTCTCCTTTCACTTTCCTTCTTTCCCTCTACCTTCCTTTTTCTTATAAGCTGAGATTATTCCCTTTTTTTTTCCCCATGTTTAATATTAAAGCATATGTCTTTGTAAAAGTCTTATCACTTCTATGTTAGTCCTGAATGATGGTTATCCAGTTACTGCACATGCCAACTTAGTTTGGTCATATAAGTGTTCGATCTTCATTTAAAGTTGCATTTAGAATATGCATCTTACTATTATTTTATATTTTTGTTTATGTTTGCTAGGAGAGACAAAGAGTAATATATGATGAACAGAAAAAGCTAGCTCAACAACAAGCTCAAATAAAATCACAGATGGCTCGATATGAAGATGAACTTGCACGAAAAAGAATGCAGGCATGTTTTGTTCCCTTCATATTTTTTTGGTTTAATTCATAGAGGCATGAAATAAACTTCAAAAAAATCTTTCAGGCAGAAAATGAACATCACAGAACAAGAAACCAAGAACTTGTTAAAATGCAAGAAGAATCATCAATTAGACAAGAACAAGCTAGAAGAGCAACAGAAGAGCAAATCCAAGCACAACGTAGACAAACAGAAAGAGAAAAAGCTGAAATTGAAAGAGAGACAATTAGGGTTAGGGCTATGGCTGAAGCAGAAGCAAGAGCCCATGAGGCTAAATTAGCAGAAGATGTGAATAAACGAATGCTTGTAGAACGTGCAAATGCAGAAAGAGAAAAATGGGTTTCTGCCATTAACACTACCTTTGAGCACATTGGAGGTAGTGAAAAAATCTTGGTTTTTTCTTTTCTTATTTTTTGAATGGATAAAACCCTTTAAATCATATATGTTTTGTAGGGGGTTTGCGTGCAATATTAACTGATCAGAACAAGATGGTTGTGGCTGTTGGGGGTGTCACAGCTCTTGCTGCAGGGATCTACACAACAAGGTATAGTTTTTCACTTTGATATACAAAGTGTAATTATGATTAGTTAGTGATAATTGCTTAGGTGTTGTTTCTTTTTGAGTTAGTGGACTTAGTGTGTACATCTCTTAATGTCAATAGTTATATATAGTTGTTTCTTTTTGACTTAATCCATACTGAAATGACTTAATAGGATGAATATAGGGATATGCAAAAAAAGAAAACAAATATCTTCTCATGGATGAATCTGAGGATTTGGTTTCTATGTTTTTTCTTAAAAAAAAAATCCCCTTCAGCAAATAAAAATTACGTTGAGCTTGAATTGATTGTTCATTCTCACATGTTGATTTCTTTTTTGTACATATTTGAATTGATGTCTTCATTTGTATAAATGTTTAAAACTGTTGGTACTGTAAAAATCGTTTGTTAAATAGTTAGAAGGATAAGATGGTCATTTACTCGTATCTAGACAGTTTATTCGGTCCAAAAAAGGAGTAGTCTTTGTGTATATAGGAGTAACTCGATACATACAACACTTAACCCATTCAGGAGTTAATAAGAATCAAAAAAGTAACATGCCCTTAATCTTTATAGTTTTAATAAAGATAAAGAAAAACAATTGTTTGTATTACAGAGAAGGTGCTAGGGTGGTGTGGAGCTATGTGGACAGAATCTTGGGACAACCATCTTTGATCAGGGAATCTTCCAGAGGAAAATATCCATGGTCAGGCTTTTTTTCCCGTGGGCTGAGCAGCCTGTCACGTGGTGGTGGAGTTGCCACTCAAAATGGGAAGAATGCATTTGGTGAAGTCATTCTTAATCCATCTCTTCAAAAGAGAATTCAACAGTTGGCTGGAGCAACTGCAAATACAAAATCTCATCAGGCACCATTCAGGAATATGCTCTTCTATGGTCCTCCTGGAACAGGGAAAACCATGGCTGCCCGAGAGCTTGCCCGAAAATCTGTATGAATCTTAATCTTTTCTTTTTCCCATTGTTGTGTGTATTTAACTATTTATGATTTGAAATGTTTACAGGGGCTTGATTATGCATTGATGACTGGTGGAGATGTTGCACCTTTAGGTGCACAGGCTGTAACAAAGATACATCAGTTGTTTGATTGGGCAAAGAAATCTAATCGGGGTTTGTTGCTTTTTATTGATGAAGCAGATGCATTTTTATGCGAGTAAGTCATTAATTAGTCTTACTCTCTTTACTATATAGCAATTGGTAAAACTAACAAGAAATGGGTATCTTTTTGTTTTAAAAAAAATTCAGGAGGAATAAGACATATATGAGTGAAGCTCAAAGGAGTGCCCTAAATGCTCTTCTATTTCGCACTGGTGATCAATCGAAAGACATAGTCTTGGCTCTTGCAACAAATCGCCCTGGTGATCTTGATTCAGCTGTAGCAGATCGAATTGATGAAGTCCTGGAATTCCCATTGCCTGGAGAAGAAGAAAGATTCAAGCTTTTGAAACTATACCTAGACAAGTACATTGCAAAAGCTGGTGGAAGAAAACCAGGCTTCTTTTCAAAATTCTTTCAGAAAGAGCAGCAGAAGATAGAGATCAAAGGTTTGACTGATGATATACTGAGGGAAGCTGCTGCAAAAACAGATGGATTTTCAGGAAGAGAGGTTGCAAAGCTTATGGCAAGTGTACAAGCTGCTGTTTATGGAAGTGAAAACTGTGTACTTGATCCACTTCTGTTTCGTGAAGTGGTTGATTATAAGGTGGCTGAGCATCAACAGAGAAGAAAGCTGGCGGGGAATGACAGTGGTGGTGGTGGTGGTGATTAGTTAGTTATTTGGGTGGCATTTTGGGGCATGCAGGTGAGTTATCTGCTTTTGTGTCTTTGGTGGTCAACCCATTCGGTCAAATTGGGATGAAAGAAAGATTCTATCTGATAAAAGAGTTGTTATTGATATACAAACACAAACAATTATTAATTGTCTTTGTATTAGGCAAAGAATCGACTTCATTTTTAACAAGATGAGATGAATGTTTTGTTTGTTGGTAGCCAGAAATTTGTTGCAATAAAATCAGAATTTTCTTTAGCCAGCAGTTTTGTGTTTTGTCATTTTTTGCTTTCAATATCAAATGAGCAAAGAGAAATTATACATACACCTATTGGGAAATTGAATAAAGTCTGATGAGTAATATCATTATTTGGAAGCATGCCAAGAAGCTTTATATAGATTTAGTACATTGTTAAAATAGAAAATGGAACACAAGCTGAAAACATGCAGCATGAATAGAAGAGTGGTGTTTGGTGTTTTAAGATAAAATCTAGTGATGGTGATCCTGGACATAGCGTAGACCACAATACTTGCAAACAGCTGGTTCACTCTTGTCAAGGCATATGAACTCTATTGGATGCCCAAGTGCTGGATTTGTGTCTGCAATAGGAAAATACAGTAAAACCAAGTTAAATATGATGTATTTATTATAGGGTAAATATATATTAGTGATGCTACATAAGTAGAGTGGGAAGAGAAACCTCCTTCACAGGCTGCAATCCTGCCCTCAACTTTGATGGGAGGGACTTCATTGATCAACTCCATGGGAGATTTCTTGCTTGTATCCTGTCGATCACAAAGGATGAACAGTGAGTAAGAGCTGTTGGTTTGTAAAATGTTTGTGGAATGAGTAGAATCTTTCAAATGATTTGGAATCTAAAACCCTTTGTAAAATGATAGAATTGCAATTAGCAGTTAACGAAAATTTAAATTTATTAAGCTATATGTTTCAGTAAAGATGGATTGCACATGATCTTTTACATACTTAAAAAATTTGTCTCGGGTAGAAGGCAGCTACTTTTTTTAGATTGTTCTAAAAAGACTATAATGCAAACAAAGATAAAAAAAATTTTAGTTAAGGATAAGGAATGGTAAAATCATTCAAATAAAGATTTTGATGGAATTCAACTGCATTGATTTATCAACCATACACAACATGGGGGGGAAATCTTTCATTCCAGTTCCTTCGAATATCCTCAGAATTCATGAACCAAACACCACTTTAGATTCACAAATCCATAATAAAATTTCACGTGATGATTATCAGAATCAAAAGTATTGGATTGAAATGAATAACAAATAATGCCATTTATAATATACACGGACACACATTGATGGCAAAAATGTTCTGAAGAGAGGAAATAATCAGAATCGCAATCAAGAAACAAGTATAGGGCATGAAACTTGTTAACACAAAATGTCAAATAACAGTATGTATTACTAGGGGGCATGAAACTTGTCCAAACCTCTAAAATGCAGCTCCACCTCCACCCAAAGGTTTTAGACGAAGTTTGGTTTTCCAAACACCCACTTACTGGTTTGAGCTTTATTAAGATTCTAGATTACAAGATTTAACAATTCATGATTTTTATTAACAAATGACTACTTAACTTCATGAAATTAGCGTCTGGTGGTTTGTTTATGACTTGATGTGTATGCCCCATTGTCAAATGAATAACATATACATGGAAAACCTAATCGACCAACTGGAAATACAAGGAAAAGAACACATTTTTAGGGTTTATACTTACCTGCATCCATTTAGCGGTGTGGCTGGTGGTGATTTCGCTGTTAACGACGCCGCTGAAGGGTCTGAGCGACGATGAAGAAGAAGATGTTTTCAGGGCTTTCAGAAAATTGGAAGTCATGGAAAATCCTCGTTTCGCCCCGTTCATTGCCATCGAATCAATTGAGATCAAGGATGGTTTGAATGGAGAAATGAAGATCGTAGGTAATAGGGTTGAAGTTCTCGGCCTACGCACGCGCTTCCTCTTGTGTTTGGAGCAGCCGATTTGATTGAACCAAAGTACGAAACGGGTAACGGGTTGTAAATTGTAACTTGTACCCCCATCTAGTTTGTAGTTATTTCATTTGAGCACCTTCGACTTTTTTGTCATTCACATGAATAGTAAGACACATAAGAAGTTGATTTTTAGGCTAAAAAGAGTGGTGCGGTAAGCATGTACCTCTTACATGGAACTCGGCAAATGAAGAAAAAAAAAATCCCGTGAATGACATGTTTGTGTCATTTCTCCCTCTTCTGCAATATATGGGGTTGAGGTGGGCTTCTTTTAGGGTAAGGTGGGACGACATGTGGCTTGCCATTTGGGACCATTCCGTTTAGTCTTGTCAGTAATTTCTTAGGATATCTCTAACCCACACTCAAATGTCATTTTTTCCTCTATTTTCTCCCTATTTTTTTCCAACCCTACCATATTTCTTCCTCATATTTGGAGATATGAATAATATTACCTCATATATGGGGTAATACTATTCATATCTCCAAATAGGGGATGAAGTTTCAGTTGTTGGGTTTAATCTTTTGTTCTATATATTTATATATTTTTAGTTTATTTTATCTATTAGTTTAATTTAAATGTAATATTTAATATTTATAATATTTTGTTATATAATAAATTATATCAATTAATCATAAATATAAAATTTATTTTTATTCATAGAATTCATATAAAAATTTAATAACATTTTAAAATCATGAAACACGATAACGTATTAACAAAAGCATGTATAATATTTATTTTTATAAATACATGTATAATATTTATTTATAAGTATATTTATAAATAAATTTTGGTTTATTTAATATTATTGTAATAAAAAAATTATAGATTATATATTTATTAAAAGTAAGTTAGTACACGGGATGTGTTTGATAATTTATATAAGTTGACAAAATAGAATATACTAAGAATACATTTTTTTGGAGGTAAGAAATGGAGTAAAGTTGAAGATGAAACACTATTCACCTCATTGTGGGTGAGATGATATTGGGGTGTTTATATTATACTAATCCAATAAATGTGGTTAGCCAACATAGAAGATAATATATAAGAAAAAAAAATAACTCATCCTAGACTCATATGAGATAGATATGACTGTTCAAAGATAACAAAAACTTTATATAAACTAAAAATGCTAAGTGTGAAAAAAAAAACATATAAGCATAAAACTACATGACAAGTACTTTATCATTATCAACAACATTTTCAGAATATTACAAAGTTGAGAAACAAATATAACAAATACAAGTACTTCCATTCTAAAACAAGTTAAAAATTGATACTAAAAATTTCAACATATCAACTCTCTACTCTAAAATGTCCATAGGCGTACGCCTATTTTCTTGTCCAATTTTATCATGTGTCGCATCTTCAAATCTGGTATAAAAGTAAAAACCGAAAATAAAACAAAGTTAGTATGTACTCAATGAATTGGTATAAAAAATCAAGAAATATGTTCAAACTTATTACCCGCGGCTACACCATCATCTTTTAAAAGATCTTCAATATTGTCTACAATTGTTTTCCTCAATTTTTTTTTCTAACCTAGTCTTGGGTGCAAACCAAAGTCTCTACATGTCGACAAACTTGTTCGGTATAGATCTAATATATGTTCACTTGTTATGAGGAAGTGTTTGCCCCCATGACATACATGTTTTGCAATTTTTTAATCAAAAAGTATATTTCTTTATCTATGGAAGTCGCATTATCAACTATCATACTCCTAACATTTTCAATACCCCAATCATGAATGCAACCTAATGACTCACAACCTATGTCATTTTCCTTATGACTATCGATAGGTATAAAATTAATGATGTGTTTGTGCATGATCCAATTTTCATCTATGAAATGCTTAATGACCCATATAGTTGATCATATGACACAAGTTAGTCCAAGTGTCCATAATCAAATGCATTGTAGTTGTTGTACCACTTAAGTAATAGAATATTTCTTTTCTTTCATCAACATAGTAAATTGCAACATCGTTACTAATTTTATGTCGAGATGGCAAATTTACATTTTCGTCAAGTGTGTTCGTATACTAAATAAATGCTTTATTTTCAACAAATTCAAAGGGTAGTTCACACATAGTTGTATAAACTTAATAAAGTTTTTTTTATCCTTTTGTCATCACGCTTCCATATACCTACACTTCTCTCACCGCTATTTTTTTTAATTGAAGTGTACTTTATTTTTTAGCACTATCCGATTTTTTTTTATATAATTAGGACAATGCTTTCTCAAGCTAGAAGTATTGTTATTTCGTGTATCATCTTTGAGAATCGTGAAGCAAATTTTGCAATTTTCATGCTCCCGTTTAACTCGATTATCATTACCTCGTCAAAGCATCTCCAAGCATCAAGCATCAATTCTTTTCTTTGATTCATTAGGTTGTCTTTTTTTTTACTCGTTTATTGCATATTTTCTTGGTTTTAGGTATTCTCATCAAAGACAACATAATGATCATCCTAAACATAATAAAACATTATAATGAAAAGTAAACATAAGGATTTTCCAACAAACCAGTACAATTACAATTTGAATTTCAAAAAAAAAAAAAAAAAAAGAGTACTACTAAGTACACTAATTTCCAAAAAATCAAATATAATTTCATGAAAGAGTACTAATAAAGTATATCAATTGCCTACTAATCAACTAGAATTTTCCAACAAACAAATATAAGTATAAAGTTACAACTTACAAGTAAGTTACTCTAAATCTTTAGCAAAACAATACAACACACTAGAAATACATGGAATGATAATCATCAATGAGAATACATGATTATTTGAAAACTACAATAATAGGTTCGCAACATACCAAATAGTTTTTTGTCTTATGAATTCTGCTTCGGTTCGCCGTAAAATATTTTCTATATAAAAAAATTTCTTAATAAGTATCTAATATTTAAATTAAGTTCAAAAATAGCTAAATAAACTTATGTGTACCATGAAAGTTAATTATATAACAATTATTAGATACTTGATTTTGTAAGTCTAACTATTCTAAAAGTAAAAAATCAAAAATGTAGTCTATATAATTTCAAATAGGTTAATGATTTATAGGTATAATAAACATTATCTCATGTACATATTTAGTCTCATATATATTGTTGTACACATATAATCATTAAACTTATTTACAATATTCTAAAATATTATTAATGACCGACTATTTTAGGTTTAATTGGTTTTCGGGGTGCTTGGTAGCTCCGGTAAAACATCAGACATCTTATCCAGAAAAAAGCTCAACAAAAAACTTCCATATGTTTGTTATATAAGAACATTATAGGTTTAATTGTTTTCGTCATCCTTGGTAGCTCAAATGAGATGTCGATCATCTTCTCCCACCACAAAATTGCTCCAAATATGCCATATGTGAACAATCAAATCTGCGATTGATGAACCTTCAAAGATAGTGGATTTTTAAAAACTCAAGATTCGATTGTTCATATATCTCATAGGTTTTATTTAAAAAAAAAAAATAAAAAAAAAAATAAAAAAAAAAAAAAAAAACCTTAAGGTTGATGAATGAACATGACTTTAAGGGAAATCAATTTTGATTTGGTTTCAAAGCATCTATAATTTGAAAAATCCACCTCAAACGAGAAATTTTTTTTCAACTCTAATGTGTGTGTGTTCATCATGTTCTTGCGTAAGAGCAAGATGCAAGACAAAGATCGTCTTGAGATGTAATCTACTTCTTGAGCATCGAAATATTTGTGGGTTTAATGATTTATGGGTTTAAGTTCTTGAGTTCTTCATCAGATTTGTTTTAGATTATTGGATTTAAGCATTATGTATGTTTGTTTATTCTTGAACATATGAAGATTTGAGGGTTTGAACATAATAACAAAGGAAATATGTGTATGTGTGTGCGTTTTTGTTTGGTTGGATAAGATGACCGAAAAATTCATGTTTGGTAGAATAATTTATTTTTTATTGCAAACCTACACTAACAGATCATATGTATGTTTTTTGAACATGATAAACAAGTTTTATGGTCATATATATATATATATATATATATATATATATATATATATATATATATATATATATATATATATATATATATATATATATATATATATATATATATATATATATATATATATATATACACAAAAACAAAGTGAACAAATGTATATGTGGGGTAAAGTTTATTACCCATACAAATAATTTTCCTATTTCAAATTGCAAATGATGATTGGACTTAGGGATGATCAAATGGACCGGGGAAAGGGCCGGAACCCGAACCCGAACCCGATGGAACCGGTCGGGCCGGGACCGAGATGTTATTTTTGTGGATTTTTGGAACTGGTAACCGGTAGGAACCGGAACCAATATAACTGAAACCGGTAGAACCGGCAAAAACCGGAACCGTATGATGTTATTTTCCAAGGACCGGTTACAACATTTGAAGACACGACAAAAACCGGTAGGAACCGGGAACCGGTAGAACCGGAAACGATAGAACCGTCGGGCCGGTTCGGTTCTTGATTTTGACCGAAGCCGGTTCCCGGTTCCGGTCCGGTTCGAGGCGGTTCGGTCCTTTTGCTCATCCCTAATTAGACTTGTTTCTTTAGCAAAATAAAATTCTTATTATATGTAAGTGAGAATTGTAATTCTGAAGGGTTCTAAAGTAGCAACGTCAGAATTTGAGGGGGCTTAAATGAAAATAAACCCAACTAGTTTTCAGATGCTATACGCTTGAAAATCCCCCTTCTGTTTAGCCATTGCACACAGTGAGGAGTCGCCAGCAATGGCAGCAATAGGTGGAGGAAGCGGTTCCTCAAATGCAAACGCCTCATCGTCTGCTTCCTCTCATCAGGCCCCCAAAATCCTATTAGCCAAGCCAGCTCTAGTCACTGCGGCCAAGTACAATCGCGGACCTGGTGGCGGTGGAGGCGGCGGTGGCCCCGATGACGCTTCATCGTCACTCCGCTCTCGCCTTCCCTCCATTGGCTTTCTCAATCTGTTATCTGACTCCTGGGATTTCCACACCGATCGCTTCCTTCCGGTAAGTTGCTAGCCTTTTTTCAACTTAACCCGTCTATATGTCGTATATTGAACTCGTTTGATCGCAGTTTTTGACGGACAATACCGATTTTACGGTGATCGGTGTGATTGGTCCTGCGGGAGTTGGCAAGTCTACTATCATGAATGAGATTTATGGCTTTGATGCAACTTCCCCTGGTAGCCTAGCATTCATGCTTCTTCTATTTCACTAGTCATCTGTATATACACTTGCATTTGTGACTTCAATTAGTGATTAATCCTCTGTTATCATTCGGAGTAGGGATGTTACCTCCTTTTCCGATAGAATCCATGGAAACCAAAGCCATGTCAAGGCATTGTACAGTTGGTATTGAACCTAGAATCACTTCTGAAAGGATCATACTTCTTGATACACAGGTTTGCACATTTAAATTCCCAAACCTTAGTTTCTTTACGTTATGCTAAATTGTGCTGTATGGATGCAGCCTGTTTACAGTCCATCGATTTTGTCTGAAATGATTAGACCTGATGGTTCATCCACAATATCAGTTTTGAGTGGTGAACCCTTACCTGCTGAGTTGGCTCATGAACTCATGAGCATACAGGTATGTACCTTAAAACAAGCAGACGTTGTTACCATTTAATCTTGTGTTAATTGTGTCGATTTTATGATATGCTTTCTCTAATTGACTCTGTTATCTTTTGACAAACCCTGCAAGGAACCCTTGTAGCTTGGTGTTCTCTTAACATCCATTTGTCACATTGTGTTGGTGGTTTCAGAAGGAGTTCATGATAACAACATGTGGCGTTTGATGGCAACGGTATGATCATGGAATGTAATCACTCATTCCATTCCATTCCATCCAACTTAGGGTTTCCTTTTTGTGATTGACAGGTGGACTTGCTAAAGCATAGCATACCAGACCCATCCTCCCTGTCTCTTTCCCATCCACAGAGCTCTAATTTAGGGTCTGATAAAGAGATGAAAGATAAAATTCAAGAGGTTGGAGAAGAATACATGGCTTCTCCTGTTTTTGTGCACACAAAGTGAGTTATCCTTTCCCTTTCTTGTTCTTTTTGTATGCATGCTCATTCTATTTTTTACAGGCTTCATGAACAAGATGTTGCACCACATTATCTAGTTCAACTAAAGAAAGGACTTAATCAGTATTTTAGCTCCACTTCATTCAACAAACAGAAACATCAGAATACAGATGATGGTGATTCTGCTTCTGCTGCTGCACCGATTAAGTCATTCTTTATTGCATCCAAGACTAACACGGACTCATTGGGGACACAACATGAGAGTTATCATTCTTCCTTGTGGAACCTACGTGATCAGGTTTGTTTCTTGTGTGTGTGTGTGTGTGTGTGTGTGTGTGAACCATTGTGTGATGGAGTTTGTTTGTTTGTGGGTTCAGGTTTTATCAATGAGGGGTCCATCATTTTCAAGAACTGTGTCTGAGAGAGACTGGCTGAAGAACTCTGGGAAGATATGGGAATTAGTGAAGAATTCATCAACCATTTCTGATTACTGCAAGACACTACAAAATTCAGGTTTATTCAGGAGATAGAGCCATGGCATTTCATCTCTTATCTTATGTCATACACACAGAAAACAATGTAGGGCATTTTTATTTTTGTTTTTGTTAATTTTATGTCTGAATATGGAGGGATATAAAAACGTTTGCTATCTGTTTTGTGAGCTGAATGAAAATTACCATATTAACCCTCTGAAATATATATTTTTATGTAATTCCAACATGTGACATCATGTATGAGAATTGAGAAGGTGGTCATACATGTTATTGAAAGGTACAAGCACAAAAGGATTCATGATGTATATGGACTTAACATTGGTGACTGTTTTTTCCAAACACAAATGATAAAAGATGATTTGACAAAGTTGTTGGTGATATTATAAATCACTCATTGCTATTTTCACTTGAATGGTTGAACCATTATGTGACTTGAAGAGAAATTGAGAGATTACTTGTCGAATACCAAAATTAACATGACATCTGAATCTGATAAAGTGTCTCATAACACAATTATTATACATACCGATCATGTATGATGATGAGCTGAACAAAAATTAATGCTTTAAATGGGAACTTTACAGATTTTTGGACAGAATTCTCATAGCTTTCAAGTAAATATCATTAACTTATAAAACAGTAGAAAAGTTTCAACATTCATTCTTACATATTTGATAAGAAGAATAAGTTTGGGTGGGTAGCTAACATTCTACAAAAATCTAAAGACATCTTCAAAATAACAATGGATCATTCACTAATCATCACTCCATCATCACATCTGATGAACCCTCCATGGCTGGCTTATCTGATTTTCTTTTGTTCGTACCTACAAGTGAATGTGATGCACAGATTTAAGTCAGATGGCTTGTCAAACACCAAAAATAACATGAACATCAAAACAACTGCTACAAACAAGTTTATTAGTAGAAATTCTCATCAAGAATGCATACCTTTCTTTTCTTTTTTGGTTGCACGCTTTGATTTGATTTTCATACTCTTTTTCATGTGAAACTTTACTGGGGATTTAATGGCATCTTGAGATGATGTTCCTGATCCTGTGAATATGCAACAGCAGTAAGAGATATGACTGATGGCCAATGACTCGATACATATACATAGTTATGTACCACAACATCATAATTTTCGATTTACAAGATGTGGGATATCATCAGAAACTGGCACTCATCTCTTCTTATCCGATGTCTACTCCTAATGGATGCATTCGTTTGTGTTGATAATACAAACAAAATAATGGAAAGTGAGGATGGTATACATACCATCTGCAACAGCCATCTCGATATCTTCCATTGTAATAAGCCCCTTTTCGACAGCCTCCTTCTGGTCCTGCTCAATGTTTAGTAGATTGTTCAGTAAACCGCTTTATTTAGTCACGTAGCTAAGCAATTTTGTCCATGATAAGACTACAGATAAACGTATTATACACAAAACTATAACATACCCGGCGCCATTTTTTCAGGATCTTTCGCTTACGTTTCCCGGAGATAACAGTGTTTTGGGGCTTATGCTTGACCTTTCCAGTAAAAGGATCACCATGCACCGCTCTTTTGCGGTCTGCGATGGCGGCTCTCCGCCGCTTCTGTACCACGTTAAAAACAGCCATTTCGATATATCGCTTTCTGTCTCCCTTTGAAGCTCAAGGCAATTAGGGTTTCAAATGTTGAAGGGCTTCCGCAGTTCGTTATTTGTATTTTGTCGACAAGAAACTAGCAGTACATTCCCCTCAGGTCTCGGAAAAAATCTTATTTAGTCCCTAACCTTTTTATTTCGAGTAAATTAAAACTTTGTAGACTTGTAGTTGTGCATCTTGTGTTTAAAAGCGGAGACAAAGTTTTATATAATAGGGACACGACACGATATACGTTATGATATCGTATTTTTTTAATTAATACAAAAACGAACCGATTAAAAAAATAAAAAACATGACATGATAAATATAACATAAAATAATAATTATTTTATTTAATTAATATTTAATTGTGATGAGTATATAAAGAGAGTTAGAGTTTCCCTTTTGTGTGTGTTGAGGTGTGCGTATATCTCTATTCTAATAAAAGAGTGTCTTTTATGCCATGTGTCACCCTTATAAATCAAGACTTTGCCACTTGTAATTTTCTTATGCATTTGTATTTCATTTTCCCGCTAAAGTTTAATTCAACGTTAGAGTAAAATGTCCCGGTAAATCAGGCAATAAACCATGGTTAAATATCTTCACAATAATATCTATTTTCTACTTTCTCTTTATACTCCACTGTTTTTGTAAACAAGCAATAAAGTTTAGCAATAAATTCATCAATGAAATCGCAACAAATCAGGAACCCCAAATTTGAATAGGAGGTAAATAAAAAACACCTTAAAAAAAGGAGAAATTATGGTAAACAATGAATTTCTTTGAGAAAGTTGAAAGATAAGGAACAGATGTTCCACCGTTTTCCATCCCTTCCCAAATCTCAATACACTAAGGTTTCTCCGGTAAGCATCGGTGAGATTTCAATTTTTATGGGTTTCGATTTTGATTGTTCTTGATGTTCCTCTTTTTTCTACATGACTGATACACGAAGCTTCATAGCAAGACTCTTTTCTTTACCTCTTTCTATCTCTCTAGAAGTCGATGTTCCCAACTAAGCTTCCTCCTTCCCGTACTTGGAGTTTTTTTTTTTTTTTTTTCTGTTTCATACAAGATTATTGCTGCAGATTGATCTTTTTAAGGTTAACATTTTATGTTTTCAGGTTTGATGCTTATTTCAATTTTACAATAAATTGTGCTCTCCTTTTTGTTTATATTATATCTAACATGTTTGATTATTACATCTTGAGTTTAAATCAAGAAATGAAAAATAACAAAAATCCTCTGTTGAAGTGTCACGAGGATGAATGGGAGCCACAAATGAAAATTTCCAATCCTAACTACGTTTGGTGTAAGTTTATGGTTTTATGTAATTCTTCCTCTAGCTGTCAGTTATGCATTTGTATTTGGCTTCTTTGGAAGGAATAAGATGCAGGAAATTGATTGAAAAATCATATAATGTTAATAATAGGACTATAGGAGACAAGTCCTCCTTGGGGTTTCACTTTGACTATCTATAGCATCGGTTTATTATCGTTGTTCACCACATGTTGACATTATGGAGTGACTTTTGTGCTTATACTTTAGGTTTCACAAAGTTGAACAGAAAAATATTATTGAAAATGGCAATGAACCTCCTTATCTAGAGGTAATTTATACAAACATTCTACTTTCATCTGTAATACAAAAATAACACATCACTTTCATTCTTAAGGCAAAATAGCATGTTATTCTCATTTTTCAGACAAAAATAACATTCTACTTTAGTTTTAAGACAAAAATAACATGCTACTTTTGATGCCAAAAATAACATCCTATATTTGACGGGAAAAAAAATCAACATTCTCTTCTTTTATTGCTTTCTATAGAAAATTAAAATTCTTTTCTTTTTATTGGTTTTTATAGAATCCTAATTTGGGTTTTTATGATGTTTTAGCACACTGTTTTATAGCATCTTGCTTTGGTATTTTCCTTTTACTCTATTTTGTCATAATTTCATAATTGGTGAATCTTATATTTTTTTATTGGCAAGTGTAACCTTGGTGAGTGTAGAATTATTCTCTGTTATTCACGAGTAAGCCAGAAGTTGCAGCTCAATTTTACTAGGTTGATCTAAAAAGATGATAAATATTTAGTATAATATTTGTTTGCAACTAATAGTTTATAGTTATGTATTTTTCTGAAGAAAAAAAAAATCATTGAGTCCTTATAGTATTCAAAACCATATACTTGAAAAATATATTATTATCTTACTAATAACAACTTATGAACTATATATATCCATATTACATATAAATTATTTTGTTCGTATTTTCAAAAATAATTCTTATGTTAGGAGGTACAATCTATCTATAACACTAAGTTAAAGTAATAAAAAAATAGTCATCCAACAAAATCAGAAACTGTCCAAGGCAACTCCAAAGTAATTGCCAAAAATTCAAATATTTTGTATTTTAAAAATTAGAAACTCCCAAACGTCCTCTGTTATTGTGTTTTCTAGAGCTTTATTTCACGTTACAATATCAAACAATCATCATCAAACATTTGAGATAAGAAAAAACAAATGAAGATTTTATAATAGATAAATTAAAGTTTTACTCTATTAGTACTATACAAAATTAAAAAAAAATGTCCCAAACAAGTGAACAAAAGATCAGTATATTTTTATTTTTAAACAAAAATATCAAATATACTTTTAGTTTTAATTCAAAATAGCAATATTTAGAACAAGACACACACACAAACACACACACACATTATCTCTCTTTCTCTCATATATTATTGAATCTATTTAAGTGTCGAACGAAACCTTAACTCTCAACCTCATTGAATATACATTATATTAGATTGAAGGGAGTATGAGTTAACATTGATAAAAAGGAGTTATGATGAGGAGAATGCATATTCTAATTTTAAAGCCTATTTTTGAAAGATATGTTGGATTGAAGGATATAAAAGATGGTTGGACTGAATAATGCAAATTTTTACTTGGTATATAAATCAAATAGGAATATTCAGATGAGTGTGTTCTGTATAACCGACAAAATATCTTACTTTTCAAAAATTAAATGTTTGCAAATCAATTATTAATTATTATTATGCCTATTAAAAGGTTATTTTACTTTGCAGATCCCGTGTACTACACGGGTTATAACCTAGTATCTGTATATAAACTAGCCATACCCGTGCTAAAAAGATGGATACAAATAATAAATATTAACCTTTTTTTACTTCTATTTGACAATAAATATAACCTTTTTCTACTTCTATTTAAAAACAAATAATTTTTGCATATTATATCGTAATCAATGAGAAGTTGAGAACAAATCTTGATTTATTTAATAAGTTTTACCTTTGTTTTACTATTATCATCAATTTTAATTTGTTTATGTGAAAAATATTATATAATGATTCATTTTTAAGTTTTTAAAAAAAAAGTAAAAAACTTTTAAGCTGAAGAAAAAAAACTTTTAGATACTTTAATTATAAATACTTTTTTTTTAAATTAAAACATTAAATGACCTTAAATAGAACTCGCAGAGATGTTAATTCATAATTTACTAATGACGTAATTGCCTCAAAATAAACATATTAATATGACTAAAATTGTAATTTGGTTAGATACGATAATGAGAAAAATGCCCTGAAGAAATTACGAAAATTATGATAATGACGAAACTAACCACAAGAAAATAAAATATTATAGATTTCTTAGTAAAATATAAAATTAAGGAAATGATAAAACTGTCATCCAGAAAAAAAATACTATATGATAAAAGAACATAAATTTATAGGTGCATTATATTGTTATCCCTAGGTACACCAATGATACCAACACTAGTATCCCATTACAACCTCTTAATGTTCCTCATTAACCACTTTCTTACAGGTGTAGGCATCATCCTCCCATGTTACACTCCAAATTCAATATACATGAAAATGTAAGACCAACACTTACGAGTCACCATCAAATCTTCTTTCTTTCCTATTTTCTGTTAGTTTTAAGGACTGAAAATTGTGACAAAAGATAGCACCAACATGTATAAGAAATGTGAAAACTCGACCATAGGTGCCATGTTTCGAGATGACACCGCACATTCGTTATGGCCACTAAAAGCATTCATCCTTTGGTTTTTGTTAATGACAATGAATACACAATTGTATCTCATGATTAAACCTATCATGCCACAACTGAGTGTTTTGGTCCCTCCCTCCACGCAACTCGTGCTTGACTTATCATGTAACCACCTAAATAACTTCATAACTATATAAGATCACCAATTGTAATGCTTTACTAACTATACTTCGATTTAACCTTGTGACAATGATTAGATACTTTAAACCTATGATAATGATTAGACTTTATCCTAAATTTAGTTTTATTTATATATTTTAGGATAAAGTGCAATAAATAACAACAAACTTTCCTTAACTTTGGTAAGGTACATTGATATTTCTGGCAATTAACTCTTTTATATATTGAAGACAAATTACAAAAAAATTGGAATTTTTTTTTATTGAAGGTAGGTTACACAAAATAAAAACATTATATTTATATTTGTTATTAGTTATGAATTTTGGGGGTAATAATATTTAAGAGAAAAGTTGGTATTTTGCTTAGACGTGGGCATAAGCATTTGTTATGCCAGATGGCCTGTATTTAAGAGCATAAATTATTTACAAATGATAGTCCATGTAGATCTGTGTTGATCTATACCTACTAGTACAAATTCTATATCCAAAAAAGTCATTCATGCTCCTCGATGCTTGCATTACCTGACATAATTGATACACACCATATTAGCAAATATACAATAGAAGATGGTAAGAAATGGACATGTCTACCTAATATGTTACATAAAATCGATTAGCATCTCTAGTGGTGGATCTGAACAGTTCATACACATCTGTGTATATAAGGTCTAATAAACCCTCACCTTTTTCACAAGATCCAGTGAAAGGTGATTGTGTCATCTTGCCCAAAAGACAAGATTCGCATTCATCATTTGGCCTTTGGTCAAAAGATTCCAAGACTCCGTCCTTTTGGAGTTAGGCGATACGTTTCCTTTTAATGTGTCCAAGACGACAATGTCACAAGCATTCATTGTCTAGACCATTTGACGAATCAATATGAGATACACTATTGCATAAGCTATCAACACAAGTCACGGTTTCATATACACCATTACAAGGTAAAGCTTCAAATATAAAAACACAATTTTTATAAACTAAAATTGAACCATTCAAATCATTAAAAGCGAAGTGAAACCCTTGTCTAAACAATGCATGAAATTAAATAATGTTTCGTGTCATTTATGACGAGTAGCAACAATTAATTAAACTAATCGTAACATCACTACTACGCACGAGCTGATAAGTACCAAACTTTGTAACAGTAGAAGATCGCCTATTTTCCATGCTCGAATTTATCCTTCCATGCTCCATCTCATCACTTTCTTTTAGCTCATGTAAATCTAAACAAAATGTGAAATTCACATCATGTATAAAGGACCCAAGAATGAGTAGATGGTGAGTTATTAGTTTGAATAGTGTATGTACATGCTGAGGATGACTTCACCTTGCCATCCTTAATGTCTTGCAAGTATTTGGGGCAACTCCTTTTCCAATGTCCCTTGTCATTAATAGTAACAAATGACCTTTTGGGTCACTAACAGCTGGAATGTCTAAGTTGGGCTTCGCCTTTGGCCCATTTCTTGATGACCCTGCATGGGCCTTGTTCTTCCAGTTAACTTTGGTAGCAGCCTTCATTTTCTTCCCTTTACCTTTTTCAATGGCGATAACGGGAGCATTAACAGGAGGGGTTGAATTCTTCCCCTTTAATACCGACTTAGTAGTCTGTAGCAAGTTGTGGAGTTGGCCCGATATGGTTTATGTGTTGTTCAAATGATAAGCTAATACAAATTTATCATAACAACTTGACAAGGAATTTAGTACCATGTCAATGGTCAACTCCTCGTCAAAATCTACATTGAGCTTAACCGCGCAATCTACGTATCTTTGCATTCTTTGTATGTGGTTGCAAACAAACTCTCGTTCTTTCATTTCTCAAGGCATGAAGGACTTGATCGCTTGAAACTTCTCTTGACGAGCTCTCTTGTGGTACTTTTCCACAAGGTCATTCTTCATCTCCAGAGGGCAATAGTCCTATTAAAACCTCTGCAATTCATGAGCCATTATGGTGACGATGATGCAAGCAACTTTTGTTGCATCGCCATAGTGTTTTCTATAGGAGGCTAGTTATTTAGGAGTAACAGTAGCTTTGTAACAACCACAAAAAATATGCCAAATTTAAACCTTTTTTAAACATTTCAAAACACATGATCATTACAAAAGTTGTATTTCAAACTAGAATATTGTCAAAGTATCCAGAATCAAATCATGAAATCATAAAAGGTGAGGAGCGGTACGCTCATTCGTCTTCTCGCGATCGTCAGAAGTACCTGAAACAATAATCGATAAATGTAAGCTCGAAGGCTTAGTGAGATATCCCCAAAATACCAATGCCATACAGATATAACCATATAATATAAACATACAAGCAAACATACACAACATGCATAATGAGTCATCAATCTGACTGGACCGACTCTCGATCCTCATTCTATTTGGACCGCTCTCCGAGCCCTCGACGCGTTCGGACTGCCCTCCTCGGGGCCTTCAGCCTATCCAGACCGCTCGATGGGCCTTCGACCTGACTAGATTTGCCTGGCCCGGGCCTGCAGTCTACCCGGTCCGCCCAGGGTGTCTTGGCCTATTGTACAGAGCAGGACCTACCTCAACCCTTTCCCCCAAACCAATAAACATGTCCATACAAAATGTGAAATTCACATCATGTATAAAGGACCCAAGAATGAGTAGATGGTGAGTTGTTAGTTTGAATAGTGTATGTACATGCTGAGGATGGCTTCACCTTGCCATCCTTAATGTCTTGCAAGTATTTGGGGCAACTCCTCTTCCAATGTCCCTTGTCATTAATAGTAACAAATGACCTTTTGGGGTCACTAACAGCTGGAATGTCTAAGTTGGGCTTCGCCTTTGGCCCATTTCTTGATGACCCTGCATGGGCCTTGTTCTTCCAGTTAACTTTGGTAGCAACCTTCATTTTCTTCCCTTTACCTTTTTCAATGGCGATAACGGAAGCATTAACAGGAGGGGTTGAATTCTTCCCCTTTAATACCGACTCAGTAGTCTGTAGCAAGTTGTGGAGTTGGCCCGATATGGTTTATGTGTTGTTCAAATGATAAGCTTATATAAATTTATCATAACAACTTGACAAGGAATTTAGGACCATGTCAATGGTCAACTCCTCGTCAAAATCTACATTGAGCTTAACCGCGCAATCTACGTATCTTTGCATTCCCTGTATGTGGTTGCAAACAAACTCTCGTTCTTTCATTTCTCAAGGCATGAGGGACTTGATCGCTTGAAACTTCTCTTGACGAGCTCTCTTGTGGTACTTTTCCATAACGTCATTCTTCATCTCAAGAGGCAATAGTCCTCATAAAACCTCTGCAATTCAGGAGCCATTATGGCGACGATGATGCAAGCAACTTTTGTTGCATCGTCATAGTGTTTTTTATAGGAGGCTAGTTATTTAGGAGTAAAAGTAACTTTGTAACACCCACAAAAAACCATGCCAAATTTAAACCTTTTTTAAACATTTCAAAACACATGATCATTACAAAATTTGTATTTCAAACTAGAATATTGTCAGAGTATCCAGAATCAAATCATGAAATCATAAAAGGTGAGGAGCGGTACGCTCCTTCGCCTTCCCGCAATCGTCAGAAGTACCTGAAACAATAATCGATAAATCTAAGCTCGAAGGCTTAGTGAGATATCCCCAAAATACCAATGCCATACAGATATAACCATATAATATAAACATACAAGCAAGCATACACAACATGTATAATGAGTCATCAATCTGACTGGACCGACTCTCGATCCTCATTCTATTTGGACCGCTCTCCGAGCCCTCGACGCGTTCGGACTGCCCTCCTTGGGGCCTTCAGCCTATCCGGACCGCTCGATGGGCCTTCGACCTGACTAGATTTGCCTGGCCCGGGCCTGCAGTCTACCCGGTCCGCCCAGGGTGTCTTGGCCTACTGTACAGAGCAGGACCTACCTCAACCCTTTCCCCCAAACCAATAAACATGTCCATACAAAATGTGAAATTCACATCATGTATAAAGGACCCAAGAATGAGTAGATGGTGAGTTGTTAGTTTGAATAGTGTATGTACATGCTGAGGATGGCTTCACCTTGCCATCCTTAATGTCTTGCAAGTATTTGGGGCAACTCCTCTTCCAATGTCCCTTGTCATTAATAGTAACAAATGACCTTTTGGGGTCACTAACAGCTGGAATGTCTAAGTTGGGCTTCGCCTTTGGCCCATTTCTTGATGACCCTGCATGGGCCTTGTTCTTCCAGTTAACTTTGGTAGCAACCTTCATTTTCTTCCCTTTACCTTTTTCAATGGCGATAACGGGAGCATTAACAGGAGGGGTTGAATTCTTCCCCTTTAATACCGACTCAGTAGTCTGTAGCAAGTTGTGGAGTTGGCCCGATATGGTTTATGTGTTGTTCAAATGATAAGCTTATATAAATTTATCATAACAACTTGACAAGGAATTTAGGACCATGTCAATGGTCAACTCCTCGTCAAAATCTACATTGAGCTTAACCGCGCAATCTACGTATCTTTTCATTCCCTGTATGTGGTTGCAAACAAACTCTCGTTCTTTCATTTCTCAAGGCATGAGGGACTTGATCGCTTGAAACTTCTCTTGACGAGCTCTCTTGTGGTACTTTTCCATAAGGTCATTCTTCATCTCAAGAGGCAATAGTCCTCATAAAACCTCTGCAATTCAGGAGCCATTATGGCGATGATGATGCAAGCAACTTTTGTTGCATCGTCATAGTGTTTTTTATAGGAGGCTAGTTATTTAGGAGTAAAAGTAACTTTGTAACACCCACAAAAAACCATGCCAAATTTAAACCTTTTTTTAACATTTCAAAACACATGATCATTACAAAATTTGTATTTCAAACTAGAATATTGTCAGGGTATCCAGAATCAAATCATGAAATCATAAAAGGTGAGGAGCGGTACGCTCCTTCGCCTTCCCGCGATCGTCAGAAGTACCTGAAACAATAATCGATAAATCTAAGCTCGAAGGCTTTGTGAGATATCCCCAAAATACCAACGCCATATAGATATAACCATATAATATAAACATACAAGCAAGCATACGCAACATGCATAATGAGCCATCAATCTGACTGGACCGACTCTCGATCCTCATTCTATCTGGACCGCTCTCCGAGCCCTCAACGCGTTCGGACCGCCCTCCTCTGGGCCTTCAGCCTATCCGGACCGCTCGATGGGCCTTCGGCCTGACTAGATTTGCCTGGCCCGGGCCTACAGTCTACCCGGTCCGCCCAGGGTGTCTTGGCCTACTGTACAGAGCAGGACCTACCTCAACCCTTTCCCCCAAACCAATAAACATGTCCATACAAATATCATACGCTACCATACAATAGCAAATAGTCATACATATCTAACCGATCTCTAACATAGAAACCATCCTACAACCAGGATATCAATCTAACAGACTACTAGCATAGCAACAATCCTAAATCAGGATGTAATCCAACATAGCAACCATCCTAAACCATGATGTAAATCATAAAGGGTCGGCCTTGGTGTCATAGACCCTGTTAATATAGCGAGGAAAACTCATTTCGCAACTATTGTCTGAAACTAGAAAGCTCAACTCCCGGATCACCAACACGAACTCCACTACCTATAGTTACCATAAAACCCTTTTCATAAATCACCAAATTACCATAATACCCTCAAAAGTCAAATGGTCAACTCTTGGTCAAAGTCAAAGTCAACAGTCCATGTTGACTCGACTCGTCGAGTGTAGTTCACTGACTCGTCGAGTCCTTCCTGAAATTGAGAAGTCGTGAAACCCTTGATTGGCTTGTCGAGTTCCCCTTTAACTCGTCGAGTTCATACGTGTCCAAGAATTTAGGAAAAACCCTAGCTGACTCGCCGAATCTTCGAACGACTCGCCGAGTTCAAGGCAATCTTCAACGAACTCGGCGAGTTCATGACCATCTTCATATGACTCACCGAGTTGACTATGAAACTTGTCGAGTCCTTGCATACCTTCACCCATGCAGACACTTTTTAAGCCATGCCAAGGTTCCAAATTACAGATTCAAGCTTCTATGGCATGTTTATCACGTAAAGTTGCAAACTTTACGCGCATGCAATGCCCTAAAGGCTCTAAGTGACCAATTTAAGCTTCTAATGGAGCTTTACACCTTAGGAGAGTCTCATCCTTGCAAGAGCTGGAAACTTTATGGACTTAGGACTCAAAAGAGGTCCAGATATGAAGTTTCAACTTCAGATCTAGCTTCCATACCAAAAATCCCTTCATGAATAACTAAAGAAAGCCCTAGTTTCCACATATGAATGATTCTATAAGAAAAAGAGGTTAAGGTAATACTTGGTTACCTCCAAAATATGCCCACACTGAAGTAGAATCTAGATCCACACAGAAGTCTTGATGCTAGCCTCTTGATCTACAAATTTCCTTCCCAAAGCTGCAAAACACTCTCCAAGCTCTCACTCACGGAAATTAGTGTTTCTAGGTCTCAAGGGTGATAAAGGACAGTAAGAGGCACTAATGGTCCAATATATAGGGTGCACAAACCCTGAAAATTAGGGTTTCCACTGCCAGCTCCTACTCGGCGAGTCATTCATTAATCGACGTGTAACGACCCGTTCCCGGTATGTTAATTTATTAGTAATTGTTTTAAAGATTTGCAAGAGGGACTCGGCGAGTTCATAGCCTGACTCGCCGAGTAGGGTCGCGACTTCGAGCACGTGTTAGCTGGAGACTCGGCGAGTCCATATCCCGGACTCGGCGAGTCCATCCGTCTGGGTGAAACCCTAAATCCCCGGGTTGCACACTATTTAAGTCACCTTATAGCCCCATTCTTGCCTCCTTCACCCTGAGAACACTGTGAGAAAAACCCTAGTTCATCCTTGAGAGTTTATAAGTGATTTTGTGTGATTTGTGAAGGCTTGAAGAAGGAGAAGAAGAAAGGAGCAAGGAGAAGAAGAGTTGTGCAAGATCCAAGGGCAAATCTGAGTTATTTGGAGGTATTTTCGGATTCCCCTCTTGTTTTATGCTTTAAACCTCCATTAGAACTCTTCTAAGAACTAGTTGATGCTTGTTACAAGCCTTGTACTTTCATGAACGCCCTAATAAGCCGAGATAACCTTGGATCTATTCATTGAGAAGTCCCATAGTCCAGATCTATTGCCTTTATGAGGATACTTTGCATATTAACCCTAGATCTATCCCTTTTATGCATCTTTTAGCCTTATTTTCCCTTATTCATGTGTTGTACACGTAAAGTTGGAAACTTTACGTGGTAAACCAGCTTATTGGACCCAGATCTATCATTTGTATGTGTTGGATTCAAGCAAAATCGGGTGAAAAACAGTTGCATGGCGGCAACTCGGCGAGTCGGGAAGAACGACTCGGCGAGTTGAGTCGCGAGTCCCCGATTCCTTCATTTTTAGCAGTGTTGAGTGGAACCAGTGAGTTAGAGAGTGGACTCTGCGAGTTGAAGGTAGACTCAGTAATGGAGGGACTCGGCGAGTTGTTCATACAACTCGGCGAGTCCAAGGCAATCTTCTTAAGATCGAGAACAACTCGTCGAGTATGTTCATACGGCTCGGCGAGTCGGATGAAGATTGTCTGAGTTCTTGGATCAAGAGGGTACTCGTCGAGTCAATGCCATACTCGACGAGTAGCAGCGAGTAGGATTGAAAAGTGAGAGTAGGACTCGGCGAGTTGGGTGGCCCAACTCGGCGAGTCAGTCCAAATGAGAGTAACTTTGACCAAGGGTAAAAGAGTCATTTTACCCAAGTGCAGTGTTTAGTATTTGATTGAGTGTGTTTATGGACTTGTAGCCGGGGAGATACAGGAGCAGCAGCCGTTAGCTTCCAGAGCCACACACTCAGCAGCCAGTTTACGAGGTGAGTTTCCTTCCAGTAGGGACGGGTCTAAGGCCACAATGCCGGCCCGTTCAGTTAGTAGTAGTTTCCGGACTTTGGTCCGATGCAGTAGCTAGTATGTTTGATGCCTTCGTGGCTCAGACAGGATTTGTATGCTATGTTTTATGTGTTAAGTGTTATGTGTTCCGGGCTACGGCCCGATGTAGTATGCAGTATATGTGTTCATGCTAGATGATGTGTTATGCTATGCCATGTTCAGTCAGTCAGTTCCGGACTTCGGTCCGATGCAGGGGACAAGGTCCCAGTCGGTTCCGGACTTCGGTCCGATGCAGATAGTTCCGGACTTCGGTCCGATGCAGGGGACAAGGTCCCAGTCAGTTCCGGACTTCGGTCCGATGCAGTTTCCGGGCTTCGGCCCGATGTAGTGGGCCAGGCCCAATATGTGTTTATATGATACTGTATGGTATGTGGTAGTTTGGGGGAGCTCACTAAGCTTCGTGCTTACAGTTTCAGTTTTGGTTTCAGGTACTTCCGCAAGCAAAGGGAAGAGCTCGGGGTGATAGCATCGCACACACCACAGCTTAGCTTTTATCCTGGGGATGGTTTTAGTTGTCTTGATTTGATATAGTATGATACAGTTTTTCCGCACAGTATTTTATTATGATTTGGGATACATCGCGTATGTTTTTATGTTATGATACTCAGATTATGGTTTTGATTACATTGAAAAACAAAATTTTTGGGTCGTATTTTTGGGTCGTTTCAAGTTGGTATCAGAGCCCTGGTTTGAGGGATTCAGATACACTTCCGGGTGTATCTGAATTCAAACTAAGGGAAATAAAAGATTTTATTTTAAAAAAATAATAATAATAAAAAATAAATAAATAAATAAAAACGTTTTACAAAAAGAATTTTGAAAGCACTTAGAAGGAAAGAAATCGTTTTTTTAACGAGATAGAGGTGTGTGCATGCGATCAGCCGAGCTCAAGTAAGTACTCCCAAATTACCCATACAAGTTATTTGTTCAGTTTCAGTTTCAGTAGAACAGCATGCTAAAATAGGACTAAGGAGCTAGGAGAATGCCTTATGTGCCTGCTTTATGTATTACAGCTTTATGAGTATTGCATGCTAAAATTGAGTAGACAGCAGTAGGATAGCCTGATTAGGTTATGCCTGATAGTGGGAGCTTAGCATCCTATGCTAGTGCAGTTTCTTGTTACGAGAATAGTTTTGCTTGAGTCTGTTTCCCTTGTCCGAATGTTGCTTGCTTCGTGCTTTGTGGGAATCTGAGTGATGGGAGTTAGCCATTAGGTGAACACGTCACACCACATGTGGTCAGGGTTGAATAATCCCAGAGTGCTGGAACTGGCCCTATTGCGCAGCTCTTGTTTGAGTCCAACCGTTATAGGGACGGGTCTTTTACTTGAAGGATTATCTGATCCTCATCACATGTGATGGTGTTTAGGTAGTGGCTAATTGGCATTATGAGGAGACCTTCAGCAGCTGAGGACCAGTTGTGTTAAGTCTGAGGTTTCCCTAGGGCAAGCCTAGGATGAGAGTAGCAGAGAATAGCAGTAGTAGATTTGACTTGGTGGAGTCAAGGCAGTCCTTGAGGAAAGTACGGATAGATGTGGAAGGTAGTATGGGCCCATACTACTGAAAGCAGAGGATCCGTACTCGAATCAAGGAAGGCCAAGACAAGACCAGGAAGCTAGTAGTAGTATCACGATCCCTTGTGATATTTCAGTGTTTTGATGTTGTTATGATATGTTTCAGAATGGTAGTTTTGCGCCCGAGACCAGCAGTCGGCAGCTCAGATGTCGGAGGGGGATCAGGATCGGGATCAGGCCTGGAGGTCGGGCAGATGGATGAGCAGACCAGAGAGTTCCTTTCTTCTGAGGTTACCCGCATCATACTGGAGCAGACTCTTGTGATCTTCGGTTCGATCAAGGAGGGTATTTTAGAGCTGATGGATGAGAGATTGGGTGGTTTTCGTGCTGAGATGGCGGCCATGATGGGGTCGCGCACACTTACGTTCAGGGAGTTCAGGGCATGTCCAGACTATCATGGGGCGCGAGACCCCATAGCGAGTACCAGATGGTTGGCGGATGTGGCCAACGCTTTCCGCACTAGCAGGTGTCCCGAGGGGGACAAGGTCAGATTGGCGTCTTGTCTTCTGAAGGACAGGGCACGGGATTGGTGGGAGGAGGTTGGACATGCCATCGGGGATGATGCAGCATTGGATGCCATGACCTGGACTGATTTCTCTACTAGGTTCAGGGCGGAGTTTGCACCGGTCATTGAGGTGCAGCAGCTAGCTAGGGAGTTTCAGGACCTTACCCAGACTACAGAGATGGTGGCGGAGATCACCGCCAAGTTCAGGGAGAGGGCTCTTCTTGTTCCTCAGTATGCAGCCGATGAGGAGATGAAGAAGGCCCGTTATCATGAGATGTTGCAGAGTGATATCCGCATGTTTGTGAGCTGGTCCAGTTGTAAAACGCCGGACGACATGATTGCTAGAGCTAGGGAGAGGGAGATTGATCTCGAGATGGAGAAGAAGAGGAAACCGGAGGCGGTTTCGGGTTCAGGCAGTGTGGGCAAAAAGCCCAAGGTTTCAGATCACAGGTCCAGGAGTCAGCAGAGCCACGGTCGGTGTGGCAAGTGTGGGAGAATGCACGAGGGGGCGTGCAAGGCAGGGAGTTCCGGCTGCTACAAGTGCGGTCGGATTGGGCATTTGAGCAGGGATTGTACGGCCCCTGCTACTACGGTTAAAACATCAGATCTGATTTGCTTTCAGTGCAATCAGAGGGGACATAAAAAGTCCCAGTGTCCCAGTTTAGCTGCAGCGGGGAAGGTGGTTGCACCTGCCCCTGCCACCTTGAGGATTACGAATGGCCGGCAGGGCCGATCTGATGCGCCAGTGGCGAAGAGCAGGGCGTTTCAGATGGCAGCAGAGGAGGCGCGAGCGACTACTGATGTGGTGACGGGTATGTATCTTTCCTTCACCTTTTAATTATCATTATCGTTTGAATATTACTTGATGATATGTTTTATTTAGGGTCGTTCTCGGTGAACGGCATCTCTGCTTTGGTATTGTTCGATTCGGGGGCTACCCGATCATTCGTATCGCTTGCGCTTAGCAAGAGATTTAGCAGAGCTCCAGGGGAGCTGGATTGTCCATTAGAGGTTGAGATAGCAGATGATAGGACCGTGAGGGTCGGCAGAGTACATAGAGGGTGTTCCCTTCAGATATTTGATGAGCAGTTTTCAGTGGACCTGGTTCCTATTCCCCTGCGAGGGAATAAAGTTATTGTGGGTATGGATTGGCTAAGCCCCAATGGGGCGGTGATTGATTGTGAGCTTCAGCTAGTGAGGGTTCTCACTCCCAGTGGGGGAGAGATAGTGATTCAGGGTGAGAGGCCCCAGCGAGGACCGACCTTTTGCTCCACCGCAAGGGCGAGGCGCTATATTCAGCAGGGTTGCGCCGGTTTTGTGGTTTACGTCTTGGATGCTTGGGAGAAGGGCAAGACGATGATTGATGATGTTCCTATTGTTCGGGACTACCCGGATGTATTTCCCGAGGATTTGCCGGGGATACCTCCTGAGAGACAGGTTGAGTTCAGGATCGACCTAATTCCTGGTGCGGCTCCGATAGCCAAAGCACCGTATCGACTAGCTCCCCCTGAGATGCAGGAGTTGTCTACACAGCTGCAAGAGCTGTTAGACAAGGGTTTCATTCGGCCGAGCAGTTCACCTTGGGGAGCGTCGATCCTGTTTGTGAGAAAGAAGGATGGGTCGCATCGTATGTGCATTGATTATCGGGAGTTGAACAAGGTAACGGTGAAGAACCGTTACCCACTTCCGAGGATAGATGACTTGTTTGATCAGCTTCAGGGAGCGTCTTGGTTCTCCAAGATCGATCTACACTCCGGTTATCATCAGATGAGGGTTAGAGATGAGGATGTACAGAAGACTGCTTTCAGGACCCAGTATGGTCATTATGAGTTCGTGGTGATGCCATTTGGGCTCACCAATGCCCCAGCCGCGTTCATGGACCTCATGAACCGCGTGTGCAGACCGATGCTGGATCGGTCGGTGATAGTATTCATAGATGATATCTTGGTATATTCCAAGACACAGGGGCAGCACGAGGAGCACCTGCGGGAGGTGTTGGAGACCTTGAGGAGGGAGAGACTCTTCGCAAAGTTCTCCAAGTGTGAGTTCTGGTTGCGCGAGGTGCAGTTTCTTGGTCATCTCGTCAACCAGAAGGGTATTTTGGTAGATCCGGCCAAGATAGAGGCCGTGATGCAGTGGAAGGTCCCGAAGTCTCCATCCGAGATTCGGAGCTTCCTAGGGTTGGCAGGGTATTATCGGAGATTTATTCAGGACTTCTCCAAGATAGCAGTGCCACTCACCCGACTAACCAAGAAGTCGGTGGTATTTCGTTGGGGGCCTGAGCAGCAGGCGGCGTTCGAGACTCTCAGACAGAAAGTGTACGAGGCTCCGATCCTTACCTTGCCAGAGGGAGTAGAGGACTTCGTAGTCTATTGTGATGCTTCGATCACAGGTATGGGAGCAGTTTTGATGCAGCGAGGCCATGTGGTAGCTTATGCCTCGAGACAGTTGAAGCCTCACAAGGCTAATTATCCTACCCACGATTTGGAGCTGGGGCCAGTTGTGTTTACCCTCAAGATTTGGAGACATTACCTTTATGGGGTCCATAGTACTATATACACGGATCACAAGAGCTTGCGATATCTTATGGATCAGCTGAGTCTGAACATGAGGCAGAGGAGGTGGTTGGACGTGCTGAAGGATTATGATTGTGAGATCCTTTATCATCCAGGGAAGGCTAACGTGGTGGCCGACGCCCTAAGCCGCAAAGTGTCGGCGGCCCCTATTAGAGATCTGTGTATGAGGATGACAGTGATCACTCCGTTGTTGGAGCGGATCAAGGAGGCTCAGATGGAGGGCCTCAAGGAGGAGAGGCAGAAGTGTGAGAGGATAGTGGGCCGAGTAGCTTCGTTCGATTATGACAGTCGGGGTTTGCTGACGCTTCATGGGAGGGTATGGGTACCGTACTGGGGTGGAGTGTGGCAAGTATTGATGGACGAGGCTCATAAGTCTCGGTTTTCCATCCACCCAGGGGCGACGAAAATGTATCGAGATCTTCGACCTGATTATTGGTGGCCCTGCATGAAGCGGGACGTCGCTTGGTATGTTGAGAGATGCTTGACCTGCCGGAAGGTCAAGGCGGAACACCAGAGACCTCATGGCAAGATGCAGCCGTTAGACATTCCCGTGTGGAAATGGGAGGACATCACCATGGATTTTGTCACCAAGCTTCCCAGGACCGCACACGGAGTGGATTCGATATGGGTAGTAGTGGATCGGTTGACGAAGAGTGCCCATTTTATTCCGATTCAGGAGAGTATATCGGCGGAAAAGTTAGCCGATATCTATGTGCGAGAGATTGTGGCACGTCATGGAGTGCCGGTATCGATGGTGTCAGACCGAGATGTCCGTTTCACATCCAGATTCTGGAAGCGGTTCCACGACGAGATGGGTACTCGTCTTCATTTCAGCACCGCTTTTCACCCCCAGACTGACGGGCAGAGCGAGAGGACGATTCAGACTCTTGAGGACATGCTGAGGGCATGTGTTCTAGATTTTGGGGGTAGTTGGGATACGTATCTTCCGTTAGCGGAGTTCTCGTATAACAACAGTTATCATGCGAGTATTGATCGACCTCCTTTTGAGATGCTGTATGGGAGGAAGTGTAGGACCCCGATTTGTTGGGGCGAGGTCGGTCAGCGAATCATCGGGAGCACAAAAGTGGTGCTCAAGACGACTGAGTTGATCCAGCAGGTCCGTAGTAGGCTGCAGACTACGCAGAGTCGGCAGAAGAGCTACGCTGACAGGAGGCGTTCGGACTTGGAGTTTCAGGTGGGAGATATGGTCCTTCTGAAGGTCTCACCTTGGAAGGGTGTCATCAGGTTCCGGAAGAGGGGCAAATTGGGCCCCAGATTTATTGGTCCTTTCAGGGTTTTGGCCCGGGTGGGTCGGGTTGCTTATCGGTTAGATCTTCCTGAGGAGCTTAGTCAGATCCACAACACCTTCCACGTGTCGCAGTTGAGGAAGTGTTTGGTGGATGAGTCAGCAGTCATTCCCCTAGAGGATATTCGGGTTGATAGCAGCCTGAATTATATCGAGAGACCGGTCGCGATTCTGGATCGGAAGGCCAAGACTTTGAGGAACAAGGTAATTCAGCTAGTGAAGGTACAGTGGCAGCACCGGAAGGGGTCTGAATGGACGTGGGAGGCTGAGGAGGAGATGAGAGCGCACTACCCGGAGATATTTGCAGATCCAGCCGTAGCAGACTTCGAGGACGAAGTCTGAGATAAGTGGGGGAGAATTGTAACGACCCGTTCCCGGTATGTTAATTTATTAGTAATTGTTTTAAAGATTTGCAAGAGGGACTCGGCGAGTTCATAGCCTGACTCGCCGAGTAGGGTCGCGACTTCGAGCACGTGTTAGCTGGAGACTCGGCGAGTCCATATCCCGGACTCGGCGAGTCCATATCCTGGACTCGGCGAGTCCATCCGTCTGGGTGAAACCCTAAATCCCCGGGTTGCCCACTATTTAAGTCACCTTATAGCCCCATTCTTGCCTCCTTCACCCTGAGAACACTGTGAGAAAAACCCTAGTTCATCCTTGAGAGTTTATAAGTGATTTTGTGTGATTTGTGAAGGCTTGAAGAAGGAGAAGAAGAAAGCAGCAAGGAGAAGAAGAGTTGTGCAAGATCCAAGGGCAAATCTGAGTTATTTGGAGGTATTTTCGAATCCCCTCTTGTTTTATGCTTTAAACCTCCATTAGAACTCTTCTAAGAACTAGTTGATGCTTGTTACAAGCCTTGTGCTTTCATGAACGCCCTAATAAGCCGAGATAACCTTGGATCTATTCATTGAGAAGTCCCATAGTCCAGATCTATTGCCTTTATGAGGATACTTTGCATATTAACCCTAGATCTATCCCTTTTATGCATCTTTTAGCCTTATTTTCCCTTATTCATGTGTTGTACACATAAAGTTGGAAACTTTACGTGGTAAACCGGCTTATTGGACCCAGATCTATCATTTGTATGTGTTGGATTCAAGCAAAATCGGGTGAAAAACAGTTGCATGGCGGCAACTCGGCGAGTCGGGAAGAACGACTCGGCGAGTTGAGTCGCGAGTCCCCGATTCCTTCATTTTTAGCAGTGTTGAGTGGAACCAGTGAGTTAGAGAGTGGACTCTGCGAGTTGAAGGTAGACTCAGTAATGGAGGGACTCGGCGAGTTGTTCATACAACTCGGCGAGTCCAAGGCAATCTTCTTAAGATCGAGAACAACTCGTCGAGTATGTTCATACGGCTCGGCGAGTCGGATGAAGATTGTCTGAGTTCTTGGATCAAGAGGGTACTCGTCGAGTCAATGCCATACTCGACGAGTAGCAGCGAGTAGGATTGAAAAGTGAGAGTAGGACTCGGCGAGTTGGGTGGCCCAACTCGGCGAGTCAGTCCAAATGAGAGTAACTTTGACCAAGGGTAAAAGAGTCATTTTACCCAAGTGCAGTGTTTAGTATTTGATTGAGTGTGTTTATGGACTTGTAGCCGGGGAGATACAGGAGCAGTAGCCGTTAGCTTCCAGAGCCACACACTCAGCAGCCAGTTTACGAGGTGAGTTTCCTTCCAGTAGGGACGGGTCTAAGGCCACAATGCCGGCCCGTTCAGTTAGTAGTAGTTTCCGGACTTTGGTCCGATGCAGTAGCTAGTATGTTTGATGCCTTCGTGGCTCAGACAGGATTTGTATGTTATGTTTTATGTGTTAAGTGTTATGTGTTCCGGGCTACGGCCCGATGTAGTATGCAGTATATGTGTTCATGCTAGATGATGTGTTATGCTATGCCATGTTCAGTCAGTCAGTTCCGGACTTCGGTCCGATGCAGGGGACAAGGTCCCAGTCGGTTCCGGACTTCGGTCCGATGCAGATAGTTCCGGACTTCGGTCCGATGCAGTTAGTTCCGGACTTCGGTCCGATGCAGTTAGTTCCGGACTTCGGTCCGATGCAGGGGACAAGGTCCCAGTCAGTTTCGGACTTCGGCCCGATGCAGTTTCCGGGCTTCGGCCCGATGCAGTGGGCCAGGCCCAATATGTGTATATATGATATTGTATGGTATGTGGTAGTTTGGGGGAGCTCACTAAGCTTCGTGCTTACAGTTTCAGTTTTGGTTTCAGGTACTTCCGCAAGCAAAGGGAAGAGCTCGGGGTGATAGCATCGCACACACCACAACTTAGCTTTTATCCTGGGGATGGTTTTAGTTGTCTTGATTTGATATAGTATGATACAGTTTTTCCGCACAGTATTTTATTATGATTTGGGATACATCGCGTATGTTTTTATGTTATGATACTCAGATTATGGTTTTGATTACATTGAAAAACAAAATTTTTGGGTCGTATTTTTGGGTCGTTTCACGACGTGTCATGGCCCGCTGCTACTCAACGAGTCACAACGTTAACTCGTCGAGTAGACTTTAAAACATGAAATTTAAATGGAGTGATAATGATACCTAATGGTTGAGATGTTATAGTTTTCCCCACTTGACATAGACTTAATCCTTGAAGTCTGTTGCACCGAATAACTACGGGTAATGCTCCCGTATCTCAACCTCTGGCTCACATTTCCACTCGGATCCCCTCCGATGCTCCCATTGTATCTTCACCAATGGAACCTCCTAGTTGCGCATGACTTTCACTTTCCTTTCCAAAACGGCAATCGGCTTTTCAATATAATTCAGGCGCTCATCTACATGAATGTCATCCAGTGGCACCACTGCCTCCGGGTCCATATTGCACTTCCGCAACTGTGAAACGTGGAAAGTACTGTGGATCCGACTAAGCTCCTCCGGCAACTCTAACCTGTAAGCCACCTTGCCAACCCTAGCAATGATCCTGAACGGCTGGGAATATAGCGGGGACCTAATTTTTCCCTCTTCCTAAAGTGGATCACACCCTTCCAGGGCGAGACCTTCAGGAGTACCATATCGCCGACCTGAAACTCTAACTCGGATTAGCGTTGGTCAGCGTAACTTTTCTGTCGACTCTGGGCGGTCTGCAGCCGCTGCCTAACATGCTGAATCTTCTCGGTACTCTGCAAGACTACCTCCGTCCGACCCATCACCCTGTGAACAACCTCGCCCCAACATACCGGGGTACGGCATCTCCGCCCGTACAACAGCTCGAATGGCGGGGCGCCAATGCTGGAATAATAGTTATTGTTGTAGGCGAACTCTGCAAGCGGTAGGTGGTAATCCTAGCTCCCACCGAAATCAATGACACACGCCCTTAACATATCCTCGAGGGTCTGAATGGTCTGCTTGCTCTGACCATGAGTCTGCTGATGGAATGTTGTGCTGAAGTGCAACTGTGTGCCCAGCTCCTCGTGAAACTTCTGCCAGAAACGGGAGGTAAACCTGACATCCCAATCGGAGACAATGGAAACAGGAACCCCATGGCGAGACACGATCTCGCGAACATACACGTCAGCCAATTTCTTGGTCGATGAGCTCTCCTGTATGGCCAATACATGGACACTCTTGGTCAATCGATCCACAATGACCCATATAGCATCAAACCCCTTCGCCGTCCTCGACAATTTGGTAATAAAATCCATCGTGATTTGTTCTCATTTCCACATGGGGATCTCCAAAGGCTGCAGCTTACCATGCGGCCTCTGATGCCCGGCCTTGACCATCCTACAGGTCAAGCACCTCTTGACGTACCAAGCGATTTCTTGCTTCATGCATGGTCACCAATAACTCAAACTCAAATCCCGGTATATCTTAGTGGCCCCCGGGTGAATAGAGAAATGAAACTTATGATCCTCCTCCATAACCGTCTGTCTAACCCCACCAAACATCGGTACCCAAACCCGACCGCATCGGGTCAATAATCCCTGACTATCCTGCTTAAATCGGGTATTCTCACTCTTAATCCTCTCCAGCTTCCAGTTCTCCGGTCACATGCCCTCAACCTGGGCATCTCTGATCAAACTCACAAGCAGAGAGTCCACTGTTATCCTCATACTTACCGTTGGGGTGGAAGACCCAATTGACTTGCGGCTCAAAGCGTCTGCAACCACATTCGCTTTACCATGATGGTAAAGGATCTCGCAGTCGTAGTCCTTGCCTACGTCCAGCCACCTGCTGCTTCATGTTCAGGTTTGGCTGATCCATGATGTGTCTCAAACTCTTGTGATCTGTGTAAATGGTACAACGGACCCCATAAAGGTGATGTCTCCATGTCTTGAGGGCAAACACCACCTCCCCCAGCCCCAAGTCATACGTAGGGTATCTCGTCTCATGCGGCTTCAATTGTCGCGACACATAAGCTATCACTCGTCCTCTCTACATGAGGACCATCCCTAAACCTATGATGGATGCATCACATAACACCACAAAATCCTTAACTCCCTCTGGGAGTGTCAATACTGGGGCCTCGCACAACCGCTGTCGGAGGGTCTCAAATGCCCTCTTCTGCTCAGGGCCCCACCGGAAATGCACCTTCTTCGTCATTAGACGAGTGAGGGGTACTAAAATCTTGGAGAAGTCCTAAATGAATCTCCGGTAGTACCCTGTCAATCCCAAAAAGCTCCTGATGTCTGAGGGAGATTTCGGAACCTCCCACTGCATAACCGCCTCGATTTTGGCCGGATCGACCAAAATCCCCTCCTGGTTAACGAGATGTCCGAGGAAATGGACCTCTCGTAGCTAAAACTCACACTTCGAGAACTTGGCGTACAGCCGTTCTCGTCTCAAAATTCCCATCAACTCCCACAGATGCTCCTCATGTTGCTCTCGTGTCTTGGAATACACCAAGATATCATCTATAAACACTATTACCGAGCGATCGAGCATCAGTCTACAGACCCGATTCATCAGGTCCATGAATACTGCTGGCACGTTGGTGAGCCCAAACGGCATCACCACCAACTCATAATGTCCATAACGAGTTTGAAACGCGGTCTTCTCCACGTCCTCCTCTTTGGCCCTGACCTGATGATACCTCAATCTCAAGTCTATATTGGAAAACCAAGATGCCCCCATGCAACTGATCAAATAGATCATCTATCCTCGGGAGAGGATAATGGTTCTTCACAGTCAACTTGTCCAGCTCCCTATAATCAATGCACATTCGGTACAAGTCGTCCTTCTTCCTGACGAATAGGATTAGTGCCCCCCATGGATAACTGCTATGTCGAATGAACTGCTTTCCCATCAGCTCCTGAAGTTGTGATGACAACTCCTGCATCTCTGGTGGCGCCAACCGGTACGACGCCTTAGCGATAGGGGCCGCATCTGGCACTAGGTCGATCCTGAACTCAACGTGCCTCTTTGGATGCACTACATGTAACTCTTCCGGAAACACATCAACAAACTCTCTAACTACCAGAACCTCCGAAACTGAAACCTGTTCCCTGGCTCGTGCATCCACTACGTACGCTAGGTAACCCGCACACCCGTGCTGAAGGTACTGTTGAGCCCTGGCAGCTGAACAAAACCATGATCCCAACTTGGTGCCTTCACCATAAGCAATCAGTTCTCCCCCACTTGGGGTTCAAACTACAACTCACTGACCTTCGCAATATATCATGGCACCAAACCGACTAAGCCAATCCATCCCTACGATTACACACACCTCCCCCATGTGAATCGGTATCAAATCTATCGTAAAGGACACTCCAAAGATCTCCAACTCGCACCCTCGATAGACCGAAGAAGCAAAAAATTTGTGTTCGTTGGCGATAGAGACTCACAACAGACACTCTAACTCACCCACCAGCACACCAAACTCCCTACTAAAGGTCTGAGATACGAAAGACCGACTCGCCCCCGAGTCAAATAAAACCAAAATAGGCAAGGAGTTTACTAAAAATGTACCTAATAACAGGTACACGGATAAGCATAAAATATATATAATAAACGAGATAAAGGATAGAAACATACCAACAACCACATCTGGTGCTGCTCTGGCCTCCTCCGCTATAAGCTAAAAGGCATGCCCATGGGCCCTGGGGGGCACTGCTCGACCTGACTCCCGTCAATAATCCTCAATGTGGTCGGCACTGGAGCTTGCACCGGCCTGGCTACGAGCTGTGGACAGTTGGTCTTCACGTGACCGACCTGGTGATAGTGGTAGCAGATCCTCATATCCTGAACCGGGGCCGTCTGACGATATTCCCTCGCAAAGTGCCCCTTATGGCCGCATTTGCAGCATCCGCTACCAAACCTACAAACCCCCGTGTGCTACTTTTCGCACTTGCCACAAGTGCGACCCTGATGTCCCCAGTTCTGGAATCAGTGTTCTTAGACCGCTTTGGCGCTGGTTATGCCTGTACCGGAGCCCAACCCTGCTCTCTCAGCTGTAACTCAATCTTAAGCTCCTACCGCCTAGCGGCCACCTGTAACTCCAGAAGCGTATCACAATGATGAGTCGCCACAAACTGTCGAATATCCGTCTTGAGCATGCCCAGATAACGAGTCATCTGAGCTTGCTCAGAAGCAAACTTTAGGCAGAACATCGCCCTCTCAGTGAACATACGGGTGATCTCCATCATCGTCTCCCGATCCTGTCTCAACTTCAAAAACTCCTGAGCTAACCGTTCCCGCTCGACTCAAGCAATGTAGCAAGCGCGGAACATATCCCTGAACTGCTCCCAAGTAACAGCAACTCTCTGCTCGTCTGAATATGACTTAGTCATCAACCTCCACCAGTCCTTTGCCCCGGACCTCAGCAAGTTCAGGGCACATCTGACCTTATGGTCAACAGGACATAAGCATGTGAAGAATCATCCCTCCACGTCAGACAACCACCTCATGACTTTGATGGGGTCCCGAGTCCCATCAAAAGTGGGGGGCTTCGTGTTGTCGAAGTCCCGATACTAAAAAGCTCGACCGACTCTCAACCTTGCCGCTAATACAACTGCTGAAGCTGCTGCGGCAGCCACCTCAGCGAGGGGTGCATAGCAATCGTCGAAATACTCCATCATAACGGTCTTAATAGACCCGAACATCTCCAACAACTCGAACCGGAACAAAGCATCAACCTTATCATGCAGGATCTCTTAGATCCTATCATCCATCTCATCTGGCCTCATCTGGCCAATAGTCTCGGGTGTTGTAGTCGCCCCCTGTCCACCCTCTCCCTCTCCCTCTCTTGATCCCGAACTGGATCCAGTCAACAAGCTTCTGGTCATCACCATTCTGAAACATAACACAAGACATAAGATATTCCACACAAAAAACTGGGAACCAACTATCGACTAAGCGCTAGGGGTTGTGACTTCCTTGCTACGCGTATGGGTCCTGTGCTTTCAGTAGTACCGGCCCGTACTACCTTCCACACCTACCCATATTTGTCTCAAGTATCATCACAACGCCCTAACAATATACATAATCATAACGAGCGCTCGATCCTCACACCTAGAGGAAGGCTAAATATATCAGAATCTTCGGACTCATCCCAAACAACCCACCCATCCATGAAACTTCCACCAACCCTGCAACACTTGTGTATGCTAACCACACAATACGTTGGACCCTATAGACTTTCGAATACCTGATCCTAGCCTAAGCCCTTCATCAAACAAGAACATGAAATAAGGCTAAACCAAACATTGTCATGATATAAAATCTTAATTATGTACGACCATGATGCATACACTAAGCAACTACAGTAATGATGTCAATTTCATATAAGGGAGAACCCTAGGCTATCAGGCATCATATAATCAGGTAATTCTATAATGCGATTCCTGAAGATCCCTAGCCTAGTACTAGCATGTTGTTCTATCATATCATAAAATCAAATAATTCGTATGGTATTTTGGGGTCTATCCGCGAACTCCAACTGATCGTACACTTGCTTCCTCTTTTTTATTATTTTGAAAACATTTTTAAGAAAAACGTTTTATAACCTGGCCCTCGGCTTGAGACTGTAGACACATGAGTGTTTCCCCTATTTCAATCAAACCAAGGCTCTGATACCAACTTGTAACACCCACAAAAAAAATCATGCCAAATTTAAACATTTTTAAAACATTTAAAAACACATGATCATTACAAAATTTGTTTTTTCAAACTAGAATATTGTCAAATTATCCCAGAATCAAATCATGAAATCATAAAAGGTGAGGAGCGGTACGATCACGCCTTCGCCTTCCCGCGATCGTTAGAATTACCTGAAACAATAATCGATAAATGTAAGCTCGAAGGCTTAGTGAGATATCTCCAAAATACAAACGCCATACGGATATAACCTTATCATATAAACATACAAGCAAGCATACACAACATGCATAATGAGCCATCAGTCTGACTGGACCGACTCTCAATCCTCATTCTATCTTGATTTCTCTCCGAGCCCTCGACATGTCTGAACCACCCTCCTCAGGGCCTTCAGCCTATCCGGACCGCTCGCTGGGCCTTCGGCCTGAATAGATTTGCCCGGCCCGGGCCTATAGTCTACCCAGTCCGCCCATGGTGTCTTGGCCTACTGCACACAGCAGGACCTTCCTCAACCCTTTCCCCAAACCAATAAACATGTGCACACAAATATCATACGCTAACATATAATAGCAGATAGTCATACAGATCTAACCGATCTCTAACATAGAAACCATCCTACAACCAGGATATCAATCTAACAAACTACTAGCATAGCAACAATCCTAAACCAAGATGTAATCCAACATAGCAAACATCCTAAACCAGGATGTAAATCATAAATGGCCAACCTTAGTGTCGTAGACCCTGTTGATACAGTAAGGAGAACTCACTTCACAACTACTATCTAAAACTAGAAAGCTCAACACCCGGATCATCAACACGAACTCCACTACATATGGTTACCATAAAACCCTTTTTCATAAATCACCAAATTACCAGAATACCCTCAGAAGTTAAATGGTCAACTCTTGGTCAAAGTCAAAGTGAACAGTCCATGTTGACTCGACTCGTCGAGTGTAGTTCATCGACTCGTCAAGCCCTTCCTGAACTCGAGAAGTCATGAAATCCTTTATTGGCTCGTCATTTTCCCCTTTAACTCGCCAAGTTCATACGTGTCCAAGAATTTAGGAGAAACACTAGGCGACTCGTCGATTTCAAGGCAATCTTCAACGCACTCGTCATGTTCGTTCATCAACTCGGCGAGTTCATGACCATCTTCATATGACTCGCCGAGTTGACTATGCAACTCGCCAAGTCCTTGCAGACCTTCACCCATGCAGACACTTTTTAAGCCATGCCAATGTTCCAAATTACATATCGAAGCTTTTATGGCATGTTTATCACGTAAAGTTGCAAACTTTACGTGCATGCAAGGCCCTAAAGGCTCTAAATGACCAATCTAATGTTCTAATGGAGCTTTACATCTTAGGAGAGTCTCATCCTCGCAAGAGCTGGAAACTTTATGGACTTAGGACTCAAAAGAGGTTCAGATCTGAAGTTGAAACTTCAGATGTAGCTTCCATACCAAAAATCCCTTCATGAATAACTAAAGAAAGCCCTAGTTTCCACATATGAATGATTCTAGAAGAAAAATAGGTTAAGGTACCAGCTGGTTACCTCCAAAACGTGCCCACACTGAAGTAGAATCTAGATCCACACAGAAGTCTTGATGCTAGCCTCTTGATCTACAAATTTCCTTCCCAAAAGTCACTTCCCAAAGCTCCAAAACACTCTCCAAGCTCTTATTCATGGAAATTAGGGTTTATGGGTCTCAAAGGGTGACAAAGGACAATGGTAGGTGCTAATTGTAACATCCCAAGTTCATAAGCAACAAGTTGAAGGGTGTTATATGAAAATAAAGGAAGGGACTCGACGAGTAGGTCTCTTGACTCGCCTAGTCGAAGCGAGTGTCGGGCACGTGATTAAGTGGTCTGACTTGCCGAGTCGGCGGTTGGACTTGATGAGTCGGTGCTAGATGAGGAAAAGCCCTAATCTTCGGGTTTGCACCCTATTTAAAGGACTTAATGTCCTCCCCTAAGCCCCCTTATCCCCCTTTGAGATCCAGAAACCTTAATTTCGTTTGTGAGAAGCCTTGGAAGCAAATTGGTGTAATTTGTGAAGGGATCTTGAAGATCAAGAAGCTTAGATTAAGGAGACTTGAAGAGATTCAGATTATACTTCAGTGGGAGGTCATTTTGGAGGTAAGGAATCGTTATCCTTGGCCTTCTCCTTTCTACTCCCATTTTCATGGAGTTTTAGGGTTTGGTTGGAGAATTATTAATGAGATCTTGGTGCATGAGTTAGATCTGGAGTTGAAACTCCAGATCTGAGTTCTATGTGGATCATTGATGCAAAAAAACCTTTCTAGTTGTTATGCAAAATCCATTCCCCATGAGTTAAGTTCCTTTCTAGCTTGTTTTTTTGAAGTAATGGGGCATGAAACACGTAAAGGTAGCAACTTTATGTTGCTAATGGACTCTAGAGACCCAAATCTATTGTTTGGAGAAAAGGAGTAGCTCTGAATCTCTCGATTTTGGACATGCACGTATGAACTCGGCGAGTATGGGAGATGACTCGGCGAGTTGGGCTAAGGTTTTAGGCTTGAGTCGCGTAGTAACTCGGCAAGTCATATAGGTGACTTGGCGAGTCGTATGATGATGAGCTTGGACTCGGCGAGTTGAAGAACAACTCGACGAGTCTGATGAAGATTGTCGCGGACTCGACGAGTCTGTTCTTGGACTCGGCGAGTCACAAGCAGAACCTTCAACCTTTTCTAGTTAAGACTTAGATCAGTGAGTTGGGTGGTGATCAACGAGTTGGTCAGGATGAGACTCGAAGATTGTTGAACTCGACGAGTCATGGGGTGACTCGGCGAGTAGAGTCAATCGGAAGGTTGACTTTGACCTTCAGGGGTATTATGGTAATTTGGATATTTATGTCAGTGGTTATTGATGGATATAGGTGTTGGAGTTTGACGCAATGCTTCAGGATTGTGCTATCGTGATTCGGTTCGGCAATTGCAAGGTGAGGTATCCTCACTATATCAATAGGGTCTAAGGCATCAAGGCCGACCCTTTTAGTTGTTATCATGGTTACAGTATGCTACATGTGGTTATGATATGTTAGATCGGTATCCGGATAGACAGTATGTTGTCATGCTCTTATGATCCGTTAGGATTGGTATGTTAGTGACTTGGTTAGGTCAGTGTTTTGACTATGAGAGATTACTATGATCAATGATATGTGAGATAGTTATATTTGATATCTATACGTGTACTGTTGATGTGCTTATTGATCTGTTTAGATCGACGTCCTGGTAATTAGGACATTATTATGTTAGTGACCTGGTTTAGGTCGGTATCCTGGTATATAGGATGATGCTATGTTAGTGACCGGTTAGATCGGTATCCTGATTAGGATGTTGTTATGCTTTATGATCTGCTAGATCAATTTGTTTGTGTATGGATTGTTACGTGATTACCTATTATATGTGCACATGGTTACTTGCTTGATGTTTGGGTTGAGGCAGTCCTGCTTTGTGCTGAAGGCCAACATACCCTACGAGCGGTCCAGATAGATTGTAGGCCCATATGGCGGTCCAATCGTACCGAAGGCTCGGGATAGATCCAGATAGACTGAAGGCCCAATGCGGGCGGTCCAGTCATACTGTAGACCCAAAGAGTGGATTAGATGGACTGAAGGCCTGTTGAGGGCGGACCATTCACACTGCATACTTGAGAGGCATGGTTGTTTTGTATTGTGATATGATATGAGATGATTATGTTTGTATGTGGTTGGTATTTTGGGGGAAACTCACTAAGCTTTCGGGCTTACAGTTTTATTTTATTGTTTCATGTACATCAGGAGATCATGGCAAGGCAAAGGCGTGATCGTACCGCTCCTCGTATTTCATGATTTTGTGATTTGGTACTAGGGATATTGTGATGTTTAAACTATTTTGAAAACAAGTTGTATAACTTAATGGTTTTTGATTGGGTTAAAATGTTTTAAATTGGCTTAAATTTTATGGGTGTTACACTAATGGTCCAATATATAGGGTGCAAAAACCCTGAAAATTAGGGTTTCCACTTCCAGCTCCAACTCGTCGAGTCCCCCATGCCGACTCGGCGAGTCACTCATTAATTGATGTGTCCTGGCCTGCTACTACTCAACGAGTCACAACGTCAACTCGTCGAGTAAACTTTAAAACATGAAATTTAAATGGAGTGATAATGATACCTGATAGTTGGGATGTTACAAGCTTCATCGACTTCAATGAGTTTCTCTTTAAGGACATATTCTTTGCCCTTGAAACAAAGAGCCATTATGATGTTGTGCATCCAATCATTATAGTTGGAGCCATCAAAAGTCACTGTGGAGACGATGGATGGTAGGGAGAAACCCGAGTGGTGGGTAGATGATGATGGAGTAAAAGCATCAACATGAGCAAACATTTATAGAGAAAAAGAAGAATTTTTTTAGTTAGATGACCAATATCCTTAATATTTTAACCCATAATAAATTATTAAGGCTAGAATCCAAAATAACAATTCACAACTAAGAAGAGGGATGTTGTAATCTTATTGCAAATTTATTAAGGTGGTAAAAGCAATTCACCAATTTCGAACTACGAAATTCATGGATCTTTTGAGATTCATTGAATTTATCAATGACATGTTTAGTCTCAGATTATGCTATTCTGTTTGTGACTGAGATACTGAGGATCACAAACAAGATGTGAATAACCATACAAATTGGTTTGACACTCTTGGTGTCATTTATTATCTCATTTTTAATGTGGCGGCTAACCAGAAGTGCTCCATTAATCAACGATAATTCTCGAGATGCCTATTATTACTCTTTATAGTCACCAATAATGTGTCAATTAACCACACGCGCTCCATTAACTACTATAAAGTATAATGTGCAATTTTATGAATTAACATACTTTTCATGTCTTCCTAAAGTAACCAAGAGTGAGATTTTATAAAAGATGTTTAGCTACTTTTTATGTCAATATACTTATTAATAAAGTTATGTCCTATAAAATATGTTCGACTAACGACGCTCACCATACAAGAGAACGGTGAGTAAGAATAGATACCCAATGAAAATCATTTTATAGGTCGTTTCCTTAAACTGTCCTTGTAGTATGGCTTCGTGAATGATACGTACTAGCGATTTGAGTGACTTAATCTTATACGTATAGTAATTAACTTTTAATATATTATATATAATGTGTATTTTAAAACTTTTCAACAATACAATGTTTAAATTGAAATTTCGAAATTAAATAAACCAATTATGTTTTTGATCTTTGTATTTTAATTAATCAAATAATTAAAATTAAAACACAAGGATAATTCACAAATTCAAGATATGGATGCCTGATTACTAGGATAATTATTCAGTTTTATATAATTAAAAACATTATCTAAAGTAATTATCCAAATCAAGCAAAAACCGATTTTTAGCTGATACGAGGGTTCACCACGTCGTGGTAAACAATTACCATGTCGTGGTCCAATGAAAAAGAACGCAAATTTGCGGATGACCACGTCGTGGTGGAGTGACAAAATGATGATTTTGTTTTCCTCCTTTGGGTTTTGTTCAAGTTCAAGCAATATACATTCAATTGTTAGACAACTATACACTCAAATACCACTGATGTGTTTTACATGAATCAACGTGGACAAATCCTTAACACTTAAGGGTACATGCAACCTAAATATTTAAGTCATAACACTATTGGTGTAACATTCTATTGAACAACAAGAACACACTAACCCTAGGTAATTTCGAAAATTGTAGAAGGAAAAACATACCTTTTGATTGTTTTAGTAAACAATCAATAACCCTTTCTTTAATAACTTGGAAGCTAGCACCACAAGTGTCGTGCCTCTGATGGTTCACACCAAAAACTAGCAACAATAAGCTTTTGAGAGATGAGAGGGGATGTCTAATTTTTTTCTTTTGGAAAGGGAACTTCCTTAACGAGGGTTTCCGGGCCAGCTTTCGCGCACCGACTAATCCCCCGCTGCAAACATAAAGCTTTGCCTTATGCCCTGGAGTCACTGCAGGCGAACCTCCATAGCCACAAGGGCTGAGTGGTGCCAGGATTTGAACATGGGTCAATAGGTTATCCACCATATCTTCCACATGCCTTACCAAGTCACCACAACCCAAGTGGTCGAAAATTGTAGCCTAAGGGGTCCTTTTATAGTGCAACCTGGAAACCCTATATAATCTTAATTTGAATAAAATAGTATTAACTCAATTTAGTAATTATCCAAATTTCTATTAACCCTATCTAATTTTTAGCTTAGGGCTCTTGAGGATCAAGTGGTCGAAAATTGTAGCCTAAGGGGTCCTTTTATAGTGCAACCTGGAAACCCTATATAATCTTAATTTGAATAAAATAGTATTAACTCAATTTAGTAATTATCCAAATTTCTATTTTATGAAAAAAAAAATATTCCACATGCCCTGGAATACCCTAATTTCGTCCACTTCCTTCCAAGGAATGTTATGGACTATTTCTTACTCAACTGTTGAACAATTGCAATTTAACACTTGCACTTTTAATTAATACAATTAATCCTAAAATTAATATAATTAATTTAGGATTGAATATTAATTAAATATTATTATTTTTAATTAATATATTATTTTCATAACATATTAATAAATTCATATATTGCTATTTATTAATCATATAATAAGTCAATAAACCAATCTCTCTCTCTCTCTCTCTAAAAGTCATCCCATTCAATTACTAGGTTTGATGGAAACCCCAAAAAACTTTGCTAATAATTCAAGATCATACTAAACCAGTTATTGTCTTAGACACATAATCCAACACAAAGAACACGATGTTATCTAGTTCCAATCTCACTTATGCCATCAAATATGATTATAATTCGTTGGGTGTCATCGACCATAGTTTGTATATGTCATCGGAGTTGTTGGGGTTTAAGGTTGAGGTGTGTTGATGATATAATAAAATACTTGTATAAGTAATTGATTACTAGGTGAGTAAAATGGGTGTGGATTTCATTCAGATGGAAAGAACTAAAGAAGCAACGAAATAAATGATTTCCCATAAGTTGACTAGGATATTCACAATGTTTTTGTTCTTCCACATTAGTTTAAAGTTTCCAGGCATATAAAGTAAATATATCATAGATGAGCTTTTAAGAAATAAAACTTCTTAGATCTGTGTATGGGCATTTTTCAGAAGATGAAACTATTTTTTTTTTGTTGCACAATTATGTGTAGTATGGAAATATTTGCCAATTTTATACAGGATACATGTACCTTTATGATATCACAACTGTTTACAAGCCAACACTATTTTTACCATATATGACAACTTTTGCCGAAAACAAAGAGTTACAAATGTTGAAAGTCAAAGTAAAAAAGTACAATCTAAGCAGCATAGCGCACATGCCATTTGATGATGTATTTGTTGGACCCAACTCTGATGATGTACTATGTCAAATGTAATATTTATTTTATAGATTTAATATTATTAAATCATTTCCAAATTATTTGATTACATACAACTTGTACAACTCAAGAGTGTATAAAACATGCGAGAAAAATGCTTAAGAATGAGAAACCTTTGATTCTATTTCACTTAAACTCTTGAGAGGTTTACACTTTGGGTAAATCGAAGAACCCATCGATTCATACATGGTCTTAAATTGTATATGTTTTTTTAAGAGAAATAAGATCTTAAAAATGGCGAGATAATTGAAATATTCTGGTGCTAGATCTATGTATACTAGGTTTTAGAACACAGTAACTTTTGAGGTTTCTTGGCTTACTCATGCTTATTAATGAGTAAAATGGAGTTATCAAGATTTTAAGAAATAAAACCTTTGGAGACAAATCTCTACGAATTACTGAGGATATGAAGCCTCAGGGAAGAATATATCAATATGTGACGATGAAAATAAACCCCATGCTGGAGCAGTAGCTATTTGTTCAAGGTCCCACAGATGGTGCCACTTGATGTAACCTGAAAACCCGTCACGAGGTTGATCGAGTTGATATCTCATATAGGTGCTTCAATGCCGCTAATGAGCCCCAATGTGGTTCTGTTACACTCATAAACGAGAATCATCATAGTCTCCCCATGATTTGCGTCCTGGAAACGGCCTCCGACGATCAAGTTAGTATCAATACGAAACATGGGTTGGATCCTTCGAGCGGAAGGAATTCGGGTATATGTGTGGTGATGAGTATGGAGAGAGTCATAGAGCTTCGTTTTTGTGTGTGTTGAGAGGTGTATGTGTGTGTGTGTGTGTATATATATATATATAGTTAGCTAGTTAGTTAGTTAGTTAGATGTATCTTTTTCTTGGGGAGAAAACTTAACAACTGTTTATGAGAAGATAGAGTTGACTGGTGTACCTTTCTTATTCGGAAATAGCATAACATATGGCCCAAATCACAGGAAAAATGTTGAATCATCGTGAAATGGTTGAACCATCGCTAAAAGGCCGAACCACGGGAAAAAGGTCGAACTGTCGTGAAATGGCCAAACCATCATTAAAAGGCTGCTGATATATATATATATATATATATAGTCATGACCATTGATAAGAATTCGTTAGATCAAATCATTCATAATTAGACTTTTTTAATAGGCTATTATGTTAGCTAATTACATGATCATTGTGTTAGTTGCTCTATAATCAATTGTATTAGTTCATTAGATCAAAAGAACTAGTAGTTATAATATTCGATAATCAACTTATTAATCCATTGCACTATAATAAATCAAATGTAAGAAAATAGGAGGATTCAAAATTTAAGTGAGAATACTTTAAATCGATTGTATTAAGTCAACTTCTTTGCGTTTATTTGTATTAATTAAGTTGAGGTATGTTATCATAAGAAAATATAATGATGATTTAGAAGAAATCGTTTTAAATATATTATTATGAGAAAGAACCAGTTATTATAGTTGAGCCAAATCAAGAAGATTATCAATATAACATCGACATGTCTTGAAAGAAGCACATTGAACGATGCATTATAATTGAACTAAGAAGATTCTCACTACAACATGAACATGTCTTGAACGAAGCACGTTGGACGAGAATGAGTGTCTCAAAGGCATAATTGAAGCTTGAATGCAAATACCATGAACACAATGTGTAAGATATGTGGTTGAAAAAGTCAGACAACCACTCCCGTAAGCTTAAACCGCTAGTGTAGTCACAATGTACCAATTGCTAAGAGGACTGACACCTAGCTCCCTCAAGGTTGACACCTAACTTTACATCTAACTTCACTGATAAGCCTCAATGGGAAGTGACATTGTAATGTCACAAAATGAGAATAAAAATAATGGGCATACTTCTTTACGATTTTCTCTACAAAGTCGTCATCACATCCTTTACCGATTATGGATTATATCCAAATAAACGAAGACTGGTTGAACTCAAACAAAGCATTGGACATCGTGTTCGAATATAATCATACTATAAACTCATCTTGTAGGATATTTGTTTGGAACAAATCATCATAGATCTTTTACCAAATCAATAGCATATCAAATATGAAATGCAAAATCAATTAAAATCTACATAAAAAAGTAAATTGCTAAAAGAGGTGGGTGGAGTGCTTGGTCGAAAGTTGAAACATCCCCAATTGGGGGGATTCTAGAGAGACCTTTGCGTTGTGTATTTAAAGAGGAAAAAGGGCCATGGCTGGTCAGTCGTTCCCCTTTCTTTTACCCTCATATTCAAAACCCTCGCAGTGTTTTAGGCCTAAACTGACAAACCCCAGGTGGGTATACTCGTAGCAGTATAAAAAGAGAGGGAAGCATAGCAATTTCAAAGTCTCCCTCTCACTACTTCTTTCTCTCACATCGATCTTCTCTCTACCCTTTCTCGTGCTTCAATCTGAAGCTGTCTTGTTTGTTCTTTTCCGTCTACAATCCGGGTATTCGGTCTCCGTGCTTTTGTACACTCTAGGGTTTCGTTCGTACTCTTTCGAGGGGTTTTAAGAAACCCACCCCTACAGTTTCAACTAGGGTTTTACTTTATAATCTTACTTGATCCCTCTGCGATGGCGGCGGAGAAGCTTAGGGACTTGAGTCAGCCGATTGATGTTGCGTTACTTGATGCTACCGTTGCAGCCTTTTATGGCACTGGATCTAAAGAGGAGGTTTGCCCCGTTCATTATACGTTTTTTTCCATTTCTTCTTATCCATACATATATCAGTAGCAATTTCTTACCGAAAAATAGATTTTGTTTTCGTTTCTGCCTGTATCCGGGTTATTCGATCAGTACACATTCAATTGCTAGGCCGAACGGACTACCTTGAGATTTTTGCCTCCATTATAATACATGTGAAGTAATTAATTTTTCTGGTTATGCTTATTGGGCATCTATGGGAAGTTCTTAAGAAAAAAATGTAATCCTCACAAAATTGAAGTCGTAATTTGAATTGTTGATACGTCGTTAGTACTAAATTGCACCAAACACACTCAATCTATCAAATAAGTTATTTGTTGTATCCTGTAACATTGCAGAGGACTGCTGCTGACCATATACTGCGCGAATTGCAAAATAATCCAGACATGTGGCTTCAAGTGGTTCACATCCTATCAAACACACAAAACTTGAACACCAAGTTCTTCTCTTTACAGGTCCATTATTTATGACTTCTGTCATTCAATACCTCTCAACAATACCATGTATTCAAGCATATGAAAACGACTTCATATTCTTTGTACAGGTTCTTGAAGGTGTCATCAAGTACAGGTGGAACGTATTGCCTGTTGAGCAACGAGATGGAATGAAAAACTACATTTCTGATGTTATTGTAAAGGTGTGAGTGATGTAGTTATACTTTTCATGACACTGTTTTCTTTCTTTGTTTCTGTCACATAAGATTTTAATTCAAAGTTTTCTTCTGTTGTTTAGCTTTCAAGCAACGAGGGCTCTTTCCGCCAAGAAAGGTTATATGTTAATAAACTTAACATTATTCTAGTTCAGGTGAGCTCTTTTTTGCTTTTTTTGTATGTTATACTTTTCTAAGTTTCACTATGATAATTGATTTTTAAATGAATATGCAGATTTTGAAGCATGAGTGGCCAGCCAGGTGGCGAAGTTTCATTCCTGATCTGGTTACAGCAGCAAAAACAAGTGAAACTATTTGTGAGAACTGCATGGCTATACTGAAAGTATGTTTCATAGATAAGATCTCTATTCATTTATATTTGTTCTAGTGTATATGGTTAAGTATATATCTTTATTTTTCACAGCTTTTAAGTGAGGAGGTGTTTGACTTTTCAAGGGGTGAAATGACCCAACAGAAGATAAAAGAGCTGAAACAATCTTTGAACAGCGAGTTTCAACTCATTCATGAGCTATGCTTATATGTACTTTCAGCATCTCAAAGAACTGAGCTGATCAGGGCCACTTTAGCCACTTTGCATGCTTTTCTTTCATGGATCCCTTTGGGATATATTTTTGAGTCTCCACTGGTGTGTATTTCTTTTTATTAATCTCCTCAATAAAACTGTAGTTACATTTGTTAGGAAATTGCAATTGATGCTATTATACATGTTACAGCTGGAAACACTTCTTAAGTTTTTTCCTGTGCCATCATATCGGAATCTGACCCTACAGTGTTTGACCGAGGTAATGCTTATTTTTACTTTCTGGGAAGGTTGTTGTTGACTTTTTTTGTAATGGATATAACTAATATTGTTTTCATTAATTGGCACAGGTTGCAGCTCTTAACTTTGGGGATTTCTACAATATGCAATATGTAAACATGTATAACATATTCATGGTCCAGTTGCAGGTATATGCAAATTTCTTTAATGGGTTGATTTTTTGTTATATGTTCCATTTTTTCCTTCATTGTTCGGGCTTGTGTTTAATGAATTTAATCATATGGTATTTTTTGATTGTTTTAGACTGTTCTCCCCACAACTACAAATATACCTGATGCATATGCAAATGGCTCTAGTGAGGAACAGGCATTTATTCAGAATCTAGCATTGTTTTTCACTTCATTTTACAAGGCAAGTATTTGTTTTAACTGTTCTTTTTGTTTGTGTATGTGGTACATGTTAGCTTTATTTTTTTTGAATAGTTTAACATCTGATGTGGTGTTTCTGCATGCAGTTTCATATTCGTGTACTGGAGTCTACACAAGAAAACATCAATTCACTTTTAACGGGGTTGGAGTATCTCATAAACATTTCATATGTTGATGACACGGAGGTTTTTAAGGTATTATTATTTTTTTTGTTTTTCTGTTTCGTAATTCAATATGTAACATACATTTTTTTTTGATCTTTCATTTTTGTTGATGTGTTTAACAGGTTTGCTTGGATTACTGGAATTCACTTGTGTTGGAGCTTTTTGAGGCAAACCACAATCTTGAAAATGCAAACATGATGGGGCTGCATGTATGTCATGTCATTTGTAGCATATGTGTATATCGTACATATATTATGTGTCTTTTTTGAAAATAATTATGTTTGCAATGCAGATGCCACTGCTTGGTATGGTTGATGGCCCAGGGACACAATTGTTGCAAAGAAGGCAACTTTATGCGGGGCCCATGTCTAAGTTAAGATTACTTATGATATCTCGCATGGCAAAGCCTGAAGAGGTTCTCATTGTGGAGGATGAAAATGGGAATATTGTTCGTGAAACCTTGAAGGACAATGATGTCCTTGTTCAGTATAAGGTGATTTCTTGATTATTTAAGCTAAATGAGAAAAACATAATCATGCACAAGTAGAATAAGGAAAATAGAATAGCTCATAAGCTAGAACTTTTTTGCAGATTATGAGGGAGACACTTATCTACTTGTCACATCTTGACCATGATGATACTGAAAAACAGGTATGATTCAATAAGTATTTTTGTGCAAATGACATTTAGGATTACAATGACATGTTGTTTTTATTTATACTTTTTATTCCTCCTGTGTGTCACCAGATGCTGAAGAAACTGAGTAAACAGTTGAATGGTGAGGATTGGACTTGGAATAACTTGAATACACTATGTTGGGCAATTGGATCTATCTCAGGGTCCATGATGGAAGACCAGGTTTGCACCTAATTGGTGTTCAGTATATTACTCATGTACAACAATAACAAACTATTTGCATTTTGTTGATGTGTTCTTGTTTGACAGGAGAATAGGTTTCTTGTTATGGTCATTCGTGATCTACTGAATCTCTGTGAAATAACAAAAGGAAAGGACAACAAAGCTGTTATCGCGAGTAATATCATGTATGGTTGTTTACGGTTTTTTACCTTTTAAAAAAATTATAAATTAAACCTTGATTTTGTAATATATTGCATCGGTGAAGAAATTAATTGATTGGAACTGTTTGCAACCACCAGGTATGTTGTTGGACAATATCCAAGATTCTTGCGGGCCCATTGGAAGTTTTTGAAAACAGTTGTGAACAAGTTGTTTGAGTTCATGCATGAAACACATCCAGGAGTTCAGGTTATATATATCTTTTTTTTAATGCTCAATTCTTTCTATTTCTAGTAAATATTGTTTGTCCTAACTATGGTTTAATTTTGATCTCAGGATATGGCTTGTGATACATTTTTGAAGATTGTACAGAAATGCAAGCGCAAATTTGTCATAGTCCAGGTAACATATATTCTTTTTTTAAAAAAAAAAAATTAAAGTTTGATATTATTTTATATGCATAAAAGATAGGATAGAATCATAGAATATAGATGATGAGATTTGTTGTTTGTTTCAGGTTGGAGAGAATGAGCCGTTTGTTTCAGAACTTCTTACAACTCTTCCAACAACCATTGTTGACCTTGAGCCTCACCAGATACATACGTTTTATGAATCAGTAAGTTTTAAGAGTCTCAAGTATTGAGATTTATTTATTTATTTTGACAAAAATACTTATTTGATGTTGTTGGTATGGTAGGTTGGTCATATGATTCAAGCAGAATCTGAGGCAACAAAACGTGATGAGTATCTGCAGAGGCTGATGGATCTTCCCAATCAGGTAGGGTAGGATGCTTCTAGAAAAGGATATTTCTTAATATTGTGTCTCATGATACATATGTTTGCTGTATGCAGAAATGGGTGGAAATCATAGGACATGCACGTGGAAATGTGGATTTCTTGAAAGATCAAGATGTTATTAGGACTGTGCTTAACATATTGCAGGTTTGTGTTTATACTACTGAATATAATATTTAAATGGTTCTTGTTTAATTTAATTAATAAAGTCTTTGCTTTTTGCAGACAAATACAAGTGCTGCCACTGCACTTGGAACACATTTCTTACCACAAATAACTCTAATCTTTTTGGACATGCTTAATGTTTACAAGTATGTTGTTACTCACCTTAATCAAATGCATGTTCTATCAAATAATAAAGTAATTAACACTTGCTTACTGTCTGATTAAATGCATTGAACAGAATGTACAGTGAACTTATATCATCTGGCATTGCTGAAGGGGGGCCCTTTGCTTCTAAAACATCCTATGTGAAGCTTTTGAGGTAATATTCTTGCAAACTGCATGACCTTTTTTAACTTAATTATTATAATCATATGATATATGTGTTAACACTTAACAGGTCAGTGAAGAGGGAAACCCTTAAGCTGATTGAGACGTTTCTGGATAAGGCTGAAGATCAACCACAGATTGGGAAGCAATTTGTGCCCCCAATGATGGATCCTGTGCTTGGTGACTATGCAAGAAACTTGCCTGATGCTAGAGAATCAGAAGTTTTATCTCTCTTTGCCACAATTATAAACAAGTATATCTCTTTCTTCTTCCAACATTTGATATTTTGGTTAGAGTTCTTGTATTTATCAACTTTTTGAATGTAGGTACAAGGGTGCAATGATAGATGATGTTCCTCGTATATTTGAAGCTGTTTTCCAGTGTACACTTGAGGTTACAAACTTACTTACAATCATGTATTTTAAACTTACTTGGTTCCAAATTCCATGACTTATATCTTTATTTTTTAACAATTACAGATGATTACCAAGAATTTTGAAGATTACCCTGAACACAGACTCAAGTTCTTTTCATTACTTCGGGCCATTGCTACTCATTGTTTTCAAGCTTTAATCTTGTTGTCACCCGAGGTCTGTCTTCAATTCCTTTTATTTTATATGATTATAATTTCATGAAGTAGTAATTTTACCTTTTTGTTCTTCATCAGCAATTAAAGCTGGTAATGGATTCTGTGATGTGGGCTTTTCGACACACTGAGAGAAACATTGCAGAAACTGGGCTTAATCTTTTGTTGGAGATGCTTAAAAACTTTCAGGTAATACATACATACATACATACAGTTGACTAGATAAAAACTTGGTTTTATTTCATATTTTTGATTTTTGATTTTTGCAGAAGTCGGAGTTTTGTAATCAATTCTACCGGTCTTACTTTGTGCTGATTGTGCAAGAAATATTTGCTGTGCTGACTGACACATTCCATAAACCGGGTTTTAAGCTGCATGTGTTGGTGCTGCAGCACTTATTCTGCCTGGTATGGATATCATCTCTACTCTTTTTTGTATTTGAATATAAATAAATATATGCTGACATGGCAATTAATTGTAGGTGGAATCTGGCTCATTGACTGAGCCTTTGTGGGACGCCTCAACTGTTTCTTATCCGTATCCAAACAACGGCATGTTTGTGAGAGAGTACACTATTAAGCTTCTTGGTGCCTCTTTTCCCAATATTCCAGCATCTGAGGTAAAAAAACTAAAACTAAAACTGATGTTTGTTTATTAACTTTCTTTACTTTATATATATATATATATATATATATATATATATATATATATATATATATATGTTTAGATATTATCCTGATGGATGTACATGTGTAATTATTTCAGGTTGCAAAATTTGTGAATGGACTGTTTGAGTCGAGATCCGACCTTTCTACATTTAAGAACCACATACGGGACTTCCTCGTGCAGTCTAAAGAATTTTCAGCACAGGTAATGTTTGTTTGTGATAATATATACCTAAATATGTTTATGAATTATGCTATATATTTTTTGATGGATGGTTTGGTTTGGTTTGTTTGTGCACTACAGGACAACAAGGATCTATATGCAGAAGAAGCAGCTGCTCAAAAAGAAAGAGAAAGACAGCGAATGCTTAGCATTCCTGGACTTATTGCCCCCAATGAGATTCAAGATGAAATGGTTGACTCATAGAAGAAGACACCGACTAATTAATATAATATGAATGTAGCTAATTTTCCTTCCTTCCTTTGTTTTCTTTTTGTTACTACTTGTGGCAGAGTGTGATTCTGCCTTTGCTAAATCCCCAAAAAACTAGTAAAGTAGATGGCTCAAATTTTTCTCTAATTGTGAGGTGAGCTGAGTACAAAGAGTCAGACAGAGAGAGAGAGAGAGAGAGAGAGAGAGAGAGAGAGGGCTTTTGGGCACATCTAAATTTAATGTGTGGCTGGTGGTGTAGAGCAGCGTTGGTAGTGGTAGTGGTAGGTGGGTGGGTGTTTTTATTTTTATGTAGGAAAATATAGGGGAATTGTGTGCGTCGGAATTGTGTTTGGAGGGAGATACATACATACATACTTGTAATGTATGGGAATCATCATTTTTATACTACATTGGTGAATATTCGCTTACAATTCCTTCGGCTCTTCACATTATTTTCATGTTTCCTTGTGCTTGTGGTTGATTGAAAGTTGCAACAAATTGTTTTTTATTTTGTTCAAAGTCTAGCATGTGTAACCACAAGTTTCTATCATAAACACCATTGCTAAATCATATTTTTACATGTAACCACAAGTTTGTAATAAACACCTGTACATCTTGGGTTTTAGAAAAAAAAAACACCAATCATAGCCCTTCGATTTTATAAAAAGACAAAAACAAAAACAAAAAAACCAGTCAAAGAATACCACCGACCATTTTTCCTTCTCTTTCTTCTCGTTACCCTTTTTTCATTCTCTTTCTTCTCGTTGGTAAATCAACGTGTGGAAGCTGGAGGCTCCTTGGCGTTGGCGTGTGCTAGTGAGTGGTGTACCCACATGCTAGCAAGGCTAGTGAGGGTGATGGTGCCTGCCACTCCTCTCAGTTGAATCATAAAGTAGATTGATAGTATCATAAAGTAGATTGATAGTTTGCAAGTTTGTTTTCAATTACTGAATTTTTGAAATGTGGATTAATATTTATTTAAAAGTTTTTTAAATATAACAATTCTAGGGAAGCAATTGTCTTTTGTATTACATTGAATCATAAACAATGATGTTTTAAGATGACCTTTTTTGAAGTTGTAATAATCAAAGTAATCAATGGTTAGCTCTTTAAATTTATAATATGTTTTAGTTTTTACTAGAAAAAATAAATGTGCTAAAGTTAATAAATGCCCACATTCTTGATTGTAATGCCAAAATCCACGAAAGTGTATGTGCGTGTGTGTTTTTTCTTCTCAAAATGGATGTCCTGTTGCGAAAGAATCGCTATGTTAACGTAATTCTCAAATTTTCTTCCATTACACACCGGAAACCCTAAGTCTAAACTCACATATGAGTTTACATTTTGTATGATACATGTGAATTTTGTATCTTCAGTCATAGGGAAATAATATACATGATCTGTGAATATGAGTTTGTAGTACATGTCCTGGTTTATATATTACAATGATCACGCCCAATATGGATAATTGGCACGAGGAGGATTACACAAGGAAAAGACTTCTCAGTGTGTTATTTCAACATGGTCTTTCTTATTTTAATCTCAAAGTGGCCATTTTCCATGCTAAGAAGTGACCCCACGGCCTCATTTAATCATTTTGCATTACATATCCTTATTTGTGTATCACAGGTTTTGGGAGTTTGATTTGTAAAAAAAAAACCAAGACAAATACAATCTTATTTATTTATTTATTTATTTTTTATGGAATCCCCTTAGTGTGTTGAGTATTTAAGTGGGGATGAGTTGGAAGTCTATAATAAACCGACTTCACAAACATATAAAACAAGCATATTGTAACATCCAAATCCATGTATTTCATTTTAAGCCCTTGATGTATTTAAAGTTGGAAAAAGAGGACCCTCCGTACACTAGGCGTACATGTATGTAAGCTTAGCGTACACAAGTTTGTGCATCATGTAGCCTATGCTCGTATGCGGGGTGGGGTGTACAAGCTTGTACGTGGGGCGTACGAAGCCAAAGGCTAAAACCCTAATTCTCAAACTTGAGCCCTATTTAAGCTCATTTATGACCTTGGACCCTCTTCCTTACCAGCCTCCACTGCCTTTAAACGTCCCTAAACCCTAGTTACCATTGAGAGTGACCTTGAGCTTGAAGGTGCCAAAAGTAACCCTTTTTGGTGTGTTTACAAGAAGGAGGACGTGAGTAAGTCTTGGACGTGGGAGAACTTCTTGAACCTGCATCTAGAACATGTTGAGGAGCATTTGGAGGTAAAAAGCTCATATCTGGTTAATCCTTTTTCCAGTTTGAGTTAAGGTTTGGTAATAAGTCCATTTTTGGTCCATGGATCCTCTCTTGTGAGTTTGAGCAACTCCAGAGGTTAGTAATGTTAGATCTGAGTTCATTTGGCATGTTAAAAGCATAAAAAGGCTAACTTGATGGTTGTTATGGCACCATGCATGAGTTTAAGATCTTAAAGGGAGTCCTAACGGCTTAAATGAGGATTTGGGTTTCCATATGGCATGCGAAGGCATAAAGTTGCCAACTTTATGCCCTAGGACCTTTAAAATGACCAAGATCTAGAATTGGACGAAGTGGCTACATGAATTAAGCACTTAATGGCTATTTGTGCAAAATAGCTTGTACGCTGCGCGTACCACCAAAGGACCTACTACGCTAAGCGTACATCAGCGTACTGATGATGTACGCTGGGCATATGCTTCCAGTGAGTTTTGGGCTTACGTTGGGGTTTTGAGTCATTTGGGCCCTATTTAACCTTGGACCTAGATCTATTAGAGTAATTAGGCCTTTGAACTTGTTATTGGACCATAGATGGCATGTTTGGGCCTTTTAGGCCTTGTGGCCCATTATTGTTTTGGACCTTGGATGTTAGGCTAATTAAAGAAGAAAGACTTTTGAGCCTTATTGGAGGAGTTTGGACTTAGGGTTATGCCCTATGTGTAACATCCAAAATTTTCAACCAATTTAAACTTTTCAAAAACAACCCATATTCATTAATTTATTACAAAAAGATCTTCAATTCATTTATTATCAGAGTATTTCCCAGAACCACATCATAAACACATAAAACATGAGGAGCGGTACGATCACGCCTTCGCCTTGCCACGATCTCCTGAAATACCTGAAACAATACACTGAAAACTGTAAGCCCGAAAGCTTAGTGAGTTACCCCCAAAATACCAACCACATATACCATACTCATAACATATCATATCATAACAGAACAACCATGCACTTCGGGTCTAGTGTGTGACTGGTCCGCTGCACCGGGCCTTCAGTCCACTTGGTCTACCCTTCGAGTCTAGCAACATACATCGAGTCTACATTGTGGTTGGTCTGCCCTCATCGGGCCTTCAACCCACCTGGTCTACTCTCTGAGTCTACAGTATGACTGGTCCGCCCGCACTGGGCCTTCAGTCGGCCTTTGTCTACTCTCCGAACCTCAGCACGTCTGGTCCACCCTCGTAGGGCCTACAACCTATCTGGTCCGATCGCTGGGCCTTCGAGATATCCGGTCTGCCCTGGGTATGTTGGCCTACAACACAAAGCAGGACCCGCCTCAACCCAACCCCAGTCAATCAACCATGTCCACATAAGCATATAATCATATATCAATTCATCACTAATAAACCGATCTAGCATATCACATACATAGCACACTCTAACCAGGACACTAGGGGTGAGCAAACCCAAACCAAGAAACCGAAAAACCGATTAAAACCGACGAAACCGAAACCGAAAAACCGATTAAAACTGACGAAACCAAAAGCGAAAAAAACAAAACTGACGGTTTGGGTTTGAATTTTTTAAAAACCGAAAAATCGGGTTCGGTTTTGGTTTTTACCTAGAAACCGACCCATCCAACCCAAGAAACCGACCCATACTTAATTGTTTTTTGGTTGTAATAGAATATTTCGGGTTTTGGTTGTAACTTGTAATAGATTATTTGTTGTAAGGCTCATGTTTTTTGAAGTATTTAACTTAAATTTGGTATTTTTTGAAGTATTTAACTTGTTGCTTCATTTATGGAAAATGGGTTAAAACCCAGAACCCGTGAATGTATGGGTTGAACCTGAGAAACCGAGAAACCACCCAAACCGACCTCAGAACCCGAGAAACCGAACCGACCAGAAACCAATCCTATTGGGTTCTGAAAACCAGAAACCGACCACTTATGGGTTGGGTTGGGTTTGGGTCTAAAACCGACCCAAACCGACCCATGCACAGCCCTACAGGACACCGACTTAACCGGTTACTAACATAACATCATCCTATATACCAGGTGTCCGACCTTAACCAGGTCTCTAACATATACCATCCTAACTACCAGGATGCAAACATATAGCAAAGCAATAACATAACAACTACCCGGATTTCCATCCGATAAAGGGCCAGCTTTGGTGTCTTAGACCCTGTCGATATAGTGAGGATAACTCACCTCGCAACTGCTGACTGAAGAGATAAGATCATGCCGCTCCAACCTCCGACACGAACCCCACCACTGATCAATACCAAGTGATTGATCTCAATAAATACCAATAATTACCAAAATACCCTTGGAAGTCAACTGGTCAAGTCTTGGTCAAAGTCAAAGTCCTCAGTCAAGGTCCACCTTTCTGTGTGACCCTACTCGCCGAGTCGCCCCAACTCGGTTTAACGTAAAAATAAATAATAGTTTTTATTTTTACCATATATATATATATATATATATATATATATATATATATATATATATATATATATATATATATATATATATATATATATATATATACAATAGCACATTAACTACACATGGTTGAATATGTCTATTTGCATGTATAAGATGGTTTAAACACATTTACCTTTTTACATATTTAATTAATTAATTTAGTAAGCAATTCCAACTAATATAGTGTGAATAAGCCATCCCGATTTCAGTAGCACGTGCATCCCCATATTTACACTACACATGGGTTTCCTATTTTTAGTGTGATAAAGCTTATTTAGAAATTAAAGAAGAGTCGTATAATATCTTTTGTTTGCTCCTTTTGCTTCATGAAAAACGAGCCAGTGATATATATGGTTGTTTAGGTTAAAATATATTAATAATGGAGACCTCACATAGCACATAACTAGATGAGGGACTCAAAACAACATACATAATAGTACAATCGATTACAATCCAGTAAAAGGGGACACTAACCATTCATCCTAATTACAAATTACCTTTTTATCCCTGTGCTTACACCAATAAAAGACCATAGTTTTGATAGACTCGGTCCTCTGAATCAATGAAACTCCATCGTTTTGAAACAAAAGTTTGTTCTTGAACCGCCATAGATTCCATAACATTTCATATCATATGATTGTTAGCAGTTTCCTTTTCTTTGGACAACATCCCCATGCAGAAATAGCGTGAAGAAGATCCCTAATAGTCATTATTGAGCTTTGATCAAGCATTACTCCACACTAGCTCATAATATTCTCCTTGATTCTGGACGTAAACGGGCAGTCAATGAGAACATGGTCGACACTCTCATGTTGTCCAATATACGAGCTACACAACAGTGAATTGACCTTAATACCCCTCATCTCCAGTGCGACAACTACAAGTATTCTACCATGTGTAGCTTTCCAAATGAAACATAATACCTTAACTGGAACCACTTTGCACCAATCAATTATCGTAGGGCCCATGATGGAGATGGGATGTTTATCTAAAAATTTTCGGACTGAGCTAACAATATACATACCATCACCTTTTGCATTTGCAGTGACCAACACCCTAGACTAGGCGAATACCAGAGAGGTCATTGGTGAGTGCTTGGACAACTGACCCTGGCCCAAGATCAGGAGGATGAGACTTCCAATTCCATGAGATTGTTGATCCTGAAATTCTGTCAGCAACTAAACATTTTTTCCTGGCTTCCAACTCAAATAGGGAAGGGTATTTGTCTTTTAAGTTCACCGACCCTAACCAAGGGTCATACCAGAATAGGGTTTCATTCCCAGCTTTAACCACCAACTTGAACACGTCATGAACTCCCAATCCGTGCTTCAACAATTGCTTTTTAATTCCTCCAATGGTACTCCAAACCCCACTGCCATTTTGTCTAGATAAGTAGTCAAAAGGCTTATTTGACAATTTGTGGACCACGTATATTACCCGAGCCCAAAGAGAATGCCCCTCATTTTTTAAACGCCACCACCACTTCACGAGTAGCCCAATGTTTAATGCTTGTATCGAGCCCACACCTAGTCCCCCATCACTTTTAGTTGCTAGGACTTTATCCCATGTCACCCAATGTATTTTCCTCTTATCATCACACCCACCCCATAGAAAAGTTCTTCTAATTTTTTCCATCTCGTCTAGTATACTTTTGGGGCCTTGAATAACGATAAGTAGTAGGTGGGAAAATTACCAAGGACAGACTTTATTAACGTTAGCCTACCCCCAAAAGAGAGGGTTTTGGCCTTCCGATAATAAGTTTTAAATAAAGGTTTTTGGTATTTGTTTTATGTGGAACATAAGATTAAGGTTGATGTTGCATAAGTTTCTATGCTCGAACAACGCCTCGTTTTGGCTGTGGTGGTGAGCCTCTCTCTCTTTCTCTCCTAGCCCGACATATGTATACAAATAGATGGAGAAACCTATGCGTAATGAAATGGCCACACCCCGTTCCTGAGTTGTAGTAAAGAGAAAAAAGAGAAGAGAAAAGAAACTAAGGAGAGAAAAGAAGAGAAAAGAAATGAAACAAAATTCGTCTTTTCTGTTCCCGAGTTGAAGAGAAATGGAAGGGAAATTAAACATTTTGTTCTTTCTCTCCAAATCCTTCCAAATCGGAAGGAAAGTTAGGAGGAAAAGTGATCATTCAATTTCCTTCCTTTAATGAAACTCGGAAACACCAGTTTCTTTTACTTTCCTCACACTTTCACCAATTTTGTTTTCTCTCTCCTTAAAATGAACTTGGGAGCGAGGTGTAAGTTTTATGACTTTATTATAGATAATTAAAAAATAAAGATAAACTTTTATTTATTATTGTATAAAAACTGAAAGTAAAATGGTACAAATTAACGTATATATTTGATAAAAACCAACAAACTTTGGTCACACAGTTATCATTAACATTGTAATTAATGGTAAAAGAAATTAACACATAAAATAAATGGAAATAAACTTTTATTTTAAATGAAAATTATTAAAATTTTCATTTTACGCTTTCAGTTAAATAAATAAAAAACTGGATATAATTATTTTTCCCATGGAATGAATGATAACACATTAAATAACGTTTAATAAAAATTGACACAAAAATATAAGACAATATTATGATTTTTTTCATATCTATATAAACAGATCCATTAATCATTATTGTAACTACATCTTTATTTAAAAATTTCTCACAAAGGTCATGATTGTGTCGTCAAACATTTTCTCTTTAAGTATTGTAGATTTTTTTATTAATTCTTTATCACAAAGTTGGAATAAAATGAAGTTTATATATATATATATATATATATATATATATATGTGTGTGTGTGTGTGTGTGTGTGTGTGTGTGTTCGTGTGTGTGTGTGTGTTTAAACTGGATGATGTTTGAAGAGGTTTGAAGACTCTGGTCCAAATCTGTGCCAAAAAGAGGACGTACAAACCTTTTTATATTTGTAGTCTTCAGAAAAACAAACAATATACAAAACCAAATGTTTGCGCTTGGTCTATGTGGCGCAGACAAAAAAGGCCAAAAAGATCTGCAGACAAAAAACTAATAACACATTAGAGTAATTAAAAATAGTGGATATGTTAGTTTGTTTAGGAAAATGACTTATAATGGTAATTATGTTTCAAAATTGTTCAAAAAACACTATTCATGTTTAGTCCATTCAAAAAACACCATCAAAGTAAGACATGTATACAAAAAATACCAATAAATTACATATTTTGTTTAAATGTCACCTTATGTAACCGACATTTACCGGTAAAAATTAGATAAGCGAAAGAAAACAAGGGAAAATGATTTAGAAGGGTAACTATGTTTCAAATCATTCAAAAAACACTATCCAAGTTTGACATGTTCGAAAAACACCATCCATGTAAGGTATTTGTACAAAAAACACAAACAAACTATATATATATATATATATATATATATATATACACACACACACACACACACATACATGTTGTAACACCCTGAGTTCAGAAGTGCAAGTTCAGGGTTCTTAGTGTAAATGAGGAAGGTTGACTCGACGAGTCGATGGATAGACTCGGCGAGTTGAGTCGTGATTCTGGTCAGGTGTTAAGTGACCGACTTGGCGAGTCGGTGGCTGGACTCAGCGAGTTGGTGCTGAAGGAAGAAAACCCTAATCCAGGGGTTGTGCCCCATATAAAGCACCTTATAACCCACACCAACCTCTTTTGCACTCCCATTGACGTCCAGAAGCTTTCCCCATCGATTTCAAACCCTAATTTGAGAGTGAGAAGGATCTAAGTGTGTTTGGAGCTTGGAGATGAAGAATACTTGAAGTAAGAATTGGTGGAATCATAGAGGAGCGAAGTGGACCTGATTTCCTTGCTTGTTGGCATCAGATTGAAGGTAAAAAGATGTTGCCTTGACCTTGTTGTGCTTAGATTGTTCGTGGATGAAATTTAGGGCCAAATTGTCATTTATGAGTCTCTTTTCGAGTTTTGGGCTCAGATTTGTGGTTGCTACTACAGATCTAGATTGGTCTTGACTCATGAAACTGGGAAGTGATAACTGTGGCGCTTGATTGAGAGTGTCCTTGCCTTAAACCTCCATTTTAGTTTGATTAGAGCTTGTTGAGCCTTGCATGCACGTAAAGTTGGAAACTTTATGTGTGAATCTGGCCCTAGGAGTCCAGATCTATGTATTGGAAGCAATGGAATGGCCTGAGATCGTTTGAATGAAGATATTATGTATGGACTCGGCGAGTCGGGCTTGATATCAATCTCAAGTCACATAATAACTCGACGAGTCACATGGGTAGACTCGGCGAGCTGTATGAAGATGGGTAGGAACTCGATGAGTTGGAAGAACAACTCGGCGAGTCTGTTGAATATTGCCTTGGACTCGGCGAGTCTGTTCTTGAACTCGATGAGTCTGGTCTTGAAGTCCTACCTACTTTGGTTGAGTTGTGAATCGGTGAGTCGGGGGGGGGGGGGATGACTTGGTGAGTTGAGGAGGAAGGGACTCTGAGTTTGTTGGACACGACGAGGCTTGGAGCGACTCGGCAAGTTGAGTCGTGGCATGAGAGTTTCTGAGCATAGGAACTCGACGAGTCAACGGGTTGACTCGGCGAGTACTGTCAACCAGGAAGGTTGACTTTAACTGAGGACTTTGACTTGGACCAAGGGTTGACCAGTTTGACTTCCAAGGGTATGTTGGTAATTAATGGTGTTTATTGGTTTTGGTTATTTGGTAATGATCCGTGGTGGAGTTCGTGCTCGTGGTCGAAGCAGCGTGGTCTTATTTCTTCATGTCGGCAGTTGCAGGTGAGTTATCCTTACTATATCGACAGGGTCTAAGGCACCAAGGCCGACCCTTTATCGGATGGAAATCCGGGTAGTTGTTATGTTATTACTTTGCTATATCTTTGCATCCTGGTAGTTAGGATGGTATATGTTAGAGACCTGGTTAAGGTCGAAATCATGGTATATAGGATGATGTTATGTTAGTGACCGTTTAGGTCGCTATCCTGGTTAGAGTGTGCTATGTATGTGATCTGTTAGATAGGTTGATTAGTGATGAATTGCTATATGATTACATGTTTATGTGCACATGGTTGACTGGGTTGGGTTGAGGTGGGTCCTGCTTTGTGCTGTAGGCCAACATACCCAGGGCGGACCAGATATCCCGAAGGCCCAACGAGCGGTCCAGATAGGTTGTAGGCTCCATGAAGGCAGACCAGACGTGTCGAGGCTCGGAGAATGGACCCGACCGACTGAAGGCCCGATGCGAGCGGACCAGTCATACTGTAGACTCAAAGAGTGGACCAGGTGGGTTGAAAGCCCGGTGCGGGCGGACCAACCACACTGTAGACTCGACGTATATGGCTAGACTCGGAGGGTGGATCAGGTGGACTGAAGGCCCGGTGCGGCGGACCAGTCACACAGTAGACCTGAAGTGCATGGTTGTTTTGTTTATGATATGATATGTTATGTGTGTGGTATATGTGGTTGGTATTTTGGGGGTAACTCACTAAGCTTTTGGGATTATAGTTTTCAGTGTATTGTTTCAGGTACTTCAGGAGATCGTGGCAAGGCAAAGGCGTGATCTTACCACTCCTCGTGTTTTATGTATTTATGATGTGGTTCTGGGAAATACTCAGATAATCAATGAATTGAAAACCTTTTCGTAATGAATCAATGAATATGAGTTGTTTTTGAAAAGTTTAAATTGGTTGAAAATTTTTAGAAGTTACACACACACACACACACACACATATATATATATATATATATATATATATATATATATGTATGTATATATTCAAATGTTACCCACTGGTAACCTATTCTTGCAGGTTAAATGATGGCTTTGCCTAATTATTGTGGCATGTCATAATAATTAGTGATATGTCATTAATTGATATACTCCTTATTTATGAGTCGATTTAGAACTTCTTCAATAATAAATGATTTTTTCTTCTCCTTTGAATACTTCTTCTACTAAATCGATGATCTCTAACTCAAGCTCACACATCTCAAAGACACTTAAAATATTTTATGATACAAATCTTTGTGATTGTGGGCATCCTTCTCGAATTTGGACATCAACTACTGTTAAAAAACTCAGAAGACAAATTTCCCAACATCACCATTTCTCATATCATTTTAAGATCAAGAAACAGGTGGTTTTCAATTTACTTACAAACCAAAACTCACTACAAAACACTCAGATCGTCACTTAACCTAATCTACTTCTAACAAACAAAAAATACAAGAGAGCTGATTACACACTTTTCCATACTCAACATAAACATATATGTCAAGCCAACACAAAGAACTCTCGAGAGATAAGAACGAACGAAACCCTTGATCTGATCTTATGACCTAAAGAATGAAGTTCAGAACCTTCTCTTTCTCTATTTATACCTCGGATACAACCCACGAATATAAACCGTCCCAGACTCGATCCAGATTCAACCCGCGTGTCTTCAATACCCTGCATACACTTACCAACCTTACATAATACATTATTTACACAATATACCCTTCACAACTTTCTTAAAATAAATATGAGATTGTAAAAAGACAATTGAACATTTTCAACAACTACGAAGACTAATTCTGAGAAAAACTTTGGGGTTTGTCCCAACCGAATAGTAACTTTAACCGAAATATTTATTATGTCATTCTCCTATATATATATATATATATATATATATATATAGAAGTAAGTTCAAATAAAAATAGTAATGTAGTATAACAATCTTAAGCAATATACCTTTTTGAATATATAGGCTAATTTATAATGTGACTACAATAATATTTTGATGAATATTTATATCAATTTGTAGTGTGGTGAAATCTGTTAATTGTTTGCATCTTACTTAACTACAAGTTATAACTAAAGTAGAATATATTGCAAACTATTATGCATTTTCCAGTTTTCACAAATTCTATTCATTGAGCTACTTATGAACATTTATCTCATTGTATTCATAAATTCCAATCGTTTATTTGTGGAGAAGCCATAAATCCAATTTTAAAGGAGTATTGTATCAACCAATGAAATGTTACTAATTATTATGCCATGTCACAAATAATTAGGTCAAATCATCAATTAACCTATAAGAGTTGGTTACCAACAGAGTTGGTCATGAGGATTTAAATATCCCCAAACGCCCAAGATCAGAAAAAATGGCCATTATCGCTATTATAAATTTATATATATATATATATATATATATATATATATATATATATATATATATATATATATATATATAATAAAAAAATTGGTAAAAAAAAGGTATTGTGCTGCTGCCTACTTTACCCCTCAACACCCCATGGTTACCAGTGGGTAACATTTGAACAAAATGTATAGTTTGTTGGTGTTTTTTTGTATAAAGACCTTATTTGGATGATGTTTTTTGAACAGACCAAACTTGGATGATGTTTTTTAGAATGATACCCGATACCCGAATTACCCGCCCGATTTTTTCGAGTATCGGGTATCAGATAAAAAATTTCGGGTATTCAAGTAACCCGATTTTTTTTCAGGTCGGGTATATGGTATGTTTTTTTGGGTTTTGGGTATACCCGAATTATTTAATTTTTTTTCGTAGAGCTTATACTTTGTAACAAGTATTTGATCACGCTTAAACTCACTATCATTATTGTAGAACATGAATCTCTTTCATTATGACAACATGACACTAACAATGTTAAAAACAACTGTTTATATATCACCATGTTCCTTAAAACTTAACTATTTTCTAAATTATAGTTTTTATTGCAACTAACAAACTTATTATCTTGACGAAACTTCAAAACATGGCAAAACTTATGTCTACAGTTATCTTAAACATTTTAAACTTTTAAACTAATATCCTTAAGTATTTGTTTTTGAACATTTTATTAGATTATGGGCGTGTTTACCACATAGCTTTTGGAAGCGTTTGGGAGTTTCTAGCTTTTAGCTTTTGATAAAACGCTTTAGTTTAATATAAAGCTTCGTTTGACAGTACGAGCGTTTAGCATTTAGTTTTAACAAAACGCTCCGATTCTAAAAGCTACTTCATGTAGCGTTTAACAAAATGCTCATGAGCTTTTGAAATCTATTTTCATAATTACCCTTAAAAATCTATTTATATATTTATTTATTTTTAATCAATTGTTCTTTTATGTAATTTTATATATTTCAAAAGCTTCTAGCTACTTTTGCCAAACATTCATATAACAAATAAAAGCTGCAGCTTCCCGCTTCCAGCTACCTGCTTTCAGCTAACAACTACTTTTGCCAAACACACCCTAGATTAAGTTGTTAAAAAATTACTTGATATCTATTATTGATTAAAAAATCTCAATGTTCAAAGTTTGAATAACTTCGTTTATGTCTCGTTTGTTTATATAAACAAGACTAATAAAACATGATGTATTCATTTCATTAAATTTATTTTCAGGTGCAATTCATAAAAAATTATATATTTCAAATAATACCCAAATTACTCAAACCCAACCCACTACCCGAATTACCCAAACCGGAATGACCTGAATTTAATTTGGGTTGGGTGACGAGTATTTTTTTTTAAACATGAAAACCCGAATTACCTAAAACCAAAAAAAATTATCCGATCAACACCCCCTAGTTATTCTCCCTTGTTTTTTTCATTAATTAATTTTTACCTGTAAATATCCATTAAGAGTAACATTTGATTATTGAACAAAATATTTAGATCGTTTATGTTTATTTACTAAGATCTTATTTAATATTAATATTTCTTGAACAATCCAATCTTATTTGATTTTTTTTGAACACTTTTAAAACATAATTATCCCTATTAGTCATTTTTCCATTTAAACTAGGATAATATGATACGATTATTGTCAATTTGTTATGATGAACTATATAATTATATTGTGTTAGGAGGCCAAAATAGACTCCATGAGCAATTGAGCATTGAAAGTGCTGTCAAACACGAGAACCCTAATCCAAAATTCAGAATGTATTGTAGGAAAAACAAGTAAATAGAATAGAGATCGTAATTGAGGCCTTCGTAATCGTATGCAAGCAAATTTGCGCCAGTAGGAAGATTCTCTGAAGCAACGCTACCATATTCCCTGTCTTTTCTTTTTACAATATCGTTTGTTTTTGGTCTAATTCTACCGATCCAACACCATCTCCTGTTCTTTCTGTCAACGGAGAAAAAAAGGGGTTTCATCGTTGCCCCAATTTCATACATACATCATAAAGGTAAACAACTAGAAGAAGATACATAAAAAAACAGTCGATTGAATTTCGGCAGCCATGGGACAAGTTTTTCGCAAGCTCTTCGATGCATTCTTCGGCAACAGCGAGATGCGGGTACTCTTTCCGTTTCACTCTTCCATTTAAATCGATTTTTGTGTTATCTCCGGTTATGCAGTTGTAGTTTGTGTCTATCTCGTTGATTAAACGTCGTAGGTAATCATTTTGTAATTTGAATCTAGGGTTTTGTACTCGTATTTAGCAAACTGAGCTGGATTGAACTAGGCCAATCTACAATCTTCCCATATTTCAGTCGTGAACTTTGAGAACAATCACAAATTAAACTGAATCTTATAGTTTTCTGTATCCTTATCACACCTTCTTTTTGTTATGTAAGTTGTTTAAATTGGTTTTGGCACATATAGGTTGTGATGCTGGGGTTAGATGCAGCAGGGAAAACAACCATACTGTACAAGCTGCACATTGGAGAAGTTCTATCAACTGTCCCTACTATTGGTAAGCCATCATGAAATCATGCTAAATTGTCTGATGTCAATGGTGCTATTCTCTGTAGTCTGTATATTCATTGCTTAATGGTAATCCCTAAACCACAAAACATGCTATGTATAATGAATGTATTACAAATCAAATAATTGGTGTATCTTTGAAATGAATTTCTCTTTGTGGCAGGTTTCAATGTGGAAAAAGTTCAGTACAAGAATGTGATGTTCACGGTTTGGGATGTTGGTGGGCAAGAAAAGCTAAGGCCCTTGTGGAGGCACTACTTCAATGACACAAATGGATTGGTAAGAATAACCATAATATTTTTTCCTCTGTTTAAGGTATTTTTTTGATTTAACAAGCTGCTTTTAATCTTTTATGAAATAAAGTAAGTTATCCCCTCTTGTTGTTGGGATAAGATGTCATGATCTTTAAAATATGTAGTATACTGAGATTATTATTTCCAGATTTATGTTGTTGACTCTTTGGATCGAGAGAGGATTGGCAGAGCAAAGGCAGAGTTTCAGGTATTATAATTGTATTTTGTATATTATCATGCAACTATTTTTCTTAGATTGCAGTGTTCCTCATCCTATCTGTTTGCATTTTATCCTCAGGCTATTATCAATGACCCTTTCATGACCAACTGTGTCATCTTGGTGTTTGCAAACAAACAGGACATGGTATGCTTTACACATTTGTATTGTTTCATTTCATTAAATTGTTGTAAATCATTTCAACTAGTTGAAGTCATTATTTTTAGTCACGGATAAGGGAAATATTGTTGATGACAATATTTCCAATCCATGGGTCTATTGTGTCAATTATCATAAGTTTAGGGGCTCTAAGCATATGTTACAACAACCCTTTTTTTGAAGAATATAATGTACAAGGTACTTGTGCACAACATAGTTGAGCTATCAGCTACGAACTTGATTAATGTTGTTCCACTTGGCTGAATATCTTACACTTGATTGGTTGGTTACAGAAAGGAGCAATGACAGCTATGGAGGTGTGTGAAGGGCTGGGGATGTATGAACTGAAAAACAGGAAATGGCATATACAAGGCACGTGTGCTCTTAGAGGGGATGGTCTATACGAGGGTCTGGACTGGCTGGCTAGCACTCTAAAGGATATGAAGGCGGCTACCACCTCATCATCTTTCTGATTAAAAACCAAACCAAACCATGAATGAATGAATGAATACTCTCATCACCCATGTTCACTCTTTTTTTTTTCTTCTTTCTTTCTTTTTCTTAAGTATGATATGTATATTCAGAACATATATCAGAGGCTTGGATGGACGCATGGCACCCTATTGGCATAATGTAAAGAAGAAAAATTACTGCTACTGCTACTGCTGTGTGTGTGTGTGAGTGGGTGTTTTGTTTTATTCAGATCTCTAATCAGTTACCACGTATTTTCTTTTCTGTCACTTGATGTTTTTAAAACCGATGCTTATAGCTGTCTAGTGTTATTATACTTCTCCATCCATACCCCTATTATCACTGGTTGCTAAACAAACAGATACATATACGTACATGCTTATACTTGTCGCATGCATGTTTACACGTTTACTTCCAAACAAGTAAAATATTTTGTATCCCTTTTACTTATGAAATGCCACATTGTGTTTTCCATTTCCATATACTTATACCCACATATTAGCAACATATAGATACAAATACTACGCCTATACAAAGTACACAATATCATATTTTGCTATATATTACGTTTACTTCATCAAAACCTCATTCGTACAAACAAAGCTTTTGGCAGTACATGCATGCCATTTTCATGAAAAAACTATCAAAATCCTTTTTACATAAAAAAACTTCAGTCCAGTAACCATTTTTTATCAACATTCCCATCTACAACACCTTACCTTGCCATTACCTTTCACCTCATTCCCAGATTTTGACCGCTTTTTTAACCTTCACTTTTGTTTTACCTGTCGCCTCATCACCAACTATTACACCTGCTTCGCCTTTATGATCAATTTTCAATCATTCCATCATTATCATCTAAACCCATGTCAGCTTCTTTGATATCAATCCATCTTGAAGCCACTCATGCAACTTGTGTTGGTGATTTTAGTGTCATGTTGTTTTAGTATAATAAAATTTAGAGATTACCAATGGAGTTTAATTCTTGATTTTATTACAAGTTAGGAGTAGTGGAGTGCACGTTTGTATAAAACAAACTTGATCTTGGCACGACCAAATGGCAGGAGTCAAGGGGGCTACTCCTCCTTGTAGGGTCCTAGGGGCAACGCTCCTGGTGGGGTGCGGGGCAGTGCCATGGCTGGCAAATTTATTTATTAAGGAAAATGTTATGGGAAATCGTATTTTCGAAAATATATTCTTCATAATTATCCTTTGAACCCACATCATTCATTTATGAGATAAAATCAATATTTAATGCTAATTGATACTTACTTTTGGTAATCAGAAGAATTTGAATCCTATATAAACTCTAGTTCGTGGCCTCATATCAGTGCCTTGATACAAGACTGTTCCATGAAGGATTATCCCTATAATCTAGATTTTGTGTAACTTAGGCATAAGGTTGAAATATCATATTCGGGAAGTGTTCACATGATTCTTCAAGAAGATCCAAGTTCTCATCAAATTCAAAAACCGTATTCTCCTCCCTACCCCCAACAACTTGCATCCATAATGTTCAATTAATGCACTTATCCTATCCTCACATAACCATGATTTATGAAATCCCTAAACACTAAAGGAACATCATTACCCTTTAGAAAATGGCTTGCTCAAAACACAATAATAAACATCAAGGGTTGGTTCTTTAACAAATTCACGAATAAATAAAGCAAAGCTACCATTCTCTACAACGATGAAATCCTCGTTAGTGTACGTACCAATTTGGGCATCCGTGTAGCTTAAGGGATTTGGAAGGAAGGTGCCTGAGTGATGTATGTCCACTGTCAATGTTGTAGGAGAACCAACATGGGGCCATTGATGGACTCGAAGACATTATGATAATAACGAGCTTTTATCAAGATCATGGTTTTTCAAAATACGTATAAAATTAGACAAAACGTACCTTCCTTAATGGTTTGGAGCTTATTGTTGTGATCACCTTTGTTTTCTACTAAAATATTGATTGTTACCTACACTAACTAAAATAGAACACAACACTTATTGAATGGGCTTAAGGCTTTTAAAAAAAATAAAATAAATAAAGTATTACATTTATGGTTACCAACTCATAAAAACAAAATGGATAAAAAAATTTCACAAAACCACCATGGACTACAAAGTACAAGAAAATGAGTCTGTAGCAATAAATGCGTAGACCTTTTCAACTAAGAAATTTTTTTTTTAGAAAAAGTGATATAGTCATTTTATATCGGTTAAAGGCAAAAAAGATGAGATTTGTAAACTATAAGGCTTGGGGGGAGTGATAATATATATCATCTTGCCATATGTGAGGGAGTGATGCATTGTGACAAAAAAGAGAGAGGAAGAGATAAAGTGGAAGAAAGATAAAGAGAGACATGATTCGATGTATCAATGTCATTTGAACTTGTCATCTACCGTGTTTAGGGGACGACATATGCAACGTCGGGTACTGCATATATGCCACCTCCTCTTTTACCAGACTCATCCCGCTCCCCCAAATCTAAGGATGTGAACTATCAACTTTCCCAAACTCCAACTACAAAATAAACAAACGGTACGTACCATTTATGTAATTTACTTTATTTTTAGATAGTAGATAGATTTAAAAACTTTATAATTCTATTATAAATATTATTACTTGAATGTTCTATTTATAGGAATAAAAAAGTAGAGTTAATAAAACTTATGTAATTAAAAAAAACTGATTACATAATTTACTGCTATATATCTTAATTACCAATATTACCCTAAAAATGTTGAAAGGTTGGGTTTTGACCTAAAGATTCAACCTTTTTGGAGGGAGAAGCAACAAAAATCTGTGATCTTTTTAGCCACCTTTCATTCATCGACGGCCTGTGGATCATCATCTACAAAACCTTCTCATAATCCGCCAAAAATTGAACGCCTTCTGTTGTCCATCGCTTGTACATATAAAACACACACACACACATACATACTCGATGACGATTAGTTCTCCGTTTCTGTAAAATCTTTGTAAAACCCACAGGAGGATGGCGTTCACCTCTGGAATCTTAGCTTTTGCAGCACCTTCACCAACATTGAATGTCATCAACGATTCATCCAAGGTACGCAAAACCATAACTTCTTCTCATATTTCCTGCTCAGCCTCTTCTTCTTCTTCCGTAACCAGTGAGATTACAACTATCGAACAACAAGAACCTTCCAAGAAATTTAGCTACAGCAGAGCATCCCCGTCAGTCAGATGGCCTAACCGAAAAGAACCAACCGATAATCATAACACAGACAAAACCCAGTTCCCAATTTCACTCACAACCCCCAAACTTGATGTTTTTGAAGATGAATCTTTGACTGGTAACGAAATTGAAGGAAAAGTGGAACCGTTGGAAATGAATAACGAAACCCTAGAATATCCGGGTAGGAATAGCCGCGGAGTGGCAAAGAAGATGACGAAATTAGCTTTGAAAAGAGCAAAAGATTGGAGACAAAGAGTTCAATTTTTAACTGATCGAATATTAGGGTTGAAATCTCACGAGTTTGTCGCCGATGTGTTGGACGATAGACAGGTTCAGATGACGCCTACTGATTTCTGTTTCTTAGTGAAAGGAATCGGGAAATTAAACTGGCAAAGAGCGTTGGAAGTTTACGAATGGCTAAACCTTCGTAATTGGTACTCCCCAAATGCCCGTATGCTCGCCACCATACTAGCTGTTCTTGGTAAAGCCAATCAAGAAGCATTAGCCATGGAGATTTTCAATCGATCAGAAGAAGGAATAGACGGTAGCGTACAAGTTTACAATGCAATGATGGGTGTTTATGCCAGAAACGGAAGGTTTACAAAAGTTCAAGAAATCCTCAATCTAATGCGTGAAAGGGGATACGAACCAGATCTTGTCAGTTTCAACACATTAATCAATGCCCGATTTAAATCCACTCCAATGGAACCAAACATGGGAATTAATCTGCTAACTGAAGTAAGACGTTCAGGTCTCCAACCAGATATCATCACTTACAACACTCTGTTAAGTGCTTGCTCTCATGATTCCAACTTGGAAGAAGCAGTCAAGGTCTATAAAGACATGGAATTAAACAAATGTCAACCTGATTTATGGACTTACAATGCGATGTTATCTGTTTATGCAAGATGTGGATTAGTTCATGAAGCTGAATCACTGTTCAAAGACTTGGATTCAAAAGGGTTTGTCCCAGATGCAGTCACATATAACTCTTTACTCTATGCGTTTGCTAAAGAAGGGAATGTGGATAAAGTTATTAAACTACGTGAAGAAATGGTGAAATTAGGGTTTGGAGAAGATGAGATGACCTACAATACTGTTATTCATATGTATGGGAAGTTAGGGCAACATGAATCGGCTTTGAAGCTCTATAATGACATGAAATCACATGGTTGTGAACCTGATGTTGTGACATACACTGTTCTTATTGATTCTTTAGGTAAAGGTAATAAGATTTCTGAAGCTGCAAACGTGATGTCAGAAATGATGGATTCTGGGATTAAACCGAGTTTGAGAACTTTCAGTGCTTTGATATGTGGATACGCGAAGGCTGGAAAGAGACTCGAGGCTGAAAAAACGTTTGATTCCATGGTGAAATCGGGTATCAAGCCTGATCTTCTTGCTTATTCAGTCATGTTGGATGTGTTTTTGAGATTTGATGGAGGTAAAGCTATGATGTTGTATAACAACATGGTTCGTGATGGTTTCATCCCAGATTTATCTCTTTACGAGCTCCTAATCCAATCTCTTAATGAAAACAAAGATTATGTTGAAAAAATTATTAAAGATATGCAGAAGTTATGTAATTTGAATCCCCAAGTCATTTCCTCTACTCTAGTGAAAGGTGGGTCCTACGATTATGCAGCTAACATGCTGAAAAACGCCATTTTAGAGGGTAATGATTTAGATCATGAGAGCTTGTTATCCATATTAAGTTCTTATAGTTCATCCGGAAGGCATGTGGAAGCTTTAAATTTACTTGATTTTCTGAAAGAACATTCACCCGGATCGGATCATATTGTTACAGAAGCTATGATTATGCTTCTTTGCCATTCCAATCAATTAGATGCTGCCATTGATGAATACAGAAAGAGTCGGAGTTCTAATTCAAATTTGTTCTCTGGGAGCTCTTCAATGTATGAATCACTGATTGAAGCCTGCAAGGAGGCTGAGCTTTTTTCAGAAGCTTCTCAGGTCTTCTCAGATATGATGTTCATCGGAATTCAACCTTCTAATGTTATATACACAAATGTCGCTCTTATGTACTGTAAATTAGGGTTTCCAGAAACCGCTCATGATTTGATCAATCGAGCTGAATCAATCGATGAGATTTCAGTTTATGTGGATCTTATCGATGCTTACGGAAAGTCAAACCTACTGGAAAAGGCAGAGACTGTGGTCAAAAGTCTTCGAGAAAGATTTCCTGTTGTAGACAGAAAAGTTTGGAATGCGTTAATACAAGCTTATGCTTCAAAAGGTGAATACGAAAAGGCGCGAGCAGCTTTCAATACTATGATGAAAGATGGGCCGGGTCCCACTGTAGAATCGGTAAACGGGCTTATGCAAGCTTTAATTGTTGATGGGAGATTAGACGAATTGTACGTTGTGGTTGAAGAGCTTCAAGATTTAGGGTTTAAAATCAGCAAAAACTCCATTGTTTTGATGCTTGAAGCGTTTGCAGAAGCTGGGAATGTGTTCGAGGTGAAGAAGATATACCATGGAATGAAGGCAGCAGGATATTTTCCGACTATGAATCTTTATAGAGTAATGATCGGTTTGCTTTGTAAGGTGAAACATGTTCGTGATGTTGAAGCTATGGTTGATGAAATGGTGGAAATCGGATTCAAACCCGATCTTTTTATATTCAATTCTTTACTCAAATTATATACAAACATCGAAGATTATAGAAAAACAATTGAAGTTTACCACAAGATTCAAGAAAATGGACTTAAACCGGATTCCGATACATACAATACTTTGATCGTAATGTATTGCAGAGACCATAAACCCGAGATTGGGTTGTCTTTACTTAATGAAATGGTCAAACAAGGTTTAGATGCAAAGTTGACCACCTACAAAAGCCTGATTGCCGCCTTTGGTAAGCTACAAATGGTGGGACACGTGGAGGAGCTTTTTGAAAAGGTGAAAAGTGAAGGGTATAATCTGGACCGTTCATTTTATCATTTAATGATGAAAACATATAGAAGTGCTGGACACCATTCTAAATCGGAAGAGATTTTCAAATTAATGAAAGAAGAAGGAATCGAACCCACGATTGCTACGATGCATCTTCTTATGATTTCTTATGGAAGCTCGGGAAACCCCATGGAAGCTGAAAAAGTTCTTGATAATTTGAAGTCCAGTGGCGAGAGCCTCACTACTTTAACCTATTCATCTGTTATCGATTCTTATTTCAAGAACAGTGATTATGTCACCGGAGTTCAAAAGCTTACAGAGATGATGACAGAAGGGGTCAAACCAGACCACCGGATATGGACCTGCTTCATTAGGGCTGCTAGTTTCTGCAAGACGAAAAGTGAAGCAATAACAATCTTGAATGCAATCAAAGATGCTGGTTTCGATCTTCCAATCAAGTAAGTCTGATCTGACTATAAGCTTTCATGTTTTTAAAATCTCAATTCGTAACTCAAATCTTGTGTTTCACAGGCTTTTGGAAAACTCAGACTCCATGGTTATGGAGATGGACCGGGTTTTTGAAGAACTGAAACCCATGGAAGATAACGCAGCACTTAACTTTGTAAACGCCATTGAAGATCTGTTATGGGCATTTGAGCTTCGAGCCACCGCTTCATGGGTGTTTCAGCTGGCGGTGAAAAAAGATATATACCGGAATAACGTGTTCAGGGTGGCGGAAAAGGACTGGGGAGCTGATTTCCGGAAGCTATCTGGTGGTGCCGCCCTCGTTGGTCTTACATTATGGCTTGACCAGATGCAGGATGCATCTTTAGAGGGTGTCCCGATGTCTCCCAAATCGGTTGTTTTAATCACCGGGGTTTCTGAGTATAACAATGTCTCGTTAAACACTACTTTGAAAGCTTATCTTTGGGAAATGGGATCCCCGTTTTTGCCATGTAAGACTCGAAGCGGGCTACTCGTGGCAAAAGCTCATTCTTTAAGAATGTGGTTGAAAGATTCACCGTTTTGTTTGGATCTCGAGTTGAAGAACAGTGTTAGTGTCCCTGAAATGAACTCGATGCAAGTTGTTGAAGGGTGTTACATCAGGCGTGGGCTTGTTCCTGCTTTTCAAGAGATTAATGAGAGGCTTGGGCCTGTTAGGCCCAAGAAGTTTGCTCGGTTGGCTTTGATGTCGGCTGAGAAAAGAGATAAAGTTATCCAGGCTGATATCGATGGGAGGAAAGAGAAGCTAGAGAAGTTGAACAGATTCGGGGGTATGAGGAAGACGCGGTTTCCCAAGAGGAAATATGTAAGGCAGGAGGCTCTCAAATAATGAAAACCGACTCAATATTCACCCAAAACTAACTTGATAGAGGTAGCCAACAAATTTGGGCTAAGAATTGGGTCTGCGGGTGTTGCAATGCTGAACCCGGGGATTCTTAAGATGTTGATAAAGGAAGAGGAGGGTTTGTTTGACCCAAGGAAGCGAAAGTTGAACAAAACAAGTATGACATTCACAATCACATAGGTTCGCTTGTTTTTGACGCATCCATGTACGATTAATGGGTCAATATCGTGTTTTACTTTCTCGTATAGTAATCATTAGTTACAAATGTAGTTATAACAGCATACATGTCTGCTCCCTACATTACAAGATTTATGGTTGAACGTTGTAATTGAGTCAATCCAACTCGTGACATACTAGAAAAATACTCAAAATGGCTTGAGCTACTCTAGTATGTTATCGAGTCGAGGCCGAGTTTTAAAATACTTGGCACGTGAAGCTCATGAGCATATTCAAGCTTAGTTGAAGTTGCATTTTCTCTATTTGATTCATATTTACATATTCAAGCCAAGTTAAGCCTAATCGTATTTCTATTACAATTTAATATACTTCCATATTTATAATAAATAATCGACGTATTTCTATTACAATTTAATATACTTCCATATTTATAATAAATAATCGACGTATTTCTATTACAATTTAATATACTTCCATATTTATAATAAATAATCGAGTCGAGCTCAAAAGTGTCAATTACTTTAAGGAGCTTGAGTTGAGTTTTTGAGCTTCAAGTATGTTACTCACTGAGCATGACATTATATCAACTCCACTTTCTTCACCTAACCTAAAAAAGTTTATTATGGGCTAATAATCATTCTTACTGACACAACAATGCCATCTACCTGTGCACTAATGTGCCCCATATGTTTGTTACTCCACCTAATGGCACACGATAGTCCAGCCAAGACGGCATGGATCTTACCTACTTATTTGTTAGATCAACCCGACAAGTTTGGCTCATCGGTGTGGCCAACCTGATGAGCTAAAACCCACCCGTTTCTGTGCGTATCCGTGAGTCTAAAAATATGCCGTTTAATGTATATCTACATCCCTAGGTGAAGCATGATGTAGATGTCATAGTATGTGAAACGCACATGAATATAATATCAATGTCTTGAAGAACCTCATATGGAGTACATATGCAATTGGGACAATAATTTGATCATATCCGATGGTTATTGTAGCAGATTAAAAGTTTTGAGTTGGGTGGAGTGATAAGAATAATGTGGTTAAATAAATATGAGAAGGTTGAGATAATAGAATGCTAATCGTTGTATCACTTGTATGTGATCTTTAGTGGTACGTGCCCATTAGGGATGAACATGGTGCGATTTTTACACCAAACCGAAACCGAAAACCAAAATTGCAGTTTTTATATCCATGAAACCGATAGGTGCGTTTTTTTTTTTATTATTATTTTTTATTTTTAAATTAACCGCAAATATAGAAATAGTGTGGTTTTATTTCGATGGTGTGATTATTTTTATGTCCGACCACAACTTTCAACTTTTATTTCCTTTTTTAAGTTTGACTTTTTATATGACGACTAGCATTAAATACAACATACAACAATAGATCATAAGCATCAATTCATATTATATCAATATATTTATTTTAATCTTTTTGAAGTTACAACTTACCAACTTGAACTTGCATCCAAAAGATAATAAAATAGATATAAACACACGATCCAACCACATTTTGAAATTAATAAATTCGTTTTAATTCATAACCATTAAGTCATCAACATATTGGTTTAAACTTATAATATCCATTAAAGTTCAAACTTCATCAAAAAACATTAACATGTTTTTATCACCAACAATAAAACATATAAAATAAACCACCATTAATCATAATCGCCTTGATTCTTGGAAGATTTTTTCTTGTTTTCAATCTACATAAATAAATATAAATATTAGATTATTAGTATATAAATCAAGGTTGTTAAGATCGGGATCCTACCTAGGATCGATTTTGGGTTTGCAAGATCGGGATCGAGATCCTAAGATCCCACAAAATAGAATATAATTTTAATTTATAATATTTAATCATAAAAACTATTTCAAACATTTAGTTTTTCATTCAAAAGTTATAAAAACTTCAAAATATTAGTCATAAGTCACAATAAAAAATGATAAATGGTAGATTGGTAAAGGATAAAAGGCATAAAGTGGTAAAAAAAATTCATTTGCAAAAAAAAAAAAAAAATCAAAGGAAGGTAGGATCGGATCGGATCGGATCTCGATCCTACGATCCTACCTACGATCTTACGATCTTACCTGCGATCCTACCCCAAATACGATCCTTTTACGATCCGGATCGTTTTTCATACCTAGGATCGTAGGATCGTACGATCCTACGATCAGGATCGCGATTTTGACAACTATGATATAAATCACTAGTAATAACTAAAAAAATTAAACATACCTAGTTGTCTCTTAATTAACATCACTTGGAGCACCAATTACTTTAACCTTTCTTTTCCTTTTTTCTTGTGCTCCCGTCCACATCATCATCCGCCTCGGTGCGAAAATAAGCCCTGTAAGAAGGGTCTATCATATAAAGCCTATTGAGAAAATAAAACAAACACTCGATGTTAGTTAAAGGAAAAATAATATAAATATAAAACAAATAAACATACATTTCAAACGCATTCTCATAAAGTACGACCATTTCCAACATTAAATATATTGAATTTCATCTCGTGTCAACATCAAGAGATGGCTTTTGTTTGGATTTTACTTCAACACGAGCAACATAGTCTTCAAATGTTTTATACTGGGCCGGTGATGATTGTACATACGTTACCGCATTTCGAATTCTAGTAACAACATCGAATTGCTCTTCCAAACCATCTCTAACAATAAGATTGATGATATGTGCATAACAACGGAGGTGCAAATATTTACAATCTAATATATCATTTGGTCCCTTCAACATACTCTTCAAATATCTTATAGCCCCGTCATTTGAAGACGCATTATCCACTGTTAAACACAATTTCAATCCCCCACTTTTGTATGCACTCATAAACCAAACTCCCAATGGTTTCACCCCTATGATTCTCTATAGGGCAAAAGTTTAGAATTTTCTTTTGTAAAACCCATGCATCGTTAATCCAATGAGCCATAAGACACTTATAATTCATGTTTTGAATAGATGGCCATGTGTCGGTAGTTAGGCACACTGTTTGGCCCTTCAACATCTCTTTAACTTTTTTTTCTTATTGTTTATAAATCTCTATACAGTCCCGAGCTACAGTCCATCTAGATGTCATCTTAAACTCCGGATCCAATTCCCACACAAATTCCTTAAAACCCTCATCATCAACAATGCTAAACGGTCGATTGTCTTTAATGCACATTTTGGCAAGGGTCAATCTACACTTCTCCTGGCTAAAGGAATGCTTAGCCAAAGACCCACCCACCTCGGTACATTTTGGATTAAAGCTTAATTTTGTTTGTTTCCTTGCATCTTTGTCTTTACCTTCATAAAAGGGGATGCGCCTACAAGAATTAACTAGATGGCTGAGTAATGAGGAGGTGCCATTCTCTCTAGTGCCACAAGCTAAAACCTTTTTGCAATGTGCGCATTCTGATTTTTGCGCCTTTAACATATGGAAAATGTTGCCATACAATGGATCGTAACTTAGGTTTTTCATTATTTTCTTCTTCAATATCACCTTCACCTGGGACTTCAACTCCATCTTCTTGTTGATCATCGACATTAAGTACACCTTCATTAATAGTCATGCTGAAATACATATTATGTTAGTACTCAATCAGGTGAAAACATAGTGAGTTGCAAAACAAAAAATATTATAATAAAAAAAATATTTTCTTCTTAATTTTTAGAAAATGAGAATTATAATAAACTGATCACAAAATAACAAAAAAATAGGGATGTAATAATAAATTAATAATATTACAAAACTAGATAAACCTGTATGTGGATAATAGATAATAAGATAGTGAATATCAGATAATAGATTATCACCTTTCAACTTTTAGCAAAACTGGTTAAGTGGTCAATATATTACAACTCTTTCACTTGGTTGCATGATTGAATAAAAGAATAGTCATCCTTAAGCCTTAAGGAATGGAAATTAACGAATGGAAGGAACTTGATGCCTTTAGCATTTAGGAAAGGTCCATTCCATTCCATGTAGCAATACAAACAACCTTTTCAATTCCATAAAATGGACCATTCTATTCCTTGAGTAATCACTTTTCCACATACAAATAAGATAAAATACAATAAGATTATATTTAACGACAAAAATCATATATTGAACAAAAATAATGACCAATATGTGTACGTCCTACTTAATCATGAAAGAGTAATCACTTTTATTGTCAAAAAAGAACCACCAGAGTAACAAAATAACAAAATAAAATACAGTAGATTCGAAGTGTTGGTAACCCCATTGTTGGAAAAGATATCTTCAACCAAAGATGTAACATAGTCGACTACAAGAATAGAAGAGGAAATTGAAAAAAAAACTCTACAAGAATGGTCGAATCTAGAAGAGGAAATTGAAAAAAAGACCTTACCTGAGACGAAGATGTTGGATGCTAGAATCTTGAATTGTCGAAATTGAGAGTTGTCTTCCAGTCGCCGGAGAATGCTTGATGGTTGCTGACTTGCTTCAATGGATTGATGACTTCGATCATTGGCTGCTCCAGTCGCCAGTCGCCATAAACGGAGGCTAGGGCTTTTTAGAACAAAAACTCGAATGAAAGAAATGTTGTGGAAGAACTGGAATGATCCTTTTCGTTTTGGATTTATATTTTTATTAAAAAAATAGAATATATATATATATATATATATATATATATATATATATATATATATATATATATATATATATATATTCAATTAATAATAATATTTTAATATTGCAGTGCGGTTCGGTTTGCGGTTTTTTTGAATTTCTAAAACCGCACCGTTGGTTATATGTTCGGTTTCGGTTTTTCGGTATCGTTTTTTGGTTATTTTGCGTTTTTTCGGTTTGCGGTTCGGTTTTTTCTCACCCCTCTGCCCATGAAGGACATGATTATATGATGTGTTACATAGTAAAATTCTAGGGAATTTGGTGGATTGTGGCGAGACTAATAAATAGTTGAGTATGGTAATGGATATAAGAATGAAAGTCAAGGGACATGAGGTGTTAATTAAGATCATGTTTGAAGTGAAAACATAGTGTCAATATGAACATAATATGTTCATGAGTCCTCATACTTAAAATCGAGTGCAACTAATGTTTTGATAAGTGTCACGACCCAAAAATCAAGGGTAAAAATTTCATTTTTATTATAGTCAAAACACAAATATCTTTTAAATCTAAGTATTCCAAAAACATTTCTAATTAAAACATTTATCAGACTTCATCCCAAAATCACACGTTGCAGAAACACGGGTGTGTGCGCTGCGATCAAGCCAGACCATTCCTTTCAAAACCAATGATACATGAAACCATAAATAAAACTATAAGCACGAAGCTTAGTGAGTTTCCCATAACATACCCTACATTATCCACAGAACCAAATAATCCATATCAATCACATAAGCCATGCATATAAACATATAAGGAAGCCGTGGAAACCCTCCAAGGTCTTACTCTGGGTGCCATAGGAACCCCCTCATGGTCTTAGCCTATTGCCATGGGAACCCCCACATGGTCTTACTAATTGCCATAGGAACCCCCTCATGGTCTTACCAACTGCCATGTGAACCCGCACATGGTCTTCACTAACTGCCATGGGAACCCCCACATGGTCTTAACATAAATGCATACATATGGATAGCAATTTCACAATAAACATCACAAGTAAATAAACTAACTGCCATGGGAACACCCAGATGGTATCCGTACACATACATAACATATTGACAAATCATTCGTAAAAAACCGCTACATGCAAGAGTCACGGAGACAACCGACATGCTATATATAACTAATTACCATGGGAACCCCCACATGGTTTTAACTAGGGATGAAAGTGGGTCCAAACCCGAACCCGATGGACCCGGACCCGGAAAACCCGGAACCGGTTAACGGGATTTTATAGAACCGGAAACCGGACCGGTATATAGGAACCGGTTCCGGTTCGGTTCCGGGTATGGTTCCGGGTAAAGTGGGTCTAGAACCGGAAAACCCGAAAACATCAAAGTGGGTAGGTTGGAACCGGATAAAGTGGGTTTAGACCCGAAAAATCCGAAAAAACCGGAATTTTTGGTAATTACTTACAACTTAGTGGGTTGAACTTTGAAAATTTTCATATTGATATCTCCACTTTGGGGGGCTGTAACTTATTGAATACGAAACCACAATTAACAAAATTAGAGTCCAAAATCATGTACAAAGTCTAAAATACACTCTGGAAAAACCCGCATGTCAATCCGAATTTAAACGAATGAGATATACCTGTGTTAATATTTTCACATAATACAAAGTACAAAAACATTTTCAGTTTTGATATCCCGACTTCGGAGGACTGTAAATCATTGAATGTTAAACCAAAAATGACAAAATTATAGTCTAAACTCATGCACAAACTGTAAACTAGAAGTTGAAAAAAAACCACATGTCAATCCGACTTCAAACGAATTAGATATGCATGCTTTAAAACTTTCACCGAATACAAAAAAACTAAAAAACTAAAAACTTTCAGCTTTGGTATCTCAACTTTTGAGGACTGTAAGTCAATGAATATAAAACTAAAAATGAAAAATTTATAGTCTAGAATCATGTACAAACTCTAAACTACATGTTGGAAAAAACCGTATGTCAATTGGAGTTGAAACGAATAAGATATACATCTTGTAAACGTTTCACAAAAAGTGGTTCCGGCCCTAAAAGTGGTTCCGGTTCCAAAAACCGATTCCGGATTTTAGACCCGGTTTACCCGGACCCAATGGACCCAAACCCGGATTACCCGGAACCCGGATAAAGCCAATTTTTAAACCCGGAACCGGACCCGGTTCTATATATTCCGGTTCTAACGGGTCCGGTTCCGGTCCGGTTTTCCGGTTCTAAATCTCATCCCTAGTCTTAACTATCTGCCATGGGAACCCCCACATGGTCTTCACATAAATAGTTAAATACCTAACACATCGATAACACACATGTAATAAACATCCCAACTAAATAACATGGGCCGACCTTGGTGCCTTCGATCCATTGGTATGGTGAGGAGACTCATTTCAATTGCTGAAGCTTCCTGGAAGAAATCCTTAACTGGTGCCCCGCTGGCTTCACGAGCTATCAATACCAGAACCAGATAAAATCTTAGTTAATAGGCCAAAACCCTCAAGTTTGGCCTAAGGTAAAACTTGGTCAAAAGCCAACAGTCAACAACAGTCAAAGTCAACAAGTCAAACTTCAGGCTGAGTACGCCCAACGTACTCTGCTCGTACGCATGGCATACTTACCAACCAGAATCGGGACCCCATACGAGTACGCACAACGTACTCGAAGGTACGCCTGGCGTACCCAGCCGAATGACACTTTTTCATTAAGTGCTTAATCTCTTAAGTCCTTTCATCCAACACTCAGCTAGTCCCACAACATCAATCTAAGTCATAAAGTTTCCACCTTTATGACTTTCCATGTCTAGAAAAGGTCCAGAAGCTAAAACCTTAACTTATCAATCCATTAAGACATCATGACACTCTCATGGAAGGTATAGAAGGATCAAGATTACATTTTTATGCATCCTAAAAGCTCCATAATGGATAAAGTTTCAAACTTTATCCATTAGAATGGTCCAAACCACCAAGATCTAGCCTTTAAGCATCAAATGGGACGAAAAGTGCATCTTTTTCAACTTAATCCATTAAGTCCAAGTCTACAACCTTAAGATCTGAATCACAATGATGTTTAGATGGATAAAGTTTCCAACTTTATCCATAACAAGGTCACAAACTTTCAAGATCTAAACTTTATGCACTAAAATGACCAAAAGTTGATAACATCCAAAACTACCTAGATCTAACAAATGCATCATCAAGATTCAAACTTTATACCTCTAGAAGATAGATCAAGGTGAACAAAGTCTACATCTACAAGCTCTATTGCAATCAACACTTCTACAAGAAGTTCCTTCTTCTCCAAGGTGCACCATGCATACTCCAAAACACTCAAAATCACCTTCTTTTAGCTTAAAAGGCTCATATAAGGTTAGGGTTTCATGAAAGGGGTGCTGGAGTCTGAGAATGGAGTGAGTTGGGGGGGGGGGGGATTAAAGAGCTTAAATAGGTCTTAAACCACGAAAATAGGGTTTAGGAACTGATTGCGTACTCCCAGCATACTCAAGATTCCATTAGTACGTCCATCGTACACCTTTTTGTACCCCCAACGTACTCAGCTTGGCCCAAAAGCACCCAAACTTCAAACGGTCATAACTTCTTCGTTCTACCTCTGTTTTCGATGTTCTTTATATCCACAAAAAGGTATTGAAGAGATCTACACCCTTATTTAAGTAATTTTGACATAAATCACAATAATTCATAAAAGAAGTCTGAAAACACTACATTCCCATTTTACCCTTTGACTCCAAAGTGCAAACCGAACTATTGGGTCACATATCTATATTACCCACATCCAAATGGGCCTAAATCTTAACTTTTTAAAGCCCTAATCCTTATAATGACCGCTCTTCGGGCCACAACCTCGAATTTGGAATCGATTCGGAATAGGGTGTTACATTAAGAGTGAAACAAGTAATTTTATTATAGCACCTGGTTCCTGGTACGTAAAAATTTATCTAAGTAACTGTCATTTTAGCCTTGGACTCGGCGAGTTGTAGGTGCAACTCGCCGAGTAGGGATGCGGTCCGGGGGCACGCTTAAGTTGGCGACTCGGCGAGTCCATATCCTGGACTCGGCGAGTCATCGCTGTTTGATGAAACCCTAATCCCAAGGGTTTGCCCCCTATTTAAGCTAGCTTGTGCGACCCAAGATCACCCCCATTCACCCTCAGAGCCCTATATCTCGTCCAAGCTTTGTTTCCTTGTGAGTTTGAAGCATTTGGGGTGTCCTCTTGAAGTTTTGGAGTGAGAAGAAGAGTAGATCAAGAAGAAAAAGAGGAGGTCAAGCATCTTTGAGCTATCTCAGTCTGTTCCCTAAGGTATAACTCGTTTTCCCCCTTGTTTTCATGCTTATTGTCTCTTATAGATCCATTAAAGTCCTTCTTGAACCATTTCCAAGCTTGGGTAGGTTTGAGGGTTCGTAATAAGCTGATTAACCTTTAGATCTAGGTATGGTTGAGCTCCAGGAGCTCAGATCTACTATCCTTTTGGAACCATATTACATGAAAGCCCTAGATCTACCCTTTTGGTGCATTTTGGACCCTAAAACCCTTATGGTTGCCTATTTACACGTAAAGTTGGAAAACTTTACGTGTAAATCAAGCCCCAGGATCACGGATCTATGTATGGCATGAGCTGGATTCGAGCAGAATCGACCATATAGTAATTGCATGGTAACGAATCGGCGAGTCGTTCATCGAACTCGGCGAGTCGAGATGCGAGTCCCCGAGTTTTCCCGCTTTTCGTTATGACGAGTAGTGTAGTGAGTCCGGGGTGGACTCGGTGAGTTGGAAGCCGAACTCATCCATGAAGGAACTTGGCGAGTCAATGCCCTGACTCAGCGAGTTCAAGACAATCTTCTTAGATCAAGAACAGACTCGACGAGTTGTTCATACAACTCAGCGAGTCACAGCGTAGAGTGTTCTTCGGATGAAGGCGAACTCGGCGAGTAGGATGCAGGACTATTAAGTCTTGGGTATAGAGAAAGGGACTCGGCAAGTCGGCAAGCCAACTCGGCGAGTCTGGTCAACTGGCAGTTGACTATGACTTAACTCATGACTTGTTAAGGGTAAATGGGCAATTTACCTTGAGGGCGGTTAGCAGTATTTGACTAAGTCTTTGGTGGGAATTATAGCCGGAGGATTTTCGGAGCAGCAACAGCAGCAGACAGACTATTCCCACACAGATCAGCAGCTACTACGAGGTGAGTTACCTTCCAGTAGCGGTGGGTCTACGGCCACAATGCCGGCCCACCAATAGGAGTTGTATGATGGATGATTGTTTCTGTGATATTCATCTAAGGTTGCTACTACCTGTGATATGTTTATGTGTTAGTATGATATGATGCTATGTGTTAGTGACAGTAGGGGGAGATAGTCCCCATATTACCAGTCGATAGGGCCGAAGGGGCGATCATGCCCAGCCATGCTAGATAGATTATGAGATATATGTGTTATGTGGTAGTAGTAGGGGGTGAAATAGTCCCCAGTATCTGGTCGAGAGGACCGAAGGGGGAGACCAAAACCCAGATATGCTAGTCAGTATCCGTTCGAGAGGACCGAAGGGGAGACCAACACCCAGATATGCTAGTCAGTATCCGGTCGAGAGGACCGAAGGGGAGGCAAGCTCCCAGTTATGCTAGACAGTATCCGGTCAAGAGGACCGAAGGGGTAGGTCGGGCACCCAGATATACCTGACGATATATGGTTGTTATGTGATTGTATGGTATGTGGTAGGTTGGGGGAACTCACTAAGCTTCGTGCTTACAGTTTTCAGTTTTGGTTTCAGGTACCTCTTCTTCGAAGGGGAAGGAGCTGGCGCGGTAGCGGCCCATCACACACATGCTTCGTATTCCGCATCATGAGAACTTCCTAGGGATTTGTACTCTGACATTATTATGTTTATTGAAGTGTTTTCCAGACATGCGATATCTTATTAAAATACCTTGATCCGTAAATGTTTTAATTCGAATGTTTTGTTAAAAATATGTTTTCAAAAATGAAATTTTTGGCTCGTATTTTGGGGTGTTACAAGTTGGTATCAGAGCCCTGGGTTGAGGGATTCGGACACACCTTCGGGGGTATTTGAACTCAAATCGAGGGATTAAATGATTTTGGAAAGAGAAAATGTTTTCTAAAAGGCTAAGTAAAGGGTTTTAAGAAAGAACAAAGTGTGTGATGTGCGCGACCGGCCGAGCTCAAGTAAGTATTCCCCAATGTACCCATACAAGTTTATTTATGTTTATCAGTTTCTGTAGAACAGCATGCTAGAATAGGACTAAGGATCTAGGAGTGATGCCTTATGTGCCTGCTTTATGTGCTTCAGTATATGAAAGAGTTGCATGCTAGAGTTGAGTAGATAGAAGTAGGGTAGTCTGTTTAGGTTATTCCTGATAGTACGAGTTTAGCATTGTATGCTAGTTCAGTTCTCTCTACGAGGATAGAGTTGCTTGAGATTGTTTTCCTTATGTCCAAATGCTGTTTGCTTTGTGCTATGTGGGCTTTGAAGTGATGGGAGTTAACTGTTAGGTGAATACGTTAAAGTCACATGTGATCAGGGTTGAATAATCTTAGAGTGTTGGATTTGACTCTATTGCGTAGCTCTTGTTTGAGTCCTAACCATTGTAGAGAGGTGTCCTTTACTCGAAGGATTATCCGAGCCTCATCACATGTGATTGTATTCAGGTAATAGTTAATTGGCATCATCAAGAGGCCTTCAGCAGCTGAGGACTGGGTTGGGTGGAGTCAGAGGTTTCCTAGGGTAAGCCTAGGATAAAGAGTAGCAGTGATCAGCGGTAGTGGAAGGGACCTGGTTGAGTCGAGGCTGTCTTTAGGGAAGGTATGAATAGATGTGGAAGGTAGTATGGGCCCGTACTACTGAAAGCAGAGGATCCGTACCCGAACCGAGGAAGGCTAAGATAAGACCAGGGAACTTGTAGTGGGTGGGATCCCTCCAGGGGTATCGGTATCGCTAACAGTTGTTATTTCTTTGTATTTCAGAATGGTGGTACTATGCCCGAGGCCAGCAGTTGGCAGTTCAGGAGAGGGATCGGGTTCGGGATCAGGTTCCAAGCTAGTAGATGAGAGGCTGCGCGAGTTCATCACGTCGGAGATCACCAGAGGTATCCTTGAGTCGACCCCCATTATCTTCGAGTCGATCAAGGAAGGGATATTGGAGATGATGGAGGATCGCCTCCGTGCATTCAGGAGTGACATGGCATCTGGCCAGTCGGGATCTCGCACACTGTCCTTCAAGGACTTTCGGGGCAGTGGTGCACCGGACTTTCATGGGGAGAAGGACCCCGTAGCTGCCAGATGATAGATTGCAGACATCGAGTCTGCACAGTTGACTAGCTTCTGCCCTGAGGGGTCGAAGGTGAGATATGCAGCAGGATGTCTGAGAGATCGAGCTAGGGATTGGTGGGAGTCTATCGGTGACTCGTTGGGTGCCTCGGCTATCGAGGCTATGACCTGGTCGGACTTCGTGACCAGGTTCAGGACAGAGTTTGCGCCAGCTGTTGAGCTTCAGCAGCTGGCCAGGGAGTTCCTAGATATGAGACAGACGACGGAGACTGTGGCGGAGATCACCGCCAAGTTCTGGGAGAGGGCGTTGCTGGTGCCCCAGTACGCGAGCGACGAAGATATGAGGAGGACCCGCTATCATGATATGCTACGAGCTGATATTCGGGAGCATGCCAGTTTTTCAGCTTGCCCTACCTTGGACTCCATGATTGCCAGGGCGAGGGAGAGGGAGAGGGAGATAGATTTGGACCACATCCGGAAACGGAAGGTGGAGGAGGTACAGTCAGGAGGGGCTTCGGGAAAGAAGCCCAAGGGATCAGATATGGGGCTGAAAGGCCAATAGGGACGGGGCCGCTGCAGGAAATGCGGCAAGACGCACGAGGGGGCGTGCAGGTTGGGATCATCAGCCTGCTACAAGTGCGGCAAGTCTGGGCACTATAGCAGGGATTGCACTGCTCCGGCAGCAGTTATTCAGACGTCTGAGTTGTTGTGTTTCCACTACAACCACAGGGGCCACAAGAAGGCCAATTGCCCCCAGTTGACAGTTTCAGTGCCGGTAAAGGCGCCAGCTCCAGCGACCCTGCGGATCACAGATGGCCGGCAGGGCAAGGCAGAGGCTCCAGTGGTGAGTAGCCGGGCATTTCAGCTGACCGCCGAGGAAGCACGCGCTGCACCCGATGTGGTGACGGGTATGATTCTTTCCTTCTCACTTATTTATATGATGTTATGATATTGATATGTACTCGATTTATGTATCTATATGTGTTAGGATCATTCCATGTGAACGGTATCCCAGTCCAGGTGTTGTTCGACTCGGGTGCTACCCGATCGTTTGTTTCCCTTGCGCTTAGCAAGAAGTTCGTTGAGTCCTCGGGCATGTTGGATTGCCCTTTAGAGGTAGAGATTGCCGATGATCGATTGGTGCAAGCATCAACAATGTTCAGGGATTGTGTTTTGAGGTTATTTGAGGAGCGTTATCTGGTGGACTTAGTTCCTTTTCCGTTGCGTGGGAACAATGTGATTATAGGCATGGATTGGTTGAGCCCCAATGGGGCGGTAATAGATTGCACACAGCAGATGGTGCGAGTCAGGACCCCAGGTGGGGGAGAGTTAGTGATTCATGGCGAGAGGCCACAATGTTGACCCTCAGTCTGTTCAACAGCGAGGGTTATACGATAGCTTCAGCAGGGATGCGCAGGTTATGTCGCATATGTGATGGATACCCGGGAGGCGGGTAAGGTGACGGTGAGCGAGGTTCCGGTGGTGCGAGATTTCGCAGATGTTTTTCCAGAGGAGCTTCCTGGGATACCTCTGGAGCGACAGGTGGAGTTCAGGATTGACCTTGTTCCTGGTGTGGCTCCAATAGCCAAGGCACCGTATCGGTTGGCTCCTCCTGAGATGCATAAGTTGTCTACGCAGCTACAGGAGCTGTTAGACAAGGGATTCATTCGACCGAGCAGTTCACCCTGGGGAGCCCTGATTCTGTTCGTGAAAAAGAAGGACGGGTTGCATCGGATGTGTATAGATTACCGGGAGCTGAACAAGGTAACGGTGAAGAACCAATACCCACTCCCGAGGATTGATGATCTCTTTGACCAGATTCAGGGAGCGTCTTGGTTTTCCAAGATCGATTTGCGCTCGGGTTATCATCAGATGAGGGTCAGAGAGGAGGATGCGCAGAAGACCGCGTTTCGGACGCGCTATGGCCATTATGAGTTCGTGGTGATGCTGTTTGGGCTCACCAATGCTCCTACCGCGTTCATGGACCTCATGAACCGCGTATGTAGACCGATGCTGGATCGGTCTGTGATAGTTTTCATTGACGACATCTTGGTTTATTCCAAGATACAGGAGGAGCATGAGGAGCATCTGAGAGAGGTTTTAGAGACCCTGAGGAGGGAGAGCTTGTATGCCAAGTTCTCTAAGTGCGAGTTTTGGTTGCGCGGGGTGCAATTTCTCGAACACCTTGTCAACCAGAACGTGATTATAGTCGACCCGGCCAAGGTCGAGGCCGTGATGAAATGGGAGGTTCCTAAGTCTCCATCCGAGATTCGGAGTTTCCTAGGATTAGCAGGCTACTATCGGAGGTTCATTTAGGATTTCTCCAAGATAGCCATACCCCTGACACGGGTGACTAGGAATCCATGGTCTTTTGATGGGGGACTGAGCAGCAGGCAACGTTCGAGACTCTGAGGTAGAGATTGTGCGAGGCGCCAATCTTAGCCCTGCCCGAGGGCGTGGAGGATTTTGTGGTATATTGCGATGCGTCGATCTTAGGCTTAGGCGCATTGTTGATGCAGAGGGGGCATGTCATTGCTTATGCCTCGAGGCAGTTGAAGCCTCACGAGGCGAACTACCCGACACACGATTTAGAGTTGGGGGCGGTGGTCTTCGCCCTCAAGATATGCGACATTACCTTTACGGGGTTCGTTGTACCATTTACACGGACCACAAGAGTTTGAGGTACCTCATGGATCAGTCGAATCTGAAAATGAGGCAGCGTCGGTGGTTGGACGTGGTAAAGGATTATGATTGCGAGATCCTTTACCACCCGGGGAAGGCCAATGTAGTGGCCGACGCGCTTAGCCGGAAGGCGGCGCCGATCAGGGATGTTTGCATGAGGATGACCGTGGTGACTCCTCTGTTGGATCAGATTTGAGAGGCCCAACAGGAGGCTATGAAGGAGGAGCATCGGAAGAGTGAGCGAATAGTGGGTCAAGTCACCTCTTTCGATTATGATAGTCGGGGGTTATTGACACTACACCTTAGGGTGTGGGTGCCTTATCATGGAGGCGTGCGCCAGATCTTGATGGAGGAGGCGCACAAATCCCGATTCTCTATTCACTCAGGGGCGCCGAAGATGTATCGGGATCTTCGCCTAGACTATTGGTGGCCCTGCATGAAGCGGGATGTGACATGGTACGTCGAGCGGTGCTTGACCTGCAGGAAGGTTAAGGCCGAACATCAGAGACCGTATGGAAAAATGCAGCCGTTAGACATTTCGTTGTGGAAATGGGAAGATATCACGATGGATTTTATCACGAAGCTTCCCAGGACCGCGCGTGGAGTAGATTCGATTTGGGTCATCGTAGATCGATTGACCAAGAGTTCTCATTTTATTCCGATTCAGGTGAGCATTTCGGCCGAGAAATTGGCCGACATCTATATTAGGGAGATTGTGGCGCGGCACGAGGTGCCAATATCTGTTATCTCGGACAGGGATGTGCGTTTTACTTCCTGGTTTTGGAAGAGGTTTCATGACGATTTGGGTACTCGTTTGCATTTTAGCACCGCCTTTCACCCACAGACAGATGGTCAGAGCGAGCGGACCATCCAGACTCTGGAGGATATGTTGCGGGCGTACGTGCTAGACTTCGGTGGTAGCTGGGATACTTATCTTCCCTTGGCTGAGTTCTCGTACAACAACAGCTACCACGCGAGTATCGACCGCCCTCCATTCGAGATGTTGTACGGACGGAGGTGCAGGACCCCGATATGTTGGGGAGAGGTTGGTCAGAGAGTTATGGGGAGCACCGAAGTGGTGCTCAAGACTAACGAGAGGATTCAGCAGGCTGCAGACTGCGCAGAGTCGGCAGAAAAGTTACGCCGACAAGCGTCAATCAGACCTGGAGTTCCACGTCGGGGATATGGTTCTCCTGAAGGTGTCGCCTTGGAAAGGCGTCATTCGATTCAGGAAGCGGGGAAAGTTGGGCCCGAGATTCATTGGTCCATTCAGGGTTGTAGCCCGGGTGGGCAAGGTGGCATATAGGCTGGATCTGCCAGCCGAGCTCAGCCAGATCCACAACACCTTCCATGTCTCCCAGCTGCGGAAGTGTCTCGTGGATGATTCAGCGGTGGTACCATTAGAGGTTATACAGGTTGATGATAGCCTGAATTACATTGAGCACCTAGTCGCAATCCTCGATCGGAAGTCGAAAGATCTGAGGAACAAGAGGGTGGAATTAGTGAAGGTGCAGTGGCAGCACCGAAAGGGGTCCGATTGGACTTAGGAGCCGGTGGAAGAAATGATGGAGCATTACCCCGAGCTGTTTCAGGATCGAGCAGCAAACTTCGAGGACGAAGTCTAAAATAAGTAGGGGAGATTTGTAGCACCTGGTTCCTGGTACGTAATAATTTATCTAAGTAATTTTAATTTTAGCCTTGGACTCGGCGAGTTGTAGGTCCGAATCGCCGAGTAGGGACGCGGTCCGGGGGCACGCTTAAGTTGGCGACTCGGCGAGTCAATATCCTGGACTTGGCGAGTCATCGCTGTTTGATGAAACCCTAATCCCAAGGGTTTGCCCCCTATTTAAGCTAGCTTGTGCAACCAAGCTCACCCCCATTCACCCTCAGAGCCCTATATCTCGTCCAAGCTTTGTTTCCTTGTGAGTTTGAAGCATTTGGTGTGTCCTCTTGAAGTTTTGGAGTGGGAAGAAGAGTAGCTCAAGAAGAAGAAGAGGAGGTCAAGCATCTTTGAGCTATCTCAGTGTGTTCCCTAAGGTATAACTCGTTTTCTCCCTTGTTTTCATGCTTATTGTCTCTTATAGCTCCATTAAAATCCTTCTTGAACCCTTTCCAACCTTGGGTAGGTTTGAGGGTTCGTAATAAGCTGATTAACCTTTAGATCTAGGCATGGTTGAGCTCCAGGAGCTCAGATCTACCGTCTTTTTGGAACCATATTACATGAAAGCCCTAGATCTAGCCTTTTGGTGCATTTTGGAACCTAAAACCCTCATGGTTGCCTATATACACGTAAAGTTGGAAACTTTACGTGTAAATCAAGCCCCAGGATGATGGATCTATGTATGGCATGAGCTGGATTCGAGCAGAATCGACCATATAGTAATTGCATGGTAACGACTCGGTGAGTCGTTCATCGAACTCGGCGAGTCGAGACGCGAGTCCCTGATTTTTCCCCCTTTTCGTTATGGCGAGTAGTGTAGTGAGTCCGGGGTGGACTCGGTGAGTTGGAAGCCAAAATCATCCATGAAGGAACTCGGCGAGTCAATGCCCTGACTCGGCGAGTTCAAGACAATCTTCTTAGATCAAGAACAGACTCGACGAGTTGTTCATACAACTCGGCGAGTCACAGCGTAGAGTGTTCTTCGGATGAAGGCGAACTCGGCGAGTTGATCATACAACTCGGCGAGTAGGATGCAGGACTATTAAGTATTAGGTATAGAGAAAGGGACTCGGCGAGTCAGCAAGCCAACTCGGCGAGTCTGGTCAACTGGTAGTTGACTATGACTTAACTCATGACTTGATAAGGGTAAATGGGCAATTTACCTTGAGGGCGGTTAGCAGTATTTGACTAAGTCTTTGGTGGGAATTATAGCCGGAGGATTTTCGGAGCAGCAACAGCAGCAGACAGACTATTCCCACACAGATCAGCAGCTACTACGAGGTGAGTTACCTTCCAGTAGCGGTGGGTCTACGGCCACAATGCCGGCCCACCAGTAGGAGTTGTATGATGGATGATTGTTTCTATGATATTCATCTAAGGTTGCTACTACCTGTGATATGTTTATGTGTTAGTATGATATAATGCTATGTGTTAGTGACAGTAGGGGGAGATAGTCCCCAGATTACCAGTCGATAGGGCCAAAGGGGCGATCATGCCCATCCATGCTAGATAGATTATGAGATATATGTGTTATGTGGTAGTAGTAGGGAGTGAAATAGTCCCCAGCATCTGGTCGAGAGGACCGAAGGGGGAGACCAGCACCCAGATATGCTAGTCAGTAACCGGTCGAGAGGACCAAAGGGGAGACCAGCACCCATATATGCTAGTCAGTATCCGGTCGAGAGGACCGAAGGGGAGGCAAGCTCCTAGTTATGCTAGATAGTATCCGGTCGAGAGGACCGAAGGGGTAGGTCGGGCACCCAGATATGCCTGACGATATATGCTTTTTATGTGATTGTATGGTATGTGGTAGGTTGGGGGAACTCACTAAGCTTCGTGCTTACAGTTTCCAGTTTTGGTTTCAGGTACCTCTTCTTCGAAGGGGAAGGAGCTGGCGCGGTAGCGGCCCATCACACACATGCTTCGTATTCCGCATCATGAGAACTTCCTGGGGATTTTTACTCTGGCATTATTATGTTTATTGAAATGTTTTCCAGACATGCGATATCTTATTAAAATACCTTGATCAGTAAATGTTTTAATTCGAATGTTTTGTTAAAAATATGTTTTCAAAAATGAAATTTTTGGCTCGTATTTTGGGGTGTTACATTTATAATAGGTGGAGTTTATTGAACAATGGCAAAATGATTCTTTCCCTCTAATGGTATTTGTGTATCTTATCTTACCAAGGGTTATTGAACAATGGCAAGTAATTTTATAGTATGAATTCCAGACTTCGGTCCGATGCCAGGGCAGTCTCGAGAAGTAGTTATGTATGCTTGATGTCTTTTTGATTCATGCATGTTATCTGTTATGTGTTCCGGGCCTAGGTCCGATGTCAGGGTAAGCCCGATGTATGCTAGTATATATGATATGTATTATGTGTTCTGGGCTTAGGTCCGATGTCAGGGTAAGCCCGATGTATGCTATGTGTTTATATTATATATTAATGATATATGTTATGAAGTGTGTATGTCGGGGTAAGCCCGATGTCGGGCGGGGCCCGATGCCAGACAAGAGTCTGAGGTCGGGTTCGTCCCTGGTGCAGCTAGGAGTAGTCCCAAAGTTCTTTTTATGTTATGTGTATGGTATGTGGTAGTTTGGGGAGCTTACTAAGCTTTGTGCTTACAGTTTTCAGTTTTGGTTTCAGGTACTTTTGCTAGCAAACGAAAGAGCTCGGGATGATCACATGACACACACCACAGTCTATAGTCTGGGATATTTTACTCTGATATTTGAGATGACATTATGATATTTTGACAGTTTATGAGATGTTTTTGAGATACATGTTTTATGATATTTATTTGATGATGTTATTCATGGTTTTATTAATAAATAAAAAACGAAAATTTTCGACTGTATTTTTACGATGTTTCAAGTTGGTATTAGAGCCTTGGTTTGAGGGATTCGGACATGCTTTTGGGTGTGTTTGAACTCAAACTAAGGAATTGGTATAGAATTTTCAAAAGAAAAATCATTTTAATAAAAGGATTTTTGAGAAAATAAAAGAATTTTGGAAAAAGCAAAAAAAAAAAAGGATTTTGAAAAAAAGAAAAGGGTATGGTGCATGCAATCAGCCAAGCTCAAGTAAGTACTCCCAAATTACCCATACAAGTTTATGTTCTTATATATTTATCAGTTTTGTGAAAACTGCATGGGAGACTAGGACTAAGGATCTAAGGAGGATGTCTTGTGTGCCTATTATATGTGTATTAACTTTATGAATTACATGCTATTACAGATTAGTCAGTATGATGACCTGATTAGAATATGCTTGATTATGTGTATTCAATGCTCCAATGCTCCAATGCTGCTTGCTTTGTGCTTTTAGGAGTTTTAGTTATCTTTTACTAACTAGTAAACGAATATGTTAAGTTACATATTGCGAGGACTAAATAATTTCAGAAGGTTAGGTCTAGCTCTATTTCACAGCTCTTGTTCGAGTCCAACCGTTGTAGGGTAGGATCTCTCATCCGAAGAGTTATCTAGTCTTAGTAATATGTGATAGTATTCGCGAGCTAGATAGGGAAAGATAGCAGAGACTTCTTATGCAGTTGATGGCGGAGAGTTGGATGGTGATTACCCTAGGGCAAGCCTAGGATGAGAGTAGCACGTGAAGCATTAGTAGTAGAAGGGACTTGGTGAAGTTGAGGCAGTTCTTGAGGAAAGTACGGATAGATGTGGAATGTAGTATGGGCCCGTACTACTGAAAGTAGAGGATCCATACTCTAATCAAGGAAGGATGAGATGAATCCAAGGAACTTGTAGTGTATGTTATCCCTCGAGAATTGATTAGTATTCTGATGTAGTTATGATGTGTTGTCTTTCAGAATGGCCATTTTACGGAACAGATCAGTCAGCAGTTCAGGCTCCGATGAGGGATCAGACTCAGGTTTAGAAGCCGTACAACTCTATGACCAAACTAGGGAGTTTATCTCCTCTGAGATCACGCACAGTATCCTGGACCAAAATCCTGTGATCTTTGAGACGATCAAGGAGGGAATTCTTAAGCTTTTGGACGATAGATTGAGTGCTTTCCACACTAGCGACCATGATGGGGTCGCACACACTAACTTTCAGGCAGTTTAGAGCATGTGGGGCTCCTAAATACCATGGGTCTCGGGACACCATCGCGAGTACTAGATGATTGGCAGTTGTCGCCAACACATTCCGCACCAGTAGATGTCCTGAGGGGGATAATATTAGACTTGCATCCTATCTTCTGAAGGACAAGGCACATGATTGGTGGGAGTAGGTCGTATATGCCATGAGTGATGATGCAACTCTTGATTCCATGACACTGAGTGACTTTACGACCCGATTCAGGGCTAAGTCTGCACCTGTGATAGAGGTACAACAGCTTGCCAGAGAGTTTCAGGATATTGAGCAGACGACAGAGATAGTGGCGGAGATCACCACCAAGTTTAGGGAGAGGGCCATTCTTGTTCCGCAGTATGTGGTGGACGAGGAGATAAAAAGGCCCGGTATCATGAGATGTTGCAGAGTGATATTCGACAGTTTGTGAGCTGCTCCACCTGCAAGATGTTGGAGGACATGATTGCTAGGGCTCGGGAGAGGAGTTGGATTTAGAGATGGAGAGAAAGAGGAAACCAGAGAGGAGTCAGTCAGGGAGTTCGGGAAAGAAGCCCAAGGTATCAAATCACAGATCTCGGAACCAGTAGAGCCACGACCGTTGTGGCAAATGCGGCAGGATGCACGAGGGAACATGCAAGGAGGGGAGTTCAGGCTGCTACAAATGCGAACGAACTGGTCATATGAGCCGAGATTGCACAGCCACTACCACCACCACGACAACATCATATATGATTTTCTTTTAGTGAAATAAGAGAGGACACAAACGGTCCCAATGCCTGAGTTTATCAACAACAGGGAAGGTGGCAGCACCTTCTCCTGCCACATTGAGGATTACAGATGTCCGTCAGGGCCAGGATGAGGCACCTACAGTGCAGAGCAGGGATTTTCAACTTACTGCAGAGGTGGCATAAGCAACTCTTGACGTGGTGATGGGATCGTTCTTAGTGAATGGTATATCAGCTTTGGTACTGTTTGATTCGGGTGCCACCCGATCTTTGTGTCGCTCGCTCTCATCAAGCGATTTATAGGAGCTCCGGGGGAGCTGGATTGCCCAATGGACGTGGAGATAGCAGATGACAGGACCGCTAGGGTTACGAGGGTTCACAAAGGATGTACGCTATAGTTATTCGATTAACAGGTTTTAGTAGATCTGTTTTTTATTCCCTTACGTGGGAATAAGGTTATCGTGGATATGGATTGGTTGATCCCCAATGGGGGCACTGATTGATTGAGCCCCAATAGGGTAATGATTGATTGTGAGCAACAACTATTGAGGGTTCACACTCCTAGTGGGGAAGGGTTAGTGGTCCTGGGCGAGAAACCACATTAGGGATTGGTGTTTTGTTCAATAGCGAGGGCGAGGCGCCACTTTTAGCAGGGTTGCACAGGATACGTCGCCTATGTTATGGATACCCGTGATAAGGGTAAGGTGACAATTGATGATGTCCTGGTAGTGCGAGAGTACCCAAACGTATTTCCGGAGGATTTACTTGGGATACCTCCGGAGAGACAAGTTGAGTTTCCGATTGACTTGGTCCCTGGTGTGGCTCCGATAGCCAAGACACCATATCGATTGACTATTCCTGAGATGTAGGAGTTGTCTACACAACTACAAGACTAGGGTTTTATCAGGCTGATCAGTTCACCTTGGGGATCCCCGATCATGTTTGTGAAGAAGAAGGACGGGTCACATCGCATGTGCATAGACTACCGAGAGCTGAACAAGGTAACTGTGAAGAACCGTTACCTACTTCCGAGGATAAATGATTTGTTTGATCAGCTTCAGGAGGCATCTTGGTTCTCCAAGATTGATCTGTGGTCATGATATCACCAGATGCAAGTCAGGGATGATGATGTGCAGAAGATAACTTTTAGAACTCGCTATGGTCATTATGAGTTTATGGTGATGCCGTTTGGGCTCACCAATGTTCTAGTCGCGTTCATAGACCTTATGAACCGTGTGTGCAGACCGATGCTAGATCGATCTGTAATAGTCTTCATTGATGACATCTTGGTTTACTCCAAGACTCAGGAGCAACATGAGGAGCACCTGATGGGAGGGAGAGACTATTTGCTAAGTTCTCTAAGTGTGAGTTCTGGTTGCGTGAGGTGCAATTCCTTGGGTATCTTGTCAACCAGAAGGGTATTTTGGTCGATCCGACCAAGATAGATGACGTAATGCAGTGGGAGATTCCGAGGTCTCCAACTGAGATTCGAAGTTTCCTGGGTTTGGCAGGGTATTACTGGAGATTTATTCAAGAATTCTCCAAGACTGCAATTCCTTTGACCCAACTGACCAAGAAGTCAGTGGCTTTTCGTTGGGGACCTGAGCGTCAGATAGCCTTTGAGACGCTCAGGCAGCAGTTGTGCGAGGCTTCGATCACATGCATGGGAGTAGTTTTGATGCATCGAGGTCATGTGATAGCTTATGCCTCGAGATAGTTGAAGCCTCACGAGGCTAACTAACCTACACACGATTTAGAACTGGGGGTTGTGGTTTTCGCCCTTAAGATTTTGCGGCATTACCTCTACGGGGTCCGTTGTACCATTTACACAGACCACAAGAGTTTGAGGTACCTCATGGATCAGCCTAATACGAACATGAGGCAGCATCGCTGGTTAGATGTGGTGAAGGACTACGATTATGAGATCCTTTACCACCCAGGAAAGGCCAACGTAATGGACGACGCCCTAAGCCGCAAGGCGGTAGTGGCCCCGATCTGAGACATCTGTTTGAGGATGACCGTGATTTGTCCACTGCTGGAGCAGATCCAAGAGGCACAGGTCGAGGGCCTGAAGGAGGAACGCCATAAGTGAGAGCGGATCATAAGCCAAGTAGCCTCCTTTGATTACGACAATCGTTGATTGTTGACCCTGCATGGAAGGGTTTGGGTACCGCACTAAGGTGGAGTACGAAAAATATTGATGGATGAGGCCCACAAGTCTAGGTTCTCCATCCATCCTGGGGAGACGAAGATGTACATAAATCTTCGACCCAATTACTAGTGGCCCTGCATGAAGCGGGATGTAGCCTGGTATGTGGAAAGATACCTGACCTGCAGATAGGTCAAGGCAAAGCACCAGAGGCCTCACGACAAGATGCATCCATTAGACATTCCCGTGTGGAAGTGGGAGGATATCACCATGGATTTTATCACTAAGCTTCCGAGGACCGCACGTGGGGTCGATTCGATATGGGTCATCATGGATCGGTTGACTAAGAGCGCTCACTTCATCCCGATCTAGGAGAGCATATCAGCCGAGAAGCTGGCCAAAATTTATGTGCGATAGGTAATGGCACGTCATGGAGTGCCTATCTCAGTGGTGTCAGACCAAGATGTCCGTTTTATTTTCAGATTTTGGAAGTGGTTTCATGACGAGACGGGTACTCGTCTCCACTTCAGCACCACTTTCCACCCACATCTCGTCATGAGATGGGTACCTGTCTAGCAATTCTGGGGTGCCGGTCTACCCTTCGGTTTATCTCAACCGGATACGAAGAATATTTCACCCCTACTACTACCACATAATAACATAACATAAACATACTGTCGAGGATATCTAGGGTGCCCGGCCTACCCTTAGGTCCTTACGACCGTAACACGGGGACTATTCTCCCTACTACCTACTATCACATAACATCATATCAGTCTAGCACATAATCATAACAAATAACAACATACCAGATAATTATCATGAATACAATAATCTTTACTATAACTCTTACTAGTGGGACAACCTTGGTACCTTAGACCCACTTCTACTGGAAGGTAACTCACCTTAATGTCGTGTAGTAATTGAACTGTCCTCGGCGCTGGGATCAACTCCTCTCAAAATCCTACACATAAAAACCTTCCTTAATTACCATTTCATACTCTTAACCCTTTCAAGGGTCAACTCAGGTCAAAGTCAAAGTCAAGGTCAACACCTTGGTCAAAGTCAACTTTTGGTTAAAGTCAACATCTGGTTGACTCAACTCGCCAAGTTTGTCCACCAACTCATCGAGTTCCATAATCCACAAAATACTGGAACTTCGATCCTACTCATCGAGTCTTTCAAGGACTCGTCGAGTTCTCCTTCATATAGAATCGGGACCTTTTTCTCATGGCCCGCCGAGTTCATCCTTGAACTCGTCGAGTTCTTTGATCTTCAAGTCCATATTCACGTCCATCTTATTGAGACCTCTTATAGACTCAACCAAATTGCTCAGAAATAGAAAAGGTTGGTGAACCATGAACCGAATCGCCGAGTCCTATGAACGACTCATCGAGTCCCCCAAAGTCCAAGTCTATCCAGTCGATTTCAGTCGGGCTTAATGCATCCAAAACATAGATTTGACCTCCTAGGATCGATATAGCACGTAAAGCTACAATCTTTACGTGCATACGTGGGTTAACTAGTCCATAAAGTCCTAAAAAGTGTTCCATAAGATGCATAGGACTCCCATGGCCATAAATTTGGCACCTTTATGCCATGGAGTCCCTCTAAGACTCTAGATCCGAAGTCCTAACACCAAAACAAGCTTGCATCCATGAATTGTTAAATAATGGGCTCCAAATGGCCCTAAACTACCCCATAGAGAGTGTTAGGTCATATTTTGTTGGTTTGAGCTAGGCATCAATATGTATAAGTCTTGTAGTTGATTGGTCTCTTTAAATAGTGTCAAATGTTTCAGATGAACAGTAGTCGTATGTGTGTGTATCCAAGTGTACCTGATGTTTGCGGCCCTAATAGACGTGTGCATTGTTGGATCCTTCTTTGCTTTTACTCCTTCTTTTGCTCATTGATTACTGCTTGATTGTGTGTTTGATCACTAGTTGGATCCTGTTTTGTGGACTTATAAAGAGATATAATGAATGAATGAACAAGGTATAAACTTTATACCTCAAATGAGCTGGTAATGTGACAAACTCTCTGGATCTACTTGCTTCCTCTTGATCTCCCAAGCTTCCTCTTTCTTCTCAAGCTTCAAAAACACACAAAATCCCTCAAGAATGGCCCTCACACTTACAAAATGCTCTAGGGTTTCAAGTTAGGGTTTCTGGATTAAGGGAGACGATGGAGGCTGGAATGGAGGCTAGTTAAAGTGTTTAAATAAGGTGTAAACCCTAAAATTTAGGGTTTCATTCAGACATATCTACTCGTTGAGTCGGGGCTTCTGACTCGACAAGTATACTCTTCCATCCGCATCCAAGATTCGCATCTACTCGACGAGTTTAGGGCCTCCAACTCGTCGAGTCCTAGTGTAAAAATGCAAAAATTTATATTTAAAATACGTACCGGGAACCGGGTGTTACATAGTGTTTAGCTAACCAACTATAACTAACTAGACACCCAAACTTGTAATTTTTATCATTTTTCCACCATGAATTTTTTTGAAAGGATATTTCATTGTACATCTAGGCTTTATGCACTCTAAAAGGATTTTTTTTTTCATTTCCCCACACACCTTGCATGATTCTAACTCTATTAGCTTTCAAAAACCTTAACTAGTATCCTTTTGCGACATCATAGTTAGTAAGCGCAAACCTCAGTTGTGCATGGGACTCTGATAGCTCTCCTACGTATGGTTTAATCTTGTTCCCTTTTACAGTAGGATCATGTATCATGTATTCTACTCCAACTTCAAGTTTATCTTCATCTTCGAGGTGACCTTGATCTTCAGGTTCGTTAATATCAGCTTCACCATCATCGTCTGTGTATCATTCAATGCCTCTGAACATGTTATCATCACATAACATGTTAATAAATGAATCATCATACATATACATGCATGTTTGGAGGTTTAGGGTTCAAAATCCAAAAAATGAGAAATTGATCACATCATCATCCAATTCCTTGTTTGCTATGTAGGTTTCCTTTGGTTCTTTCTCATTTTTCTTCTTGATGTTGATGCTATTGCAAACACTTGAACTTTCAACGACCATGATGATAATCTTCTTGCATTTGAGAAGAGAGTTTTATAGAGAAATGCTTTAAAGCCCTTAGATTCACCTCTCATTGTGTCTACTATGTGTATTCTTGGTGTGATGTTTTGCAAAATATGTTCTAAGTATGTGCTCGTTTGATCGCTAGGAAGATAAAGAAACACAAATGTCTTTGTAACTTACGACAAGGTTTTACCTGTTTTTAACTTGATAAGGAAGATTTAATGAAGTGTTAGTAAAGTTTTATTGTCAATTAAGTCCCAAAAAGACATCGGAGTAAATTAGAAAGAAGCTACTCTCCTGTCCTAAAAATATTTTTCACAAACAAAAACACATAGATTAAAGAAACATTAATTACCATTAACTTTATACAATAAAATGACAGTTTTGTGTTTACTTTGTAATTGATATTCCGTTAAATACTTGGTTGGTTAAGTAATGATAAAGTATTTTGATAAAATTTTTATTTATTTTTAGAAATGAACTAATATTATTTTAAGAAAATAAAAAAAGAACTATAATTTTACTACAGAGGAAATATAAAATAGTGGGAGTTTTATCACATTAACCCCCGATACAAAACCCAAATGATAATAGTTGTGATTTTATGGCCCGTTCCGCGTGTCTCTCGTTTGGAATTGGGCGCCAAGTGCCAAGGGTATATTGGTAACAACAAATTGCAACGGATACATTGGAAACTTAGTAGCCGTTAAGCATCGCCGCAGCAAACTACTGAAAAACGCCGTCACCAACCCTAGTTTTTCGTTTATATATAAACCCCTAAATTCTCTCTTAGCTTAATCACACAAGCATTAATCGATCTCTCTTCCCCCTCCTCTCTTTCTTGCAATCGCCTTCGTCATCTGTGCAGGATCTGACAGCGCTCTCTAATTTTTCTCAATTGTTCTTTGATTCTTTAATTGCTATTTCTGTTGATTTCTTTCTTTACCTAACCTCTTTTTTGCAGGATTTTCTGATTTCTCTATCTTTGTTTATATATATATCTTTGTTGTTACTAAAGTTATGGATGCAGGATCTGTAAGTTCTTCAGCTACCAAGTCACAATCACGATGCCCCCTTCAGGAGCAATTCCTTCAAAGAAAAAATTCTCGTGAAAACGTAATTGCTTCCCTATTCTTTGATGACTTTTGTTGATTATATTCATATAGCTCATTCACATCTTTGCTGAATCTTGTTACTTGAATCAAGTTTTTGAATTAGGTTTTTTCTTTTGTTTGATTGTGTGTAGTTGGATAGATTCATACCAAATAGATCAGCGATGGATTTTGATTATGCTCATTACATGCTAAACGAAGCAAAAAAAGGTAAGGAAAATCCAATGGCCAGCTCACCTTCTAAGGAAGCGTACAGGAAGCATTTGGCGGAAAGCTTTAACATGAACAGAACAAGAATTCTAGCCTTCAAGAACAAGCCTCCAACCCCAATGGACGCAATTCCTTCTGACTGCTCTACTTCCGTTCAACAGTCAAAACCTGCAAAAGCTCGTAGATACATTCCCCAGGTCAGTTTTCCTTCCGTTCGTGTTTTAGAAATCTAATCTCTGCTTCAGGAATTGAATCTTATGGTTTTTTTTTTGGTGTGTAGACTTCCGAAAGGACATTGGATGCTCCTGATCTTGTGGATGATTACTACTTGAATTTGTTGGATTGGGGAAGCAGCAATGTCTTGGCGATAGCTCTAGGGAGCACAGTGTATCTATGGGATGCTACTGATGGTAATACCTCAGAGCTCGTTACTGTAGAAGATGAGGCTGGACCTGTCACAAGTGTCAAATGGGCACCCGATGGACACCACATCTCCGTGGGCTTAAACAATTCCGATGTCCAGCTCTGGGATTCTACATCAAACAGACTGGTAAATTATAAAATACTCTCAAGTAGTTGATGATTTACATGGAATTTCTAAATGTTTGTGTTTAAATAAAATGTACAGCTGAGAACACTGAAAGGGTGCCACCAATCTCGAGTAGGAGCTCTGGATTGGAACAACCATATCTTGACAACAGGAGGAATGGATGGGCAGATTGTGAACAACGATGTTAGAATCAGATCGCATATAGTCGATACTTACAGCGGCCACCACCAAGAAGTCTGCGGGCTGAAATGGTCTGCTTCAGGGCAGCAGTTAGCCAGTGGTGGAAACGACAACCTTCTTCACATATGGGACAGATCAACGGCTTCCAGTAATTCTCCAACTCAATGGCTTCATAGACTGGAGGATCACACAGCTGCGGTGAAAGCTCTTGCATGGTGCCCATTCCAGGGTAACCTTCTTGCTTCAGGAGGCGGAGGTGGTGACAAGTGTATAAAGTTTTGGAACACGCACACTGGCGCTTGCTTGAACTCGGTGGACACAGGGTCGCAGGTGTGTGCTCTATTGTGGAACAAAAATGAACGTGAGCTGTTGAGCTCTCATGGGTTTACACAGAACCAGTTGACTCTTTGGAAGTACCCGTCGATGGTAAAGATGGCGGAGCTTACAGGACATACGTCTAGAGTTCTTTTCATGGCACAGGTATACATACATTTTGTTGTCAAAAGAAAAAAGAAGAAGGTAATTTGATAAGTAGTTTGTTTTCTAACAAGATGATGACATGTATGCAGAGCCCGGATGGATGTACAGTTGCATCTGCTGCAGGAGATGAGACGTTGAGATTTTGGAATGTTTTTGGGAGCCCAGAAGTGGCTGCAAAAGCTGCCCCCAAGGCTGCCCCTGAGCCGTTTGCTCACTTGAACCGTATTCGTTGATTACGTTACGTTCATATATATATCACGCAATGGCCATGGATTGAATGAAGAACAGCCTGGAATTAACCAGAACTCGTTGAAGGACTTTTAAAGATATGGATCAGGCTTGGATTGAATGAAGAACAAACAGCCGGAATCAAACTGGCCAAGTTATTACATGATGATGATGATGATGATGATGAGATGTGGCATTAGTTTGGTAAAGAAAAGGGAAACCCAGGGCCAAGTTGATTTTCTGGATATATATTTCCAGCCATCAATGAGAGGAATCAATAAAATGATGCAGCAAGGAGGACTTTGAGTTTAGAGCTTTTGAAGAAGATATGAAACTCAAAGAGGACTTTGAGTTTAGAGCTTTTGAAGAAGATATGAAACTCATTCAAGGATTTTGATTGATAACTCATTTTTGGATGTAATAAATTTTGATTATGTTTTTGACCTCAAATAACAGCGTTCCTGCTGCTTTCTCACCAAGTGTGTAAAATGTGATGAAATAAATTATCATTCACTTGTCATTCATGTAGCAATCTATCCACAAAGAAACTGTAACTTGTTTCTTTGAAGATTTCCAATGACAATGGTGTTCCTCCAACTGCTATGTTCAACAATTTCTAAATTTTATGTGATTCTTTGAGGTTCTATGATTCTACATTAGCGATTAAAAACAATTAGCGACTTGCATCTTAGTAACTTTTTGATCATAAACTGTTGGATTAGGTAAAATGCCCAAACGATCACGACTTGACACAAGTCAAAGTCACGAGACACGTAATGGGAGAATGGACAGGAGGAAAACGATGGAGTCTTTGAGGAAGTTTTGGTACTTACCCTTGGTGTGAGAAATGTTTGCAAATATGGACCATGACACTTTAATGAAAAAACGTTGCTTGTGTACGTTGGGCGTACCCAAGCATGCTCTCCCCTAAATGAGTTAAAAAGTTACTTTATTACTTAAATGATATTTGGGGGCTAGATCTGCATTTGGACGAAAACACTTAATGGATGGAATAAGCCCTTATCGGAAGGACTGCATCCAGCCAGCGTACGCAAAGCCCAGGTCACGGACCTTGAGTACGCCTTAGCTTTTGGACTTTTATATTTTGATCAAGTTGTCTTAAGGGTATTTTGGGTATTTTGAATTGTAGTTGAGATTGATCACTATTTGATATAGAGTTGATATTCGGAGCAGCTATTTGTTTAGACCGAGAGGTGAGTTTTCCTCACTCTACATGTGTGCAGAAGGGCACCAATGCCGACCCACTAAGTAGAATTACCTGTCTATATGATTGACTGGTTATGTGTTTATCTGTTGTATATGTCGACATGAGAGGGTGGGTTGAGGCTGTACTGCTTTGTGCTGTAAGCCATCAAACTCGGGGCAATCCAACTGGGAGGTTAAGGGCAAGGGTGATCCAACCGGGAGGTTATGGATCCATTATGTTATATGTAGGGCAATCCAACTGGGAGGTTGGCCAAGGCAATCCAACAGGGAGGTTGTGGGATAGGGTAATCTAACTGGGAGGTTGTGAACCCAATATGCATTATGTATATCTGTTTGGTAGTTTGGGGGAACTCACTAAGCTTTGAATTACACTTTTAGTTTTATGTTTCAGGTACTTGTGGGAAAAGCAAAGGCGTGATCATGCACATCCTCTTGGTTTTGACGATACTGATTGAGACACTCTATTATATGATTTCTACTTTTGAGAACGATGTTTTGTAAACAGTTGGTTTTGATTTGGGTTTTTTTTATGAAAACAATGATTTCACTTGATTTAAAAATGAAAATTTTTTCCTTAATTTTTGGGATTTTGCAAGTTGGTATCAGAGCTTTGGTTTAAGAGTGATGCAACATAAATTTGCACCACCTCTACTAGTCTTTTGTTGTGGTGGAGATCTAGAAATCACAAAGCAAAGTCGTTAGAGTTGCTCTAATGATTGTGCCATGAGAGCAGGCTTCGACGATCAAGTTAGATCAGCTGGTAGAGGTGAGAACCATCTTGGTGTAAGGCGTAGAGTATGGTGGCCGAAGGCGGAGGGTGGCGGCTGGGCCAAGGGGGAAGATCCCTCTCCATGGAGGAGATATTGTTCACTTTATAGGGGACAATACCTCAAGGATAATTAGGTCAGGCCTTGGGCCAGCCCAATTTAGGCCTAGCTAGCAAGGAGCTGAGCAAGACCGACCGAAGGCGTCGGACGAGGCTAACGGGCGCGCACCAGACAAGATTGGCTGGCGCGCATCAGGAAAGGCCGAAAAAGGAGCGCCAGGTAGGGTTGGCAAGGGAGTGACAAGCAAGACTGGCAATGGAGTGCCAAACAAGGCTGGCAAGAGCGCACTAGGCAAGGCTGGCACGCTAGAGCTATCTGGACCATGCTAATGGGCCTAATATCATCAAGTTCCCCCAGTATGATGTTATTGGTATGCGACCAATGACATTAGATTAGACTCATTCATATAAACCGTGTGTCATCAAGTCCCCCTAGTCCGATGTGATTGGATTGCTGACAATCAGATCGGACTAGACAAAGCACCAATGCATCTAATAGTAAAAGGAACGATAGAACCTCGCCCACGATGGCCATGGTGTTGCGCGATGAGCCAAGCATGGGCTAGCTTAATGATCTTTCCTTGTCAAGAGTATGATCTGGTCGGTGAAATGCAATGTAGCTATTTCTGCGATCACGTAGAGCGAGGCTGCTAATGATGTTATGCAGAGCGGGCTTCTATGCGATAATGATGTCGATAAGGCATTGGACCAAGGTAGCCCATAAGTGTAAGCTCACCATTTAGTCCCTGAGATTGTTATCTGACACATTTGTTGTAGTCATGTAGCCAGGATGCAATTGATGATGCCATATAGATCAAGGCTGCTATATGAGTGTGCAGCGCAGATGGTGTGGCGTTTCATATTGTCTTGGTGGAATGTCACCGATAATCATCTACACAGTCTGCTTTACGTGAGCATTAATAACCGTCCTGAAGGTGTTTTCTGCTTGGGCTATACCTAGCTGGATTCCCCCGAGTCTGATGTGCGTAGTGTAGGTAGTCAGATTATGTCACACCACAAAACCAAGAACGACGGAAACGTTCTGGGGCGGAGGACGTCATGTACAGTATCACAACAATGAAAAGTAGTAAACAAGCAACAACATCATCCATTGCATTAATAATATAATTTTAATACAAGTGTGTTCTGTCAAATTATAATAGACACTAAAGCATAAATCAAAATGAAAGATGAGTCTTGAACGAGCTCCATCTTCTTTAAACCTTGCATCGGTACCTGTCTATGTTTGACCTGAGGATACAAGTTATTTTGAAAGAGAGTATCAGCTTTAAAGCTGGTGAGATCATAAGTATTTTAGTGGCTTAATGTGTATGTATATGAATTGTAAGTATTTAAAATGTTTGTAAAACAACTGTAAACGTTTGAAAAACCTTAGAAATCCCTATGATTCCTACTTTTATAACAGGGAGTCTTCTACCAAGACTTAACTGATCTATACGTAGCCTTATACCAAGGCATCTAGTGTCTGTGTGTGTCTCTTGTAAGAGTGTGTATTTTCCCAAGTATGACTATCATTAACCAAAAATATAGTTTCTACATTGCCGTGCGTTATGTGTGTGTTCACGAAGTGAATGTAATGGGAAAATGAAATAGTACTATGGTGTGGTGCCGAACTACAACCCTACCAATTACTTTAAGTCTAGGGTAATTCTTCTAAGTACTGTAGCATTTGAAATAAATAACTACATCGGTACTCAACTGCCTTATTTGAGGGATAAGGTATAATGTGATGTCTAGATCCCAAGCTATACGCTCCCCTATCAAAGGGATTTTGAGACCTACCTACAACGCCTGCATGTATGCAAGCCGTGAGCATCCACATTACTATGATCATGTATACCCGATATAACTATCACAATGCGTTGCGATTCATCGGTATAGTTAGATCCTGAACTTGTTCTGTGCTATAGCACCTAGTGATGTCTGTCCTATAAAAGTATATGTAACCGCACTCATGTAAACGAATATATGTAAACATACTCATGTAAGCGTAATCATGTAAAACATATCTATGTAATAGTATATAGTAATGTACTGTAATGTTCTGCGTGTGCTAGCTGTAACGTGTGTTCTCTCTCTATCTAGCATGTATAGTAATGTACTGTGTGTACTAGCTGTAATGCATGTTCTCTCTATCTAGCAAGTATTGACTCATGAATGAACTGACTCATTGTATGATATCGCGTTCTAGTAATAGTCCTAGTATCTTCCTAAACTACCCCTATGGTAGCTTACTAGTAATATAACTGGTACTTATGAACATGGATGTATACCCTTGCTACCCAAGGGTATTGAATGAACTGGAAGAACCTTTATGACTATATATGTACACATGATATATAACTAATATTTAAACGACCTTCGGACGGGTACCTGATATCCCACCAGACCACATCTCAAGCGCGAAAAGGAAATAGGGTGGATAGCCTTCCTAAGTCTTTTAAACATTTCTTATATAACTATACATATATAGGCATGCAATTGATAATATAAAAGCATAAAATAATTTTGGTAAAACCTTTGAACATAATCATTATCTAAGAAACAATCAACTAGATGTCAATCTATAAAATGTTTTGAAAGCGTGGGTTTGATAAAACAGTTTAAGTATAAAAGAACATTTGTTTGAAACACAATTATAAATGAGTTTGAAATGAAGCGTACAGAGTAAAGTGTACAACTTAATAAGGAGTTTTAATCATATAAAATGTTTATGAAAATCATTTGAAGGAAAATGTTTGGTAAAATGGCTAATGGGTAGCCAGTCATTTGAATGTTGCTTACTAATCACATGTGATTGATATAGTAACTAGCATAATTCTACTTGTATCCCCCCTCCCCCTATAAAACATTTAAAAACAATTAAAACATTGATTAAGGGGTATGAACTCAACTGTTGTGGGTGAAAGCGTGGGTTTGATAAAACAGTTTAAGTATAAAAGAACATTTGTTTGAAACACAATTATAAATGAGTTTGAAATGAAGCGTACAGAGTAAAGTGTACAACTTAATAAGGAGTTTTAATCATATAAAATGTTTATGAAAATCATTTGAAGGAAACTGTTTGGTAAAATGGCTAATGAGTAGCTAGTCATTTGAATGTTGCTTACTAATCACATGTGAGTGATATAGTAACTAGCATAATTCTACTTGTATCCCCCCATAAAACATTTAAAAACAGTTAAAACATTGATTAAGGGGTATGAACTCACCTGTTGTGGGTGATACGGATGAACTGAAGAGATAGGACTGCTAGGTGTCAAGTGAAGACTTTAGACACACACAATGGTCCTAATTACATATAAAGACATATGTATATAAACAATTAGTGATTATAACACTAATTAAACATGTATAAACATCCTAATGCGAGGAAAACACTTTTGGTCAAGTGTTAGGAGGCTAATGGGTTGCAACAAAGGAGTGCAAGACCTCATATGGAAGTTTATGGTCAAATGACCATGTGTGTTGGAGTTTACGGCCCAGGTGAGTAAACTCCTGGCTGTAAAATCTCAATAGAGTCACTAAATGAAGCCTAACTTGATTACAACTCAAGTGGTGAAGTTTTTCAAGGCTTAAACAAGTGTTTAGGTGGGTTTAAGGCCTTAAAATGGCCTTGCTTGATGTTCACAGACCTGGGACCATATCCCTTGGAGATTACGGCCGTAATCTCCCTTGGGGGGATGTTTATGGTGTTTTGAGGTTCCTATCTCATTGGTGATTTGTTCTAAGATAAGTTCTAGCCATGTGGAAGCATTATGGGCACAATATCACCCCTTTATAGAGTTTTCGGCCTAAGGACCAATCCTTATGAGCTTACGGATGTAAAATCTATGGGAACATGGTTTGTTGGTTGCTTTAGGTCCTTAATATTTCAAGGATATTATCCAAGATGGGTTCTAGGCATAAGGAAGGAGTTATGGTGTCATTTGCCCCATTTATAGGGGTTTATAGCCCAAGAACTTATCTTGGCTGTAAACTCCTTTTTCCTTGTGTTTCCTTATGATTTCTAGGCTATAAACCCATTAGGGTACTAGTCAAAATTAGTCCCTTGGCTTAAGAAAGGCTTTTAGGGCATTTTGGCAAAAAAACATGGAGTTCACGGCCCAAGAACTCCCTTGGCCGTGAACTCACTTCTAGCTTTGATTTTAAATTGTTTTGTGGTCTAAAACATGAAATGGTGGCTTCTAGTTTGAGTTCCAAGGCTTCAAGGGACATTGGGCACTCTTTTGGCCCTAAAAGAAGGAGTTTACTCTCCAAGTGTTCTTGGGCGGTAAACTCTCGAATCTTGGGGTTTTGATCCGATTTTGATGTTATAAACTACAATCTAAGCTATATAATATAACTAGATAGAAGTACTCATGATTTGGGAAAAAAACCTGAAGATCCGTGAGAGAGAATTCGGCTTTTCTCTAGTTGGAAATGCAACTAATGAATGAATATGGTTCAGATTTCTATATATAGTCCTGAGATTTTTTTGGCAGAAAATATTTTATTCCCGGATGAACTCTAATATCATAGAGTATTGGAATAATAGTGTTGCATAAAACCCTAGTGCATCCACACTCCTGATATCTCCTTAAGTGCTAAACGTGAAATACTCAAACCTATACCCAAAGTTTGGAATTTCACTGTAACTGTTCTAACTTCTATTGGCTTGATATGGTTTGTTCAGAATGGAAATTTCGGGTTGTCACATATTAGACTTGTTGGATTAGCGTCTAAAGTCCATAACTATTTTGGTGTGTACTTGACCCGATGGTGCATGGTCCTTTTGGGTTGTCTTCACCAAAGCAACTTGATAGGATGAATTACGGAGAGAGAGAGGATTAATTATGATTTATTAATATATTATGAGAATAATATATTAAAGGAGAAATCATATTGTTTAATTAATATTAGTCAATAATTAATTAAGAATTAATTTTGTGGCTAAAAGACATTAATTAAACTTAAGGTACTAGAACTGTCAATTGTATGATAGTTGAATATTGAGCTAATGGACTCCATATTAGACGGGTGGAAGAATTCTATGGGGAAACCCATTAGAAATCGTCCTAGGCCTCTAAGGAGGGAGTCCTGATGGGTTTGAGCCATAAGAACTTTCCTATGTGCACATGCAAACCCTAATGCTTGGATTTAGGTTTCTCTAATTAGACATGCAATGTATCCAAGACTTTCATTAATAGATCTAGTGTAAACAAACAATTCATAACATATGAAATCAGATCTAGAAGAATACCTTGAGTTGCTTGCTTGAAACTTCTTGTTCTTGGAGCTTAGAGTCACAATTATCACTCCTCTAATGGCTTACAAACACCTACTAGCAAGACGATGATTTGAGAGAGGGAGAGAGGTGAGAAATCGGCCCTAGGGTTTTCTCAACCATAGAGTGGCCGATTTCTCTTACCCAAGGGATCTATTTATACTATGAGCTGCTAGGGTTTCACCCTAAACCCTAATTGGATAACTTAGCCTCAAAGCAATCCAAAGATCCTTCTAGATGATAACCTTATCAAGTTGCTATTAAATTGGTAATAATTGATTATTTGAATTAAATTGGTAAATTGTCTTGCAAGTAATATTGACTAGGTCAAATTTAGATACTAATTGATTATTTGAATTAAATTGGTAAATTATCTTGCAAGTAATAATTTCCTTATATGATAATAATTGATTATTTGAATTAAATTGGTAAATTGTCTTGCAAGTAATATTGACTAAGTCAAATTTAGATAATCATTAAATTAATTGTTTTATTTAAATTATTTGCTATTTGATCCTTTGTGTTTTGAAACGTTTCAAAACTTGCCCTCAAGTTTTGGAATTTAAATTTTAATTTAAAAGTTTAATTTTAAAAGGTGTTAAATTCTAAAACCCTAAGTTTTGAAAAAGTTCAAATTGCACCCTTATGGTTTTATTAAATTAATTAAGTGTATAATTAAAAGATAGTTAATAAATCCATAGTGATATGGTTTACATTTAATTAAATTAAAATATAATTTATTAAATTAAATCACCTAGTATTTTAAAAGTGTAAAATACACCCTTATACTCTATATAACATTAAAAGTCTAATATTATATATGTATAACTTAAACTGCTAGTCTTACCGTTAGTAGGCCTCATTCACGAAGCTGGTTTATAAGGGGTGTTTAAGGAAATTGCCTATAACATGGCTATTGAATGGGTATCCACTCTTACTCACCGCACTCTTGACTAGTGGAGGGTCGGTAGCCGAACGGGTAGGATATGGCAAACACTTTCCATTAAAAGTATAATCAAGTATAAATTAACTAAATGTTTATACAAAATTCCCAATATTAGTTACTTTAGGCAAAAGTGAATTGATGCAATTCCATGAAATTACACTTTGTGCCCTTGCAAAGATGTTAGTGGAGAGTGTGTGGTTAACTGGCACACTAAATGGTTCTAAGCAAAGGTAGTAAAGGGTGACTTAATGTTTGTCATAGTTCGGTGGAGCGTGTGTGGTTAACCGGCACATCGAATAGGTGACTATAACATTGGGGGCACCATGTAAGTTTGCATGGTTATTCACACCCTGTTTGTGATCTTCGGCATCCCAGTCACAAATCGAAAAGTTCAATGAATCTCAAAGGATCTAGGAGTTTTTCAATACATTTAAAACTTAATCTCCTTTTCGTTTTTCATGGTGGAAAATTAGTAAATCGTCATTCACTTACCTTCAAATGTTCTGCAATTTGGGTTACGACATCCCTCTCCCAAGTTGTAGAGGGTTGTGTTGGGTCCTAGCCTTAATATCTCATTTGGGTGATTTGTTGAGGACTCAATTAATCAACTAACTTGAATTTTCTCCCGTTTTTTAGATGTCAAAGTATGACAACTATGGTCTTCCCAAATCCCGTGGAACAAGCTTTCCACATGAAAATGATATTCCACGATTCGATCAAGGAACACGAGATCATGCTTCACTTCCTCCACCTCCTCCTATTGTTCTCCCTAACCCACAAGTTCAAAGGCTTGAAAAGTTCAAAGTCACTCAAGCCCTTTTGGCAAGTAAACATGAAGAAGGAAAGTCAGTGTGTGCTCACATCCTATAGATGAAGTCATACATTGATATGTTAAGAATGTTGGGATCCATTGTCTGTGAGGAGCTGGCTGTTGACTGGGTTCTTCAGTCGCTTCCTGACTTATATAGTGAGTTCGTAAGAGAGTACTATATGATGAACCATGACGTGACCCTCATCGATCTCACCTATATGCTTGTTGCTGCTGAATCAGCAATGATTTGGCGCACTGGAAAAGCAAGGTTGATTGGTGGATCTGCCTTCCAGACCTCTATGGATATAGAAAATGGCAACAAAATGCATGTCATGGTCGAAAAGTTTGATCATAAGAGAAAGGAAAAGTCTAAAGTAGTTCCGTGTGCTGTTCCAAAAGAGTCAATTTGCTTTTATTGCCAAGAGAAGGGGTATTGGAGATGAAGCTGCCCAGTGTACCTGAGAGATCTAAGAGATGGGAGAGTCAAGACGTTTGGCTCTACTTCAGGTAAAATCCACTATCTAACTCCATTAAGTTCCTATTCATTGATTCGTAATACATAATGTGATAAGATTACATTTGAATGTTTTGCAGGATCAATGAAAAGAGAGGAAGCTTGATGGAAGAGCAAGATGAGTCTGATCACGAAGAAATGGATCACGATCGCATGGATTCAAAGATCAGATTTTGAGCTTAGAAAGTTATTATAGAGTTGTTAGGAATATTTGATTACATAGTTTTTCAGTTGATTTTACGTCAAGTTGTAGAAGCATACACATACCATCAATAGGTAACATTTACATTTCATTAAACATTGTTGCCTTTCTATATTAATTGAATGTATGAGGAAAAATATGTCTTTTTTTTTTTTTTTTTTTTTTTTTTTTTTTTTTTTTTAAATTTATGCATTTTACATATTGGTTTTCATATAGATTTAATGAAATGGTAAAAATCCTCTTGAACCTATTAAATTCTAGGGATTGGACTTTTTTTTTTCTTTTACAACAATGTACTTTCAGACTTTTTTTTTTTATTGAGGCGTTATAGTCTGAAAATTCTATCAAATTATAGCATTGTTCTTAAGATGTTTTCCTTATAAGGGCATTGTACTTTAATGATGTGTGGTGTAAACGTATGTACTTTACCTTATCATGGTGTGACGTCTTCCCTTGGTTTATTTAACTTCTACTAAAAATATTTTCTAGGGTCTTTACTTCTAATCCTAAGGATCCACATTATAAAGTATATATCCACATTAGAAAGTATGCATCATTATTAAACAATATTGTCTTATTTTGCATAGCTCACTTAAAAATATCACCTAATTTGTCTTAATATGTGTAATGATTATTGCCCTACATTTTAGTCATTCTCAAAGAAAGTTCTACACTTGGAAATTATAAAGTTGGAACTTGATGATTATTGTCTACATCTATAAACAAGTTTTTAAAAACTTATAAACAATTTTTATAAAGAATTTTTTTGACATTTATAAACAATTTTTATAATTTTATTTTTTTATAGCATCTTTTATTTATTAATAGTAAAACATATTTTAATCTTAACTTTCATTTCTATTTTATTTTATTGTGCTTATGTATGTTTCTTACAATAACCTAATTTTAATTTTATCATATAACAATTGCATTTTCATGATTAACGTTCAATTTTATATTTCATTATATATTTTTATTAATCTATATGTAAATAACATTGTTCATATTTTTAAACCTTTTTATATATTAATTTAAATCAATAATTATAAACTTACCCGCTAATCACCTAACTTTGTAAGTTAATAACTGGTTGAAAATACTTTATTGATGGTTATGGTTTGATGTATCAATATTTTTTATTTTGCTAACTATGATTTCTCACGGGTTATAATATATATATATATATATATATATCAATGTTGTAATAATCATTCGACTGTAGCTTAATGGTCGACTGATGTTAGGGGATTAATCGGTATTGGCGGGGATTCATCGTGGATTAATCGGGGACCATAAATTATTAATAAAATATTAAAATTAATCAAATATTAATATATCTTAAAAAAACAAGTACTTCAAAATTAGAAAATAAGAAATTTTATAATTTGAAATTTTAAAAATACAAATATTTTGGTATAATATTTGAAAATTTTTGAGTAAAAAAAGTTGATTTTTTGAATTTTAGTTTTAAATTTTTAAAATTTTGACTTTTTTGATATTTTTGACTTTTGTTGACCGATTAATTACACCAAGACCGATTAATCTTAAATTTCCGATTAATACTTTAATCCTTGACGGATGGAGAACGTCAAGCGATTAATCCCGATTTCTGCAACCATGATATATATATATATATATATATATATATATATATATATATATATATATATATATATATATATATATATATATATATATATATATATAAACAAAATTGTATATTTAAATTGTTAGTTTTGTTTAGTGTTTACAATTTTAAGCTCGTTATATAAGTTATTTTGTCATGTTATTCAATAGTTATTACCACCTTAAAATATAAAATTAAAACATTGCTTCAATGGAATTATTTTGTAAACAAAAAGCACTGTGTAACTAATTTTTTTACTAAACGTCAAAATTAATCTATATATTTTTTATTTTAAAATCTTACAATAGAAAATTAGAAGAAGTCGGTATATATTATTACCAATTTGTACTAACCAAACTTGTTGATAGCCTAATATACTAGTAACAAGTATTTCTGGTACGATACCGATAGAAATTTTTTATACCAATTATACTTAGTAGCGTATACGGTTTAAGGAAAAACAAATTGTACCAATTACACCTCTACTTTTGCATCTACAAATACAATCTCTCTCTTAAAGGGTGTTTGAGATTACTTTTCAAAATAACTTTTTGGATTATTGTTTTTTTCAAAAAGTTAAGTCTAGAAAGATGTTTGACAATTTTAAAAGTTTTTTTTACTTTTTTCCAAGAAGAAAAATGAGTTGTTGTAAAAGGTAAGAACTTATTGGTGATTTCTGATTTTTTGACCTTTGTCTCCTTCAAAGTTATTCAAACACATTAAAAAAAAATTGAAGAAAAACTATAAGTAAAAAATTCCATTAAGTTTAACTTTGAGTAAAATGCACGAATGATCCTTATGGTTTGCGGTAATTTATGCGCTTAGTTCTTAACTTATCTTTTTAACTCGGAAGGTACCTACTGTTTGTTTTTGTTACGCGTTTGATCATTACTATTTTTTTGTTACACGTTTGATCCCTATTTTAGCTAACAAGACTATTATTTAAATAGAAAAAAATGATAAGATATGTAAGGTAAGGTGATGAGGTAGGATTGTGGGTGTTTAAATAAATGAAAAATATCAAGGGAAAATAGTCTTTTTAGGTTACAGGGACCAAAGGCGTATCAAAACAAGCAATAGAAACCTTCCGAGTTAAAAAATAAATTAGGGACCAAATATGAAAATTACTCTAAACTATAGGGACTATTCGTGTAATTTACTCTTTTAACTTTTTAGATCAAAAAGTAATCCAAACACCGCCTGACCCTCTTTCTAGATCGGAAAACGTTTATTGTATGGCCGCCAATTCACAAAGCCGGGGAATCGCGAGTTTGGGGAAGCGATTTGTCAGCTAGATCCGAAGCTCATCTGCTCGTGATTCGTCACTGAATCTCAGGTATTCTAGACTAACACCCCCTAGAATTCAAAATATTCTCACATTGTTGGTTAGTTGAGACGGAGGAAGATATGTATTCGTTTAATCATTAATGTTAGGCATCGGATACACACATATCATAAAATATATACGCAACAAAAAATCTCTGAAATTAATTCTTCTGGATCGCGTATGTGGATTTTGCTGAATTAAACCTAAACATTATTGTTGAAGTCTTCATTAAATTTCTCATTTCCCCCTTTTTTCAGTTTCAACATTTGATCCACAAGATCTAAGGCGGTGGTTCTGGCTTCTCAGCTATCAGTTCTTCATTAAATTTCTCATTTGGTTTCGTTTATAATCCGGACCGCACTTTTAAATTCCGATATGCCGATCTCGTTTAGCAGACTGGGAAGCTCGCTTCCGTTCTCCAGATTCTTTAGGTACTTCGTCTCTCCAACGTGTATGTTTTACTCTGTGTCCATCAATTTTCTGTTTTCTTGAATTACCGTTTCTTTATTGCTGTAAATTGGCGAGGTGTTAATAACTTTGCACACGTTAATTTGGAGGTTATCGATCAATCTACTGCTTGGGGGATTACGTTCATATTATGTTTTTCAAAGTAGTTTATTAGGGTTTGTTTTCATTTCAATATGCAAAAGCTAATCGGATGCAGTTTTAATGAAACAGATAAGAACAGTTATGTATGATTAAATTTGATTGCTGATGTGTGATGTGGTTTTGAACTCTATTATCATAGGCAGGTTGAGCATGAGATGGAGACTGTGGTCAAAGTACTCCAACCTGGACCTTTAGGAATTATAGAGCACAAGTTTTCTGCTGAGGAGATTGCAAAAGCCAATTCTACTGTTAAAAAAGCAGTAGAGAATTGGAAGAGGAATGCAATCATAGAAAGAAATAGGCCTCTTTTGAAAGATTATATCAATTAAAGACATATCATTTGTTCATATTTTCTGATGCAAAGAATACTTGTGGGTAACAGTAAGCTCTCATCATCCTTCATTCTGCCTGTAGATGATTCTTGCTACTAATTATCAGATTATTATGCTTTCTAGTCACTGTTGTTCATTGTTTATACTGATTGATTGAAAGATTATGTAAGGCCTGAAATGAAATTGACATGGATACATTTTTGAATGATCTTAATACATATATCAATTAGGAAAACAGTAGAGAGATTTTATAGGCTAACATCTGCCAAAACACCCCTCAATATATAGCAATTACCTTTACCTTTTCAGTAGCTGGGTTAGTTCCCCCTTGAGATGGAGTGACATGATATTCGAACCACCTAACAGTTGTTGGCCTATAAACACAACTGGTACACTTGGCTTACATCCTAATGCTTTCAGCTCATCCTCCAGTTGCTGCCCATTAGGATGTTCATCTAGCTCATAAACCACAGGATTTGACCCAAAGCTATTAATCAAAGTCTTAATGCTGTGACACATACAACAAGAAGTTTTACTGAATATAACCACTGGCTTTTCAGCAACCACCCTTGTAACCATGGCCATTATCTTCAAGAAAACTCTTGACACAAGCCTTAATGACAAGTCACAACTTTATATAAAGATTTTTTAAAAAAATGTTTGTTACATCGAATTTGATGAACATGATAGAAAGAATATGGTTCGGTTGGTTAATGATTATTCTTGGCTTTGTTAAGATGTGATGCTTTTCTTTTTGTAAAGTTGTGAAAATGTGGAGGATTGTATATTGGCACACAAGAGGGAATGAGGGGCTGCTTCTTTTTCTCCATATAGTCATGTATGGGTAGTAAATTTAGTGAATGAGTAACTACCGATATCTTTATGGACAGAATAAACCATCTAATGAGACTTAATCATCATTTACTATACATTCCAATCCATAAAACAAATTCTACAACATTCATCAATATCAACAATATTAATAAATTTTAACACGAGTTGAGAGGAAAAAATAGAAATACGTAAAGGGTTAGTGTCTTAATAAACTAAGGCAAACCTTGTTTTTTTGGCTTTGGTGAGTTTTGAAAAGTTAGCTTCTATTTTATAAGTAATTTTTGTGGTCTTACCTAACACTAAATTACAATACACTAAAAAGAAGAAGCTAATTTATGCATTCCAAACACAGGTTGTGTTTGGTGCGTCATAACTATCTAATAAGTTAGTTTTTTTTTTTTTTTTTTTTTTTTTTTTTTTTTTTTTTTTTTATATAGAATCATGTTGGTTAAAAAGTATATAAATTAGTTTATTTTTAAACAATTTAAACTAGTTTTTTAAGAACTTTTTTAAAATTTCTTAAATATACTTTTAATTAATTACAAAAACATAATTTTTTTTAAATGTTTTTTATATCATTTTATATATTTCAACCAGTTTTATTAAACTTTATGTTTATCAGTTGGTTTATAGGCTACTAACTAGCTTTTCAGCTAGTACCCTAAACATAAGTCATTTAGTTTAGGTTCAATAAAAAAATAACCATATATAATTATCCACTTTAATTGTTTAACCCATTAAAACCATTAATTAAAAAAAGAAGCAGCCATACAAAGATAATTAATTTCACAACCTTATCCTTTAAGTTTATTTAGTATGGAGATGATGCCAAAAAAACCTGAAGAGATTGTCGCATCAACAACTTCACTCCACCACCACTTAGGAGGGGTGGTGTTGTCTTCCATGATGAGAAAGAGGGAGGGAGAGGTGGTGTTGCCACACCAGCCTCATGCCCTTGGCGTGATGGCCATACTCGATGGTTTTGGAGCCTTTTCATATATTCCCTATTTCTAGTCACTTCATGATCATCAATGACATACCTAATTTTTTTTCATACATGTACATAAATTAAAAATTATTGATACATGATGACATGTAAATGTTTAGGTTAGTGATGAATCCCTTTTTGGCATCTTGAAAGGTGGAGATAATGTAGCCTTTTATGTTCCCCATATCAAGATTCCTAACCTTTTAGTTTAGGAAACCCAAAATAAAAGAAAATGGAAGTTTGGAATACAGAGATGCTTATTTCAGCATCATAGCTAAATTATATATGCATAAATTGATTCTTGTTGTTTAAAGCATCAGATGGGTAGATGGGTGGTAATCAGTTCGGATAAGATTAGAAGTATATTTTGATTAGTTTAATTATCTGAAAGACATCCATATGTTTGCAGCGAGTCGAAGATATCTTCCAAACTTCATACTATTTAAAATAAACAAGCATTAAAAAGTATTTTAAATATCTTTACATCCATTGTAGATTTGCCCAAGGAAGATAATGTAGATAAAGAACATGTTTGTATAACTTGGATACAAAAAAGTGATGATTTTGTTAAGCTTTTGTTGACTTCCTTTACAATTATGTTCTCTTGTTTATATTTTATAGTTACTTTTCATCTTCTAGAGTTTGAGTCGTGCATGCATAGGTTTGTTAAAAATCCTTCAAATGCCAATTTTTTTTTTATTTTTTTATTTTTATTTTTTTTTATCATATTCGAGTTTCTTCCAAAACATTATACATTCATCTTGATTGTTACTTATCTAGAAGACTCATTGGCTCATAACAATTGGCCAATGCATCCTTATAAACGAGGCATCATAACTTTACTGCGATTCTTGAACATTATTCGTCGTCTACTCATCCATAGATTCTACTTGATAACAACTGAATAACTACAGTTTACATTATTAAATGTCAGCAAGCGGAACACGTTTCCAAAATTTCCCCCTTTGACAATTGACATAGTATTTCTCCACTAAATTGAAGAATATATGCTCCTCCTATGTCGACTTGTTTATAATATAAATCATTGTTTTCAAGCAGATCTTCAAACCATGCTTTTCCAAAATTAAAATATCCAAAACAAAAAACTTATATTTTTTACAAGTTTTCAATGGGTTTAGATTCTCCCTTTTACCCTTAGTGTAGCCTATATAAGATGCAAACAAACTTCAAATTTAAACAAGTTAGCAATCTTACCTTGATTGATAGTTTTTAGCAATCATAAATGGATAGGGTGAAGGATTTGGCGTCCAAGAATGCTGCAGTTATTTTCACGAAAAGCTCGTGTTGTATGTGTCATAGTATCAAAGCGTTGTTTTATGATCTTGGTGCAAGTCCTGCGATTCATGAAGTTGATCATGATACCAATATGGAGTGGGCCCTACGGCGGCTTGGTTGTAATCCGGCCATCCCTGCAGTGTTTGTAGGTGGTAAATATATAGGTTCGGCAAGAGATGTTATTTCTCTTCATGTTGACGGGTCCTTGAAACAAAAGCTCATTGAAGCACGAGCTATATGGTTCTAGCACATGTATAACATGTGTGCTCAATAATTGCTTTTACTAGGTTTAATGTTTTGTTAGAATACTGAAGACGATGTCTAGGAGCCGTTCTTTTTTGTCGGCTTCGTTGACAATATTGTATTGGAGTCAAACTCCAAATGAGTTTATTTTCGTTTTTGGTTTTCTATATATATAATATTGGTTGTCTTATGACCTTGTGCATTACTATTATCTTTTTTGAATTCGAAGACAAGTGTTGTGATGCATCCAACTTATTCTAATCGATAAAATTAGTGCGAATTTAAGCATTTTGGAATGGAAAAAACTACATTTTTGTCACTTGTTAGATTTTATGAGTGTATATGGTTCTAGGATGATAGGGATTCACGTGGAGGATTATTACATACTAGGCTTGATATGCTCAAGGCATGTGGTGTTGGTCGTGAGTCTCCCGGCCAATGATGGATCGATGGTAAGATCAATGTGTTTTGTGATTTTAGCGTTCTAGTGGATTAGATGTTATAACTGTGTATCATGAACCAGTGAGTGTATGACTCATGTGGGTGGGACCTGGTAGTCATATGATTGAGACTTTTTTGTTTCAAATCATTAGTATTTGTCATGGTTGGGTATTGGTCTTGAAACTTCAGACTTGAAGTTCGATGCAAATGTCTTGAAGGATTTATAGGTGCTTGTAGAACTGGGATGGAGCAAGATTCTTGGATTAACCACTATTACGCTAGTGGGAGTAATAGGGTAATGATGACTTTGCAGAAAGTGAATTGCGTACATGAAGTCTTTTTGTACAGGAATTCTATATTGAAATTTGTTGGAATCCACGATGAAGATGCTCGGATAATTCATTCTACATGTTTCGGCAGTGATCCTAGTCGGGTACTAAGGGTGAGTATGACAAGGGTATGATTCTCGGTTTTAGTACATGGTTTTTATAGTTAGATTAATGGGTGTATGGGCAACAAAGTATATCGTTGGAGCCATGATGAAGGTCAGGCTCGGATAGCCTTTGTTAGTTAGACTCTTGGTTAGAGTCTCGTGGGTAACCGTGTGTGAGAGGGACATCTTCAACAATCAGTCATGGTTTCTGCATTTCAATCTTTTAGTAGGTCATCCTGCAACTAGGAAGATCTCAGTTAGATCGGGTCTACGAATTTTTGGTTAGTGGAATGTGATGTATATGTTGATTCAGCATCAGTGGTTGAGACCCATGTTGGGAGTCACCTTCGTATTCGAGTGCAAGGTTGCTGGCATCGCCGAATGGTCGGGGATCCTATTCTAGTGAGATAATGCAGGGTCTGAGGGGCTTTGGTCGGTTGGGTTATCGATTAGAGTCAGTTTGGTTGTGGTTTGAGTGATTTTGTTTGTCTGGAAGTCGGGCATGGTATAAGGTTATAAGATACAAACAAAGTAGTAGAACTTTCTCTTTGTTGGTTAAAGGGGCGGTGTGTTAAGATTCGTTCTTCACCAGGGTATGCGGTTTTCGCTAAGATTGGGTTTTAGTAGTTGTATCGGAAGGTGGTCGTCTGTGTGAGATGATTTCTTATGTAACAACTAGAACCCTAAGGTACTAAATTCTTTCAATTTTGCATTGTGAGGGTCCTCACGACATAATTTGTTTTAGGGGGGAGGGGTTCACATCATGAGTGACCATTGACCCGTATTTTAGAGTCTTATGATGTGATGCATAAGTTGTCACGACGTGAGCGTGGCTTAATGACCACAAACCCAAGTTTTAGGCTATTTAAGGGAATGAGAGGCTAAGGTTAACAATCCTCAGTCTCTCTCACCCTCTAAGCCTTTGGAAACCCTAGTTTTTACGTCATCTTGAGTTATTGAATATTTTGCTTGTCGAAAGGAAGGAAAGGAGAGAAGAAGTATATTGGGAAAGAAGTTGCATAGGATCATCATCATCATCAGCTTTCATCTTGTTTGAACCATTGTAGGTATCAAGACTCAAGCTTTATTGCATTGCATGGCTAGATCTAGGCTTTTGGTTCATTTTCTTATGTTTTGACTTGGTTAGAGTGGAGTAAATCCATAATATTAGAAACTTTATGGATTCAAATGGTCCTTTGAGTCTTATATCATTTAGATCTGCGATTTGGTGGAGTCTTAGAGCTTGCAAGAGGACTTGCAACCATATTTGTGATGGGTTTTAGGTAAAACAAATAAACTAGAAAACAATTCCTAAGTTCACATGCAACCTACTTTGGATCTATGTTTTATCTATTGAACATACAACTTTGAATTGCAAAACAAGAACCTTAGAGGAGAGAGGCTATAATCGAAATCTACAAACTAGGGTTTAGTAATTACATACCTTTCAATTGTTATAGTAAACAATTGATGATTCCCTTGATCTTGATCTTCTTGGAAGCTTAGCACCACAAGTGTAATGCCTCTAATGGAATCACACCCAAACTAGCAAGAAGGAAATTAGAGGAGAGAGGGAAGAGGGAGTATGCAAAATTTCGGCCCTTAGGGTTTCTTCCAAAGAAAACAGTGACCAAAACATGAACCAGGAGGCTCCTTATATAGCTGAGGGATCTAGGGTTTAGGAAAACCCTAGTTATCCTTTGCTTAGGGCCTAAGCAAACCCAATGGCCTTATCCAAGCCCCTATGGACGAAATTATTAGGGTTTCCCCTAAAGTTTTCGTCCACCCTTATCCAAGGGGGTTCTGGAGCCTTCCACTCAACTATTAGATAATTGCAAACTAGTCCCTGCACCTTATAATTAATTCTTTTAACCCCAAAATTAATTCTAATTAATTTCTGGCTAACAACTAATTAAACCAAATGATTTCTTATTAATATATTAATCTTTTAACATATTAATTCATTTATATTAATTTATTAATCTTATAATAAATTAATATCTCTCCTTTCATAATTTCCTTGTCCGGTTGCTAGGTTTGAGGGCAACCCAAAAGGACTGTGCTGCTATCAATTCAAGTACATACCAATTATAGTTATGGGCTTAGACACCTAATCCAACAGTCTCCCACTTGGATAAGTCTATAACTATAATTGCTAGTATGCCTTCTAAATTTGACCAGCAAATTGTAGCTTCCAAAAAGCTGCTGTCGAACTCTGACCCAGTCAGTTACGTGTCCTAAGATAAGTGATCATATAATCCTTCGTTCTGCTAGATATCCCTAGACAAAAGACATGGAATGCAATCAACCTCTTTGTCCAGAATCTATGTTTCCCGATTCCTGATTAGTGATGATGTAGGACTTCTAATCGAACACATCAATTTAGTCCTGGCTGGGCCCAGCACATAAGTCAACACCAAATCATCGAGGGGCCCATAGATATCGCTTTTTCCCATTAAGGAAAAAGGAACGAATAAACATTGACTCATATGCTTGTATCTTTTACTCATCAAATCATACATGATAATACGTTTTATAACACCAAGTTACTGATGCGTTTTCGTATTACCAATGCATAACCGACTTGCAAATTACAACTCATATATCTCTGTTTCAAGATTATAAGATATTATCGTCTCAGTATTACTCGTGATGAATTCCATGAAGTAATACTCTGAGCGAGGGTTTATCCAATACTGAAATCTCAATTTCTGAGTACTCATGAACGTTGCAGCAAAATCTATTGCCATGTCTATCCTTAGACAATCTACAATCCAGTTCATGACAGTCTTGATTCACTACTTACTTCCAAAAGTACGAGCGACTGTGGAGTTTGAATAATCTTATTATTCGGGAAGTAAAACATGCAAAAAACGAAACACAATAATAAACAATTGACAAAAGGTAGAACCCAAACTTATAAATAATACTTTATTATTTAATCACCAAAAGTCAATTACATTTACTTTGTTACAAGTTTCAGAACAAAACTAATCTAACTACTAAAACTAATATCATCTTTCAGTCTTATGCTCCGAGCATGCTGAATATGCTTAGCCCTACTCAGACCCTTTGTGAGGGGATCTGCTGGGTTATCTTCAGATGATACCCTCTTCACTATAAGATGGCCTTCTTCTACTCTATGTCTGATAAAATGGTACTTTCTGTCGATATGTCTGGTTTTACCATGATCTCTCAGTTCCTTTGTCAAGGCAACCGCTCCTTCATTATCGCAGAACAGTTCCATAGGCTCCTGGATGGTTGGAATAACTCCGAGATCCCCGATGAAGTTCCTCAACCAAGCTGCTTCTTTCGACGCTTCACTTGCTGCTATGTACTCTGATTCACAAGTAGAATTAGCCACAGTATCTTGCTTGGAACTCTTCCAAGTAACTGCTCCTCCATTTAATAAGAATACCCAGCCTGACTGAGAACGGAAGTTATCTCTATCCGTCTGAAAGCTGGCATCACTGTAACCATCCACTCTCAAAGTATCATTGCCGCCAAGTACAAGGACCCAGTCCTTCGTTCTTCGCAAATACTTGAGTATATTCTTCACGGCTATCCAATGAGCTCTACCTGGGTTTCCCTGATAGCGACTGACCATGCTCAAAGCAAATGCCACATCAGGACGAGTACATGTCATAGCGTACATGATCGATCCGACAGCGGAAGCATAAGGTACACGACTGATGTCATCTATTTCCTCATCTGTACTCAGGCATTGAGTCTTACTCAATTTGGTATTGCTCTGGATAGGTAGCTCTCCCTTCTTGGAATTTTCCATACTAAACCTCTTTAGTACCTTATCCAAGTATGTGCTCTGACTAAGTCCAATTAGTCTCTTCTTTCTATCTCTCAATATTCTAATCCCAAGAATATAGGCGGCTTCTCCTAGGTCTTTCATGGCAAAACACTTTCCAAGCCAAGACTTAACTTCATTCAAGGTTGGAACGTCGTTACCAATGAGTAATATGTCATCGACATATAACACCAGAAAAGTTACTATACTCCCACTAGCCTTGATATACACACAAAACTCATCTTCACTTCTAGAGAAACCAAACTCTTTGACTTTCTCATGGAAGCAAAGATTCCAGCTGCGAGATGCTTGTTTCAATCCATAAATGGATTTCTCAAGCTTGCATACCCTATTGGGAAACTTTGCATCAACAAAACCCTCTGGCTGACTCATGTAAACATCCTCAACCAACTTCCCGTTAAGGAAGGCAGTCTTGACATCCATCTGCCAGATCTCATAGTCATGAAAGGCAGCTATGGCGAGCAATATCCTAATAGACTTAATCTTATCCACCGGCGAAAAAGTCTCATCATAGTCAACCCCTGGGGTTTGAGTGAAACCTTTTGCAACCAGTCGAGCCTTGAACGTATGCACATTCCCATCCATGTCTGTCTTCTTCTTGAAGATCCATTTGCACCCAACTGTCTTCCAACCTGGTGCACTATCAACCAAATTCCAAGCTTGGTTGTCATACATGGACTTAATCTCGCTGTCCATTGCTTCTTTCCACTTGGAAGCCTCTGGGCCTGCCATTGCTTCCTTATAAGTGACTGGTTCATCTAAGTTTACCAGTGTTCTGTCACTTATGAATGTGTCACCATCTGAAGTAATATGAAAACCATACAACTCAGGTGGCACACTCACCCTAGTGGATCTTCGAAGCGGTAATGATTTATCAACCGGTTCAACAGGGACTGTTTCCTCTGGTTGAGTGCTAGTGTCATCTAAGGTTCCTTCATTGGCTGACTCTTGAATCTCTTCAAGGTGAATGGTACTCCCACTGTCCTCTTTGAACATGAGCTCTCTTTCCAGAAAGACTCCTCTTCGAGCTACAAACACCACGTTTTCACTAGGTCTGTAGAACAAATATCCAAAAGACTACTTTGGGTAACCAATGAAAACACATTTCTCACTTCTAGCTGCTAGCTTGTCGTGAGTCTCTCGCCTTACGAAAGCTTCACAACCCCAGACTTTAATATGTGCTAACGAGGGAACTTTCCCTGTCCACATTTCGTGAGGTGTTTTGGCAACCTTCTTTGTAGGGACAAGATTGAGGATGTGGGCAGCTGTCTCTAAGGCATACCCCCAGAAGTGAATAGGAAGCGAGGCACGACTTATCATAGAACGAACCATGTCTAACAAGGTTCGATTACGCCTCTCAGCTACACCATTTAACTGTGGTGTCCTAGGAGGAGTCAATTGTGAGACTATCCCACATTCTTTCAGATAGTCGTTAAACTCGGTACTAAGATACTCCCCGCCTCTATCGGATCTAAGTATCTTGATCTTTCTGCCCAATTGATTTTCGACTTCATGCTTAAACTCTTTGAACTTTTCAAAGGTTTCTGACTTATTTTTGATCAAGTAGATGTAACCATATCTGCTATAATCGTCAGTGAAAGTCACATAGAATCGATTAGCATCCCTTGTGGTTGATCTGAAGGGCCCACACACATCTGTGTGTATGAGATCCAATAGACCTTCACCTCTTTCACAAGACCCTGTGAATGGTGATTTTGTCATCTTTCCCAAAAGACAAGATTCACACATATCATCTGATTTTAGGTCAAATGATTCCAACACTCCATCCTTTTGGAGTTGGGCTATGCGTTTCTTGTTAATGTGTCCCAGACGACAATGCCACAAGCATGCCTTGTCTACACTATTAGACAAGTCAATATTAAGTACACTATTTCCTAAGCAATCAACACAAGTCACTGTTTCATACACACCATCACAAGGTAAAGCTTCAAACACAAAAACACCATTCTTATAAACAGAAATTGAACCATTCAAATCATTAAAAGAATATTTAAAACCTTGTCTGAACAATGCATGAAATGAAATAATGTTTCTCGTCATCTCAGAAGAATAGCAACAATTTATTAAGTCTAATCTAACATCATTACTAAGCAATAGTTGATAAACTCCGATCTTGGTCACTGGTGAAGACTTTCTGTTCCCCATGATCAAGTTTATCCTCCCATGCTCTATCTCCTCACTTTCCTTTAGCCCCTGCAAATCAGAACAGATATGAAAACCACATCCTGTATCAAGGACCCATGAACGAGAAGATAATGAGTTATTAGCAGAAATAGTGTAAATACCTGCCGAAGATGGCTTCACTTTGCCATCCTTGATATCTTGCAGATATTGTGGGCAAGATCTCTTCTAATGCCCCTTTTGATTGCAGTAAAAGCAAGTGGCCTCTTTTGGATCAGAAATATGGGGAGTGGAACCATTGGGCTTAGCCTTCGGGCCATTACTAGATGACACAGCTTGAGCCTTGCTCTTCTAGTTTTGCTTGGGAGGACCTTTCCTCTTCTTCCCCTTACCCTGTCCAATGGCCAAGACGGGGGCACTTGCAGGTGTGGAGGGTATACTTTTACCCTTCATCCCTGCCTCAGCTGTCTGCAACAAGTTGTGCAATTGGGCCAAAGTCTGCTCAGTGTTGTTCAAATGGTAAGTTAAGATAAACTGACCATAACAATCAGGCAACGAGTTCAAGACCATGTCAATGGCCAATTCCTCATCGAAGTGAATGTTGAGCTTGACCAAACGCTCTATGTAGCATTGCATTCTTTGCACATGAGATACAACCGATTCCCCCTCTTTCATCTTGCAAGCCATGAGTGACTTGACTACCTCAAACTTTTCTTGACGAGCTCGCTTATGGTACTTTTCCATAAGGTCCTTGTTCATCTCAAAGGGCCAGTAGTCCTCATAGTACCTCTGTAATTCTGGGGACATGGTTGCAACCATGATGCATGCCACTTTGGTAGCATCATCATAGTGTTTCTTGTAGGCAACATACTCTTCGGGAATGGTTTTTGACTCATCAAGTTCTTTGAGCTCCTTTTCAAGGACATACTCTTTGTCCTCAAATCTAAGCGCCATCTTGATGTTACGCATCCAATCGTTATAGTTGGAGCCATCCATAACGACTTTGGAGCAGATGTTTAGTAGAGAGAAGTTGTGGCTGGAGGATGATGAAGCAGAAGTGTTTCCAGGAGTAGACATCTGAAAAGAAAGATAGTTTTAGTTAGATTCCAAGACACCTCAATATAATAACCCAAAGATATCATATCAAGGTTAGGACCCAACTATGACGATTTACAACTTAGAAATGGGATGCCGAGATCCAAGTTCAAATCTCATAAAGGTAGGTGAATGACGATTCACCAATTCCACCATTAGACAAAATAAACGAAGTGAAATTCCTAATTCTTTTGAGATACATTAAAACTATTTAATGGCATGTTTTAATCTCGGATTATGCTCTACTATTTGTGACTGGGATACCGAGGATCACAAACTAGATGTGAATAACCATGCAAATGTGCTTGGTAACCTTATTGTCTTTATCATTAACTATTGATGTGCCGGTAAACCACACACGCTCCATCAAAATGATAATTATAAGATACCCATTACTACTCTTTATTAGTTCCTTTTAGTGTGCCGGTTAACCACACACGCTCCACTAACGACCAATAAAGCATAATGTGCAATTTCATGGTTAGCATACTTTTCACATTTTTCCTAATGTAACTAGAGTTGGGATTTTGAAAAACAGTGTTCTAGTACTTTCTTTAATAGCATTATACTTTTAATGAGGAGTAGTTGTCCTATCAAATCCGTTCTGCTAACGACCCTCCACTAATCAAGGAAGCGGTGGGTGAGAGTGGACACCCATTCAACTACCATTTTATAGGCAGTTTCCTTATACCCCCCTTATAGACTAGCTTCGTGAATGAGGCATACTAGCGATTTGACTGACCATATTCTTATACATATATAATATTTAACTTTTAATTATAATATATATAAGATGTGTTTTAAAACATTTTAAAACTCCAAGGGTTTATATAAATTTTTTCGAAATTTAAACTATTAAATTTTAAATTTAAATAAACCAATTAATTAGATTTAATATTTATCTATTAATTAACTTTTAATTAATTTATTAAATCTTGTTAGGATTATCTAATTAAATTAAACAATTAATTTAATCCTAATCCATATCCCTTCTAGATTTCGAAAATATGGGGATAGGATAATTTCCTTATTTTTCTCAATTATCCAATAAGGCAACTATTATCCAAAACAAAGAAACCCTAATCTTTTATAGCATATTTCGAAATTTCCAAGGGAGGAGGCTAGGGTTTTCAAAACCCTAACCCTAATTTCGATTAGGGTTCTTTGGAGGCTAGGGTTTTCAAAAACCCTTTGATCCACAACCCTAAAATCGAAAAAATGGCCTTTAGGGTTTAATAGCTATAAACCCTAATTTGCAATTCAACAATTATAACAATTCAATTTAAAACAAACAAAGGCTCTGATACCACTGATGGGTTTTAGGTAAAACAAATAAACTAGAAAACAATTCCTAAGTTCACATGCAACCTACTTTGGATCTATGTTTTATCTATTGAACATACAACTTTGAATTGCAAAACAAGAACCCTAGAGGAGAGAGGCTATAATCGAAATCTACAAACTAGGGTTTAGTAATTACATACCTTTCGATTGTTATAGTAAACAATTGATGATTCCCTTGATCTTGATCTTCTTGGAAGCTTAGCACCACAAGTGTAATGCCTCTAATGGAATCACACCCAAACTAGCAAGAAGGAAATTAGAGGAGAGAGGGAAGAGGGAGTATGCAAAATTTCGGCCCTTAGGGTTTCTTCCAAAGAAAACAGTGACCAAAACATGAACCAGGAGGCTCCTTATATAGCTGAGGGATTTAGGGTTTAGGAAAACCCTAGTTATCCTTTGCTTAGGGCCTAAGCAAACCCAAGGGCCTTATCCAAGCCCCTATGGACGAAATTATTAGGGTTTCCCCTAAAGATTTCGTCCACCCTTATCCAAGGGGGTTCTGGAGCCTTCCACTCAACTATTAGATAATTGCAAACTAGTCCCTGCACCTTATAATTAATTCTTTTAACCCCAAAATTAATTCTAATTAATTTCTGGCTAACAACTAATTAAACCAAATGATTTCTTATTAATATATTAATCTTTTAACATATTAATTCATTTATATTAATTTATTAATCTTATAATAAATTAATATCTCTCCTTTCATAATTTCCTTGTCCGGTTGCTAGGTTTGAGGGCAACCCAAAAGGACTGTGCTGCTATCAATTCAAGTACATACCAATTATAGTTATGGGCTTAGACACCTAATCCAACAGTTTGTACTTTTTGACCTAAGATGGTTAAGGGACATGCATGGTGCATGCATATCCATAAAGCAAGCATTTTTATGAACCGTTAAGGTCCCATTTAACTTCTAGAAGAGGTGAGATTAAGGATTGAATAGATTAAAAGAACTTTGGAAAGGTGGTTTTGGCTTCAGACTGTTCTCACGATGTGATACATTAGGTCCCACGACGTGAGCATGAGTCACCATCCCCCCTAAGTCGTCAGAATCAAGAGTGAGTCCCGAAATCGGATCGGGCACATCTCACAATGTGACCAAGGATTGGTCACGACATGAGGCGTTGTTTTGGGCTTTTAGGTCTTAATGGGTGATATTGTCATGTTTATACATATTTTAGGCAATATTTATTTACATTTCTATTAATATTTTGGTTATTTGCATAGAATAATGGTACTTATAAGTTGAAATTGTTATTTTGCAGCCAAATAGAAACATTTTCGAAGATAGGGACTGAAATTGATAGAATATGGAACTTTGGAGGATTGAAGGAAAGAAGAAAGGAAAAAGTCAGCAAAAGACGTACTCATGACAGGAATAATTCATGATTCACGATGTGAGTGGAGAATTCTAGAAGATATGCATGCGGGTGAAAGAGTCCTTGCCGAACACGCTTATCACATATTCACGACGTGAATCCTTATGGTGCACGACGTGAACTCAGGAAATCAGAAAACTATAAATTCCCTTGCCCATTACAACATGGAGACTTTTGGCTGATTGGAAGGTTACCTGAAGACGATTTTGAGTAGAAGAAGAGTTATGGAAAAGGATTTCAACATCAAAAGGTGTAAAGGTTCATAATTAGTTAATTAGTTTGATAGTTATGAACATGTTTGATAATTTGATTTGTTTTTGCTTACTTGTTACTATGAGGAGCTGAATCTAGCAGCTCTTGTCTAGCTAGATGAAGCTTCTGAACTATGTTTTAGCTCAATGACTATTAAATTTGATTAGTTGGTAAATTACTTGTGTTTATTATCATTACCTAGCATGTTATTTTAGTTTCTTAGTTGCTTAAATTCATGTTCTATGTAGCTTAGTAACCATTAAATTACATGAACTTGAAACCTAGTGATTTAGTGAACATTGAATTGCTAGAGTTAGGATCGACCAAAATCTTAGATAAGTGATAAAAGTAACTAATTTAGCTGTGCTAGAGGACATAATTTATGACTATAATTGTGTTTGCTAGATAAATCTTACGTAGATCACCTATAATTAATAACTAATTCTGTGTTTTGCTTATGTGTGACCATACAAGGTATTTCATGAATCGGTAAAAAGATAAGTAAATTCGGACTTGAATTGCTAATTACATACTAATTGGTGTCCAACTTTGATAATCCATAATTATTAGCTAAACATAAATAAAGAAGTGGATTCAAACTAGACAGGAGTGTTTTTAATTAATTGAATGAATTATGTGATTTACGTTGACCTGGTCTTGCAAAATTAGATAAAACCCCCTCTTTGCTCTAAAATTAGGTTAATTTAATAGTAGATAAATTAACTATTCAAAACCGTTCCCTGAGATTGACACCCGACTTACCCAACTATTCTATAATTCGATTAGGTACACTGTCTAGGTGCATTTTAGTTAGTTGAATTAGTTAGGTTATAAATATTAAAATTAGTGGGTACTTCTGTGCACATCAAGTTTTTGACGCCGTTGTCGGGGAACGACTTAGTTAATTATTAGTTTGTTTGCTTTAAATTAATCGAACCTTTTTGTAGGGTAAAACCTGCAAGAAGTTATTTTTCTGTTTTTTTTTTTTTTTTTTTTCTGCATTACAGGACTCACGACGTGATCCTTGTAGCTCACGACGTGAGAACTGAAGTTCTTAGTTTTATTTTTTTAGTTTGTCTTTCTTAGTTTAGTTTTACGTTTTTATTTTTTTGTTTTATTTCAGGAGTTCATGACCACAGACTCTAACACACCTTTGGTGCCACCACTTGAAGATCCCGAGTCTGCAATTCACAAAAATAAGGATAAGAACGTGAAAGAAGATCAAACACCAAAGAGGACACCTTTACAAGAATTCAAGTTAGTTTTCTACAAGAAGTCGGGGAAGAAAACGGGGGAGTCAAGTTCATCTTCAAAGAACAAGAGCAAGCTTGAAAACTTGGATCAAATACCCGTCCAAATCGAATATGAATACGATACCGAGCCTGAGTTTGAATTACATACAAGTGAACCCGAGAATGAGCCATGGAACGAGATGGCGAATATTGAAGAAATGTCCATGGGCTTACAGAAAGAGAATCCAAGATGATGTTGGTCCAGGATTAGTACAACCTGCCATTCCTACCACTGCCACATTCGAGCTGAAACGACATATCCTTTCTGCACTAAAGGATATCCCATTCTATGGAAAAGATCATGAGGATGCGTTCAATCACTTAGATGAAGTCAATGACATTGCTGATTACTTTAATGTCCCGAATGTTAACAAAGATATTGTCTTGCTAAGGATGCTTCTCGTTACTTTTAAAGGAGCTGCTAAGGATTGGTTAAAAGCACTTCCACCTGGCACAATCACTACTTGGGCTCAAATGCGTGAACAGTTTCTAGACCAAACATGTCCACCATCCAAGATAGCTAAACTCAAGAAGGCAATAGCTAATTTTGAGCAAAACCCGGGGGAGTCACTTTACGAAGCATGGTAGCGTTACAAAGGGTTGTTAAGGGATTGTCCTAAAAAGAAGCGCTTCTCAGGAGGCAACCCGAGTTTGGTTTGTGTTTTCTTCCTTTTTCTTTTTGCATTTTTAGTTTTTAGGAAATCGATCATATCATCCAAATCACTATATTCATAATTAAACACTGAGTGTGAGGCCCCTAAAAATAAGTGGTTATAGTTAAGAATCTAGTTAATAGACAAATTTGGAATTAATAAAAAATTTATAGTATTCACGACGTGAATTATTACGATTCACGACATTAGTTTAGGATGTAACAGACAATATATCATTAATCCATAATTAGCCCATTTTCTATTAAATTAAATGACCCATTATTTTTAGTCCAGTCCAATTTTGGTATAGACTGAATGGCCTAATTTTTAAGCCCAAACTGGATTCATGACGTGAACCTTTTAGGATTCACGACGTGAATCCTGAAATACTCGGGACCACCGATTAAAGAACACAGAACCCTCTTTGACCAAAACATTTCTTTATTCCAACGAAGTGAAAGAGGCGACTGGTCCACCCTTGTTTGATTTCGGCTGACACGCGTTCTTTAATCCTCTTTTGCTTACACAATCCTCCAAAATAGGTACATTAATCTTCTTTCCATTGTGTATTATTGCTTTAATTGCTAGATTTAGGGGTTAGGGTTTACTTTTCTTTAGATATTAAAAATTGATACCCTAAAAGCTGAAATCGTTACTGCATGTGCCTGCAATGTACTTCGAAATGATCTAGCATAAAAACCCCAAGTGTTATATTGGCCCGATTTGTACAGAAGTTGGACAGTTTCACGATCAATGACGAACTCACGACGTGAATTCCTCAGAATTCACGACCTGAATTCTGGACTGGACATTTTGTTGTTTCTTTTAATTATAACTTCTTGGTTTGTTTTTGTTGGTTTTGTTTGCTGCTTATTATTGCAGAAATGGCTCCTAGGAGGGAAGTACCAACTGGAGTAGCAGGTTTACATCCGTTCTACAATTTCCCAACAACAATGCCCGAGAAATTTTGACTCGCTGGAACAACCGTTTAGGGTGGCTTTACAATAGGGAGATTGCAGTCGCACCCACCATCAACTGGACACGGTTGAGGGAAATTGGACTCATGGATAGGCTGTCCCCGTTTCTGACCAAACTATTTATTGGAAATGGTTATTCGTTCACTTGCTCGGGATGGCTCAACCTTTTTCGCATCCAAGAGCGGGTATATAAGGATTCTTGTGTTGAGTTTTTCTCAACATTTACATTCCAAGAGAATGTCCAAGACCCCCATTATCAACAGACTTTGGTATTCCGTCTCGGGGGTGAGTATCGAGAATGCATCCTCATGGAATTTTCTTGGAGAATGGGGATATATAATCCCCAAGAGGCTATGACTCCCGAGTTTGGCATATTTTTGAGGGATGCAACTAGAGGATATGTAGATGGTGCTACTGGGTTTGATTTCTGACATAATATTGCCTCCAGAATATTCAACTCTGGAGTGTCCCCCAAGAGAAGCATTCGGTCCCCTATCCACCGATTTATCACATTTACCATCAACCATAAAAGGCATGGGGACAATGTGACAAAGCAGAATTTATTCTTTTTATGGTGCATTTTGCATCCGGGAGTGTGTTGCAACATTCCCTACTTTTTGGCACGCTTTCTGGGTGACTGCTGCTAGTTCTCGTCCTGAGAGCCCTATTTGTGGAGGCACTTTATTACACGCTTGGCCTGGTCTTATGGTCTTATCGTTCCCTGCATCACTCGTTCTTTGACTTGCATGGAGGGGAACGAGTTTACCATGGGATATTTGGAGATGATGAGAGTTGTTAGGAACTTTGGATCTCACTGGGGTATTTTGGTATCAGATGATGAGGGTGGTGAGCAGTCGGGTGACCAACCCGAACCACAACAAAGGACTCAGAGACAGAATGTTTGAGGACGAGGAGAGAGAGGGCAGCCGGTGCATCCACCCGCACCCATGGTAGGATCACATTTTGGGGATGATATGGCTGGGTATTTCGATCAGATCTCTTTGAGTGTCAATTGGATTGGAGGGACGGTGGAAAATATGGTGCAACATTTCCATGTGGAACAGCCTCCTCATTTAGGGTATTACTACCCAATTTGCCCAAGGTGGAGTGAGTATCGAGGTCAAGGAGGAGATGGGGAAGGCCCTAGTGGAGCTCGGGATGAAGAGGAAGATGATTGATCACTAGTGTGTTTTTTTTAGTTTTTAGTTTTTTGTTTAATTGGTTTTAGTTGTTTGGTTCGAACACTTTGTACGGATTGTTGAACAATTGTTTGTGTATTATTATGTTACTTTTATTTTCTTTTGGTTGTTTGATTACAGCTTGCTAAGGAGTCTTGGGAAGGGAGTAAACTCGAGTCAAGAGTGGTGATCATCTAGTTAAGGATTGTTACAAGTCTAGAGTTAAGAGTCGAGACCCACAATTAAAATAAGTGTGGGGTGAGTCAAGAGAGAGGATGAGATTAGCAAGGAATCATAGAAATTCTGCATTCAGAAGTGTCTTTATCAATTTAGAAATTGGAATGGGATGCCAAAAGTAATAAGAAGAATGGGCAGTTTCATTTTTCTGTCGCCCAATTTTCATGACGTGAGCATACACTATTCACGTTGTGAGTTGAGTTATTATAAATTCCAGATTCTGCATTCCTGCGACCTCATATCGTGAGCCTATATTACTCACATCGTGAGTTTCCCATTTTCACTATATTTGGGGGTTTTTATAACTCACATGCTGGCTGTTTCTTCTACTATACAAAGTAGCGTATGCTTTCCCTCATGAAGACTTACACCATTCTTATGGGAGATTGAATTTTCGATTCATTGCTTTTTTGCTTGTTGGATCACTTACATCTTTCGCGAGTTCAAGTCCAAATTCCTATTTAGATGAAGTTTCATATTCAAGGTGCACATTTTATCCACACGTTTGGAGTTCAATCTTGCTACTTCTATCCCAGGGGGGTATGTTCCTTTTTCTCCCTTTTATTGCTTTTAATTTAGTTTATGCATACAATGAGGGCATTTCATGTAATAAGTGTGGGGTACGGGGTAGAAAGAGTAACTTGCTAGAATTTAGTAGATTTTGAAAATTTTAGAAATAGATTTGAAATATTTCTAGTAACAATAATAATTTGAACTTAAGTTGCTAGTGTTACATGGGGTAATCCGATGAGAGCTCAAATGTTTAGTTGAGCCGATATATGTTATAGTGCATTTGTGGCATCCTTTATTCTAGTGAAATCATGGGACAAAAACACAACCTCGCTTAGTTTGAGGGATGCAATATGTTTAGCAGCCTAAACCTGAAATGTATCAAGGAAAGCTATGTCTTAACCAATAAAGGTTGAAGTTAAGCACCCCTGCTTAAGCATGTAGGTTTTTGAGTGATATAAAAAAGTGAGATGCATGTAAAAAGAGAGAATTTACCAAAAGTAAAGAAATTAAATAATTTTTGGAGCATCAAAGTATCAAAGTATGAAGATCAAAGATCGAAAATTCTGAAGTTTCAAAATTTGAAGATACCAAAAATCACACAACAAGGTAGTGTATTCAAAGAGATTGGGATATCAAATATCAAAGAAGAATTCAAGAGCTCCATTGTGGTATTTAAAAGTTGTAATTCTCTAGTTTATGTATGCTTGAGTAGCTTTACAAAAATACACTGAGGTTAAGATAGTCTTCTGCGGATGGATTTGGAGGGTTAAATAAAATGAGCGTTGTTCAAAAGAAATGGGCGAGTGTTTATGAGGATTGTGAGTATTTAGAATTGAGGGAGGTTACTTAGGAAAAAATTTAGACACAAATGCATGCGTTGAGGTTTAGCATAATGGTTGAGCGTGAGTTGGATCGTTCTATGTGATATTGGTGATGAAGGTTTGATTTAATAATTAGATTTGCTTGAGGGCAAGCAAAGAACAAGTGTCGGGTATTTTGATATTGTCATATTTATACATATTTTAGGCAATATTTATTTATATTTCTATTAATATTTTGCTTATTTGCATAGAATATTGGTACTTATAAGTTTAAATTGTTATTTTGCAGCCAAATAGAAGCATTTTCGAAGATTGGGACTGAAATCTACAGAATATCGAACTTTGGAGGATTGAAGGAAAGAAGAAAGGAAAAAGTCAGCAAAAGACGTACTCATGATGTGAATAATTCATAATTCACGACGTGAGTGGAGAATTCTAAAAGATATGCATGCGGGTGAAAGAGTCCTTGCCGAACACGCTTATCACATATTCACGACGTGAATCCTTATGGTGCACGGCGTGAACTCGGGAAATCAGAAAACTATAAATTCACTTGCCCATTACGACTTGGAGACTTTTGGCTGATTGGAAGGTTACCTGAAGACGATTTTGAACAGAAGAAGAGTTATGGAAAAGGCTTTCAACATCAAAAGGTGTAAAGGTTCATAATTAGTTAATTAGTTTGATAGTTATGAACATGTTTGATAATTTGATTTGTTTTTGCTTACTTGTTCCTATAAGTAGCTGAATCTAGTAGCTCTTGTCTAGCTAGATGAAGCTTCTGAATTATGGTTTAGCTCAATGACTATTGAATTTGATTAGTTGGTAAATTGCTTGTGTTTATTATCATTACCTCGCATGTTATTTTAGTTTCTTAGTTGCTTTAATTCATGTTCTGTGTAGCTTAGTAACCATTAAATTACATGAACTTGAAACCTAGTGATTTAGTGAACATTGAATTGCTAGAGCTAGGATCGACCAAAATCTTAGATAAGTGATAAAAGTAACTAATTTAGCTGTGCTAGAGGACATAATTTATGACTATAATTGTGTTTGCTAGATAAATCTTACATAGATCACATATAATTAATAACTAATTCTGTGTTTTGCTTATGTGTGACCATACAAGGTATTTCATGAATTGGTAAAAAGATAAGTAAATTCGGACTTGAATTGCTAATTACATAATAATTGGTGTCCAACTTTGATAATCCATAATTAGTAGCTAAACATTAATAAAGAAGTGGATTCAAACTAGACAGGAGTGTTTTTAATTAATTGAATGAATTATGCGATTTACGTTCGTCTGGTCTTGCAAAATCTGATAAAACCCCCTCTTTGCTCTAAAATTAGGTTAATTTAATAGTATAAAAATTAACTAGTCAAAACTGTTCCCTGAGATCGACACCTGACTTACCAAACTATTCTATAATTCGATTAGGTACACTGCCTAGGTGCATTTTAGTTAGGACCTGTTTGATAAGTAACTGACTGGGTCCGATCAGCTATTTTGGCTGACTCGGTCCAGTCGGTTCGTTTGATAAAGGGCTAAAAACGTCTGACCCAGTCCAATGCTCTTACTCGGTCATCTAAAATCGTCTGATTCGGTCCTTCATAAAAAAAAGCCTGACTGGAAAATTTCTCTATTTTGCCCCGAAGCTATGAACACCCCTCATCGTCAACGACAAAACGCTCTCTTCCTCCATCGACCCTTCCTATCCTGCAACCTCCTTCTTTAGTCGTCTCCTTCCGTCGGCGCTCTCTTCTTCCTTTAATTTTTGCAGGTAACCGATTTCTTCTTCAATCAATTTCTTATTCCTTTAACTTTTGCAGTAGAGAGACGATTTTTTCAGGAGAGAGACAATCGATCGATTGGGGGAACGATAGAGAAGGAGAACGTGTTTTCTTCTATTTTTCTACTATGCCGTGAGTTTTTTGTATTGCGTCATATCTCTATCGGTTTTTGTACATAGTGTGATGCGTTTAACACACTTGTTTATTTTTGCTCTATTTCAAGTGCCACATTAATGGAAGAGATAAGAAAGCTGGTTTGACTCTTTGAATTTTCAACGGAGGGAGATATTTACAAGTATATGAATGAGATTGAAGAAAAGCCAAAGTTACGAATCCTTCTTGTAAGTTCATTCTTTTGCTTTTTAAATTCACAAAATCACATCATATATAAGAAAATATAGAGATTTTGTATTATGATTAAATAAATCTTGGTATTATGATTAAATAAATCTTGTATCTTGTTTCAATATGTTATGTTATTTGAACTTGTTCAACAGATTAAACATTCACAGTTTTCATGATATATATATATATATATATATATATATATATATATATATATATATATATATATGTTAATCTCTATTGGTGCCAATTGAAATTTGAAGCAGGAGAACCTTATTAACACATAAATGATCTTGATGTTTTTTATATTAATATATGTTGTGATTCTTGTTACAAAGATTTATTATTATTGATTTTAAACTCTTTTTTTTTCAGGGAGAGGATTCGAGGATGATTCAAATTATAAAGTATTGAATTAAAAGTCAAAGTTAGTGTTACAAATTGCTTTGTAATTCAATTGAAACAAGTAATTCATGTTTTTTTATTATGTTCTCTTTGCAAATATGTAAGAATCATCAAAGTTCATTGCCTTTTCTTTTAATTATTAGTTGGTTCGATCAAAGTTCACTACTTTTTCTAGAATCAAGAATAAAATTCTTTGTTATTTTTGGTGTTATATAAAGTTTTCCATCAAGGGGTAATATGGTCGTTTTTTTATCATTCATCACAAACAGTTAGAGATATAATCAAACAACATGATTTCAGTCAGATGTGGACTCAGTCAGAAATTCTAACTCAGTTAGCATTAACTCAGTCAGCACTAACTCGGTCAGCAACTATCAAACGACCCCCTAGTTGAATTAGTTAGATTATAAATATTAAAATTAGTGGTTACTTCTGTGCACATTAATGGGCCATTACTTTCTGACTTTGGGCCTTACTGTTCTTGGGCCCATTTGGTACCATGGGTGTCATTTGGGAAATTGGGCCATCCTGGTGAAGGGTTTTGAACATTCTAACACTCCTAAGGTGTACATGCAATCTTAGAAACCTTGGATCTATGTTTTACTAAGATACATTCAAATTTGATTTTCCAAGTTTCTTAACCTAACTATCATGGCATGGAGAACTTTTAAACATAATAGCTAGTAGAAGAACATACCTTTTGTTGTTTGGATTCCTTGAGAACCTTGTGAGCCTAGCACCTCAAGTGTGATGCCTCAAATGTCTCACACAACACCACAAGACTTGGAATAAGCTTGAGAGAAGTTCACTAACACTCAAAATTCGACTAGCCCTCTTGTACTTGCTTGTAGTGGCCGATTTTGCTAGACTTGGGGTCTTTATATAGTTGTGTCACAAGTAGGGTTACACCATGTAAACCCTAATTGTCATGGCTTTCCATATTCCATGATTCATGGTTTTATAACTCCCATGGACTATCCATGGAGCACCTTATGGGTTTAACCCAATTCATATAAATCATGGATCATTAGCCCACTATACAATAATGGATGATTTACACAATCAACCCCATATATTTAATTATTCTCTTTTTGATCACTTAATTAATTCCAAATTAATTATTTGATCAATACTAATTAAATAATATTATTAATATAGTAGAACTTATAATATATGAATAATCCTTAAGTGTCCTTTCTCTCATTTAGTCTATCCAAGTGTTGCAATGCCATGTAATCCAAATGGACGATGCTAACCGGGTCAAGTACATTCCAAGAATAGTTATGAGCTTAGACACCTTATCCAACAGTCTCCCACTTGGATAAGACCCATGATATGTTTTGGGCCAATTTAGAAGTAGGGATGAGCATAGGCGGGTACCCACCTAGTTTGGTCGGAACCGGAACCGGAACCGAAACCGGCGGTTCTTCTAAAGTTGGAACCGGAACCGGAACCAGTTTAAGTGGTTCTTAAATTTTTGGAACTGGTCCCGGAACCGGCAGTTCCGGTTCCGATACCGGGCTACCCGGTTGCATTTATTTTTCTAAAATATGAAGAATATGAAATTTATTTGTTACGATTAAAATAATTTTAAGCATTTTAAATATTAAATACTAGGTGTTAATCTCAAAATAAAGAGTGACACCACAAAAATGTAAGTCAAATCTTCACTCTGCACATGTAACTAGTTAGTGACACCACAAAAATGAAAGTCAAATCTTCACTCTGCACATGTAACTAGTTCTCAATGATTGTTTTAGACTAAAGCATCATTTCACATTTTCCTTTATATAAGCTTGATTAATGAAAAATGTTTTTTTATTACAAACGATGCGGGATGCATTGCCTACTTTAATTTGTATTTGGCGTGTTATCAATTATTGTTAATCACGCCAATATTTGGTCAAAAAATTGGCCGAGTCCAAGTATATAGGACGTTAACATAGTTTGCTTAAATATAATAAATCCTCAAATTCTATAGTTAAATAAAGACTTACTAACAATATTAAAGAGTTAACAAGAATATATATATATATATATATATATATATATATATATATATATATATATATATATATATATATATATATATATATATGGAAAAATGAATATACCTAACAACCTTATATAAGCTTAGGTACCTAACCACATTATACTATATTGTTTTGCATTATATTTCCATTGCAATCGTCTAAGGTTCTTAAACTTCAACCTTTAACTTGATTTACTTCCAAGATTTTCAGACATTCACCATTATATTCCTCCTACACCATTTGGGTTGTAACGGTAGTACATGAAGCCTACCAGGGGTCTCCGATAGAAAAACGTCATTTGAATGAAGATAATGGTGAAAGTCCAAAGATTTTGGAAAGAATCAAGTTATGAGGTTGAATTTTAAGAACATTGTGTGATTACAATGCAAATATGATACAAAATTACGTAGTATGATGTGGTTAGGTACCTAAGTTTATATAAGGTTGTTAGGTATATTCACTTTACCCATATATATATATATATATATATATATATATATATATATATATATATATATATATATATATATATTCTTGTTAACTCTTTAATATTGTTAGTAAGTCTTTATTTAACTATGGAATTTGAGGATTTATAATATTTATACATATCAGTTCTACCAGATACCCGGCGGGTAGCGGTTTCGAGAAAATGAGAACCGGAACCGGAACCGCTTAAGTCGGTTTTGGTTCCGGAACCGGTGGTTCTGGTTCCGAAAGCGGGTACCCTGTTTTCCTGCTCATCCCTATTTAGGAGGATGGGCCACTATTGGACTTTTTGGTGATAATGGGTTGGGCCTTAGAGGGTAAACGATTCTTTTATCCTAAGCATTGGGCAAGTAACTTAAATTCTTAATTATGGATTGAGAACCGGTTATTAATTGGATATTTATTTGATGATGTAAGCACGGGGATTTTTCGGACCAGTAGACCGAGATTTTATCTAAGTGATTCTATAGCTTGAGGTGAGTTTCCTAACCATGTTGGCGGGTCGAAGGCACCAATGTTGGCCCATGGTTTATTATATGATGCTAGTTGTCTATGTGACTCTGTATGTATGATCTCTGATATGCGTATCAGGCAGCGCCTGAGGCCGGGCGAGGACTGATGATTAAATTTAATGTTATATATCTTTGTGATACTTGCATGTGTTTTATATGTTGGAATGTTTTATGAGCGGGACCTGTTGTTAGGCGGGGCCCGTATGCGAGTTAGGGTGAGGCCCGTCATACTCATTGGGCAGGACCCGTTATTTGAATGGTATGTGGTATTTTAAGGAACTCACTAAGCTTTGTGCTTACGGTTTTTAGTTTATGTTTCAAGTACTTCTTATTTGAAGGGGAAGAGCCTGGGATGATTGCAGTGCACACACCACCTCGTTCGCATTTTGTGTTACTCTGATCTTTTGTGATGTTGTTGATACACTTGTTCCTCTATGATTTTTATGATGGTGTTTTGGATAATAGTTTTAATTAATTTAAAACGTAAATTTTTAGTCTTTATTTTTGGGACATTACAAGTTGGTATCAGAGTCTTAGTTTGAGGGTTTCGAACATGCTCTTGGGTGTGTTTGAACTCAAACTGAGGGTTTGGTAGAATTTTTCAAAAATGAAATGTTTTATAAAAAAGGTTTCTGGTAAACGAAAAGGGTGCAATGTATGTAATCGACCGAGCTCAAGTAAGTTTTCCCAAAATACCCATACAAGTTTTATGATATGCTTTATTTATGAATCTATGAATCACATGTTAGTTAGGGCTACGAATCTGCTCAGGGTTTCCATGATAGAATTCTAGAAGAGATGCCTTTATATGCCTACTATATGAGCTTGTAGACTTGCATGCTAGAACTGATTAGTCAGTGATAGGATGACCTGATTAGGATATGCTTGATTCTGATTACTCAATGCCTGAATGTTGCTTGCTTTGTGCTTTTTAGGAGTTCTCACCAACTTTAGCTAGCTAGTAAGCGAATATGTTAACGTACATATTATAGAAACTTAATAAATTTAGAAGGTTAGGTTTTTACTCTATTGCACAACTCTTTTTTTAGTCTAACTATTGTATTGTGAGACCTTTCATTCAAATAATTATCTGGTGTCAGTGATATGTAATTGTATTCGTGAGCTAGTTAGAGGATCCTAGTAGGACTTCCTTCTATAGTTGATGGCGAAGAGTGGTGTGGTGCTCACCCTAGGAAAACCTAGTAAGAGATTTAGTGTTGGGAGCCTTTTTGTGGAGGATTGTATGTGTGGTTAAGGACTGATTTAGAGGATTCAAAGTAACCCTTGAGGAAAGTACATATAGATGTGCAAGGTAGTATAGGCCCGTACTGCTAGAAGCATAGGACGTACTCGGGTCAAGGAGAGTTGCGATGAAACCAGGAAGATTGTAGAGTACGAAACTCCTCAATATATATTGATGCATATTTTGATGGTTATTATGGTGTATTTTCAGTATAGTGACTCTTCAAGGTAGACCGGTTGGTAGTTTCGATGCTAGTGAGGGTTCAGGCTCGAGTTCTGGAGTCGGGAAGTTGGATGATCAGATGTCGGAATTCATTTCGTCTGAGATTACCCACAACATACTTGAGCAGACTCCTGTGATCTTTGGTATGATCAAGGAGAGTATCATGGAGGTATTGCAGGAGCACTTGGGCTCTTTCCGTTCTGAGATGGTGGCTTTGGTTGGAGCACGTTCGCTGACTTTCAAGGACTTCCAGGCATGCAGGGCTCCGAAGTTTTTCGAGAAGAAGGACCTGATTGCGAGTAGACGTTGGTTAGCGGATGTCACTAACGCCTTCTGTATTGGCAGTTGTCCCGATGGGGGCAAAGGTTATACTTGATTCATGTCTTTTTAAAAACAGAGCCCGTAACTAGTGGGAAGAGGTAGGACATGCCTTGGGAGGTGAGGCGATTGAGTCCATGTCATTGGATGATTTTGTGACTATATTTTGAGCTGAGTTTGCACCGGTAGTTGAGGTACAGTAATTCGTGAGGGAGCTTTAGGACCTTCGCCAGACTACTGAGTCGGTGGGTGAGATCACCGCTATGTTCTGTGAGAGGGCGTTGTTGGTTCTGCATTATGTGGCTGATGAGGAGATGAAGAAGGCGAGATACCATGATATCTTAAGGAGTGATATTCGACAATTTGTGAGCTGGTCTTGTTGCAAGACATTGGATGATATGATTGTGAGAGCAAGAGAGAGAAAGATTGATCTATAGATGGAGAGGAAGAGGAAGTTGGATCAGGCTCAAGGTAGAGGGGGTTGGGGCAAGAGATGCAAGGTGTAGGATTCTAGGTCGTGAGGCCAACAGGGTCAAAGCCGTTGTGGAAAGTATGGCATGACGCACGATGAGGCGTGCAGGGTGGGTGGTATCACCAGCTCTAGTGACTCTACGGATCACTGAGGGCCGCCAAGGCAAGGCAGATGCGCTTGTGGTGAAGAGTAGGGCTTTCCAGCAGACGACTGAGGAGACTAACACAGCTCCTGAAGTGGTGACGAGTATGTATCTTATACTTATCTCTTTATTTATATTGATTTCCCTGCTTATATTTGTGTGTTTTATTTTAGGATCGTTCCTCATGAAAGGTATGTCTGCCTTGGTATTGTTTGATTCAAGGGCTACTCAATCTTTTGTATTGCTTGCGCTTAGCAAGTGGTTTGTTGGAGATCCAGGGGATCGAAATTTTCCTTTAGATGTCGAGATTGCAGATGGTCGATTTGTCCGGGTATTGAGGGTTCATCGAGGTTGTGTTCTTCGGATGTTCAGGGAGCATTATCCGATTGATTTGGTTCCCATTCCTTTGCACAGGAACAAGGTTATCATAGGGATGGACTGGTTAATCGCTAATGGGGTAGTGATCGATTGGAAGCAACAGTTAGTGTGTATTCGAACCCCGAGTCGGGGAGAGTTGGTGGTTTAGGGAGAGAGACCTCATCGTGGGCTGATTATATGTTTAGCAGCTAGGGCTAGAAGCTATCTTCATCATGGTTGTTCTAGATATTTTGCCTATGTTATGGATACCCGAGATAAGGGTAAGGAGACCGTGGATGATGTGACAATTATATGAGAGTACGCAGATGTGTTTCTGAAGGATTTACCTAGGTTCCTCCGGAGAGACAGGTAGAGTTCAGGATTGACTTTGTTCCTGGTGCGAATCTGATAGCCAAGGCATCATATCGGTTGGCTCCTCCTGAGATGCAGGATTTATCTACACAGCTGTAGGAGCTATTAGTCAAGGGGTTTATTCGTCCGAGCAGCTCGCCATAGGGAGCGCCGATCCTATTTGTGAAGAAGAAGGATGGATCTCATCATATGTGTATTGACTACTAAGAGTTGAATAAGCTAATGTTGCAGAACTCTTATCCACTCCTGAGGATTAATGATTTGTTTGACTAGCTTCAGGGTGCATCTTGGTTATCCAAGATTGATTTGTGTGTGGGTTATCGCCAGATGAGGTTCATAGAGGAGGATATGCAGAAGACGGGTGTTCGGAATCGTTATGGTCATTACGAGTTTGTGGTGATGCGCTTTGGGCTCACTAATGGTCCAGCTGGACCTCATGAACCGCGTATGTAGGCCGATGTTGGATCGGTCTGTGATTGTATTCATTGATGATATCATGGTCTATTCCAAGACCCAAGAGCTGCATGAGGAGCACTTAAGGTAGGTTTTTGAGACTCTGAGGATGGAGAGACTTTATGTAAAGTTCTCCAAGTGTGAGTTCTGGTTGTGGGAGGTGTAGTTTCTGGGGCACCTTGTCAACCAGAATAGTATTCTGGTCGATCCGGCCAAGATCTAGGCCAAGATGAGATACTAGGTTCTGAGGTCTCCATTTGAGATTCGGATTTTTCTTGGTTTAGCAGGTTACTATCAGAGATTCATTTATGATTTCTCTAAGATAGCGGTTCCTATGACTCGGCTGACGAAGAAGACCGTCACTTTTCGCTGGGGGCCTGATCAGCATACAACTTTTGAGACACTGAGACAAAGATTATGGGAGGAACCGATTTTGACCCTATGAGAGGGTGTTGAAGATTTTTTGTTTTATTGTGATACATCGATCACAGGTCTGGGTGTAGTTCTAATGTAGTGGGATCGCGTGACTTCTTACACTGTGAGGTAGCTAAAGCCTCATGAGGTGAATTATCTGACAAACGATTTAGAGCTGGGGGTTGTGGTTTTTGCCCTCAAGATTTGGCGACATTACCTTTATAGGGTCCGCTCTGCACTATTTACATGGATTATAAGTGTTGGAATAGTGTCTAAGGTTGCAACTATATTAGGCAAGTATTTGACCCGATTATGCATGGTCCTTTTGGGTTGCCTTCACCATAGCAACTTGGTAGGATGATTTATTATGAGAGAATAGATATTATTAATATATTATGAGAATAATATAAGGAATAATAATATAGTTATTTGATTAATATAAGTCATAGATTAATTAGTATTAATTTGGTGACTTAAAGAGATTAATTAAATAAGAGGGTATAAACTGTCAATTGTTTGATAGTTAAACTTTAGACTGTAAATCCTTATTGATAAAGGATTGGACGATTTCTAGGGCTAGGATAAGCCAAAATCGTCCAAAGGGTTATCAAGGAAAGGATATGGACTAACTTAAAGTCTAAATTATCCAACTAGGGTTTAAGCTGTAACCCTTAAGGAGTCTACATGTATAAATAGACCCTATGACTGAGGGAATTCGACACATGATCTAAGGTAGAGAACCCCTGGCTGAATTTCACCTCTCTCCTCTCTCTCAAATCATCCTCTTTGCTAGTTGGTGTTTGTAAGCCATTAGAGGAGTGACAATTGTGACTCTAGAGCTCCAAGACAACAAGATCGAACAAGAGAATCAAAGGTATGTTTCTAGATTTGATTTTGTGTTGTTCTTACACCTAATTAGTCATTAGAAGTCTTGGATTCAAAGCATGTTTAATAGAGAAACCTAGATCCAAGCATTACGGTTTGTATGCGCACTTAGGAATGTTCTTATGTACAAAACCCATCAGTGGTATCAGAGCCTTGATTGGTTTCTATTAAATTGATGCTTGAATGTTTGAATCTTAACTGAAAATTTTGATTTTTATGTTTCTGAGTCATGGACTCGGCGAGTCCCATAGTGGACTCGGCGAGTTGACCCGACTCGGCGAGTCCAGTGTGGGTACTCGGCGAGTCCGAGCGTCAGGATTAGCCAAAAACAGGATTTTTTCATATTTATCTTATGGAAACTTACCTTAATCATATTAGATCAACCCTAATCTGATTTTATGATATATATGACTATATTTTTGATCTAATTGAAGATAATTATCAATTAATAAAATATTTGATTTCCTTATATGATAATTATTAATCAAATATGGATAATTATGTGATTTAGATTATTTGTTATTTGATCCTTTATGTTTTAAATGTTTAAAACTAGTCCTCAAGTTTTGAAATTTATGTTTTGTGATTAAAAGTTTAATTTAGACAATTTAAATTTCAAACCCTAGAATTTTACAAGTTTAAAATACAACCCTATACTAATATAATATTACAAGATTAATATCTATATATGTATAACTTAAATGCTAGTCTTACTGTTAGTAGGCCTCATTCACGAAGCCGGTCTATAAGGTGGGTATAGGGTTGCGGCCTATAAAATGGCACTTAATGGGTGTACACTCACACCCACCGCTCGCTTGATTGGTGGAGGGTCGTTAGCCGAACGGGTAGGATAGGGCAACCTCATCCTCTCCTTAAAAGTATAATAAGAAATACAAAGTAACTACATGTTTTCTTAAAATTTCCCAATCTTAGTTACTTTAGGAAAAGTGAATTGATGTAATCCCATGAAATTACACTTTGCACCTTGCTAAGAAGTTAGTGGAGCGTGTGTGGTTTATCGGCACACTAATTGGTTCTAAGCGAAGGTGGCAAAGGGTTATTCATTGTTTATCATAGTTCGATGGAGCGTGTGTGGTTTACCGGTACATCGAATAGGTGATCGTTACAATGAAGGCACCATGTTAATTTGCATGGTATTTCACACCCTCTTTGTGATCCTCGGTATCCCAGTCACAAACGAGAGGGGCATATTGAGATTTAAACATGCCATTAAAAAGTTTCAATGAATCTCATCCGAACCTAGGAATTCTCAATACATTTAGGACTTAAAGTTATGTTTTTCATGGTGTAGAATTAGTGAATCGTCATTCAATTAACTTCAAATTGTTTGCATGTTAGATTACGACATCCCTTTTCTAATGTGTAAATATTGTTGTTGGATCCTAGCCCTAATTTTCTTATTGGGTGAATATTAGGGATTCATATTCTAATCTATCTTTGTCCTCTCTACTTATAGATGTCGAATGCCAACAATGCTGTTGCGAGTTCTTTCACTTTGATGAGCCTTTGTCAAAAGGTCACCTTTGATGGAACGAACTTTAGTGAATGGATAAGATACATTCGCACGATTGCTCGCTATGAGGATAAGGAGTATGTCCTCGATGAGAAGCTCGCAAAAATCAACCCCGAAATTGCTACTCCCGCCGAAATCACCGCTTTCGAAACTCACGAGCGTGATGCAACGAAAGTGCATTGCATCATGATCGCGACTATGAACTCCGAATTCCAAATGTCCTACGAGGACATGTATCCGTACGAAATGCACCAAGACTTATTGGAGAGATACCATCAAAATGCGAGACAAGAGCGTTATGAGATTTTCACAAACATGATTTCCGATAAGATGGGTCATGGAGAGTCTCTTACCGTGCACTTGCAAAAGATGCAAAGGTATGTCGACCGCCTTCGCAAGTTAAATGTTGACTTTGGGGAAGACTTGGCGATCGATATGGTGCTTCACTCTTTGCCTCCGAGCTACAATCAATTTAGGATGACCTATCACATGAACAAAGAAGAGGTCACCCTAAGAAAACTCCAAGGTCTCTTGAGGGTCGCTGAGAGCAACTTCAAGGACAAGTCTGTTGCACCAACTCCCAATCCGCCCGTTGCTCCTGTCTTGGAAATTGGACAAGGAAAGGGAAAGAAGAGGAAGGCTTCGTCAAAGAACCATCGCATGGTGAAAGCCCGAGATGGAGCCTCTTCTAGCCCTGCTCCAACTCGAAGGAGGCAGAGTCCCACCACTGCCACAAGATAGGACATTGGAAGAGAAGCTGCCCGGAATACCTGCAAGCCATCAAGGAAGGAAAGATCAAGCCATCTTTCGCAGGTATATATACAATTAAATCTAATGATTCCCACAATACTTCTTGGGTTCTTGATACCAGTTGTGGTTACCACATTTGTTCTAATGTGCAGGGACTAAGAAGAAGTAGAGACATGGAGCATGAAAGAATAAATCTAATCATGGGGAACAGAAGATCGTCGCCTGTGACTAAGATTGGAGTGTATTCTTTAGTGCTTAGGAATAGTTTATCTTTAGATTTGAAAAATTGTTGCTATTCGCCAGAAATGGCTAGAAACATCTTTTCTTTTCATGGTTTGTTTAGACAAGGTTTTATATTTTCTTTTAATAATGAGAATGGTTCTATTTTAGCTTATCTAAATGGTGTCTTTTACTTTGAAGTTATACCATGTAATGGAATTTATGAAACTGTTATAATTGTTGATAACTTAGGAAATGATGTTTTGTACTTGGATTCTTCCAATAGTATGGATAAGGCATCCTTATGGCATTGTCGTCTTGGACATGTCAACAAGAAACGCATAGCCCAACTCCAAAAGGATGGAGTGTTGGAGTCATTCGACCTTAGGGAAGATGACACATGCGAGTCTTGTTTACTTGGAAAGATGACTAAGTCACCCTTCGCTGGTACGTGTGAAAGGGGTGAGGGTCTATTGGACCTCATACATACCGATGTGTGTGGACCGTTTAGATCTACCACGAAGGATGGAAACCGCTTCTACATGACTTTTACCGATGACTATAGTAGATATGGGTATATCTACTTAATCAAGCAAAAGTCAGAAACTTTTGAAAAGTTCAAAGAGTTTAAGAATGAAGTGGAGAATCAATTGGGCATGAAGATCAAGATACTTCGATCCGATCGAGGAGGAGAGTACCTGAGTATTGAATTCCACGATTATCTCAAGGAGTGTGGAATAGTTTCACAATTGACGCCACCTAGGACACCACAATTGAATGGTGTGGCAGAAAGGCGTAATCGAGCCTTGTTGGACATGGTTCGCTCTATGATGAGTTCTGCTTCACTATCTATCTCTTTTTGGGGGTATGCCTGAGAGACTGCCGCCCATATCCTTAACCGAGTCCCTACTAAAAAGGTTGCCAAAACACCTCACGAGATGTGGACGGGGAAAGCTCCTTCATTAGCACATATCAAGGTTTGGGGTTGCGAGGCTTTCGTAAGATGAGATACTCACGACAAGCTCGAACCTCGTAGTGAGCGATGTATTTTCATCGGCTACCCGCAGAAATCCTTTGGTTATCTCTTCTATAGACCAAAGGACAATGTTGTATTTGTTGCGAGAAGAGGAGTTTTCCGAGAGCGAGAACTCATAGGCCAAGGAGACAGTGGGAGGCAAATCGATCTTGAAGAGATTCAAGAATCGATAGATGAAGGAACCTCAACCGCTGGCGCTCAACCCGAGGAGGAAACTCCGGTTGAACCAATTGACATATCATTACCTCTTAGACGTTCCGAGAGAGTTAGGTTTCAACCCCAGTTGTATGGTTTTCATATTACTACCGAAGGGGACACGTATATTAGTGATAGTACACTAATAAATATTGATAAACCTAATAGCTATAAGGAAGCCATGGCAGGCCCGAAGTCTGCGAAATGGAAAGAGGCAATGGATAGCGAGATCCAATCCATGTATGATAACCAAGTTTGGAATTTGGTTGATAATGTGCCCGGACGTAAGACCGTTGGGTGCAAATGGATCTTCAAGAAGATGACTGGCGTAGATGGAAAGGTACACACATATAAAGCGCGATTAGTTGCGAAGGGCTTTACTCAAACTCCCGGAGTTGACTATGAAGAGACCTTATCACCAGTTGCGAAGATAAAATCTATTAGAGTGATGCTAGCTATTGCCGCATTTCATGATTATGAGTTTTGGCAAATGGATGTCAAGACCGCTTTCCTTAATGTGAAGTTGGCTGAGGATGTTTACATGGCTCAGCCAGAGGGGTTTGTGGATCCGAAGCATCCGAATAGAGTGTGTAAGCTTGAGAAGTACATTTATGGACTAAAGCAAGCGTCTCGCAGATGGAATCTTTGCTTCGATGAGAAAGTCAAAGAGTTTGGATTTGTACGAAGCGAAAATGAATCGTGTGTATATGTCAAAGCCAGTGGGAGTGTAGTAAGCTTTCTCGTTCTATATGTCGATGACATATTACTCATAGGAAACGACGTCCCGACTCTGCAGGAAGTTAAGTCCTGGCTCGGGAAGTGCTTCGCTATGAAGGACCTCGGAGAGGCTTCCTATATTTTGGGAATAAGGATAGTAAGAGAAAGAAGTAAGAGACTAATAGCACTTAGTCAGAACACTTACTTAGAGAAGGTACTAAAACGTTTTAGTATGGAAAAGTCAAAGAAGGGAGAATTACCGATACAAAGCAATGCCAAGTTGAGTAAGACTCAAAGTCCGAGTACTGAAGCCGAGATAGCTGAAATGAGCCGAGTTCCATACGCTTCCGCAGTTGGCTCAATCATGTACGCTATGACTTGTACTCGCCCTGATGTAGCCTTTGCTTTGAGCATGGTTAGTAGATATCAAGGGAACCCTCGCAGAGCCCATTGGATTGCAGTGAAGAATATCCTTAAGTACCTTCGGAGGACGAAGGAATGGTTCTTAGTCCTTGGAGTGAGTGATGACTTGAAGGTGCGAGGGTATAGTGATGCCAGTTTTCAGACCGATAGGGACAACTACCATTCGCAGTCGGGCTGGGTCTTTACCCTGGATGGAGGAGCAGTAACTTGGAAGAGTTCCAAGCAGGAAATCGTAGCTGATTCAACGTGCAAATCAGAGTACATTGCAGCAAGCGAAGCGTCGAAGGAGGCAATATGGCTAAAGAACTTCATTGGTGATCTTGGAGTTGTACCTGCCATAAAGGAGCCCATGGAGATTTTCTGTGATAATGAAGGTGCCGTTGCCTTGACCAAGGAACCGAGAGATCATGGTAGATCACGACATATCGACAGAAAATATCACTTTATTAGACATCGTGTAGAAGAAGGACAACTCGTAGTGAAGAGGATATCATCAAAAGATAACCCAATAGATCCGCTTACGAAGGGACTGAGTAGGGTTAAGCACTTGCAGCATGCTAGGAGTATTGGGCTGAAGGATGATATTAGCATAGATTAGATAGTATTAGAAACGTGTAATAGAAAAATGTAATTAACATTTGATGATTAAATAAAGGAGTTTTATTTATAAGTAATGTTACTATCTTATGTTAATTGTTTAACTATTGTTTCACTTTGCATGTTTTGACTTCCAGAATTATTGAGTTTATTAAGAATAATCGAATTGTTCAAATTATCCACAATCTTCATGTGTCGGAAGTAGATATGAATGAAGATTGTCATGAATAGGTGTGTAGAGTGTCTAAATGGTTTTAGACATAGCAAAAGATTGCTGCAACATTCATGAGTGCTTATGAACTAGGTTTGAGCATTGGAACAAACCCGCGCTTGCTGGAATCACCTTATGGAATGTGATAGTAAATGGGTGATCGCAAGACGATAATATCATATAGTCTTAAAACCTAGATATATGGTTTGTTATTGATTAATTGATTGTACATTGATAATGCAAAAACGCATTGGTAACTCGATGTTATAAAACGCATTGTTGTGTGTAGTTGGTTAATCAATGAGTAAATGCATATAAGTCGAAGTTTATCTGTAAATTTTATCGTAAGAAGGAAAAAGTGATATCTCGGCCGCTCGATGATTTGATTTGACTTATGTGCCGGGCCCGGTCAGAACTGAATTGATGTGTTTGATTAAGTTCTATGTCAAATAAACCAGAGATCGAGAAACCAAATGCTAGACAGATCATTCCATAGAATTGTCAGCATGATATCTAACAGAGGACTGTACGATCCCTTATCTGAAGGACAAGATTGATTAGATCAGAGTTTGACAGCATCTTTGAGAGCTACGATTGCAAATCGGAATGTAACTGCGCATATAGTTACTAGACTTATCCAAGTGGGAGACTGTTGGAATAGTGTCTAAGGCTGCAACTATATTAGGCAAGTATTTGACCCGATTGTGCATGGTCCTTTTGGGTTGCCTTCACCATAGCAACTTGGTAGGATGATTTATTATGAGAGAATAGATATTATTAATATATTATGAGAATAATATAAGGAATAATAATATAGTTATTTGATTAATATAAGTCATAGATTAATTAGTATTAATTTGGTGACTTAAAGAGATTAATTAAATAAGAAGGTATAAACTGTTAATTGTTTGATAGTTAAACTTTAGACTGTAAATCCTTATTGATAAATGATTGGATGATTTCTAGGGCTAGGATAAGCCAAAATCATCCAAAGGGTTATCAAGGAAAGGATATGGGTTAACTTAAAGTCTAAGTTATCCAACTAGGGTTTAAGCTGTAACCCTTAAGGAGTCTACAAGTATAAATAGACCCTATGGCTGAGGGAATTCGACACATGATCTAAGGTATAGAACCCCTGGCCGAATTTCACCTCTCTCCTCTCTCTCAAATCATCCTCTTTGCTAGTTGGTGTTTGTAAGCCATTAGAGGAGTGACAATTGTGACTCTAGAGCTCCAAGACAACAAGATCGAACAAGAGAATCAAAGGTATGTTTCTAGATCTGATTTTGTGTTGTTCTTACACCTAATTAGTCATTAGAAGTCTTGGATTCAAAGCATGTTTAATAGAGAAACCTAGATCCAAGCATTAGGGTTTGTATGCACACTTAGGAATGTTCTTATGTACAAAACCCATCAATAAGAGCCTGAGATATCTGATGGATCAACCGAATCTTAACATGAGATAGCACCGGTGGTTGGATGTGGTGAATATTATGATTATGAGATCCTTTACCATCCAGGGAAGGCCAATATGGTGGTCGATGCTCTTATTTGTTTGAAGATGACCGCGATCACTCCGCTTTTGTAGCAGATTCGAGAGACACAGGTTGAGGCTATGAAGAAAGAACACCGGAAGAGTGAGTGCATAGTAGGTCTGGTGGATTCCTTTGATTATGATAGCCAAGGGTTATTGACTCTTCATTGGAGAGTGTGAGTTTCACATTGGGGTGGTGTACATCAGGTTCTGATGGAAGAAGCGCACAAATCAGAGTTCTACATCCATCCTGGGGCAACAAAGATGTATAGGGATCTTTGTATGGATTATTGTTGGCCCTTTATGAAGCGGGATGTGGCATGGTACGTAGAGAGGTGCTTGACTTGCAGGAGAGTCAAGGCTGGCATCAGTGGCCTCATGGCAAGATGCAACCGTTAAACATCCCCGTTTGGAAATGGGAGGAGATTACCATGGATTTCATTACAAAGTTGCCTCGGACTCCACACGGGTTGGATTCGATCTGGATCATCGTGAATTGATTAACCAATAACATGAATTTTATCGCAATTTTGGAGAGTATCTAAGCAGAGATGTTGGCTGAGATATACATCAGGAAGGTCGTTGCATGACATAGGGTGCTGGTTTCGGTGGTTTCAGACAGGGACGTCCAGTTTACTTCCAGATTTTGGAAGAGGTTCCACAATGAGTTGGGCACTCATCTGCATTTTAGTACGACCTTCCACCTTCAAAATGACAGTCAGAGCAAGCAGACCATTCAAAGCTTATAGTATATGCTCGAACGTGTATTTTTGATTTTGAATGAAGTTGGGATACATATCTCCCTTTGGTCGAATTTTGTATAACAACAGTTAGCATGCCAACATTGATCGGCCTCCTTTTGAAATGATCTATGGAAGGAAATGAAGGACCTCGATATGTTGCGGTGAGGCCGGACAACGAGTCATGGGGAGTACTGAGGTGGTACTCAAGACTACCGAGTTGATTCAGCAGGTTCGAGGTAGACTCCAGATAGCTTAGAGTCAGCAGAAGAGTTATATCGACAAGTGCCGATCAGATCTAGAGTTCCATGTTGGGGATATGGTTCTCCTTAAGGTGTCACCTTAGAAAGGTGTCATCCGATTTAGGAAGAGGGGAAATTTAGGCCCCAAGTTTATCAGTGCTTTCAAGGTTTTGGCCCAGGTGGGCCAGGTTGCTTATCGCTTGGATCTTCTTGAGGAGCTTAGTCAGATCCATAGCATGTTCCATGTCTCTCAACTACATAAATTTTTAGTAGATGATTCTGCAGTGGTTCTAGTGGAGGATATTCAGGTGGATGATCGCCTGAACTATATTGAGAGACTGGTGGCAATTCCTGACAGGAAGACAAAAACCTTGAGGAACAAGGTGGTTAAGTTGGTAAAAGTTTAGTGGTAGCACCGCAAGGGCTCATAATGGACGTGGGAACCAGAGGATGAGATGAGGGAGCACTACCCGAAGTTGTTTGGGGCAGCGGACTTTGAGGATGAAGTCTGATTCAAGTGGGGAAGAATTGTAACATTCGGAACCCTATGGTACTAATATCTTTCATTTTTGCATTGTGAGGGTCCTCACGATGTGTGACCTTGGGGCATCACGTCGTGAGTGACCATTGACCCGTTGACCCGCGTTTTAGAGTCTCATGATGTGAGTGTGGCTTAATGACCCCAAACCCTAATTTCTAGGTATTTAAGGGAATGAGGGGCTAAGGTTAACCATCCTCATCCTCTCTCACCCTCTAAGCCTCTAGAAACCCTAGTTGTTGTGTAATCTTGAGTTATTGAGTATTTTTCTTGTGAAAAGGAAGGAAAATGAGAGAAGCAGAAGTATCTTGGGAAGTAAGTTGCTTGGGATCATCATCATCATCATCAACTTCTATGTTGTTTGGACCATTGTAAGTATCAAGACTTAAGCTCTATTACATTTCATGGCTAGATCTAGGCTTTTAGTCCATTGTCTTATGTTTTGACTTAGCTAGAGTGGAGTAAGTCCATAAAGTAAGCAAATTTATGGATTCAAATGGTCCTTTGAGTCTTATATCATTCAGATCTGGGATTTGGTGGAGTATTAGATCATGCATGAGGACTTGAGGCCATATTTGAGATTTTTAACTTAAGATTGCGAAAGGACATACATGGTGCATACATGTCCATAAAGAAAGAATTATTATGAATCCTTAGGGTCTGATTTAACTTCCGGAAGAGGTGAGTGATATGTGCATATTTAGTTTGTATTAAGTATGGATTTTTATTCATTTATTAGCTAAATTATTGCATTTCATGGACAAAAGGTACTTAAAGTATTTGAATTGTATTTTCAGTCCAAAAATGAAGCTCGGAAGCAAAAGGAAGCAGGAGAAGCGGTTAGGAGCTCGGGAATTGAATAAAGAAGAAAAACACCAAAAATAGCACCTACTCGGCGAGTAGGGTCGACTACTCGGTGAGTTCAAGTGAAGATAACGACTAGGGAACCCAAATGCTTATCGCATACGGAGATTGTGAGACGGACTCGACGAGTCGATATGCAAATATATAGATAACTTCTCAGATCGAGAAAAAAACTTCTGGGACAATTATGGAGTAATTAGCTGCAATTCAGAGGCCAGAGAAACCCTAGAAGACGAAGATAGAAGCTACAATTCAATCCCGAAGGAGATTTGAGGCAAATTTCATCATTATACTTAATCTTTTGTTTTCCACTATGGTTAGACAATTAGAATTCGTTTTTATGTTGTTATTTACTTCAATCATGAGCTAAAACTCTTAACTTCTGTTTGGGGATACAAAATTGAGACTATGGTTTGATTATTGGTAGGATTAATTCAATGTTGATGATTTATTTATTATTTTAGCTTGCTAAAGAACCTTGTGTGTGAATGATAATTAATTTTCTGTTAATAGGAAGGTAATTAAATAGCATGAACATCGTTTGATTATAAACCTCATATACCATGTGACTACTTTGTTATATGTCTAGGACTAATGAACATAAAACTAGAATTAAAAACCAAATTGATTAACTATTGTGAGTCTAAAGTAATCCGAATAATTAATCTAGTGAACTAAATTGAATTAGACAACTAATCACTATTTAAGTTAGTTTATTTACTAAGGATTAGTGTAGTGAACGCGAACCTAGTCACTTGAATCGTTAACCAACAAAAGAATTAATCCATTGCACTATTACCTTGAAATCAACCATAGGATCAATTGAGTTGAACTAAACAGAAGTTCCTTCGTATTATTGAATCTAGTTAATTATTTGTTTTTCTAGTTTTTAGATTGAGTAATAGTTAGTAAGTTTCTAGTCTTGTAAAAATAGAGAAAACCCTCTACTTAATAATTAATTTAGATAGAATTAGTTTTTATTTTTAATTTGCCGTTCCCTGTATTCGATACCCTACTTGCTTGAACTATTCCACAATTGATAGGTACACTGCCTTTGTGTGCTTATTTTACAACTAAAACTAGGATTAAAACTAAGTGAGTTTACACACATCAGTGAGATTGAGGATTGAAACGATTAACTACTTTGGAAAGGATGTTTTGGCTTCAGACTGTTCTCACGACGTGAGACATAAGGTCTGCAACCGTTGTCTCTTATGTTGAATCCTCTCGGTTGTTTGAAGAACTACCTCTGTCTGACCCATCACCTGTGTCCCATCTCACCCTAACAGATTGGGGTGCAACATCTCCATCCGTACAACAACTCATATGGTGGGGGACAAATACTGGAATGAAAGTTGTTATTGTTGGAGAACTCTGCAAGGGGTATGTAGGAGTCCCAGCTCCCACCAAAGTCAATAATGCAGGCTTTCAACATATCCTCGAGAGTTTGTATGGTTCGTTCACTCTGGCCATCTGTCTGCGGATGATAGGATGTACTGGAGTGCAACCGCGTGCCCAGTTCCTCGTGGAACTTCTGCTAGAAATGGGAGGTGAACTGAACATCACGGTCTGAGACAATAGAGACTGGCACTCCATGGAGAGCAACGATCTCGCGAATATACTAGTCGGCCAGCTTCCCGGCCGATGAACTCTCCCGTATCGCTAAAAAGTGGGTGCTCTTGGTCAATCGATCCACGATGACCCAAATATTGTCGAAGCCCTTCACTGTCCTCGGTAGCTTGGTGATAAAATCCATCCTGATCAATTCCCACTTCCACATGGGAATCTCCAGGGGCTGCAGCTGGCCGTGTGGCCTATGATACTCGACCTTGACCATCCGGCAGGTCAAGCACCTCTCCACGTAGCATGCAATATCCCTCTTCATGCATGGCCACCAGTAACTCAATCACAAATCCTGGTACATCTTGGTAACCCCTGGGTGAATAGAGAAGATAGACTTATGAGCCTCCTCCAGAACAATCTCTCTGACCCTCCTATACATCGGAACCCAAACCCGACCGCAACGGTCAATAATCCCTGGTTATCTTGCACAAACTAGGTGTTCTCACCCCTAATCCTCTCAAGCTTCCAATTCTACTGCCACATACCCTCAGCCTAAGCTTCCCTGATCAAACTCATTAGTGGAGAATACACTAATATCCTCATACATATCACCAGAGTCGAATATACAGCTGACTTGCAGCTCAGAGTGTCCGTAACCACGTTCTCTTTACCTGGGCGGTAAAGGATCTCACAATCGTAGTCCTTGACCACATCCAGCCACCTCACTATCTCATGTTCAAGTTCGGCTGATCCATGATGTGTCTCAAGCTCTTGTGGTCCATGTATATGGTACAATGGACCCCATAGAAATAATGTCTCCAAATTTTGAGATCGAATACCACTACTACCAACTCCAGATCATGGCTAGGGTATCTCGTCTCGTGCAGCTTTAGTTGTCGAGATGCCTATGCTATCACCTGTCCTTTTTTCATGAGGACCACTCCGGGTCTCGTGATGGATGAATTACAAAACACTACAAAATCCTCAACTCCCTTCGGGAGGGTCAAGAATAGAGTCTCGCATAGTCGCTGTCTGAGGGTCTCAAATGCCCTATACTGCTCAGGGTCCCACCAGAAATCCACCCCTTCCTCATCATACGAGTGAGGAGTACTGTAATCTTGGAGAAATCCTATATGAATCTCCAGTACTACCCTGCCAAACCCAAGAACCTCCTGATATCTGAGGAAAATTTCGGAACCTCCCATTGCATAACCGCTTTGATTTTGGCCGGATCGACCAAAATCCCCTCCTGGTTAACAAGATGTCCAAGGAACTGAACCTCTCATAACCAAAACTCGCACTTCGAGAACTTGGCATAAAGTTGTTCTCGTCTCAAAACACTCAATTGCTCCTATAGATGCTCCTCATGCTGCTCTTGGTCTTGGAATACACCAAGATACCGTTTATGAACACGATGAACGAGCGATCGAGCATCGGTCTGCAAACCCGATTCATCAGGTCTTTAAAAACTGTTGACATGTTGGTGAGCCTCAACGGCATCACCATGAAGTCGTAATGTCCATAAAGAGTCTGAAACACGGTCTTCTCCACGTCCTCCTCTCCAACCCTGGCCTGATGATACCCATACCTCAGGTCTATCTTGGAGAACCAAGATGCTCCCTGCAACCGATGGAAAAGATCATCTATCATCGGGAGTGGATAACAGTTCTTCAACGTCAACTTGTTCAACTCCCGGTAGTCAACATATATCTGATGTGAACCATCATTCTTCCTAAGGAAGAGGATCGGCGCTCCCCACGAAGAACTGCTCGGACGAATGAACTGCTTGCTCAGCAGTTCCTGCAGCTGTGAATACAAATCTTGCATCTCTGGTGGTGCCAACCGGTAGGACGCCTTGGCGATAGGGGCTGCACCTTGCACTAGGTCAATCCTAAACTCGACCTTCCTTTCTAGAGGCACTCCGGGAAACTCCTCTAGGAATACGTCAACAAACTCCCTAACTACTGGAACCTCTAAAACAACAATCTGATCCCTGACCCGCGTATCCACCACGTACACTAAATAACTCGCACACCCATGTTGAATGTACTGTCGAGCCTTGGTAGCCGAACAAAATCCTGATCCCAATATGGTGCCCTCACCATATACTATTAGTTCTCCCCCACTTGGGGTTCAAACTACCACTCACCGACCCTCGCAGTCGATCATGACACTGAAGTGACTAAGCCAGTCCATACCCACAATCACACACACATCCCCCATGGGAATCAGAATCAAGTATATCGAGAAAGATACCCCGAATATCTCTAACATGCAACCCCAATAGAGACTCGCAAAAGACACTCTACCATGTGCTCGTTGGTGATAGAGACTCACAACAGACACTCTAGCTCTCCTACTGGCAAACCAAACTCCCTACTAAATGTCTGCGAGACAAACGACCAACTCGCTCCCGAGTCGAATAATATCAAAGCAGGTAAGGAGTTCAATAAGAATGTACTTGACATTGTACAACAAAGATAAGCATAATACAAATATAATCAGTAGGGTAAGGGATAGATACATACTGACAACCACGTTTGATGCTGCCCTGGCCTCCTCTTCCGTAAGCTAGAAGGAACGTCTATGAGCCGTCGAGGGTGCTGCTCTACCCTGACCCCCGTCAGTAATCGTCAGTGTAGCGAGTGCGGGAGCCTGTGCAGGATTGACGACTAGTAGGCGACATTAGGCCTTCATATGACCCACCTGCTCACAATGGTAACAAAGTCTAACTCCGGAAGATGGAGTCTGCTGCCTGCAATCCCTGGCAAGATGAACCTTTTTACCACACTTTTGGCACCCGCTCCCCGATCAGCAAACCCCCGAATGAGCCTTCCTGCATTTCCCACAAGTGCGGCCTGGCTGACCTCCAGACCTAGTATCTGATGGGTTTTATACATAAGAAACATTCCTATGTGCTCATACAAACCCTAATGCTTGGATCTAGGTTTCACTATTAAACATGCTTTGATTCCAAGACTTACAAACCCTATCCTAGCATATTGACAACAAAATTAACATATAGAATCAGATCTAGATGTTTACCTCTTCAAGAGTTGGCTTAGATCTTCTCTTTCTTCTTCTTTTGAGCCTAGAGTCACAAATGCAACTCCTCTAATGGTTCACAAACCCCACAAGCAAGAAGGCAATATGAGAAAGGGAGAGAGAGGCTAGAAATCGGCCTAGGGTACTCTTAGAATCAAGTGGTAGCCGAATTCAAAGCCCTGGGGTCATATTTATACTTACAGGTTACTAGGGTTTCAATCTAAACCCTAATGGACAGCTTAGCCACCAAGCAGCCCATGGAACCTTCTGGAATAAGGCCCTTGGACGAAAATATGATGGTTACCCATCATAATTTCGTTCCCCCTTAAGCCCATTAGGTTTCCTTAACCAAAAACTCAATTATCATACATTTGACAGTTTATACCCCTTTATTTAATTAATCTCTTTTGACCACTAAATTAATTCTCAATTAATTTATGACCAATACTAATTAAATAAATATGATTTCTCCTTTAATATATTACTCTTATAATATATTAATAAACCATAATGCTCTCTCTTTTTCCTTAAATTACCTTGTCAAGTTGCTTTGGAGAAGGCAACCCAAAAGGACCATGCACAACCGTGTCAAGTACATACCAAATATAGTTACGGGCTTAGACACTATTCCAACAGTCTCCCACTTGGATAAGTCTAGTAACTATATCTCACATATGACTTCATAATCCGATTAGCAATCATAGCTCTTATACTTCGCTGTCAACTCTGATCAACTTGTCCTTTAGATAAGGGATCGTATAATCCTCTGTTCTGGATATCATGCTGACAATGCTTATCGTCCAACAAGAGTTCCTTGATTTCCGATTTGTTTGACATAGAATTCAGTTGAACACATCAACTTTATTCTGACCGGGCCCGGCACATAAGTCAAACCAAATCATCAAGTGGCCAATATATCACTTTTATTCTCATAGAATAAAAGGAACAGATCAACTTCGACTCATATGCATCTATTATTTACTAATGGATCACACACAATAATGTGTTTTATAACATCAATTTACTGATGCGTTTGCACATTATCAATGTATAACCAACCAGCAAACAACAACCATATATCTAAGTTTTAAGACTATATGATGTTATCGCTTTGCGATCACTTAAGATAAAACACCACCAAGTGATACAGCAAACTCGAGTTTAATCCAATGCTCAACTCATATTCATAAGCACTCATGAACTTTGTAGCAAACCTTTGCTATGTCTAAGACCTTTTAGACAATCTACAACCAATTCATGACAGTATTCATTCATATCTACTTCCAAAATATGACCGACTGTGGACCTTTTTGAATAATCATATCATTCAGGAAGTCAAAACATGCAAAACGGAAACAATAGATAAATAACCAACATAAGATAGTAGCTTTACTCATAAATAACACAATTTATTTATTCATCAAATGTCAAGTACAAACTATCTAATACACATTTCCAATCTAATCCAAACTTATATCATCCTTCAGCCCAATGCTCCTAGCATGCTGCAAGTGTTTGACCCTACTCAGTCCCTTCGTAAGGGGATCTGCTGGGTTCTCTTCTGATGATACCCTCTTCACAATGAGGAGTCCCTCTTCTACCCGATGTCTGATGAAATGGTATTTTCTGTCAATATGTCGAGATCTGCCATGATCTCTCGGTTCCTTGGTCAAGGCAACCGCTCCTTCATTATCACAGAAAATTTCCATTGGCTCCTTTATGGATGGCACAACTCCAAGGTCTCCAATGAAGTTCTTCAACCATATAGCCTCCTTTGACGCTTCGCTTGCCGCAATATACTCTGATTCGCACGTTGAATCAGCTACGGTCTCTTGCTTGAAACTTTTCCAAGTCACTGCTCCTCCATTTAGGGTAAAGACCCAGCCTGACTGCGATCGGAAGTTATCCCAATCCGTCTGAAAACTAGCATCACTGTACCCTTGTACCCTTAAGTCATCACTCCCACCGAGGACTAGAAACCATTCCTTGGTCCTCCGAAGGTACTTAAGAATATTCTTAACTGCAATCCAATGAGCTCTACAAGGATTCCCTTGATATCTGCTGACCATGCTCAAAGCGAAGGCCACATCAGGGCGAGTGCAGGTCATAGCGTACATGATAGAGCCTATTGCGGAAGCGTAAGGTACTCGGCTCATATCAGCTATCTCTGTCTCTGTACTCGGGCTCTGAGTCTTACTCAGCTTGGTATTGCTTTGGATTGGCAACTCCCCTTTCTTGGAATTTTCCATACTAAAACGCTTTAGTACTTTTTCCAAGTATGTATCCTGACTGAGTCCTATCAGTCTCTTTTCCCTGTTTCTTACTATTCTTATTCCCAGAATATAAGCAGCCTCTCCGAGGTCCTTCATAGCGAAACATTTCCCAAGCCAGGACTTTACCTCCTGCAAGGTTGGGATATCGTTTCCTATGAGTAGTATGTCGTCGACATACAATACGAGGAAGCTTACTATACTCCCACTGGCTTTGACATACACACAAGATTCATCTTCGCTTCGCAGAAAGCCAAACTCTTTAACCTTCTCGTCAAAACAAAGATTCCATCTGCGAGATGCTTATTTCAATCCATAAATGGATTTCTCAAGCTTGCATACTCTATTTGGATGCTTCGCATCGACAAAACCCTCTGGCTGATTCATGTAGACATCCTCAGCCAACTTTCCATTAAGGAAAGCGGTTTTCACGTCCATCTGCCATATTTCATAATCATGAAACGCAGCTATGGCGAGCATCACCCTAATAGACTTTATCTTCGCAACTGGTGAGAAGGTCTCATCATAGTCAACTCCGGGAGTTTGAGTAAAGCCCTTCGCAACCAATCGCGCTTTATAAGTATGCACTTTCCCATCCATGTCCATCTTCTTCTTGAAGATCCACTTGCACCCGACTGTCTTACGACCCGGTACATTATCAACCAAATTCCAAACTTGGTTGTCGTACATGGACTGAATCTCGCTGTCCATAGCCTCTTTCCATTTTGCAGACTCCGGGCCTGCCATGGCTTCCTTATAGCTACTAGGTTCATCCAAATTTATTAGTGTACTATCACTAATAAATGTATCCCCTTCAGTAGTAATATGAAAACCATAAAACTGGGGTGGAACACTAGCCCTAGTGGAACGTCGAAGAGGTAAGGACACGTCAACAGGTTCAACAGGAGTTTCCTCCTCAAGTTGAGTGCCAGTGTCAGAGGTTCCTTCATCGCTTTGATCTTGAATTTCTTCAAGTTCAATTTGCCTCCCACTGTCTTCTTGGCCTATCAATTCCCTTTCTCTGAAAACTCCTCTTCTAGCAACGAAGACAACATTGTCACCCGGTCTATAGAAAAGGTAGCCAAAAGACTTCTGCGGATAGCCGATGAAATAACACTTCTCACTACGAGGTTCTAGTTTGTCATGAGTCTCTCGTCTTACGAAAGCCTCGCAACCCCAAACCTTGATATGTGCCAACGAGGGAGCCTTCCCTGTCCACATCTCGTGAGGAGTCTTGGAAACCTTCTTGTTGGGAACTAAGTTAAGTATGTGGGCGGCAGTCTCCAAGGCATACCCCCAGAAAGCTATTGGTAACGAAGTCCGACTCATCATAGAACGAACCATGTCCAACAAGGTTCGATTACGCCTCTCAGCCACACCATTCAATTGTGGCGTCCTTGGAGGCGTCAATTGCGAAACGATTCCGCATTCTTTTAGATAGTCGTGAAACTCAAGACTTAGGTACTCTCCTCCTCGGTCTGACCGAAGCATCTTGATTTTCCTGCCCAGCTGATTCTCCACTTCATTCTTGAACTCTTTGAACTTTTCAAAGGTTTCCGACTTTTGCTTGATCAAGTAGATATATCCATATCTGCTATAATCATCTGTAAAAGTCACGTAGAAGCGGCAAGCATCCCTTGTGGTGGATCTAAATGGCCCACATACATCGGTGTGTATGAGATCCAATAAACCCTCACCCCTTTCACAAGTGCCAGTAAAGGGTGACTTGGTCATCTTCCCAAGTAAACAAGACTCACACGTGTCATTGTCCCTAAGGTCGAATGACTCCAACACTCCATCCTTTTGGAGTTGGGCTATGCGTTTCTTGTTGACATGGCCAAGGCGACAATGCCACAAGCATGCTTTGTCTAGACTAGTAGACGAATCAATATTCAAAACATTATTTCCAAAATTATCAACAATCATCACAGATTCATAAATCCAATTACAAGGTAATGCATTGAAATAAAAGACACCATTCAAATAAACGTTAATAGAACCATTACTATTATCAAAAGAATATCTGAAACCTTGTCTAAACAACCCGTGAAAAGAAATAATGTTTCTTGCCATATCTGGCGAATAACAGCAATTTTCTAAATCTATTCCTAACCCATTACCCAACACTAAAGAATAAACACTGACTTTGGTCACAGGTGACGTTCTTCTGTTTCCCATAATCAGGTTCATCTTCCCATGTTCCATCTCCTTACTTCTTTTTAGGCCCTGCATATCAGAACAAATGTGGTAACCACACCCTGTATCAAGAACCCATGAAGTAGCAAATGATGAGTTATTAGATTTAATAGAATACATACCTGCAAATGTGGGCTTGATCTTCCCATCTCTTATGTCCTGCAGATATTGTGGGCAGCTTCGCTTCCAGTGGCCCTTTTGGTGGCAATAGAAGCACTCTGCTTCTTTTGGATCGGAAGAGGGTTTAGCAAGGCCAGCTTTGGTCCCAGTTGAGGACGAACCATCACGGGGTTTTCCTTTATGGTGGCTCTTACATGGAGCCTTCCTCTTTTTACCCTTTCCTTGACCTATCTGTTGGAATAGTGTCTAAGACTGTAACTATATTCGGTTGTGCATGGTCCTTTTGGGTTGCCTTCACAATAGCAACTTGATGGATGATTTGTTAAAAGAGAGTAAATATTATAAGGAATAATATATGGTTATTTGATTAATATAATTCATAGATTAATTGGAATTAATTTGGTGACTTAAAGAGATTAATTAAATAAGAGGGTATAAACTGTCAATTGTTTGATAGTTAAACTTTAGACTATAAATCCTTATCCTAGATAGGATGGACGATTTCTAGGGCTTGGATAAGCCAAAATCGTCCATAGGGTTATCAAGGAAAGGATATGGATCAACTTAAAGTCTAAGTTATCCAAGTAGGGTTAAAGCTGTAATCCTTAAGGAGTCTACAAGTATAAATAGACCCTAGGGGTGAGGGAATTCGAAACACATCCTAAAGCAAGGAACCTCTGGCCGAATTCCTCCCCTCTCCTCTCTCCTAAATCATCTTGTTTGCTATTGGTGTTTGTAAGCCATTAGAGGAGTGACATTTGTGACTCTAGAAGCTCCAAGACAACAAGATCAACAAGGAACTCAAAGGTATGATTCTAGATCTGTTTCATCATTGTTATTTAACCTAATTAGCTATTAGAAGTCTTGGGTTCAAAGCATGTTTATTAGAAAGCCTAGATCCGAGTAATAGGGTTTTGCATGCGCACATAGGAAAGTTCTTATGGCTAAATGGCTAAAACCCATCACTATCGCCATCACAGGAGCGGCCACAACAGGGGACGGTGCAACGGATTTGTCTTTGAGGTTGCTCTCAGCAGTCCTCAAGAGTCCTTGGAGCTTGCTCAAGGAGACCTCCTCTTTGTTCATATGGTAGGTCATCCTAAACTGATTGTAGCAGGAGGGCAAGGAGTGGAGGATTATGTCGATAGCCAAATCCTCGTCAAACTTAACATTAAGTTTGAGAAGACGATCAACATACCTCTGCATTTTCTGCAAATGAGAGGTTAGGGATTCTCCACTCCCCATCTTAGCGGTGATCATGTTAGTAATGATCTCATAGCGCTCTTGCCTCGCGCTCTGGTGATACCTGTCCAGCAAATCCTGATGCATTTCATATGGATACATGTCCTCATAGGACTTTTGGAGTTCGAGGTTCATGGTGGCAAGCATGATGCAGTGAACTTTCGTGGCATCACGCTCGTGGGCCTCAAAGGCGGCCAATTCCTCGGGAGTAGCAACATCTAGGATGATCTTCTCAAGCTTTTCATCGAGGACATATTCCTTGTCCTCGTAGCGTGTGATCATGCGAATATACCTCATCCACTCGTTGAAGTTTGAACCATCAAATGTCACTTTCTGACACAAGTTCATCAACGAGAATGACCCAGAAGCGTTGTTGTTGTTGTTTGCAGACATCTGAACAAGAAAGGAACAAAGTTTGATTAGAAATGAATCCCTAGTTAAACACCCAAATGAGAAATTAGGGCTAGGATCCAACAACATTATTTACAACTTAGAAAGGGATGTCGTACTCTAAAAGTAAATAATTTGAAGGTAAGTGAATGACAATTCACTAATTCTCACCATGAAAAACGAAAAAGCAATTTAGGTTTTAAATGTATTGAAAACTCCTAGATCTTTGAGATTCATTGAACTTTTCAATGGCATGTTTAAATCTCGATATGCATTTCAAATTTGCGACTGGGATGCCGAGGATCGCAAACAAATTTGTGAATAACCATGCGAATCAATGTGGTGCACTCAATGTCTTTATCACCTAATCAATGTGCCGGCAAACCACACACGCTCCATTGATCTATGACAAACATCGAGTCACCCTTCGCTACTAATGTCATCCCCAAATTGATGTGCCGGTTAACCACACACGCTCCATCAACGTTTGACAAGGGTACGAAGTGTAATTCCATGGATTAGCATCATTTTCACATTTTACCCTAAAGTAACTAGGAATGGGAATTTGTAAACATGTAGTTACTTTATAATTAACATTATACTTTTAATGAGGAGAGGGTTGCCCTATCCTACCCGTTCGGCTAACGACCCTCCACCAGTCAAGCAAGCGGTAGGTGTGAGTGTACACCCATTAAGCGCCATTTTGTAGGCAGCAACCTTATACCCTCCTTATAGACCAGTTTCGTGAATGAGGCCTACTAACGGTAAGACTAGCATTTTAAGTTATACATATATATATATATATATATATATATATATATATATATATATATATATATATATATATATATATTAACTAAACTTGTAATAATATAATAGTATAGGGTCGAATTTAAACTTGTAAAATTCTAAGGGTTTGAAATTTAAATTACTCAAAATTAAACTTTTAATCATAAATTCAAATTTCAAAACTTAAGGCCAAGAATTGAACTTTTCAAAACCATAAGGGATCAAATAACAAATAATTCAAATTAATCAATTAATTTCATAATTATCTATATTTGACCTAATCTTAATTTTAGTCATTAGATAATTACCAAATAATTTTAAATAATCCATATTTATCACATAAACAACTAATATTAAAAGATTTGAAATTATCTATTAGTTTGGCAAGGATAAACACTTAATTAAGATAAAATTCGGATTTTAACTTTATAAAACAAATTAAGCATCAAGTCCAAGTCAAAACAGCAGCCAAAACCCGAAAATCCCTAATTCTGACGAACTGACTCGCCGAGTCAGACCTGGACTCGCCGAGTAGGGGTCAACTCGCCGAGTCCAGATACTGACTCGCTGAGTTGAGTCGGGCAGGGACCAAAAAAAATCGATTTTCAACAAATAAAGCAGTTAAGCATCACATTCAACTGAAACCATTCAAGGCTCTGATACCACTGATGGGTTTTATACATAAGAAACATTCCTATGTGCTCATACAAACCCTAATGCTTGGATCTAGGTTTCACTATTAAACATGCTTTGATTCCAAGACTTACAAACCCTATCCTAGCATATTGACAACAAAATTAACATATAGAATCAGATCTAGATGTTTACCTCTTCAAGAGTTGGCTTAGATCTTCTCTTTCTTCTTCTTTTGAGCCTAGAGTCACAAATGCAACTCCTCTAATGGTTCACAAACCCCACAAGCAAGAAGGCAATATGAGAAAGGGAGAGATAGGCTAGAAATCGGCCTAGGGTACTCTTAGAATCAAGTGGTAGCCGAATTCAAAGCCCTGGGGTCATATTTATACTTACAGGTTACTAGGGTTTCAATCTAAACCCTAATGGACAGCTTAGCCACCAAGCAGCCCATGGAACCTTCTGGAATAAGGCCCTTGGACGAAAATATGATGGTTACCCATCATAATTTCGTTCCCCCTTAAGCCCATTAGGTTTCCTTAACCAAAAACTCAACTATCATACATTTGACAGTTTATACCCCTTTATTTAATTAATCTCTTTTGACCACTAAATTAATTCTCAATTAATTTATGATCAATACTAATTAAATAAATATGATTTCTACTTTAATATATTACTCTTATAATATATTAATAAACCATAATGCTCTTTCTTTTTCCTTAAATTACCTTGTCAAGTTGCTTTGGAGAAGGCAACCCAAAAGGACCATGCACAACCGGGTCAAGTACATACCAAATATAGTTACGGGCTTAGACACTATTCCAACAGTATCAGCGGTCTTCGACCGCTTCGGTGCCGACTATGACTGCGTCGGGGCCTGCCTCTACTCCTGTAGCTGTAACTCAATCTCCAGCTCACGCTGCCTAGCGGCCTCCTATAAATCCAGTAGTGTATCACATCGCTGGGCAGCAACAAACTGATGGATATCAGTCTTGAGAATGCTCAGATAACGTGTCATTTGAGTCGGCTCAGAAGAAAACTCCTGGAAAAATGTCGCCCTCTCAGTGAACATGCGGGTGATCTCTATCACCGACTCGGTACCCTATCTCACATCGCAAAACTCATGTGATAGCCATTCACGCTCAACCTGTGGAATGTTGCAAGCGCAGATCATCTGCCAGAACTGCTCGCAAGTAATCGGAGCTCTCTAATCATCCGAATACTACCAAGTCATCAACCTCCACCAGTCCTTTGCCTCGGACCTCAACAAGTTCAGGGTACATCTGACCTTCTGGTCAAAAGGACATGAATACGTGAAGAAACATCCCTCCACATCAGATAGCCACCTCATGGCTATGATCAGATCCTGAGTCCCATAAAAAATCGGGGGCTTTGTGTTATCAAAGTCCCGATACTGAAAATCCCGACTAGCTCCTCCCTTGTCGATGTTACAGTTGTTGTAGTCGCTACGACAGCTGTCTCAACAAGGGCTGCATATCTGTCATCAAAATACTCCATCATGGCAATCTTAATAGACACAAACATCTTTGGAATCTGACCCCATACAATCTCGACCACCTCCTCGCGGATGATCTCCCTGACACGATCCTCTATCAACACTGGCCCATCATGGTCGATAGTCTTGGGCACTGTCAGGGCATCCTGACCGCCCTGCCCTGATCCCAATCTGGATCCGGTCACAAATAGCCTCCTAACCACCATGCTGACAATACACCAGGAAGATATCAGATAACTACATAAATAACAAGGAACCATCTCCCAACTAAACCCTAGGGGTCGTGACTTCCTTGATATGCGTATGGGTCCTATGCTTTCAGTAGTACGGGCCCATACTACCTTCCACACCTATCCATATTTGTCTTAAGTATCATCATAACTCCCTAACAATATACATATGCATGGTGAGCACTCAATCCTCACTCCTAGAGGAAGGCTAAGTATCTCATAACTGGCCTATTGACCCCGCACAACCTACCCATCCATGAAATTTCCACTAACCCTGCAGCACTCATGTATGCTAGCCATACATAACTCTAGACCCTATAGACTTTTGAATACCTGACCCTACCCTTATCCCTTCATCAAACAAGAATAGTTAATAATGCCAAACCAAATATTCTCAGGCTATAAGATCTTAATTATGTATGGTCATGATGCGTACACTAAACAACTACAGTAATGATGTCAATTTCATATAAGGAAAACCCTAGGTTACCAGACATCATATAATCAGGCAATTCTATCATACAATTCCTGAAGATCCCTAGCCTAGTACTAGCATGTTGTTCTAACATATCACAAAGTCAAATAATACGTAAGGTGTTTTGGGGTCTACTTACTGGCTCCAGCTGATCATACACTCTGCGTCCTCCATTAATAATTTTGAAAACCTTTTGAAAACCATTTTGAAAATCTTTTCCTAAGTTTGAGACTAGATTCACACGATTTTTCCTCCAATTCACTCAAACTAAGGCTCTGATACAAACTAGTAACACCCATAAAAATAAAGCCAATTTAAAACTTTTTCGACCATTCAAAACCATTAAGTTATTACAAAGTGTTTTCAAAATAGTTTAAACATCAGAGTATCCCAGAAATCCAGATCATCAAAATGTGAGGAGGTGTACAATAATTCCTTCGCCTTCCCACAATCATCTGAAGTACATGAAGCAAAATCCAAAATTGTAAGCCCGAAGCTTAGTGAGTTCCCCCAAAATACCCATACACACAACAGGATACACATAATAACAAATAGCATACCATGGGTCCAATCAACCATCTGGTTGGAATACCCCAGCCCCTCAATCATCGGGTTGGAATGCCAACATACTATGGGTCCGGTCATCCTCGGGATGGAATACCCTCGACCCACAACCATCAGGTTAAATACCCACATATTAGGAGTACAATCATCATCGGGATAGAATCCTCACGGTCCACAACCATCGGGTTGGAATGCCCAGGTCTGTTAGCTCCCGCACAAAGCAGATAAGCCTCAATCACTAATCAAACATGTGCACATATATCAGAGAATCACATAACAGTCTATAAATAAATAAACCGATATAATAGATCATAACAACATAGTAACATCCTATCTATCGGGATACCGATCTAACATATAATAATAGCATAATAACATGCTATCTACCAGGATACCGATCTAACATATCATAATAGCATAATAACATCCTATCTACCAGGATACCGATCTAATAGATCATACGATATTCGAGCATATAACATATCAGGATAGTAATCCAAAGAGGGTCGGACTTGGTGCCTTCAACCCTTGAGTATAGTGAGGAAAACTCATCTCACAAATGTCGAACTGTAGTGATAAGATCAAACCCTCGAATCACAGCCACGAACTCCACCACCTATATTCACCATAAGACCACTTCTATAAATTCCCTATTTACTAAAATACCCCCAGAAGTCAAATTGATCAACCCTTGATCAAAGTTAAAGTCAACGGTCATGGTCAATAGTCCATGTTGACCCAACTCGTCGAGTGTAGCTCACTGACTCGTCGAGTCCTTCCAGAACTCGAGAAATCTTGAAAACCCTAGTTGACTCGCCGAGTTTCAAGACAACTCGTCGAGTCCATGCGTTTCCAAATGTCGAGAAAACCCTAACTGATTCGTCGAGTCTTTTCACTGACTCGCCAAGTCCATGCAGAAACCCACAGCAGTCAATCTTCATCAGACTCGTCGAGTTAATCATGGAACTTGTTGAGTCCCTTTAGTCCATTTCTTATTCAGACGTTTTTAAGCTAGCCCAAAGCTCCAAATTACATATCTAACCTCCTAGGGCATGGTTTCCACGTAAAGTTGCAAAATTTACGTACATGCATGGTCCTAAATGTCAAAACCAAGTTAAGGGAAATGTTTAACCCAAAAAGAAAGGCCAAATCTTGCTAAATCTGATAACTTTATGTCTATAGGGACTTAGAGGAGTCGATATCTGAAGTTACAACTTCAGGTCATGACCAATACCCGAAAGGATTCACAAATATGCTAAAAATGTCCCTAAACCTATGCATGAATAGATCTAGCTAAAGATAAGTCAAGGTAACGACTTGTTACCTTCAAAATGATGCCAAGAAGAAGTAGAGTCAGATCCACAAGCTTCTCTTTGCTCCAAGCTCCTTAGACTTCAAGCCTTCTTCACAAAATCCACCTTTCAAGCTTCTTAACACACAAGAATGGAGAGTAGGCGAGATTAGGGTTTTTCTAAGCTCAAGGGGGATGGTAAGGGAGGCTGAGGGAGGCTAGTGACCATTTAAATAGGATGCAAAACCCTAGAAATTAGCGTTTTATTTTCCATCTCCTACTCGTCAAGTTGGGGTCCTCCAACTCGTCGAGTAGATCTCATAAAGTCACATGGCCTGAATCGTTTCTGCACAACGAGTTGGGGAATCCAACTTGTCGAGTAGGTCTAACAACATGACTATAAACTTTAAATTTTTATACCTAGGATTCGGGATGTTACACTCAGTTTGAGTTCAGACACACCCAAGAGTGTACCTGAATCCCTCAAACCAAGGCTCTGATACCAACTTGAAACATCCCAAAAATACGGTCCAAAATTTTCATTTTTAATTTATAAATAAAACCATAGTAAACCAAATCATCTCATAAAAACATAAGTGATAGTATCTCAAACATCATATCAAAACACTGTATCAAAATCACATGTCCAAACATCAGAGTATAAACATCCCAGGCTGAACAAATGGTGTGCGCACTGCAATCATCCCGAGCTCTTCCCCTTGCTACCAGAAGTACCTAAAACCAAAAATTGAAAACTGTAAGCATGAAACTTAGTGATTCTCCCCAATCTACCACATACCATACACATAATCATGAGACTAGGAGATGCGGGCCCCGCCCACACTCCAGGAGATACGGTCCCCACCCACACTCTGCTAACTAGGAGATACGGGCCCCGACCACACTCTGATGACTAGGAGATATGGGCTCCACCCACACTCCGCTGACTACGAGATACGAGCCCCGTCCACACTCGGTTAACTATGAGATACGGGCCCCACCTACACTCAGCTACTAAGCATACATAAAAGCATCACACAGACAACAAGTATTATCAAGTCTATCAATCAGTCCTATATCCATACTCAAATAATGCTATGAGATATGGGCCCCACCCACACTCAACTAACTATGAGATACGGGCCCCGCCCACACTCAGCTACTAATCAATAAACATAGCATATACGGGCCGACCTTGGTGCCTTCGACTCATTCAAACCAGGAGAAGATGCGTTTTGAGCATTACAACATTCCTATGGTGTATATGCAACCCTAATGCTTTAGATCTAGGTTTTTCTCAAGTTATACATGAAAATAATCATCCAAATCTTAAACCCTAATACCTAGCATACTAATTTCGAAAATCACATATGATTAGGGTTAGAAACCTTACCTCACTTGTTATGTATCAATAAAAAGAACTCATTGACCTTTGAAAGCTTAGTGCCCTAAATGTTGCACCTCTAATGGAGAGGGAAGGATTTCGGCTTATTAGGGTTTTAAGGTGGAAACCATAATTTCCTTGCTTAGGCCTTAATAAATCCATGGAACCCTTCTAGAAGGCCCCTTGGACGAAATCCTTATGGGCTTCCCATAGATTTCGTTCAATCTCTTCTATTAGGAGTCCATAGCCCAACTAGCAACTAACAGTAAATTGCAATATCAATTCCCATAATTTAATCAGTCTCTTTTGATTACCAAATTAATTCCAAATTAATTTCTAATAAATACTAATCAAATAATATGATTTCCAAATAATATATTAATCATATAATATATTAATAAAATCATTCTTAGTACCAATTTATTATTCACATAATAAATCCTACTCTCTCTCTCTCTCTCTCTCCACTTGTCATCCTATCAATTTGCATGAGTGAAGGCAACCCAAAAGGAACATGCTCATAATCAAATCAAGTACATACCAAAAATATTTTTGGGCTTAGACACCTAATCCAACAAAAACTCACCGCATAGCTGACTGTGAAATCTCACGGTGATGAATCTCTAACTGCTGCTCCAACAGCTCTCCGGCTATCATTATCACAATAACACTTATTCAAGGTCCAATAATCCTCCTTAGGGTAAAATGACCATTTTACCCTAGGTCAAAGTCCGTTTTGAGCATTACAACATTCCTATGGTGTACATGCAACCCTAATGCTTTAGATCTAGGTTTTTCTCAAGTTATACATGAAAATAATCATCCAAATCTTAAACCCTAATACCTAGCATACTAATTTCGAAAATCACATATGATTAGGGTTAGAAACCTTACCTCACTTGTTATGTATCAATAAAAAGAACTCATTGACCTTTGAAAGCTTAGTGCCCTAAATGTTGCACCTCTAATGGAGAGGGAAGGATTTCGGCTTATTAGGGTTTTAAGGTGGAAACCATAATTTCCTTGCTTAGGCCTTAAGAAATCCATGGAACCCTTCTAGAAGGCCCCTTGGACGAAATCCTTATGGGCTTCCCATAGATTTCGTTCAATCTCTTCTATTAGGAGTCCATAGCCCAACTAGCAACTAACAGTAAATTGCAATATCAATCCCCTTAATTTAATCAGTCTCTTTTGATTACCAAATTAATTCCAAATTATATTCTAATAAATACTAATCAAATAATATGATTTCCAAATAATATATTAATCATATAATATATTAATAAAATCATTCTTAGTACCAATTTATTATTCACATAATAAATCCTACTCTCTCTCTCTCTCTCTCTCTCTCTCTCTCCACTTGTCATCCTATCAATTTGCATGAGTGAAGGCAACCCAAAAGGAACATGCTCATAATCAAATCAAGTACATACCAAAAATATTTTTGGGCTTAGACACCTAATCCAACAAAAACTCACCGCATAGCTGACTGTGAAATCTCACGGTGATGAATCTCTAACTGCTGCTCCAACAGCTCTCCGGCTATCATTATCACAATAACACTTATTCAAGGTCCAATAATCCTCCTTAGGGTAAAATGACCATTTTACCCTAGGTCAAAGTCAACATTCTGGGTTGACTCAGCTCGCCGAGTTTCGATGATTAACATAACCATGATAAAACGAGCCAACTTGTCAAGTCCCTCCTAGACTCGTCGAGTTCTATCCTTTACAGAAGCGGGACAAATCGTTCCAACTTATCGAGTCCATCCTGAACTCGACGAGTTCTTCAATCTATTAAGCCATCTTAATGAATTAAGCCCATATTCTTCAATTCTGAGCTTCATAATCCTCATATATACTGAAAATGTCATTTTAAGGGTAAACTTTCCAACTTTACCCGTTAATACCCTTACTTAATGGATTTAGCTCAAACCCTAACTCTTTAAGACCTAGATCTTGGTTCACAAGCCATCAATACTCCAAGTTAAAGCACACAAACTGAGATCTAGAACCTAGACACTATATGAACACGTAAAGCTTCCACCTTTCTCTCCATGCATGGCCTTTTGGAGCTTAAAAGGTCAAAATGACATCCTATAGCTTGCATGGGGCTTCAATGGCCATAAAGTTTGCACCTTTATGCCATGAAAGCCCTCCATGATTCCAGATCTAATGGTATACTCACTTGGCACATCCATTTCCCAAAGATCATGCCTCTTGGACCAAAAATCCGATAAAATGATAATAAGACGTTACTAAGCAAGTTTGGGACTTGCGTACCAGAAAATGATGAGAATACAATGGTGTCTCTAGATCTACTAGCTTCTTCTTAAATCCCCAAGCGTCTCCTTCCTTCACAAGCTTTAAACACATAAGATTCACTCAAAAATATCTCACAAGCTCATACAAAGTATTAGGGTTTCGTGATTTAGGGCTTGGGACTTGGAGGCTGGAAAGGAGGCCAGCATGTGGGGATTAGGATGTTTAAATAGGGTGCAAAACCCTGAAATTATGGTTTCACCCCGGCCGGCTAACTCGTCGAGTTGGGACTCTCAACTCGACGAGTAGACTATACAACCCGCATCTAATTCCCATTCCTACTCGACGAGTTTGGGGCCTCCAACTCGTTGAGTTTTTATACAAAAATGAATAAATCTTTAATTGAATACATACCGGGACCTGGGCGTTACATGGTACCTCCTCCGGATTCCACTTCATCCGATGCTTGAACTCAATCTCCCGCTCATGGGCATTCTCGATCATATCATTCAGGGTCTTGTACCACTAAAAGCTCACAAACTCCCTGATATCCTCTATCAAGATGCCATGGTATCTCGTCTTCATCATCTCCTCATCTACAATGTACTGCAGAACCAATAAAGCCCTCTCTCTAAATTTGGTGGTGATCTGCACCACAGTCTCAGTAGTTTGGCGAAGGTCCTGGAACTCCCTCGCCAACTGTTGTACCTCGCTAGCTGGTGCAAACTCCCTCTGGAACCTCAAAAATAAATCTTCCCAAGTCATGACTGCTATTGCTGCAGACCCAACGGCTTGGCCAACCTCATCACACCAGTCTCATGCTTGGTCCCTCAGCATGCAGGATGCAAAACCCACCTTTGCCCCCCCTCAGGTCAAAAACTCATCTGTTGGACATTCTCCATGTCAACGATCCAACATCAGCTAGAGATGGGGTCCTTAGCCCCATAGAACTCAGGAGCTCCACCAACCTTGAACTCCCGAAATGAGAAAGTTTGAGCTCCTATCTGGCCCGCAACAATCTCTAATCGAAAAGACACGAGCCTCTCATCAATCAGCTCCATAAACCCCTCATTGATGGTTGCGAACATCACAAGAGTAGCATCCGAGATGCTACGAGTAACCTCATCTGCATTGAACTTACACAACATCTAATCAATCAATTTTGAGCTTGAGTCAGAACCTGAACCAGAATCAGAGCCAAAACCTCCTCGAGTAGTCATCACCATACACAAGCTGAAACACGAACATATAAACAATCAATATACGACTCGAGGGAATCCTCACTATATAGGTCTCCTTAGAGTCCCCTTATCTGTTATTGTCTCGGGTATAGATCATGTGTTTCCAATAGTACAGGCCAAATACTACCTTCCACACCTATCAGTACCCTCCTCAAGAGTCGTCCTAATTCCTCTAAGTCACCACACTAGAACCATACACCATTTGCATGTTAAACATCATACATATCCTAGACTTTTCTAGGAATCCTCCACCCCCACTGCTCGCAATACCGAGAATCTCAATCAACACCACTGGTTGCCTCATGCATGCAAGTTATACACAACATGGAATCACATAGACTGTCAAATGATGACTCTACCATAAGTCCACAACCAAACAAGGAACATGCATGTAGCACCTGGTTCATGGTACATGAGTTTTACCTAAGTACTTGTGTTTTTAGCCGTGGACTCGGCGAGGTGGAGGCCCGACTCGCTGAGTAGAGACGAGACTTTGGGGCGCGGATAAGATGGCGACTCGATGAGTCCATATTATGGACTCGGCGAGTCCGCGATGTCTGATGAAACCCTAATTTCCAAGGGTTTGCACCCTATTTAAACAACCATTTGCACCCCAACTCCGCCCCATTCACCCCCAAAAGCTCTCCATACGTTCTAGCTCTTGTTCTTGTGAGTTTGAGGCATTTTAGTGTGTGTTCTTGAAGATTTTGAGAAGGAGGTGGAGTAGATCAAGAGGAAGGGAAGGAAGCCAAGCATTTTAGTGTTCTCTTAGTGATTTCTTTGAGGTAAAACTTGTTTTCCCCCTGTCTCTATGCTTATAACTCCATTAAAGTCTTCCTTAAGCCCTTACCCAAGCTTGTATGTGCATTATATTTCGTAATAAGTTGATTGGCCTCTAGATCTAGGAATGGTTGAGCTCCAGGAGCTCAGATCTACTACCTTTATGGACCCATGTTGCATGAAGACATTAGATCTACTCTTTTGGTGCATTTTGAACCCTAAAACCCTCATGGATGAATATCTACACGTAAAGTTGGAAACTTTAGGTGTTATTCATGCTCTAGAAACCCAGATCTATGAATGGAATGGACTAGATTCGAGCAAAATCGCGTATATGGTTCTTGCATAAAGCAGACTCGGCGAGTCGCTCATCTGACTCGGCGATTCTAATCGCGAGTCTCCGAGATTGTCCCCTTTTAGCTGTGTCGAGTTGTGTAGTGAGTCCAGGGTGGACTCGGTGAGTTGGAAGCCAAAACTCACCCATAATGGAACTCGGCGAGTCGATGCCCAGACTCGGCGAGTTCAAGGCAATCTCCTTAAATCAAGATCAGAATCGGCGAGTTGTTCATACAACTCGGTGAGTCGCAGCATAAGTGTTCATCGGATGAAGATGAACTCGCCGAGTTGTTCACACAACTCGGCGAGTAGGATGAAGGATTTGAACATTAGTTTGGATGGAGAACTTGTCGAGTCAACGCCTAACTCAATGAGTAGAAACAGAATCCAGGTCAGTAGATTGGACAGGGACTCGGCGAGTTGGCGAGCCAACTCGGCGAGTCGGGTCTACTGAAAGTTGACTCTGACTTTGACTTAGGGCATGATCAGGGGTAAAATGGCCTTTTTACCCAAAGGACAGTTAGCAGTATTTGATTGAGTAAGTTGTGGGAATTGCAGCCGGAGGATTTCCGGAGCAGCATCAGCAGCAGTAGACAGTCAGTTCCCGATCAGATCAACAGCTACTCCGAGGTGAGTTGCCTTCTAGTAGCGGTGGGTCTAAGGACACAATGCCGGCCCACCAGTAGGAAATGTATGATAGATGATTGTCTTTGTGATATCATCTAGGTTTGCTACTACTTGATATGTTATATGCTAGCATGATATGTTGTATGTGATAGTAGTAGAGTTCGGTTGTTAGGATCGAAGGGTAATCAGACACCCCAGATATGTCTAATATTATGTTTGTGTTATGATATACGTGATGGTAGTAGTAGAGGGTGAAATAGTCCCCGAGGTTCGGTTGTTAGGACCGAAGGGTAGTCAGCAACCTAGAATAGCTCGACATGGGTAGGTTAGCACCCCAGAATGGCTTGACACGGGTAGGACGGCACCCCAGAATGGCCGCACGGGTAGTCGGCACCCCAGAATGGTCATATTGGGTAGTCAGGCACCCCAGAATAGCCTAGCAGTATGTATGTTATGTATTGTATGGTATGTGGTATGATGGGGGAACTCACTAAGCTTTGTGCTTACAGTTTACAGTTTTGGTTTCAGGTACCTCTTCATCAAAGGGGAAGGAGCTGGCACGGTAGCGGCACATCATGCACACACATTGGTTTCTGCATCTATTAGATTTCTCTGGGATTTATACTTTGATATTTCGATTGGTTGTATGATTTGGATTTTATACATGGTTTATGTTGTGATGTAGTTTGATCAAACAATGTTTTTAATTATTAACGTTTTCTAAAGTAATGTTTTAAAAACGAAATTTTTTGACGTGAAAATTGGGTCGTTATAAGTTGGTATCAGAGCCCTGGTTTGAGGGATTCGGACACACCTTCGGGAGTGTTTGAACTCAAATCGAGGGGATTAAAAGATTTTGGAAAGAGAAAATGTTTTCTAAAAGGCTAAGTAAAGGGGTTTTAAGAAAGAACAAAGTGTGTGATGTGTGCGACCGGCCGAGCTCAAGTAAGTATTCCCCAATGTACCCATACAAGTTTATTTATGTTTATCCGTTTCTGTAGTACAACATGCTAGAATAGGACTAAGGATCTAGGAGTGATGCCTTATGTGCCTGCTTTATGTGCTTCAGTATATGAAAGAGTTGCATGCTAGAATTGAGTAGACAGTAGTAGGGTAGCATGTTTAGGTTATTCCTGATAGTACGGGTTTAGCATTGTATGCTAGTTCAGTTCTCTCTACGAGGGTAGAGTTGCTTGAGATTGCTTACCTTATGTACAAATGTTGTTTGCTTTGTGCTATGTGGGTTTTGAAGTGATGAAGTTAACTGTTAGGTGAATACGTTAAAGTCACATGCGATCAGTGTTGAATAATCTCAGAGTGTTGGATTTGACTCTATTGTGTAGCTCTTGTTTGAGTCCTAACCGTGGTAGAGATGAGTCCCTTACTCGAAGGATTATCCGAGCCTCATCATATGTGATTATATTCAGATAATAGTTAGTTGGCATCACCAAGAGGCCTGCAGTAGCTGAGGACTGGATAGAGTAAAGTCATAGATTTCCCTAGGGAAAGCCTAGGAAGAGTATAGCAGTGTTCAACCATAGTAAAAGGGATCTGGTGGAGTCGAGGCAATCCTTGAAGAAGGTACGGATAGATGTGGAAGGTAGGATGGGCCCGTACTACTGGAAGCAGAGGATCCATACCCGAACCAAGGGAGGCCAAGATGAGACCAGGGAACTTGTGGTAGATGTGATCCCTCAAGAAGTAGTAGTATCACTAACAGTTATTCTTTCTATATTGCAGAATGGTGGTACTACGATCGAGGCCAGCAGTGGGCAGTTCAGGTTCGGGATCGGGTTCCGAGCCGGTAGACGAGGGGCTACGTGAGTTCATCATGTCAGAGATTACCAGAGGCATCCTTGAGTCGACCCCAATTATCTTCGGGTCGATCAAGGAAGGGATCATCAAGTTGATGGAGGATCGCCTCAGGGAGTTCAGGAGCGACATGGCATCTGGCCAGTCGGGATCTCGCACGCTGTCCTTTAAGGACTTCAGGGCAGTGGTGCGCCGGATTTCCACGGGGTGAAGGACCCCATTGTTGCCAGGCGATGGATTACAGACATCGAGTCTGCACAGTTGACTAGCTTCTGCCCCGAGGGGTCGAAGGTGAGGTATGCAGCAGGGTGTTTACGAGACCGAGCTCAAGATTGGTGGGAGTCAGTGGGTGACTCTTTGGGAGCCTCAACTATCGAGGCTATGACTTGGTCGGACTTTGTGACCAGGTTCAGGGCAGAGTTTGCGCCGGCTGTCGAGCTTCGGCAGCTGGCCAGGGAGTTTTTGGACATGAGACAGACGATGGAGACCATGGCGGAGATCACCGCCAAGTTCTGGGAAAGGGCACTGCTGGTGCCCCAGTATGCGGGCGATGAGGACATGAGGAGGACCCGCTACCATGACATCCTCCGGGCTGATATCCGGGAGCACGTTAGTTTTTCATCCTGCCCCACCCTGGACTCCATGATTGCCAGGGTGAGGGAGAGGGAGATAGATTTGGAGCATATCCGGAAACGGAAGTCAGAGGAGGGACAGACAGGAGGGGCTTCGGGGAAGAAGCCCAAGGGATCAGATGGTAGGCCGAAAGGCCAGTCAGGACCGAGCCGCTGCAGGAAATCGGGCAGGCTACACGAGGGGGCGTGCAGGATGGGATCATCAGGCTGCTACAAGTGCGGCAAGACTGGGCACTATAGCAGGGATTGCACTGCTCCGGCAGCAGTTATTCAGACATCGGAGTTGTTGTGTTTCCACTGCAACCAGAGAGGCCACAAGAAGTCCAATTGTCCCCAGTTGACAGCTTCAGCGCCGGTGAAGGCGCCAGCTCCAGCGACCCTGCAGATCACAGATGGCCGGCAGGGCAAGGCAGAGGCTACAGTGGTGAGGAGCCGGGCATTTCAGCTGACCACCGAGGAGGCACGCGCAGCACCCAATGTGGTGACGGGTATGATTCTTTCCCTCTCGTTTATTTATATGATGTTATGATATTGATATGTGCTCGGTATATGTATCCCAGTTCAGGGGTTGTTCGACTCGGGTGCATCCCGATCGTTTGTGTCCCTTGCACTTAGCAAGAAGTTTCCTGAGTCTTCGAGCATGTTGGATTGCCCTTTGGAGGTAGAAATTGCTGATGATTGATCGATGTGAGCATCGATGGTGTTTCGGGACTGCGTATTGCGTTTGTTCGAGGAGCGCTACTTGGTAGATTTGGTTCCCATTCCGTTGCGTGGGAACAAGGTGATTATAGGCATGGATTGGTTGAGTCCTAATGGGGGTAGTGATAGATTGCGTACAAAAGCTAGTGCGAGTCTGGACCCCAGGTGGGGGAGAGTTAGTGATTCATGGCGAGAGGCCATAGTGTGGACCCTCAGTCTGTTCAGCAGCGAGGGCTAGACGATACCTTCAGCAAGGATGCGCATGTTATGTTGCATACGTGATGGATACCCGGGAGGCGGGTAAGGCGACAGTGAGTGAGGTTCCAGTGGTGCGAGATTTCGCAGATGTTTTCCTAGAGGAGCTTCCTGGGATACCTCCGGAGCGACAGGTGGAGTTCAGGATTGACCTCATTCCTGGTTCGGCTCCGATAGCCAAGGCACCATACCGACTGGCTCCTCCTGAGATGCAGGAGTTGTCTACGCAGCTGCAGGAGCTGCTAGACAAGGGATTCATTAGACTGAGCAGTTTGCCCTGGGGAGCCCCGATTCTGTTTGTGAAGAATAAGGACGGGTCGCACCGAATGTGTATAGATTACCGGGAGTTGAACAAGGTAACGGTGAAGAACCGTTACCCACTCCCGAGGATTGATGATCTCTTTGACCAACTTCAGGGAGCATCTTGGTTCTTCAAGATTGATTTGCGTTCGGACTATCATCAGATGAGGGTCAGGGAGGAGGATACGCAGAAGACCACGTTTCGGATGCGCTATGGCCACTATGAGTTCGTGGTGATGTCGTTCGGGCTCACCAATGCTCCTGCCGCGTTCATGGACCTCATGATCCGCGTATGCAGACCGATGTTGGATCGGTCTGTGATAGTCTTTATCGATGACATCTTGGTTTATTCCAAGACGCAGGAGGAGCATGAGGAGCATCTGAGAGAGGTTTTGGAAACCCTGAGGAGGGAGAGCTTGTATTCCAAGTTCTCTAAGTGTGAATTTTGGTTGCGCGAGGTGCAATTTCTCGGGCACCTTGTCAACCAGAACAGGATTCTGGTAGATTCGGCCAAGGTCGAGGCCGTGATGAGATGGGAGGTTCCGAAGTCTCCATCTGAGATTCGGAGTTTCCAAGGATTGGTAGGCTATTATCGGAGGTTCATTCAGGATTTCTCCAAGATAGTCGTACCCCTGACACGGTTGACGAAGAAAGTCGTAGTCTTTCAGTGGGGACCCAAGCAGCAGGCAACGTTTGAGACGCTGAGACAGAGATTGTGCGAGGCGCCGATCTTAGCCCTACCAGAGGGCATAGAGGATTTTGTGGTTTATTGTGATGCGTCTATTTCAGGGTTGGGCGCGGTACTGGTGCAGAGGGGGCATGTCATTGCCTACGCTTCGAGGCAGCTCAAGCCTCACGAGGCAAACTACCCGACACATGATTTGGAGTTGAGGGCGGTGGTTTTCGCTCTCAAGATTTGGCGGCATTACCTCTACGGGGTTCGGTGTACCATTTACACGGACCACAAGAGTTTGAGGTATCTCATGGATCAGCCGAATTTGAACATAAGGCGGCGTCGGTGGTTAGACGTGGTGAAGGATTATGATTGTGAGATCCTTTACCACCCGGGAAAGGCCAACGTGGTGGTCGATGCGCTTAGCCGCAAGGCGGCACCGATCAGGGATATTTGCTTGAGGATGACTATGGTGACTCCCCTGTTGGAGCAGATTCGGGAGGCTAACCAGGAGGCTATCAAGGAGGAACATCGGAAGAGCGAGCGTGTGGTGGGTCAGGTTTCCTCCTTCGATTATGATAGTCGAGGACTATTGACACTACACCGCAGGGTGTAGGTGCCGTATCACGGAGGCGTGCGCCAGATCTTGATGGAGGAGGCGTACAAGTCCCGATTCTCTATTCATCCCAGGGCGAAGAAGATGTATAGGGATCTTCGTCTAGATTATTGGTGGCCCTGCATGAAGCGGGATGTGGCATGGTACGTCGAGCGGTGCTTGACCTGCAGGAAGGTCAAGGCCGAATATCAGAGACCGCATGGGAAGATGCAGCCGTTGGACATCCCGTTGTGGAAATGGGAAGACATCACGATGGATTTTATCACAAAGCTTCCCAGGACTGCGCGTGGAGTAGATTCGATTTGGGTCATCGTGGATCGATTGACCAAGAGCACCCATTTTATTCCGATCCAGGAGAGCATCTCGGCCGAAAAGTTGGCCAATAACTACATCAGGGAAATAGTGTTGGGTTTTGAGCAATCTAACACTTCCTAAGTGTGCATGCAACCCTAATAAACCTTGGATCTATGGTTGTCTAAATACATGCAAAATAATAATTTTTCCAAGGTTCATAACCTATCTAACATGGCATGGGGTACTTTTAAACATAAAAGAATTAGATGAGATTACATACCTTTTGATGATGGGTTTGATTCCTAAGGAGTTTGAGGGCCAAGCACCAATAATGTGAATGCCTCAAATGGAATCACAAATCACCACAAACTCTTGGAAAACTTTGAGAGAGTGTATACACACTTATAAAATCGGCCACACACAAACACACACACACTAGTCACACTAGTGGCTATTTCATGCAACATAAGCATGCTTATATAGTGTACATGATTAGGGTGAAACCCTAATAACCCATGACCTTTCCTTTTCCAAGGATCCATGGGTTAAAAGCTCCATGGATCATCCATGGACTTCCATACAAGCCTAGCCCATTAACAAATGAGTGTTAGCCTACACCATATAAAACAAATAGCCCACAATCTAATTAGTCTTCCTTTTAATCTCTAAATTAATTCATAATTAATTTAAGACTAAGACTAATTAAATAACATGACTTCATATTAATATATTATAACTTATAATATATTAATAATCATAAGTGTATAACTCTCATAAAATTATCCATAAATAGTTTGGATGGAATGCAACCCAAATGGACCATGCCGGGTCGGGTCAAGTATGTACTAAATAAGTTATGGACTTAGACACCTTATCCAACAGACTCCCACTTGGATAAGTCTACTAACTATATTTGCGTATGTTACTTTAGGAACCAACCAGCAATCGTAGCTCTCGAAAACTCTGTTGAACTATGAAGCGCCATTTTAGATAAGTGATCATATAATCCTCTGTTCTCATGATATCATCCGTACAAATACATGGAACAACGTCGTACTTATTGTCCAGCACTTTGTTTCCCGATTTTCGATTTGTTTGACAAAGAACTTAATTGAACACATCAATTTAGTTCTGACCGTCCGGTACATAGGTCACAACAAAATCATCGAGGGGCCCAGATATCGCTTCTATTTCTAGAAGGAACAGATAAACTTCGACTCATATGCTTGTTCTACTACTTGTTGAATTGTACACAAAGGCACGTTTTATAACATCAAGTTACTGATGCGTTTACGTGCAATCAATGCACAACCAACTCATAGGTAACAACTCATATCTCTAGGTTTGAAGATTTATATGATATTACCGTCTCACGATCACTCGAGATAAATTCCATGAAGTGATACAAGTGAGCGTGGGTTTATTCCAATACTCATAACTTATGAGCACTCATGAATGTTGTAGCAACCATTGCTATGACTAAACCCATTTAGCCATCTACAAACCCGATTCATGACAGTCTTGATTCATACCTACTTCCAACATATGAACGACTGTGGAGTGTTTAAATAATTTAGTCATTCGGAAAGAATAACCTAGCTATTTTCCCTTTTGCTTTTCTTATATTGCCTCTTGCTGTCAACACAACCAATACATTTCTCGTTGTATGTATTCTATCACTTTCATAAAATCTCACTATTTTCCCTTTTTCTTTTCTTATATTGGCTCTCTGTTTTCTTTCTATGATAACGAAAATAAACACAATATTATAATATAAACTTAATTCAAGTGTCATTAATACCAGGAAGACTTTTTTGGCCTAAAAATGATAACCTGATGCTATGTTGATGTCAATACTAATGTGTTGGTATTTGATTATCTTTTGCTTGTCTCTAGATGTCAGATGCACATGACATTATTTGTCTTATTCATTTTTTTAAAACTAAAGGTATTGTAAAAAATAATGTGTAGCTTGTTTGTATTATTGTTTGTATCATTCATAGTGTTTAATTATATAAAAAGTCATAGTAAATTGATTGTATAATATATATGGTTATGTTTTTTTATTTAAATATCATATTTTTCATGTTAATTTTATTGCTTTATAAACTTTTAGATTCACAAAGCTATCAACATTTAATTCATGATATATTTTTCACTAAAATGATTAGTTGTTTATTAAAATATATCTTTTAATTGTTTATTTGTTTTGTTATTTTTAGTGTTATGTAATTGTGTTATAACTGTAAACTAACTTTAAAAAAACGTAACTTAAAAAAAATATTTATTATGGACTCCTATCTCAACTTTCAGTTTGTCGTGAGTTTGAACCAAAATGAAAGGTTTTTTTATGAAGTTTGATTTCAGTCCCCTCACTTTTATTATGTGTGTTATGCCATTGTGTGTCCAAATACACCGAGATATAAGATCATACATGTAAATGATCTATAGATGTATTGTATTAAATTGTGAATTTTGTGTTTTAAGATGTGAATTTTAATCTTTGTGTATTAAATGTATAAATGTAAATTTTAATTTGATAATATGGCTATAAATATATAATTTTTGTGTAATAAACTGTGAATTTATAGTATTAAACTGTGAATTTTATGTATTAAACTATGGATTTATTGTATTAAGAGTATTAAGTTGATAATATAGTTGTGAATTTACATTTTTTATGTGTATTTAACTGTGATATTATTGTAATAAGTTGTGATTTTTATGTTTTAAAATATGAATTAACTGTATTAAGCTGTGAATTTTATGTTTAAGCTATGAACTTATTATATTAAGCTGTTAATTTTGTGTTTTAACCTATGATATTTGTGTTTAAAAAACTAAATTAATTACATTAAGCTGTAAATTAACTATATGAAGTTATGATTTTTTAATGAATGTTGTATGAGAACATGAATGATTTTATGTATGAATGTTTATATTAACTTACTTGTGAATATATTTATTTTTTGTGTTGTATAAATATGTAAGAGTGTATTAGTTTTTATATTTATTTTGCATTAAAGTCATAATAATTGAATTAATTGGCTTATTAAATTTTGAATATAGTATTAACTTAGGATTTAAATTGTAAATTTTATAGAAGTTGTGAAATTTATGTATTAAATTGTGTATTGATTGTATTAAGTTGTGAATTTACTACATACGTTGTTAATTAACTATATTAAGTTGTGAATTTTATATATTAAACTATACATTTATTATATTAAGTTTTAAATTTGATGTATTAAACTGTGAATTAACTGTATTAAGCTATGAATTGATTGTATTAAGCTATGAATTAACTGTATTAAGCTATGAATTGATTGTATTAAACTATAAACTAATTGTATTAAGCTGTGATTTTTTTATGAACTTAATATGAGATAAAAGAAACATTATACACATATACAATTTTCTCTAATTTTGAATAAAATATGTAAATTTTAAACTGTGACTAGCGTGTAAGTTAATCGTTGAAATATTAAATTAAGTTGTGAATTAGTGTTTGAAATGATGAATTAAATTGAAAATTCTAATTTATTTTATCTAAATCTATTTTTGAGGGAAGGATGTTGGCGGTGCTGGCACTAATGAATGATGGTTGAGATGGTTGATGGTGGCATCTGGTAGTTGGCGGTGTTGATGCTAGTGGTGTTGGTAGAGTAATGATATGTTCTATTAATTTACTATACCGTCACCACTTGCATCAACACTGCCAACTACCATACACCACCATCAACCATATCGACCATCATCCATTGGTGTCAACACCGCCAACATCATTCCTTCAAAAACAGATTTTGATAAAATAAATTAGATTTCTCAATTTAATTCATCATTTCAAACACTAATTCACAACTTAATTTAATATTTTAACGTTTAATTTACACGACAATCACTGTTTAAAATTTACATATTTTATTCAAAATTAGTGAAAATCATATATGTGTATAATGTTTCTTTTATCTCATATTAAGTTCATTTAAAAAAAATCACGGTTTAATACAATTAATTTATAGTTTAATATTATCAATTCACAGCTTAATACAATCAATTCACAGTTTAATACATCAAATTTAAAACTTAATATAATAAATGTATAGTTTAATATATAAAATTCACAACTTAATACAATTAATTAATTAATTAATAACTTATATAATAAATTCACAACTTAATACAATCAATACACAATTTAATACATAAACTTCACAACTTCGTATAAAATTTACAATTTAAATCCTAAGTTAAATACTATATTCAAAATTTAATAAGCCAATTAATTCAATTATTATGACTTTAATGCAAAATAAATATAAAAAGTAATACACTCTTACATATTTATACAACACAAAAAATAAATATATTCACAAGAAAGTTAATATAAACATTTATACATAAATCGTTCATATTCTAACACAACATTCATTAAAAATCATAATTTTATACAGTTAATTTACAGGTTACTGTAATCAATTTAGTTTTTTAAATACAAATATCACAGGTTAAAACACAAAATTAACAGCTTGATATAATAAATTCATAGCTTAAACATAAAATTCACAGCTTAATGCAGTTAATTCATATTTTAAAACATAAAAATCACAACTTATTACCATAAATTTGCAGTTAAATACACAAAAAATATAAATTCACAACTATATTATCAACTTAATACTGTTAATACAATCAATTCATAGTTTAATATATAAAATTCACAGTTTAATACTATAAATTCACAGTTTATTACAGAAAAAATATATATTCATAGCCATATTATCAAATTAAAATTTACATTTATACGTTTAATACACAAAGATTAAAATTCACATCTTAATACACAAAATCCACAATTTAATACAATACATCCATAGCTCATTTACATGTATAATCTCATATAATATCTCGGTGTATTTGGACACAGTGGCAAAACAAACATACTAAAAGTGAGGGGCTGAAATCAAACTTCATAATAAAACCTTTCATTTTGGTTCAAAGTAACGACAAACCAGACAATATAAAAGTTGAGTTAGGAGTCCATAATAAATATTTTTTTAAAGCTAGTTTTTTTAAAGTTACTTTACAATCATAACACAATTACTTAGCACTATAAATAACAAAACAGATAAACAATTAAAAAATACATTTTAACAAACAACTAATCATTTTAGTGAAAAATATATCATAAATTAAATGTTGATAGATTTGTGAATCTAAATTTTTATAAACCAATAAAATTAACATGTAAAATATGATTATTAAATAAAATAAACGTAACCATATATATTATAAAATCAATTTACTATGAATTTTTATATAATTAAACATTATGAATGATACCAACAATAATACAAACAATCTACACTTTATTGTTTACAATACCTTTAGTTCTAAAAAAAAATGAATAAGACAAATAATGTCATGTGCATCTGACATCTAGAGACAAGCAAAAGATAATCAAATACCAACACGTTAGTATTGACATCACCATACTTGATATTCATGACACTTGAATTAAGTTTATATTATTATTCTGTTTATTTTCGTTATCATAGAGAGAAAACAGAGAGCCAATATAAGAAAAACAAAGGAAAAAATAGTGAGATTTTATGAAAGTGATAGAATACATACAACGAGAAATGTATTGGCTGTGTTGACAGCAAGAGGCGGAGAGTGTTAATTGAGTACATGGCTAATGGAAAGAGGTTGATCGGTAATGTTGTAACCGGAGACAATGGCAGATTCTGATGGTTAAACAACACCAGATCTCATCAACTATTGTAGATTTGGACGCCGGTGGTGCCGGAAATCAGAAATCGGTACCGGAGCTAACAGATCGAGACCGGAGTTCACATATCTGGACATCAATGGTGCCAGATGTTGTAGTTTCTGTACTAAGGTTTGTAGATCTTAACAACGTTATGGCAGATTTGGAGGTTTTTGACGACAAATGGTGATGATGATATAGGGTTCTAGAGGTGGTGATTTAAGGTGGATGTTCAAATGTAGTTAAGGAACAGTTGTGATGTATCGGAGGTTCATGGTGGCGGTGTTGAAGAGTCATTGGAGATTCCAGATTGCGTACAAGAAGGTCCAGATTTGATGTATTCGATTTCCACAATATCTAGATTTGAAATTCCGGCAATAGATATAGGTTTTATGGCCGGTGGTCGGAGGCTGCGACATGAAGGTTTTACCGTCGGCGATGTTATTATTGGTGAGGTCGCCCGTCAATGGTGGTAGAGATGGTGGTGTTCATCAGAAATTGTTGAAGTAGGTGAGAAAATATGTGTTTTGTTCTAAGAAAATAATTAGGAAAAGATAAAATAACGATGAAATGGTATCAGACTAGCATTTGTAATATGTTTCTCAAAAAGATTTTTATGCCCTTATTGTTTATTGTCATTTATAAAAAGTTTAAAAAAAATCAAAATAATAGAAAATACACAAACAGCCACTTAAAATTAGTGGTTCTTAGGGTTAACCTTTATTGTTCTTATATATATATATATATATATATATATATATATATATATATATATATATATATATATATATATATAGTTGAGATTAGTTGAGAACTCATAGTTTCCCGAAAACCTGAAAATTAAAAGGGAGCGTTGGATCAAAAGTAATTCATTAAGGACATCATCACCGTCTTACCAGTCTCATATATATATATATATATATATATATATATATATATATATATATATATATATATATATATATATATATATATAGTTGAGATTAGTTGAGAACTCATAGTTTCCCGAAAACCTGAAAATTAAAAGGGGAGCGTTGGATCAAAAGTAATTCATTAAGGACATCATCACCGTCTTACCAGTCTCATATATATATATATATATATATATATATATATATATATATATATATATATATATATATATATATATATATATATATATATATATATATATATATATATTGTTATTTAACATATTAATATAAATGTCTAAAAATTTACATCATAAATCATATTTTCATATTTTTTTAAAAATAGTATTTTTCGTTTTTTTTAATGCAGATTTTTAAATTTTTTTATAGAAAGCATGAACTTTTGAAAAAAAAAAGTTTGAAAAAAATATTTTTTTTAAAAAAAACAACAATTTTCTCAAAAAACTCCAATTTAGGAAAAAAAAACTACAATTTTGTTTTTTCAAAAAAACTACAATTTTTTTAAAGAAAAGTGCCTTTTTTATAAAATAAAAAACTGCAATTTTTTTTAAAAAAAATTGCATTTTTAATAACTACAATTTTTTTAAAGAAAGTTACATTTTTTTTAGAAAAAAAAAACTCTATTAAAAAAAAGTGCAATTTTGTTTAAAAAAACTGTATTTTTTTATAAAAAAAAACTGTATTTTTTTTATAAAAAAAAAAAAAAAAGAAGCCAATTTTTAGGTGCATATGTGCATATTTTTTCAAATGCACATATATACATTTCTTATAGTATAATATTCGTAAGTAAATCACAACAAATCTCATATTTATTAATTAAGCTATAAACATAATAGTACAAGTATTTTATTCGATACAAAATAAAATATAAAAAATAAAAAATGCTACAAATTTCAAAGCGTTTTCATGTCTTCATTTCAATATTTCCTTATTTTCTTCAATTTATCATTTTCACCTCTTCAATATTCACCACAATTTCTTCCAAATCTACAAGAAAAAAAAATTATTGATGCGAAAACACTCACAAAAATACATATGTGATTTTCATGTGATTAACATATGAATCACATGCAATTTACATATGAATCACAATTACATATGACATCATATGTAAATCACATGTGATTTATATACGAATTACATGTGAATCAAATGTGATTCACATGTGAATCAAATGTGATTCACATGTGAATCACATATGATTTACATGTGAATCACATGTGATTTATATGCGAATCACATGTAATTTATATATGAATTACATGTGAATCACATGTAATTCATATGTAATTTACATATGAATCGCATGTAATTCATGTGATTTACATGTGAATCGCATGTAATTCCCTTTATAGGGAGAATTTCATATATGCCCTTCTTAAACATCAAAATATCATATTTACCCAACTCAATTTCTAAATATCATATTTAACCTTGATAAAATTTCTAAATATCATATTTACCCTTCATAAAATTTCTAAATATCATATATGTCCTTTTTAAACATCAAAATATCATATATGCCCTTCTTAAATATTAATATATTGTATATCACTTTTTAAACATCAAAATATCAATGGTAATATTTAAAATATCCTCCATCTAGAACATAATAATAATCAACAAAATCAAAAATGAAAGAATCAAAATATACATTCCATAGAAAGGGTTGAAGATGAATCTTTTTATCTATCAAGAGGTCGACATTCCAATAATTTAGAAGTTCTCATTCCATTATAATAGACGTACGGATAATATGGTTAAATTTCTTAATCATTATAATAGTTCTAAGGTATAAAAATGATTATAAAATATTAAATGCATTATAAAAAATGATTTGGGCAAATATGATATTTTGAAGGTTTATGAAGGATAAATATGATATTAAGAAATTAAGTTGGACAAATATGATCTTTTGAAGTTTAAGAGAGGCATATATGACAAAACTACAAATTTGGTCCTTGTGGTATTCAAAAATCTTTGGATAGGGTCCAAAAAGTTTCAAACTTGCATGGAAGGTCCAAAATCAAAACATTTATGTGATTTTGGTCCAAAATTTTTTGAAAAGACTATTATACCCTTTTATTTTCTTTTTTGTATTTTTTATAATTATTCTAATATCATTTTAATTAAAAATAAAGAAAAAAGAAAAAAAAAGTATCCCCACCCAACTCACTGTTCTCTCTCTCTCTCTCTCTCTCTCTCTCTCTCTCTCTCTCTTCTCTCTCACACTCTCTCTCTCTCTCTCCGTTCGTCTTCTCAAATATCATGAACTTCATCTTCTTAAGATATCCCCAAATTGATGAACAAAATCCAAAATCAAGCCATATAAAGAAATTGAAAGCCAAACACACTAACACACATATTCACATTCCAACGCAAAGCACCAACATCGACTGGAAACAATCTCATCAATAGGATTGAGTCCAGAAAACATATATATTTGTATCGATTTCTTGTGCATCCCCACCCCAAGCTTTTTCTCCTGGAGAAGTAACTACAATCATCAATTCAAAGTCGTCTGAGGAACAAGATTGCAGGGTTCAAAGTTGTGGATGAAATCGCATATAAACTATACATACCAACGACAAGAACCAAAGAATAAATAAAAACCCATTCATCCCAAAATATTTCTTCCTCTCTCCTTCTTTCTCGTTCTAAAACCTTTCTTCTATTACCAATCAATGTGACAATCTGTTTTCAAAAAAACGTTGTAATATCATCAATTATAATGGCGGAATCGATGAGTGGTGGTGAAGGTCGGTGAATGGGCCTGTGGAACGGTTTTTGCTCCGATTTTATTGTGAGGATAAAAGATGAAAACAATTTTAGAGGACATTGATGGTGACTCTTATGAACTTCAATTGCTGACCTGAACCTTCATCTCCCTCTTCTATTGTAACCTGCAAATCGATGATCCACACATGTGTCATTCATGCTTCATCAATCTCAGTGACCAAATTGAGGGAGCATAAAACCCTAAACCGTTCAATCCGATCTAAGAACTAATGATTATAAGAAGGTGAAGAACGATAGTAAGAAGACCGATATTTGCTTACAAGATGCTGATGGTATAAGACTATGGTGAAATTCGGTGTTTCTCTTGGAGGAAGGGCAGTGACGGTAGAATGAAGAAGGTAAAGAACAATAGTGTCCAACAAATAAGGGTAAAAGGAGAGAGAGAGAGAGAGAAAGAGAGAGAGAGAGAGAGAGAGAGAGATTTTATTTTTTATTTTTTTAATTATTTAAATACCAAAATAAATAAAGAAAATAGAAAATGAAATGAAAAAGGGTAAAACCGACTTTTCAAGTTTTTTTGGACCAAAAACAATGAAAAACTTTGATTTTGGACTTTCGGTGCAAGCTGGAAACTTTTTGGACCCCATCCAAAGGTTTTTGCAAACCACAAGGACCAAATTTGCAGTTTTGTCGGCATATATGAAATTCTCCCTAATTTATATGTGAATTATATATGATTTACATGTGAATCTAATGTAATTCATATGTGATTTACATATGAATCACATGTAATTCATATGTGATTTACATATGAATCACATGTAATTCATATGTGATTTACATGTGAATCGAATGTAATTCATATGTGAATTACATGTGAATCACATGTAATTCATATGTGAATTACATGTGAATCACATGTAATTACAACGTTGAACTTTCATATGTGATTTACATGTGAATCACATGTAATTCATATGTGATTTACATGTAATTACAACGTTGAACTTTCATATGTGATTTACATGTGAATCACATGTAATTCATATGTGATTTACATGTAATTACAACGTTGAACTTTCTATAAATTAAGCTAAGTAAAAAAGAAACAACCATAGTTGTTTAGATTTATACTTGTCATGCTGCAAATGAGCCCACGCCAAGTTCCCTAATAACCTAATTCAATTCCAAAACATCAAAAAATTAAAACTAAATTTTGAAGATGACTCATGATTCTACATTTCTAGATTTCTACAACTTTGCTTGGATTGTTGTCTACTAACTATCAACAAAGATTACAAGATCAGCATGTAAAGTTATAAACCCTTAAGCAGTTCAGAATATTAGTTCAGAATCGTTTCACTTTGGCATTTTATCGAACAAATTGAGATCCTTAGAAATGTAGTTAGTTTTCTCACCAAATTAAGAACAAATTGACCACCATTCATTTGGATTCTCTACCAAAATAACATTAAAAGAAAAACCTATAAACCTTTCTAAAAATGATAACTAGAGAAAGGAATTCGCAAGAAATGATAGAAACCAACAATCGGTGAAAAGAGAAAGTAATAAATTGATCACCTGGACATGTTTGGCTCTGACATATGGAGAATCACCGGCAGGAACTTTGTGGATGACATAGAAGAGACTGTTGCTATTACTGGATTGCAATGGTGTCCATTTCTTGTCCGACGCCGGCAACGGTGGTTTCCGGATCGGGAATGGCGGAGAAGAATACATGTTTGAAGAATAGCATCGCGTTTTCTCCGGCTGAGGTAAGCAGAACCCTAGGCGATCTAAACTTCATGAATGTGGATTGATACAAATTTAAACTTCTGAATGGCTAGCGGTGGCTCCAGTAAGATGATTAATTCTATATCTCAATGGAATTGTAGAGGATCGGAGTCGATGCCTTCAAAATCGGTCGGAGATGAGAGATCGATAAGGAACAATAACTCCAGATTTGGACGATGTAGCGCTTATTATAAGGGAAACGAACAAGCTTGATGAGCGAATCATTGGCGATGGAGGTTGAGATAATCGAAACAGTAGATGATCCGGTGTTGGAGAAGAAGTTGATGAGGGAAATCATCGGAGAAGAAGGTGATTATGAGGATGAGGGCAGAGAGAGAGAGAGAGAGAGAGAGAGAGAGAGAGATGCAGTTTTAGTTTATCAGTATATTCAAGATATAATTTAATTAAAACTGTGTTTCTTATAATACCCCTAATCAAATTAATTAATATATCTTTCCTTTTTTTTTCTATTTATTTAATCAAATTAATTAATATATCTTTCCTTTTTTTTCTATTTATTTACAAAAATACCACCTTACATCTTGACTTTTTTTTTTCATCTAACATTCCACGTTTAGTTCTCTGAAACTATGAGTTCTCAAATGATTCTCTCTCTCTCTCTCGCTCTCTCTCTCTCTCTCTCTCTCTCTCTCTCTCTCTATATATATATATATATATATATATATATATATATATATATATATATATTGCAAAAAAGAACTTATCTCGGCATGAATTTCTTATCGTTACTATTTACAATGCCTAATGTCATTCATATACAAAGTAATAATCCATTTCGTATCTCTATTTCTACACCGGACCTAACTGTGAACCACCATCGATTACTTTATCAGGAGATAAGAGAGTCACCAACAATAAAATAATACCCAATTTTAGATAACATGCAAATCACGTCCCCATCTTAATTCGCACATCTGAATAACCTTTGAGTATTAAGGACGATTTTGCTTTTTGATGATAAACACAATACGTGAAACATAATGACCTTTCTCAGATCTAAGATAATACTATTGCATAAAATTATTAGAGCATGGATCAACAATAAATTAACTATCTATGTGAACAATAGAGGCAATCAAGGTCTGGTTGCGCTTGTAAGTAAACCAATCAGCCGACTAAATGTTTATATAAAGTATGATTCTATAAAAGGGTTCCAACACGTTTGATATGTCTTAACTCTGCCATTTACCTAAATAGTAATTTTCTCGCTAAATTTCCCAAAACCTATTCTTTTTTCTTTAAGCCTGTGTTTGGCTTGCTGATGTAAATTTCAATAAGATCTTGAATACTATCGTAGAAACTTCATGATTTATTCAAGAAAAGTTTGGGAATATGAAATATGAATCTTCAAATCAAACATTGAAATATTTGGATAGCATGTTTACTTTCACACTTCTGACACCATGAAGATTGATTGCATATCTTAACTGATTCTACAAGTCAACAAACTTAAAAAGAGTCAAAGGTCAGAGAAATTATCTTGACCTCCCATGGGTAACTGTTTCAAACACCAACACCATCAATTCATATCACCATGCAACCCTTCACTATAAAAACAAACCAATAATAATAACAACCCAACAAATGGTTGCTGTCAAAATTGAATCTTGAAAGCATTCTAGAGCCAAAAGTTTAAGATTTATTATTGAAAACCAAGTTTCTTCATCATGTTTTTTTTTTAATTAACTTTGGATCTAAAATCCTACATGTTACACCACATATTTTAGATGATAAAGCTAAAAGAGTGCATATTGTGTCCTCTGTGAATCTCCTTCAGAGTTCAATAAAGAATCCATCACTTACACAATTACAAATCGGAGAAAAATGATCGAATCAAGTAATAGAAGACAGATACAGATTACTATCAAGTGTAAATAAATTATATTTTTTGTTTTGTTTTTATTTGACCATGAGAGTAACAGATTAGTTTGTATGTATCAAATACACTTAAGGTGTAAAAGCAATGAATTCAATTTGTTTGATCATGGATGCAATGCACTTGCCTGTGTTGCATTTGTTTGCTGTTGACTATCAAGTGTAAATAAATTATATTTTTTGTTTTTAGAAGAAGTTGTCCTTCTACCTTGTTTTCCATCAACAGCATCAAAGGTGTAGTATAAAGATTGAGAAATTGGGAATTAAATCAATGAAGATTTATACCAAAAGTTATAAGAACTGATTCTGATGTTAATATATCTAAATGGAACCTGGTACAAGAAGAGAAGTAGTCCATGGGCAAAATGGACCCATCTTGGTGGAGCAGAATCCAAATGTGGTGAAAAGCTAAGTGAGCACAAAATGAAGATTACCCTGAATGATATATTTCAAAAAAAAATAAAAAATCTGGTTCGGGCATTTTATCGAGCAGTTGATGGGTGGGTATAACTGAAGTGTTTTCTTGGGTAGCATGGAGGCCACTCAGGTACCTGGAACAGACGACATCATCTCATCTGAATTCAGTAAATATAAACGGGTACTGATGAAGCGTTCGATGACATAATAAAAGAAAATTACTGAATTTCAAAGTTCATACTTTGTTAATGTCTTGTCCAAAATGAATGGAACCCAATTGATTTTTAGCAAGGGGGGAGAGAGAAGCAGGTGGCAAGGCAAGTAGAATGATAGTTTTATCTGCATAATCGCTGTCCACTCCTCCCTTTTGAGCACCATATAGCAACACATAGCAGCTGAAAAGCTAACAGTGGTTCCAGAATGCATCTGTTTCGGTGGAATTTGGAACGGGTATAGAATTCTGGTGGAGATTAAGGAACATGAATAAAATAGATTCGATGGCGTTCGGGGAGAAAGCAGAGGCGAGCACGGTAGGGACTGACGTTTCCCTGAAATCCCGTTCACTCCAAATCAAGAGGAATTCGAGTATGAGAGGGGTTTAGAGGAGCAATGGTATGCAGGGGGTCTGGTATGTGAGGTGGAAGCTTAGTCGATTTAGAAGATGGTGGAAGAGATTTATTGTACCGACATAAGTAAGCGATGGCGGAGATGGGAGAGAACGGTAGAAAGTCGGCAAGAAATGGAACAGAAGAATCTCCAAAGATGAAGTAGAAGAGGTGGCTAGCAGCGGTGGAAGGACCTGATTGGAAGACAATGTCGGCAGTAGTGAAAGGCAGTGGAAGATCTTATGGAGGAGATGTGCGGAAATGATTATATGTCTTTGTGAAAAAGATGTTTAAGGTAGGTAAGTATAAAATCCAAAAAAGGGCGTGGCAAATGTGTGAAATCTGGAAACCTGTGGCCTAAATCCAATTTAGTATACATTTCTTATAACCAACTTTATATATATATATATATATATATATATATATATATATATATATATATATATATATATATATATATATATATATATATAGAGAGAGAGAGAGAGAGAGAGAGAGAGAAAAAGCAGATCAAATGAAAACACCTAAAATGTTGAGAACGCGAGAACACATCTAAACCATTTAAAAAACTAAATTTAAAGTTATTATCGAATGGGCCATTTATGTAAATTCTTAAAATTACAGGAATTAAAGTGTAACTTTAAAATTTTCATAAGGGTAAAATGGTAATTGATTGTTTACTTATGTTTAGCAATTCCTATAATCTCTCTCTCTGTCTCTCTCTCTCTCTCTTATCTCTCCCTCTATATCCCTGCTTCTGCATTTTTCACAACCCTAGGGCATCCTCTTATTCCAGCCGTCGCTGGACTGTGAGGTGTGAGTCATCGGTCTTGGTGGGTGCTTTGCTCCAGTCGATAGAAGATGAGCGGATGGGTCTTCGGTTTCTTGCCTGATCGAAGGGACGAAGATAAACAGAAGCAATCGGCTAACAGGTAACCTTCTTGTTTCATTTTTTTTTTTTTGTCGACTTTTATCGATAATAAACTGGGATGTTTTCTTTTGATTGAAAATTGATAAATGTTTGGGTTGAGGCTGATTTGTTTAAATGGTCCAAACAAGTGGTTGGATCCGATTCTTGGTTGATTAATGGGTGGAAAGAAGCACCATTTGTGCTCTTGCTGTCGAGGGAAGAAGAAAGAGGAAGGAAATTGGGTTGTCGGCTACTATTACAACATTCAATGGGGTGTTTGGTTGGTTTGTTTGGACAAGGAAGGAAGAAGCCAAGGGAAGAGTTAAACGAATTCAGTTTATATTTCGATGTACTTTTATTTGTTCTTGAAGATCAAAGAAAATTTGGCCATATCAATTTTTAGATGTGAAGGACGTAATTTTGATTGTACTAAATTGATTGTGAATTGAAATGGTGCTTGTGTAAAATTGGGTGAAGAAATAGTCTAAGCATAAGAAAGAGTGCAAGGTTGTGTTAGCCAATTGGTGTGTATATTTAGTGATTTGGTTTATTGGATGATATATAATTGGATTTCTTTGTATTAATCTTTGCTTGAGTGTTCAGGAGGTAGAATGGTTGCAATGGGAGGACCAACTGGAAAAATTTCTGAAAACAGAGGCAAAGAAAGAAAAAAATCCTAATTTTCGAATTTTTTGGTAATAATTTCTTAAAGGGTGCGTGAATGGTTGTATTTATTTAGGAATAACATTGTAGTTATGTGTGAATGGTTGTATTTAGTTATGAATATCACATGTATTCATTTATGATAGAATGTGTATTAATTTATAAATAGCAGTGTATTCATTTGTGAATTGCAATGTATTCGTATGCGAATGATTGTTTTTATTTATGAATACTAGTGTATTCATGCGAATGAGTGTAATTATTTATGATTAGAGGTATTCATTTTATGAAAAAAATGATAATGTTTACACTATTTTTTATTTTCATTTTATGAAAAATGCATTCAATTATTTGTAACTTGATGTGTTTTCATTTTTGATTGGAAGTGTATTGATTTGGGATTGGATTTCTATTTTTTTTTTTTTTTGAAAAACAAAAATGTGAAATAGTAGAAAATAATATTCTTTTAAGATTTTCTTTTCAGATTTAAAATAAAAGGAAATATTAATTTTTTTAGGTAATTTTTTTGAAACGGTCATAAATATTTTTTTGGGAAAAATCATAAAAAAACATTTATATATATATATATATATATATATATATATATATATATATATATATATATATATATATATATATATATATATATATTCATTAACTAAAAGGAAATATTAATTTTGTTAGGTAATTAAAATCATTATCCCTAGATTTTAGGAAATCATTAATTAATATTTATATAAAGTTACTAATATACCTTTATAAAATGATTGGTCCAGAACTGTTCTCACGTTCTCAACCTTTTAGGTGTTCTCATTTGATCCTCTATGCCTTATTAAAATGAATGAGGACATTTTAGGGATAAAATAATTTAGTCCCTTCGATGAGATTCAATATGTTGGTTAATCAGTTCATCTTCTCTATCTCTCTCTCTCTCTCTCTATATATATATATATATATATATATATATATATATATATATATATATCTCTATCTATCTATCTCTCTCTTTCTCTCTCTCTCTCTCTCTCTCTCTCATCCTGCCTTCGACCATCCATATTCGATAATCTTTAGATCGTTGACGACATCTGGTTTGACCAAATACATGTTTCCGATGAGTTGGATGCCTAAAATCGACGGAGATTGACTGACAATCAGATATGTTGAAGTAGAATCGACGATTAATGGTGTGCACTTTCAATTCGGAAAAAGTTGCATCCGAGGGAATCACTTATCAATGAAGATACATCGTTGAAAATCAATGTAAGTTTTGATTTTTGATCTATTTTATTGAATCAAACAACACACACATACACACAATCTTCCCTCCGGCCCTTAAGCTTCATCCAATCGATCGTTCACCCTCTCTTGCTTATCAACGCATTCTGTAATTGCTGTGTTGTTTAATGTTTCTCCTTTTATGTTTGAAATACCTTCGCCTGTAAGAAGAATTCATCTCTATAGATTTGATTTTGTGTCTCGTAAGCTTACACTATTATTTGTAAATCTACAATTAGATTGTTTCAAATGTATACAAAGAATCGAAGTGTAACGACCCAATTTTACAAAGAAAAATTTTCATTTTTAAGTTAATCAAAACCAATCTCATAAACCATAGTTTCCCAAACATATGTTTTCAAAATAACATTCATTACATCATTGTTTTCCTTTAAAACGTCAGAGGGTCCCAATTACATTAAAAAAAAAAAAAAGAGAGATAGAGTGCACGCCACGTCATCACGCCTTGCCCTTGCCCTTGGGCTCAGAAGTACCTGAAACAAATCAACAACCTTTAAGTGAAATGCTTAGTGAGTTTCCCAGAGCATACCACACATATTCACATACACATATCCTGTTAGCTAATAAAGTTATAACATGCCACAGAAACCATGCAATGTAATCCATCAAGAATGTCATGGGCTACCACACATGGTCCTTACCTAGGACTTCCATGGGCTACTCCACATGGTCTTACATCCAATGCCATGGGCTACCCCACATGGTCTTTACCTAGGAATTCCATGGGATACCCCACATGGTCTTATATCCAATGCCACGGGCTCCCCCCGGTGTCTTCCATACCAACATAATATCACATAACATATCAATTCATAAATGAATAACACACACATAACATGATCACCTAATGGGCTGGCCTTGCTGCCGTAGACCCATAGGTATGGTGAGAAGAATCACCTCCAACTGCTGAATACAATAGCTACTCTCTTAACAGTCCGAAACCACTAGTGCTAAACAATAACAATATTAACCTAAGATTAGAGTTTGATCATGGCCAAACTGAAAGCTCAACCCCAAAGTCCTTTCCTAATGGCCTAAGAGTCTTCCTTAGCTAATGGGCCCCAAGGTCCACATTCAAAATTTATTAATGGACCACATGGCCCATCAAGGTCCAATTATAATACTTTCGGCCCAAGACTGATCAGTTGACCCATTAACTCGAATTATGGTCAGAACTAAAGATAGATTAAGGCCCAAAAGGCTTATGGGCCCAAAACAAGTCCAAGTCCATCAGGGGTGCATACGCCATGCATACCACCATCGTACGCGCAACGTACCAGGCTTCTGCACATTACGCGCGACGTTCTCTATGCTACGCCCATCATATGAACAGATTAAGCACTCTTTCCATTAAGTTCTTATACTCAATAGATCAACATCCCAAAATTAGATCTGAGCACATCTTAACGACCTAGGTCATAAAGTTGGCAACTTTATGACCTTGCATGCTATGAAGGACCTCAAACTTCATTTCTCACTCTAAGACCTTAAGTAAGAGCTCTCAAATCATGCATAGAGTCTTAGCACCCACCAAGCTCATAACATTATGCACTTAGCATGCATACAAAGCTCAGATCTAGACATCTCAGTCTCTGGAGTTGCTTCACATCCAAGAGGGACGTAAATGAGGCTCTACGGGTGAATAAAGTCGGGTCCAAAGGCTTAAAGGTGTTTAAATAACGGGCAAGACCACACATTAGGGTTTTGGTCCTCTGTTGCGTACGCCCTGTGTATCTTCTACGTACGCCTCACGTGCGCACAGTTTCTTCGCGATCCTTCTATCTTAGTACGCTAAGCCTACCCTTAGGTACGCCCAACGTACCCAAAGGAAACCATTAGATAATTAGTTCCATTTTGAGGGTTTAAAATTAATACCTGACTAGGAGTGTTACAACTCTCCCCTACTTGAACTAGACTTCGTCCTCGAAGTTCATAGCTGAAAACAGATCGGGATAATGCTCCCGCATCTCCTCCTCCATCTCCCACGTCCATTCGAAGCCCTTACAGTGTTGTCATTGTACCTTTACCAACTTCACTTCTTTGTTGCGAAGACCCTTCTTCTTCCTATCTAGGATGGCGACCGACTTTTCGACATAATTCAAGCTCCCATCCACTTGAATGTCGTCCAAGGAAACAACTGCGGTCTTGTCCGCAACACACTTCCGAAGCTGAGACACATGGAAGGTGTTGTGAATCCGACTAAGCTCCTCTGGTAGCTCTAAACGATATGCCACTTATCCTACTCGGGCTATAATCCTGAATGGTCCTATGAACCGAGGCCCCATCTTGCTCCTCTTACGAAACCTGATAATCCCTTTCCAAGGAGACACCTTAAGTAGTATAAAATCCCCCACCTGAAACTCAAAATCCGAGCGTCATCAGTCAACATATCTTTTCTAACGGCTCTGTGCAACTCACAACTCGTCGTGCACCTGCTGAATCAAGTCGGTGGTCTTGAGCACCACCTCCGTGCTCCCCATGACTCGATGCCCAACCTCATCCCAACACACCGTGGTCCTGCACCTCCATCCATATAACATCTCGAATGGATCTCGGTCGATACTGACATGATAACTGTTATTGTACAAAAACTCAGCCAGTGGGAGGTGCATATCCCAACTCCCCCCAAAATCCAGCACACATGCTCGTAGCATGTCTTCCAGTGTCTGGATCGTTCTCTCACTCTGACCGTCAATCAGATGGTGATATGCCGTGCTGAAATGCAGCTGAGTACCCAGTTCCTTGCGGAACTTTTTCCAAAACCTGGATGTAAACCTAACATCCCTATCCGAAACTACCGACACTGGCACCCTGTGCCTAGCCACCACTTCTCGAATATAGATGTCTGCCAACTTTTCTGCGGATATACTCTCGGATATCGGAATGAAGTGGGCACTCTTCTTCAATTTGTTCATGATGACCCATATGGCATCCACTCCCCTCGTCGTCCTCGATAGCTTCGTAATTAAGTCCATAGTCATATCTTCCCACTTCCACATGATAATGGGTAACGGATGAACCTTGTCGTGAGGCTGCTAATGCTCGGCCTTGACCTTCCTGCAGGTCAGGCACCGCTCCACAAAACCAGGCGATTTCCCGCTTCATGCAGGGCCACCAATAACTCAGTCTCAAGTCCCTATACATTTTTTTGCACCTGGATGTATAGAAAACTTCAACTTATAAGCCTCCTCTAGTAGTCTCTGCCTCACTCCCCCTGCCAATGGTAGCCACATTCGGCCACACTGAGTCAAAAGGTCGTGGCTATCCTTGACAAACAAAGGATACTGACCCTGAATTTTCTCTGTTTTCCAGTTCTCCTTCTTCAACCCCTCAACCTGAGACCCTCTGATCATATCCAACAAAGGCGAAATCATTGTGGACCCCATCACCTTGAGACTCAAAGCATCAGCCACTACGATGGCCTTCCCTGGATGGTATAGGATCTCGCAATCATAATCCTTCAGTACATCCAACCATCTCCTCTGCCGCATATTAAGGTTCTGCTGATCCATCAAATACTTTAGACTATTGTGATTGGTATAGATAAGAAACCGCACCCCATATAAATAATCCCTCCAAATCTTGAGAGCGAACACCACCGCCCCCAACTCCAGATCGTGTGTGGGGTAATTTGCCTCATGAGGCTTCAACTACCTCGAGGCATAAGCAATCACATGCCCCCGCTGCATCAATACTGCACCCAATCCTGAAATCGATGCATCACAATATACCACTAAATCGTCAAACCCCTTAGGCGGTACTAGGACTGGAGCCTAGCATAACCTCTACCTCAAAGTCTCAAAAGCTCTCTGTTGATCCTCATCCCACCAGAAAGTCACATTCTTCTTGGTCAAACGGGTCAATGGCGTAGCAATCTTGGAGAAGTCCTGGATAAATCTCCAATGGTAACCCGCTAAACCCAAGAAGCTACGAATCTATGAGGCGTTCCTCGGTACCTCCCATCACATCATAGCCTCCACCTTCGTTGGGTCAACCAAATACCTTCTTGATTGATGACATGCCCCAAAAACTGCACTTCCCGTAGCCAGAAATCACATTTGGAGAACTTTGCATAAAGCTTCTCCGCCTTCAAAGTCTCCAGCACCTATCTCAAGTGCTACTCTCTGGTTTTGGAGTAAACCAGGATATCATCAATAAAAACGATCACTGACCGATCCAACATCGGTTTGCATACCCGGTTCATGAGATCCATGAATGTTTTCGGGGCATTGGTGAGCCCAAATGGCATCACCACAAACTCATAATGCCCATAATGAGTCCTGAAAGTTGTCTTCGGTGTATCCTCATCCCTAATCCTCATCTGATGATACCCAAACCGAAGATCAATATTAGAGAACCAAGATGCACCCTGAAGCTGATCAAATAAATCGTCGATCCTTAGCAAAGGATAGTGGTTCTTCACTGTCATCTTGTCCAGCTCCATATAATCAATGCACATCCTGTGTGATTTGTCTTTCTTTTTCATGAAAAGAATCGGTGCACCCCACGGGGAACTACTCGGACGTATGAATCCCCGGTCAAGCAGCTCCTGAAGCTGCGTAGATAACTCCTGCATCTCGAGTGGTGCTAACTGATATGGTTCTTTCGCGATCGGGGCGACACCCGGTACCAAGTCAATACGAAACTCCACTTGCCTCTTCGGAGGCACACTTGGAAATTGTTCAGGAAATACGTCCCGAAATTCCTGCACAAACGACACACTACCCAAATCCGATACGGCCTCCGCTCTCGTATCTGAAACATAAGCCAGAAATCCTGAGCAACCTTGCTGTAGAAACCTCATTGCCCTCGCAGCCGAACAAAGTGCTGGTCCCTACGAGGCCCTCTCACCATGAATAACCATCTCTCCCCCACTTGGGGTACGAACTCGGACCAACTGTCACTCATAATCGATCATGGCCCCATTGGCCCCCAGCCAGTCCATCCTAATGATCACCTTCAGTCCTCGCAACGCTATAGGGACTAAATCCATGCGAAACATCTCGCCATGAATATTCAGGACACAGTCCTGAAATACCCTTGCAACACTCACAATGCAATCGTCTGCAATCTCCACCTCAAGCGGGTATTCAGAGTCCCCGGCACATGTCAGAACTTCTTGCTAAGCCCAAGAGACACGAACGATCAGGTAGCACCCAATTCAAACAAAACATGAGCCAACATATCATTGACCAAAAAGGTCCCTATGCAAAACCTAATACATAAATATAAGCAATTTTTCAAACACAAGATAGAGAAGAATAAACATATACCAGCCACGACGTCTGGTGCTGCCCGAGCCTCCTCGGTAGTCAACTGAAAAACACAGCTTTTCACCGCTGGAGCTTCCGCGTTGACAGGGCGGCCGTCAGTAATCCTCATTGTGGTGGGCACGGACGCTGCCACTGATCCTCCTCCTCCTCCCTGCAACCTCGGACAATTGATCTTTTTATGGCCTGTCTGGTTGCAGTGGAAACATATTAAGCCCTTCTTGGGGAAATCCTTACTCATGTGGCCCTGCTGGCCACAAGAGTAAAATCTGCATATCCCGGCTTTCCGACAACCCCCACTATGAAACCTCCCGCACTTGGCACATCGGACCTGGCCCTTTTGGCCCCTACCCAAAGAATTAGAGGTCTTAGGATTCTTAGCCTGAGCCCCTGTTGCCTGTACATGCTCAATCTTCCGCTTCATGCGGGACTCCAACTCCATCTCCCTCTCACGGACCTTCTCAACCATCTCGGTAAGGGTTTTTCACCCTGTAAAGCTCACAAACTCCCAAATATCGTCCCTTAACATAACATGATATTGGGTTCACCTCATCACCTCATCCATATCATACTGAGGAATTAACAAAGCTCGCTCTCGAAAATTGGCAGTGATCTCTGCCACAGTCTCAGTGATCCGCTGTAACCCATGAAACTCCCTCACCAACCGTTGCACCTCAATAGGTGGTGCAAACTCTGCATCGAAACGTCGAACAAACTCAACCCACGACATCTCAGCAACACCGTCTGCTCCCACTTGGCTAGTAACCTCGCCTCACTAATCTTGGGCCCTGTCCCTCAGCATACAGGAAGCAAATCCAACCTCTGCCTCCTCCGGGCAAGAACTCATGTGTTAGGCATTCTCAATGTACGCTACCCAGTGTCTGCTCACAATGGGGTCCCTGACCTTGGAGAACTCTAGAGCTCCACATGCCTTGAACTCCCGAAACGAGGGAGCTCGGGCTCCACCCTGACCCGCAGCAACATCAACCCTGAATTCCCTAAGTCTCTCCTTCATGATTTGCATCATACCCTCCTTGATCGTCCCAAAGATGATTGGGGTAGAATCAAGGATGCCCCTTGTAACCTCAACCGTAATCAACTCACGCAGCCTCTCATCAATACCATCAGTAGTACCGCCTGTTCCCAACCCGTGTCATCACCATGCTGAACTAAAATATCATAAATTAAAATGATCAGGATTTCAATATATATAAGGGGATCTTCCCACATTGTTCATCCTCGAGGTCGTCAGATCTAGCAATGCTTCGGGTACAGGTCATGTGCTTCCAGTAGTACGGGCCCAATACTACCTTCCACACCTACCTGTACCTTTCCCCACTGCTCTACCTTATAACTTCGATTCATCCCACAATCCAACCATATTCCATAATTAACAAATACATCAGCCTCAGGATATCCTATGACTTTCTCCACTCATATCAACCAAACCAATCATGACAGGCTCTTTTATGCATGAAAATTATACACAGAATGGATCAAATAGACTTTCGAATAAGAGATTCTACCCTAAGACTATATCCAAATGAGGAAAGGAAAATAAGGCTAAATTAATCATTCTAAGGCTATAAGCTCCTAACCGTATACAATTTTAAAAAAACTTACACTTAGCAAGTTCCATATAATCAACAAAGCTAAATATCAGTATAACATGGTTATTCAAATTGGGAAACTACTTACTTGGCTTGGCTGATCACGTGCGTCACACTCTCATCTTTTGGGTTTCTTTTTAGATTCCTCTTAGGTTACTTTTGAAAAAAATTTATCACCTCCTTAGTTTGAGTCCTGACGCACCCGAGGATGTGCCCGAATCCCTCAAACCAAGGCTCTGATACCAACTTGTAACGACCCAATTTTACAAAGAAAAAATTTCATTTTTAAGTTAATCAAAACCAATTTCATAAACCACAGTTTCCTAAACATATGTTTTCAAAATAATATTCACTACATCATTGTTTTCCTTTAAAACGTTTAAGGGTCCTAATTACATTAAGAGAGAGAGAGAGAGAGAGAGAGAGTGCACGCCACATCATCACACCTTGCCATTGCCTTTGGGCTCAGAATTACCTGAAACAAATCAACAACCTTTAAGTGAAATGCTTAGTGAGTTTCCCAGAGCATACCACACATATTCCCATACACATATCTTGTTAGCTAATAAAGCTATAACATGCCACAAAAACCATGCAATGTAATCCAGCAAGAATGTCATGGGCTACCACACATGGTCCTAGGGGTGTAAACGAGCCTGAGCCTGACAAAGCTCGAGCTCGGCTCGTTTAATTTGAGGAAGCTCGAGCTCAATTCAAGCCTTAAAATGAAGCTCGAGCTCGGCTCATGAACAATTTATTGGGCTCGCGAGCCTAATCGAGCCTAAACGAGCCTCTATGTGTGTGTGTGTGTGTGTATATATATATGTGTGTGTGTGTGTATGTATGTATGTATGTATGTATGTATGTATGTATGTATGTGTGTGTGTGTATATATATATATATAGAGGCTCGTTTAAGCTCGTTTAGGCTCGCGAGCCCATTAATTGAAGCTCGGCTCGAGCTCATTTAATAAAGGAGCCTCATATTTAGGCACGAGCTCGGCTCGGGCTCTTTTAATTCGATCTCGAGTCGATCTTTTAACGAGTCGATCCCGAGTAGCTCACGAGTAGCTCGACTCACTTACACCTCTACATGGTCCTTACCTAGGACTGCCATGGGCTACTCCACATGGTCTTACATCCAATGCCATGGGCTACCCCACATGGTCTTTACCTAGGAATTCCATGGGATACCCCACATGGTTTTATATCCAATGCCACGGGCTCCCCCTGATGTCTTCCGTACCAACATAATATCACATAACATATCAATTCATAAATGAATAACACACACATAACATGATCACATAATGGGCTGGCCTTGCTTCCGTAGACCCATAGGTATGGTGAGAAGAATCACCTCCAACTGTTGAATACAATAGCTACTCTCTTAACAGTCCGAAACCACTAGTGCTAAACAATAACAATATTAACCTAAGATTAGAGTTTGATCATGGCCAAACTGAAAGCTCAACCCCAAAGTCCTTTCCTAATGGCCTAAGAGTCTTCCTTAGCTAATGGGCCCCAAGGTCCACGTTCAAAATTTATTAATGGACCACATGGCCCATCAAGGTCCAATTATAATACTTTCGGCCCAAGACTGATCAGTTGACCCATTAACTCGAATTATGGTCAGAACTAAAGATAGATTAAGGCCCAAAAGGCTTATGGGCCCAAAACAAGTCCAAGTCCATCAGGGGTGCATACGCCATGCATACCACCATTGTACACGCAACGTATCGGGCTTCTCCACATTACGCGCAACGTTCTCTATGCTACGCCCATCATAGGAACAACTTAAGCACTCTTTCCATTATGTTCTTATTACTCAATAGATCAACATCCCAAAATCAGATCTGAGCACATCTTAACGACCTAGGTCATAAAGTTGGCAACTTTATGACCTTGCATGCTATGAAGGACCTCAAGCCTCATTTATCACTCTAAGACCTTAAGTAAGAGGTTTGATATGGGGGCTAGGGTTGGAGCTATAATGTCCTTTATATAGTGCTTGTCCAAGAATTAGGGTTTTTAAGCTGTTAGCGTACGCTAGGAGTAATCTCCCGTACGCCGGGCGTACGCCTATAAGACCCGCAACCTTTTGCCCGTTTACGTTGGGCTTACACCAGCCTTATGCTGGGCGTACTCAGCTAAACACGCACACCCCAACACGCATGAATGGTCTTCTATGCAAACTTTTCTCTATAAGGGCCATTCTTGCGAAATCTTCAAAGTGCCATAACTCCTTCATTCAAGATCTGATTCTGATGAACTTTATATCCACGAAAAGGTGATGAGAAACCCTACCTTTCTAACAACACAAACCGACCCGAAAATTTCTCAAACAATAACTCCAAATTTAATAAAGGACTAAAATACCCTTGGCCTTGGCCTCTGAAATTCCATAAACGAATATTTTAGAACAGGGCGTTACAGTTTGCAAACCCTAGGATTTTCGAGATATGCCTCCTCCCCAAGATAAGATCCTAAATTTTAGGGATTTGGATAATCCCATATCTTGTAATTATCTTTTAATGGTTAAATATGGTAATTAAATATTTTAAATTATCCCATCCCATGATTTTTGAAATCTAGAGGGATTTAAGGGATTAGGATAAAATTAATTGTTTAATTTAAGTTAATCATTTATGATTTAGTAATTCAAATTAATTGTTTAATTTAGATAATTATTAAATCAAGAGTTTTAATATTTAAAATTTTAATTTAAAGGTTATAAATTTCGAAAATTTTAAATTGAAATTAAAACCCTAGTATTTTTAAATGTTTAAAATACACCCTATACTATTATATTATTACAAGATTAATATATATATATATATATATATATATATATATATATATATATATATATATATATATATATATATATATATAACTAAAATGCTAGTCTTACCGTTACTAGGTCTCATTCACGAAGCCGATCTATAAGGGGGGTATAAGGTTATGGCCTATAAAATGGTCGTTTAATGGGTATCCACTCTTACCCACCGCTTCCTTGATTGCTGGAGGGTCGTTAGCCGAACGGGTAGGATAGGGCAATCCTCTCTTCATTAATAAGTATAATGAAACTATATAAAGTAACTAAACGTTTTTTACAAAATTATCAATCCTAGTTACTTTAGGCAAAAGTGAATTGATGCAATCCCATGAAATTACACTTTGCACCCTTGCTAAGAAGTTAGTGGAGCGTGTGTGGTTAACCGGCACACTGGTTGGTTCTAAGGAAAGGTGGCAAGGGTGACTCATTGTTTGTCATAGTTCGATGGAGTGTGTGTGGTTAACCGGCACATCGAATAGGTGACTGTGACAATGAGGGCACCATGTACATTTGCATGGTTATTTACACCCGCTTTGCGATCCTCGGCATCCCAGTCACAAACGAGAAGGGCATATCAAGATTTAAACATGCCATTGAAAAGTTCAATGAATATCAAAAAGAAATCTATGAATTCTCAATACATTTAAAACCTAAGCCTTTATGTTTTTCATGGTGAAGAATTAGTGAATCGTCATTCACTTACCTCCAAATTATTTACATGTTGGATTACGACATCCCTTTTCTAATATGTAAATAATTGTGTTGGATCCTAGCCCTAATTTCTCATTTTGGGTGTTTAATTAGGGATTCAATTCTAATCAAACTTTGTTCCTTTCTATTTGCAGATGTCTAACGCAAACGCCAACAACGCTGCTGCTGGTTCATTCTCGCTAATGAGCCTATGTCAAAAGGTAACATTCGACAGATCGAATTTCAACGAATGGATAAGATACATCCGCATGATTGCTCGCTACGAGGACAAAGAATATGTCCTCGATGAGAATCTTGAAAATATCAATCCAGAAATCGCTACTCATGAAGAAATGGTCATCTTTGAGGCCCATGAGCATGATGCAATGAAAGTCCATTACATCATGCTGGCCACTATGAATCTTGAACTCCAAAAGTCCTATGAGGACATGTATATGAAATGCACCAAGATTTGATGGAGAGGTACCACCAAAGCGCAAGGCAAGAGCGCTATGAGATCATCACCAACATGATCACCGCTAAGATGGGGAGTGGAGAGTCCCTAACCTCGCATTTGCAAAAGATGCAGAGGTATGTTGATCGTCTTTGCAAGTTAAATGTTAACTTTGGGGAAGATTTGGCTATCGACATCATTATCCACTCCTTTTCCTCGTGATACAACCAATTTAGTATGACCTACCACATGAACAAAGAAGAGTTCACCTTAAGAAAACTCCAAGGGCTCCTAAGGACTGCTGAGAGCAACCTCAAGGACAAGTGTGTTGCTTCAACTCCCACTCCACCTGCTGCTCCTGTTTTGGCCATTGGCCAAAGGAAGGGCAAGAAGAGGAAGGCTCCTTCAAATAGCCACCACAAGGGAAAGCCCCAAGATGGTACCTCTTTTAGTGGAACCAAATTTGGTTCTGCTAAGCCCAATTAAAACCCTAAGGAGGCAGAGTGCCACCACTGCCACAAAATAGGACACCGGAAGCGAAGCTGCCCGGAATATCTGCAAGCCATCAAGGATGGGAAGATCAAGTCGTCTTTCGCAGGTATTTACACAATTAAATCTAATGATTCATCACATGCTATTTCTTGGGTTCTTAATACAGGATGTGGTTTTCACATATGTTCTGATTTGCAGGGACTAAGAAGAGATAGGGATGTGGAGCGTGGAAGAATAAATCTAGTCATGGGGAACAGAAGATCGTCGCCTGTCACCAAGATTGGAGTGTATTATTTAGCACTTAGTAATGGATTAGGTTTAGATTTAAATAATTATTGCTATTCGCCAGATATGGCAAGAAACATCATTTCATTTCATGGTTTGTTTAGATAAGGATTTAGATATTCGTTTGATAATGAGAAAGGTTCGATTTATGATTATCTAAATGGTGTTTTATATTTTGGAGCATTGCCTTGTAATGGAATTTATGAAACTGTTATGGTTGTAGATAACTTAGGAAATGATGTATTGTGTGTGGATTCTTCGAATAGTTTGGATAAAGCATGCTTGTGGCATTTCCGTCTTGGACATGTTAACAAGAAACGCATAGCCCAACTCCAAAAGGATGGAGTGTTGGAGTCGTTCGACCTTAGGGACGATGACGTGTGTGAGTATTGTTTACTTGGAAAGATGACTAAGTCACCCTTCACTGGCACTTGTGAAAGGGGTGAGGGTTTATTGGATCTCATACACACCGATGTATGTGGACCCTTTAGATCCACCACAAGGGATGCGAACCGCTTCTATGTGACTTTCACTAATGATTATAATAGATATGGGTATATATACTTAATCAAGCACAAGTCAGAAACCTTTTAAAAGTTCAAAGAGTTTAAACAAGAAGTGGAGAATCAATTGGGCAGGAAAATCAAGATGCTTCAATCCGATTGAGGAGGAGAGTACCTAAGTCTTGAATTCCACGACTATCTCAAGGAATGTGGAATAGTTTCGCAATTGATGCCGCCTAGGACACCGTAGTTGAATGGTGTGGCTGAGAGGCATAATCGAACCTTGTTGGACATGGTTCGTTCCATGATGAGTCGTGCTTCACTACCTATCTCATTCTGGGGGTATGCCTTAGAGACTGTCGTCCGTATCCTTAACTTAGTCCCTACAAAGAAGGTTACCAAAACACCTCACGAGATATGGACAGGGAAAGCTCCCTCGTTGGCACATATCAAGGTTTGGGGTTGTGAGGATTTCGTAAGATGAGAGACTCACGAAAAGCTCGAACCTCGTAGTGAGCAATGTATTTTCATCGGCTACTCGCATAAATCCTTTGGATACTCTTCTAGAGACCGAGTGACAATGTTGTCTTCGTTGCGAGGAGAGGGATTTTTCGAGAGCGAGAACTCATAAGCCAAGGGGACAGTGGGAGGACAATCGATATTAAAGAGATTCAAGAGTCGAGCGATGAAGGAACCTCTAACTCTAGCGCTCAACCCGAGGAGGAAACTGCAGTTGAACCGATTGACGAATCCTTACCTCTTAGACATTCCGAGAGAGTTAGAGTTCAACCCCAGTTGCATGGTTTTCATATTACTACCGAAGAGGACACATATATTAGTGATAGTACACTAGTAAATCTAGATGAACCTAACAGCTATAAGGAAGACATGATAGGCCCGGAGTCTGCGAAATGGAAAGAGGCAATGGACAACGAGATTCAGTCCATGTATGACAACCAAGTTTGGAATTTGGTTGACCATGTGCCTGGACGTAAGACGGCTGGGTGCAAGTGGATCTTCAAGAAGAATATGAACATGGATGGGAATGTGCACATGTATAAGGCGTGATTGGTTGCGAAGGGATTTACTCTGACTCCCGAAGTTGACTATGATGAGTCCTTCTCACCAGTTGCTAAAATAAAGTCTATTAAGGTGATGCTAGCCATTGCTGCATTTCATGATAATGAAATATGGCAAATGGATGTCAAAACCGCTTTCCGTAATGGGAAGTTGGCTGAGGATGTTTACATGACTCAACCAGAGGGTTTTGTCGATACGAAGCATCCCAATAGAGTGTGCAATCTTGAGAAGTCCATTTATGGACTTAAACAAGCATATCGCAGATGGAGTCTTTGCTTCGATGAGAAAGTCAAAGAGTTTGGATTTGTATGAAGCGAAGATGAATCATGTGTGTATGTCAAAGCCCGTGGGAGTATAGTAAGCTTCCTCGTATTGGATGTCGATGACGTATTACTCATAGGAAACGACATCCCGACACTGCAGGAAGTTAAGTCTTAGCTCGAGAAGTGCTTCTCTATGAAGGACCTCGAAGAGGCTTCCTATATTTTGGGAATAAGGATAGTGAGTGACCGAAGTAAGTGACTAATAGGACTTAGTCAGAATACTTACTTAGACAAGGTACTAAAACGTTTTAGTATGGAAAACTTGAAGAAGGGAGAATTACCGATCCAAAGCAATGCCAAGTTGAGTAAGACTCAAAGTCCAAGTACCGAAGCCGAGATAACAGAGATGAGTCGAGTACCTTACGCTTCCGCAGTTGGCTCAATCATGTATGTTATGACTTGTACTCGCCCTGATGTAGCCTTCGCTTTGAGCATGGTCAGTAGATATCAAGGGAACCCTGGCAGAGCACATTGGACTGCAGTCAATAATATCCTTACGTACCTTCGGAGGAACAAGGAATGGTTTCTAGTTCTCGGAGGGAGTGATGACTTAAAGGTGCGAGGGTATAGTGACGCCAGTTTCCAGACCGACAGAGACAACTACCGTTCACAGTCGGGCTGGGTCTTTACCCTTAATGGAGGAGCAATGACTTGGAAAAGTTCCAAGCAAGAAACCATAGCTGATTCAATGTACGAATCAGAGTACATTGCAACGAGTGAAGCGTCAAAGGAGGCAGTATGGTTGAAGAACTTCATTCGAGACCTTGGAGTTAAACCTGCCATAAAGGAGCCTATGGAAATTTTCTGTAATAATGAAGGAGCGGTTGCCTTGACCAAGGAACCGAGGGATCATGGTTGATCTCGACATATTGACAGAAAATATCACTTTATTAGACATCGTGTAGAAGAAGGACTCATCGTAGTTAAGAGGATATCGTCAGAGGATAACCCAGCAGATCCGCTTACGATGGGACTGAGTAGGGTTAAGCACTTGCAGCACGCTAGGAGACCCTAGAACGTCCTTATCTTCATTTTATGAGATCTTGACCTTGGAGAACCCTTTTTGGTGGATTAAAGCTTGGAAGCAAAGAGAAAAAGGTTGGCAATGAAGAACCTTTGAAGCTGGAGCTTGTAGATCTGGGATAAGTGCTTCATTTTGGACCTCTGCAAGGTAAAAAGTCTTGATCTTGTTGATTAACCTCTTAGATCTCCTTAGTACAAGTTTATGGACCTTTTTGGTCCCAAGATTGAGACTTTATGACTTAAGCTCGTTTCTAAGACCAAGATTGCCTCCCGTAGAGTCATATGAGTCCCATAAGCAGTAAAGTTCCGATCTTTACGGTCCCAATGAGTTCATGCATGAGTTAAGACCTTCTTTCATGGATTTAGAACATGGTTTTTGGAGTTGGGACTTATGTAAGTCCTGGAAGCCATAAAGCAAGCAACTTTATGGATTAGGGAATGGAATAAGACCTAGATCTAAGTTTATGGATCTTGAGTCGGAGTATTAAGTGCTTAATGGAAAGTGTCTTAACAGAATGAGTACGCCGAGCGTAATTGCAGGTACGCCCCGCGTAGTCTCTAGCAGGCCAGTACGCTAAGCGTACAATAGAGTACGCCCCGCGTAACGCAGTTAGTTGGGCTTATTGCTTTTTGTGCCTCGGTGTGGGTTGAGTTGAGACTTAGGGTCCTTGGGCCCTATTGGGCCATCATAATTCAGTTACTAAGGATCAAGGATTTAGCATTAGGCTTAAGTAAGGTCCAATAAAGGGCTTTGGGCCCAATGAAGCAAATTGGGCCATGAGTGGGCCTTTAGTGGGGCCATGGATGGGCTTAGAAGAAATTGAGGGTTTTTGGGGCATGTTGTGACCATGGCATATCAGGGGTAAAATGGTATTTTTACTCATAGGAGAATCCCTATTTTGATTTAATATTTTATTTCCCATGATAACTAGGAAGCACTCGGAGCAGCAGTCGGGGATTTCTCATTCAGGAGTTCAGCAGTCAGCATCACGAGGTGAGTTTCCTTCCAGTAGGAACGGGTCTAAGGCCACAATGGCGGCCCGTTTAGTTAGCAGTAGTTTTCGGACTTCGGTCCGATGCAGTAGCTAGTATGTTTGATGCCTTCGTGGCTCAGACAGGATTATGTGTTATGTGTTCCGAGCTACAACCCGATGCAGTATGCAATATATGAGTTTATATTATATGTTATGATTATGTTATGATATGTTCAGTTAGTTCCGGACCTCGGTCCGATGCAGTAGTTAGAGTGCTTGATGTCTTTGTGATTCAAGCATGTTTTGTGTTATGTGTTTCGGACTCTGTTCCGATGTAGTATGCAGTTTATATATTCATGCTAGTTGATAGTTTTATGCTATGTTATATTCAATCAGTTCCGGACTTCGGTCCGATGTTGGGGACTTCGGTCCGATGCAGTTATATTCAATCAGTTCTGGACTTCTGTCCTATGTTATGTTGATAATCGGTCCGATGCAGTTAGTTCCGGACTTTGGTTCGATGCAGTTAGTTTCGTACTTCGGTCCGATGCAGAGGGCAAGGCCCTAGTTAGTTCCGGACTTTGGTCCGATGCAGTGGGCAATGCCCGGTAGATGCTTATTATGTTATTGTATGGTATGTGGTAGTTTGGGGGAGCTCACTAAGCTTCATGCTTACGGTTTCCATTTTTGGTTTCAGGTACTCAGCTTTTAAAAGAGGAGCTCGGGAAGATTTCAGTGCATACACCATAGTCAGTTAGCCTGTGAGCATTTTAATCTGATAATGAGATCATGTTATGAATTAATACTCGAAAATTATGTTATGACTTATGATACTGCTTTTTATAAATATGGTTTCAGTAATGTTTTAAAAGAAATTTTCAGTAGTGATTTTTGGGTCGTTACACAAACCCTAGATTTCGAAAACTTGGGCACTAAGGAAAGGGATTCAAAGAACCCTATCAATTTTCGAAAACAGGGTTTCAAGAACCCTAATTTCAAAATCTTGCCTCCTAGGGTTTATTGGCTATAAACCCTAAAGTGTTAAATTCATACAATTGTATAATTTTAATTGAAAACAATATAACCATAAGCTCTGATACCACTTATAGGTTTTATACAAACAATCCTATGTGTGCATGCAACCCTAGATTTGGATCCATGTTTTCTCTATTAGATACATAACTTTATGAACACAAGAAGAACCTAGCATGCACCTAGGTATTTCGAAATCTATGTAGTAGAAGGGATTACATACCTCTTGTTGTTATATTGTAATAACAACACAAATCTTCAATCTCTTTGTCTTGGAAAGCAAGTACCACAAGTGTAGTACCTCTAATGGCTCACAAACACCACAAGCAAATGGAGAGGTAAGAGAGAGAGAGGGAAGGGGGAGAGGCAAAAATCGACTCTAGGTCTTCTAGGGATCAAGTGGCGGCTTTCCCTTAGCTAAGGGGTCTTTATATAGGGTAGAGATTAGGGTTTCCGTCTTTATCCTTATCTGGTTACTTGCGCACCAAGCAGCCCATAAGATAAGCCTTGAATCCTTATCATGGACGAATTCTAAGGCCTTATCACCTTGAATTCGTCCACCCCTTCCTTGGGGCAACCAATGCCCTAATTTGCAACTATCACATAATTACAATTCAGCCCCTCTAGTTTAATTAACTACATTTGATCATATAATTAATTCTAAATTAATTATTGACCAACATTAATTAAACAAATATGATTTTTCCTTTAATATATTATTCCTATAATATATTAATAAATCATAATAACCTCTTTCTCGATTATTTCTCCAGTCAAGTTGCTTTGGTGAAGGCAACCCAAAAGGACCATGCACAACCGGGTCAAGTACGTACCAAATATGGTTACAGGCTTAGACACTAATCCAACAATAATCACATGTGATTATATACACGAGAAAAACTAATGAATCAAAAACACAATAACAAATCTTTGTCCACATTAACCATATATGATTAACTATTATATAATCAGGTATAATTAAATACTTGAGAAAAATTATTGAATGAAGAATATGAAAACGAATCTTGTCTTATAAATCATATGTGATTTGATAGATATAATCATATGTGATTATATGTATTTAACCAGATGTAATTTATGTGACTAAATACATATAATAACATATTATTTATAGGATTATATAACATATGGTGGTGGTGTTTGTAGTTGTGGGTGGCGGTGGTGGTGGTGGATGAAGATGGTGATAAGGATGTATAGTGGTGGTGGTGGTGGAGGTGGGGTAGGTGGTAGTGATGGGTGGTGGTGGAGGAGGAGGCCGAGTGAGTGATGGTGATGGGGGTGGTGGTGGTGGGTGGTAAGTGATGGGGGTCGTGGGTGATAACTGGTTGGGTGGTGATGGTTGGTGAAGGAAGGTATGTGATAGTGGTGGTGGTTTATGGGTAATGGTTGTGTGGTTGGTGGGTGGTATGCGGTGGTGTTTTTGATGGGTGGGTGGTGGCGGTGGTGGTGGTGATGATGGGTAGTGGTGGCATATGGTGATGTTTGATGGTGGTGGTGGTAGATGGCGGTGGTTGGTGGATGGTGGTGATGGGTGGTGGTTTTTGTAGGTAGGGGTGGTGGTGGTGGTGGTAATGTGTGGTAGAGGTGGGATGGTAGTGATGGGTGGGTGGTTGTGAGTGGTGGTGATAGTAATGGGTGGTGGTTTTGGTGGGTGGGTGTGGGTGGTGGTGATAATGAGGTGGGTGTGGGTGGTGGTGATGGATGGTGGAGGTGGGTGGTGGTAGTTGGGTGGTAATGATTGTTGGTGGCGATGGTAGTGTCGGGTGGTGGTTAGTGGTGGTGGTGGTTGGGCACCGGTAGTTCACAGCAACTATATAAACATGGCGGTGACTGAGCGGTTCACGACAGTTAGCCACCACGAAAGGGATGGTGGCGTGACAACCCTAGACTTCTTGCATCCGACTGGCTCGCTCTCTTTCAGACGTAGGAGGGGGGTGGCTCCGACGATTTCCAATTCCAATGGAGGATATGAGGTGGCGGGTGAAGGATGGGGTATAAGTTGCGGCTGTAGCACCCTCCTAGGGTTAGGGTTCTTATTGCGGCGGCTGTAGCACCCTCTCATCCAAAATTGAAAGTTGCTTTGATGCACACCAAGCGCTCGTTAAAATGCTTCAACTGAATGGTATTTTTTCGTTTATAGTATTCTATCAGAAAATAATGTTTTTATGATAATCATGAACATATTCTGTTAGAATTCCCCGAATTAATATAATTATTGGTAAATGATTTCCAATTCTATCATAATGGAATCACGAAATCCAATTATGTTGGAATGCAATATGGATATTTTATCACTAATTTATTATTGAATTTGTTTCTACAGAATGTGATGCTTGAAGAACGGACCACGAAATTTGAACGATGCCTCTTAGCAACATTATTCTTTTAGAATGTAGTAGTGTCTTTGTTAGATTTTGATGTTTTTTTCTAGATTTGAAAGTTTTTTAGTTTTAATCTTTAACAATATATGTAATTCTTAACAATTGTTATATATATTATATAAGAATTAATGTAATTTTTGTTTTAATTCTTCAATTGATGGTTCGAGAATTTTGTTATTCTACAAGAAATTTTTAAAATCATGATCAAGAAATTTGTTCAAGAATATTTTTATTATTTTATGGTTCAAGAAATTTTTTATTTTTGAACTACTCAAACATATTCTGTCAGAATGTCCGAATAAAAAACCTTATAATTCGTAAAATCGGATTTTTAAAATTAACAGAATATATAATCCCTTAAAATATGCAAATTTCTTTTAATTAAATCTATGTTAATTGACTAAACTAACCTTCTAGTTAAATTAAATGGTATTTCTCAATTATATTTAATTCAATAATATGTATTAATAACTTTATTAAAATAAGTAAAATGATTGGCTTACATTTATATATACAATAACATAGTAATTACCTTGAATATAATAACCTAAGCTTATATATATATATATATATATATATATATATATATATATATATATATATATATATATATATATATATATATCTTTACTATCTTATAAAAGAAATTTCACTATTTCTAAAAATAGATTGAATATAATAATATTAGTTTTTTAAGACGTCCAAACCATTAAGCTAAAAGTACAATTAACAATGAATATAATAATATTAAATTTAAACTTAAACCATCTAATCTTATCATTCGTATCTAATTCCCTAATTATCTCTCTTTTCTTGTTGACCTGACTTTTTCTCTCTTAACTTGACTTTTTCCGTTTGAGTTACCACTTAATCCGCCACTTTCTTGTACCCACCACACCTTACAAAATGATCGCATAATTATTGGGTCAACTACTCTCAGTCTCTCACCCACTCCTTCTCAACCTCAAGAGAAAACCTAAAAACACAACCACTGGCATAGGTCATTCTAAAAACACAACCACCGACATTACCGAATGGCCTGACCACACCACCGACTGCCATCGGACCACCATCTTACCAGAATCCCTCTACCAACGCACCATTGAAAACCCTATCCCCGAGCTCATCACTACATACCTGTTGTTGCTAGATTTCGAACTCCACATGGGGTTGATTTTAGGTTTCAAATGACACCTCTCTGATCTTTTTGGGTGAGGAAAATGTAATCCAAAGATCTATCCTCATCCATTAATCTATATTCTGTTTATGCGTTTAAACTGTTTATAAAGTTGAGCATCTGAATATGTTATGTAAGAGTGGTTTGTATGTTGTCGGTATGATTTTGTTTAAATTACTTTATACCTTCATGATTTTTGAATTACTCGTGGTTTTTTATGTAGTATGAATGGTTGATGTCAGGTTCTGGTTTTTTGCATGGTTATTAATGAAAAAGTGATGATTTGAAAGAATGCTTCAATAGTCTTCATGATATCATAATTATGGAACTATCAGATTATTGGTTTTCTTCTCTCTCTAAACCATCACTCATTTCTATATCTTCTTCTTTAGTTTATTAACTTACTGATTTGGTTTCGTTTGGTTACATGCTTGGGGAAGATAAAGAAGTAGCCCAACTAATGATTTGGCATGTACCCTAGATACGACGGTAGGATGTGTGGTTAAATAATAGCTTCCCTTGTCGTCTCTTTGAGATTGACACATAAAATTTGTTCTAATTAATCTTACGAGTTCTATTTATAGCTTTAACATTGAGATTTAATGGTTGGTTTTCAGATGCTAGAAAAGATGTTCAAGTGAAAAGATTACAGAATGATGCAACTTGTATTTGCATTGGTTGTATCACCATTTTGTGTTGTTTTAGTTATGGAACCCCAAAAGTTTTCTTATAAACCAATAGAATATTTCTTTTTTTTAAGATTCTGTTTTGTAGGGATGAATTATTAGTGATTATTAGGAAATTTTGACTTGAGCAAAAAGTTCACCTCAGTACTTTCTTTTTCTTTCGAACAAGTTCTATTATTTTCTTTCATTATTGTTTTCGATTTTTTACTCCTTTATGATCTCATAGGTTAGATTTCTAATGGGTTTTATTCCAAAGAGGTGGTTTCAAGTTCTTACAGGTCTGAGTTCTTACTGGTTTGTTTTTTTAGTAATTTCATTTCTTTCTTGTTGTTCCAGTGAGTCCGCTATAGACTTCTGATTTATTTTATTCCAAAGAGGTGGTTTCAAGTTCTTACAGGTTTGAAAATATGATTTTTATACAGGTTGAAATGCTGATGTTGATTCGCAGATATATCTAGATTCTGGTGAAGGCTATAAATCGCATAGGATTGCTGCCTATTATGGTTCTTACTGTGGTTGAACAAAGTTTGTTGCTGTTTCAGGATATCCACCTTGCTATTGATAAATCATCTTGGTTGGAGTTGCATATCGCCTCTTCTGATCAATTTTGAGGTGTGATGCCTAAAATGTTTTTGGGTTTTGTTTCTTATTCTAGCAAAGTTACTTTCAATTTATGTTACTTACAAATTACCACTGAGAAATCATCTAGAATGGATTTTGTTTGCTGCTTCTTTGGCAGCTAAATATTATTTGTTATTTGTTGTATCTATGTCTAAAGTTGGAAAATTTCTTTATTTATTGGTTAGTTTGTCAGATATATAAAAACATAGAGTCAGAATTATGGTCGTTTGCTTTTTTATTTGAAAATGTTAATTATATATAATAGGTTACTCATATTTTCTTAGTGGTTCCCTTCAGCTCAACAATTATATATTGGTATTGTCATGTTAGGTATATATTGTTATTTTTGTAGATATCATACCGGGTAACAATATAATAAACATCTTCAAAATATTATGTTGAATAACAATATAATAACTTTCTATTTTAAACCAATCTTGCATTTGATTATACAATTACCAAATTAATTAATCTTTGAATAATAATGATAAAAGTTGTACAATACAATTGGTTTTTTTAATATTTAATTTGATAATTAACAACAAAATGAAAATAAATTTCTAGTGTATGCGGTTCTGAAAACGCCATGAGACAGAAATAACTGATAACTAAAAGTGATGGATTTGGAGAATCAAGACTACCTTACCCAGTTCTAATTATTAACTGAAAAATAACCAAAAATAAAAAATAATGGAGTAGGGAGAACTGAGAACCACATCAAATAAAAAATTTCGGTTCCTGTTCAGTTTCGATTCATATTAGATTTTTTGGTCGAAAAGCTCATTCGTAGACATCTATATTAAGGAATTTTAAACTAATGAAACACTTTCCCTACAACTACTAACGTCAAAGTTGGATTCTATTGTCTTCGACATGTACTTTCTTTAGGGGCATAAAATGTTTATAAACGAAACATATCGCCGAAAGAAATTATGCACCCCCGCCGCTTTGTGCGGGTCCACCACTAGTGTATATATATATATATATATATATATATATATATATATATACACACTAGCCGTCTACCCGCGCAAAGCGGCGGACGGCGAATAATTTGATCTCTTTAGAGTTAAAACCATTGTGCGTTCACTTCGAGAAATGAATATTAAATGACATCTTTTTTTTCAAGAGCATTACCATACCATATTAAGGGAGTGTTTGGCTAAACTTTTTTTAAAACAACTTATTAGGTTCCACATCACTATAAGTTAAAAAAGTGTTTGGATTAAAATAACTTATTACGGTGGGGAACCTCAAATACGTTATTTTTTCATAAGTTACCCTACACTTACTTATTAACTTATAAGCTAATAAACTAATAAGCAATAAGTTTTTTTTGCCAAACACCCCCTAAATGGTTATTACTTCCATTTATACATACCCAAACCACTTATACTGTTTATCGTCCTCTTTTTTGTTTTTTCGTTTTCCTTAATTCTTTTATTAATTTAATGTCCTACTAAGTAAAATGCTAAAATATATAAATAATAGTTTATAAAAATAAACCTTTAGAATATCAGGTGTTTTGATTCAAAAGTCGATAAATAGGCTTTTGAGAAGACCAAAATACTCAGGTGTCAACTTGTTCATTGTGATTTTAAACTAAGTTTGGTCACAAATTAAAACATGTTCAACGATGTTATGTAATTCAAGGATTCATATTGATTTAGGTTCTCGAAACCTTAAAATATTGAACAAAATCTATATAGAATCTTATAATAAGGACAATAATCACTGTAATCAGGAAGTCCGTGTGATGAAACTTGATATTATAAGGACCAATTATGAAAAAGGTTTCATTTTTAGACTAAACAAGATGAAAAATATATAAACTACCTTAATCATATCAAATCTTGTGTCTAACCGTTCTTTATTGCAAAAGTAAGATGCCAAAATATACAAACTAATGATAATACAATGCTCTAACTGGCCCTCTTGGTTGAGTTCTTTGAACCTGCAAAACCAACACATTAAAGAAACATAGTAAAAACCGTTTTAGGAACAAACCTAATATAATAAAGCCTTCATCCAATATATTTATAACATAAAAATACAAAAAGTTAAAAATGATGAAATCAATTACAAGTAAGGATTAAAATAAAAACATGTTAAGAAAGAGCGATCTGCAGGAGGGATATTTGAATCAACATGTATTTTATGATTATTTCAAATTATGAATTATCCGAAATTCAGGGAATAAGATAGAATTTGTTGAGAAATATAAAGATTCAAAACCCAGGTTAAAATTTAATATTATTTTATTGATGACTATTTGTATTATTAGCTTAATGATTTGAATGTTTTAAAAAAAATAATATTATTATATTCAATCTATTTTTAGAAATAATGGGATTTCTTTTATAAGATAGTATGTATATATATATATATATATATATGTATGTATATATATAGGGTTTCAAATGAGAACACTATTTAATGTGAGAACGTGAGAACACTACTTTATGTTACTATTCTACTATGAATTTAATATGTATATTATTGTAGTAATTATAATATGAATATATTCAATTTTATATTGCTATTCTACTATAATATATATATATATATATATATATATATATATATATATATATATATATATATGTAGTAATTTAGTAAATTCTAATGTAAATGTTAAATATGTGATTGCTCATATATTTGGTGATGAGTAATGTCATAAAGTTGTATATACAAAATTTTAATGTGAATATTAATGTGTGATTGTTCGTATATTTGTTGATGAATAATATTATACAAAATTCATAGTAGAATAGTAATATAAAGTAGTATTCTCATTTGAGCTATATATATATATATATATATATATATATATATATATATATATATATATATATATATATATATATATATAACGTGTCCCTGTCCACGTTTTGTCACTCGTGGTTGCTGATTCTATAGCATAGGAATGTAGCCGCCCATATTTGACCCGAATCTAATATTGATCCCCCAAGCCACAATAGAGTTTATTACTTCTTTTCTAAGTTTCACGTTTAAACCAAGGATGGTTGTATTCCGGGTGGTAACTTTCTCGTTTAAACCAAGGATGATCGACGGATAATAATAATAATAAGTTCATCGAATGAGTCTATTTTTAATTTGTATTTTGAAACAATGTGATATTTTACATCTGTAATTTTTAAATTAGAAAACCGCAATTTTGTATTTATTTATTGACTTGAGTGGGAACTAAATCTAAACTAGAATCGAACTGTACCAATTCGATTTATACCTGGTCTAAGTAGAATAAAATGTTTAAGATTCATCAGCTTTATCTGTCTTTTTCTGAGCTTCATAAATATTATTAAAATAATTCAAATTGGTCCTTTTTTTTTTCCTAAGTTTCAAATATTGGAATATTGCCAAGAACGCCCTTAAGCGTTTTAAGCTTCTATGGTTTAATTTTTATATATTTTTTTTTTCTATCATCACTTTTACCCTAATAATTTTCATTCAACTTTAGAGTTTTATTTATTAAAGAAAAAACATCATAAATGGTTCATGTGGTTTTTCAAAATCTGAAGTTTAGTCCTGTGATTTAAAAACGTCATAGATGGTCCTTGTACTTTCAAAACTTTTGACGATTAGTTATTACTGTGACAATCCGAAATTTATTCCGTCATTTTTAACCTCTTCTTCCGTTAATAAGTCTCGTTTTATTTAACTGTCCGTTAACTTTTGGACTGGTTAATTAATTTGGGACTTTTTGAATGACTTTATGAATGTTGAAATAAATTAGAAACACCCCAAAATTTTTCCCTTCAAAAATTTTAGTTTCAACCAAGTCAAAATACGACCACTAAATCGGGTGCGAACAAAACCCCCGTTTAACAGCAGTATCGGGTAGATTTCCACTGAGCCCCAACTCAAACCCCTATATAAGGGTGAGTGGAGTCCATTTGAGACTTTTTCACTCTCTCTCTACACTCTCTCTCTACAACTTGTTTTCGATCCAAAAACGCCCATTTCGAGCCCCAAACTAGTGAGTAATCTATCCTAACTTGTTGTGTAGCTTAGTTAACATACAAATTCGTGTTTAAGACATAAAATAGGGGCCAACTTATGTGTTTACGGCCCAAGAACACTCTTGGATCGCGAACACCATTAAATGAGGTTTTTAAGCCCCAAAACCCCTCTAAACTACCCCTAAGGCTTAGATATGGCTAAATGACTTATGGAAACGGACTTAGAACACATTGAACTTAACTTTTGGGGAGTAAACTTGAGTTTACTGCCCAAGAACATGCTTGGGCCGTAAACTCCTCTTCATGGGGAGTAAACTCAAGTTTAAGTGTTAGAAATGCCCTCAAACACCTCCTATGGCCTTGGAAAATATCTAGAACCAACCCCAATTGAAGTAAAGGCTTTAAACTTCAATAAATCCAAGGAAATAGGAGTTTACGGCCGTAAACCCCCCTAGGAAAGGTCCATGGGCCGTAAACTCCTAAAAGGTGCCCAAATGATGCCCTAAACTCCCCATTTGTCTTGGAAAAATGCTTAGGATTTTATTCTCTATCATTTAAGCCCTTAAAACACCAAAAGAATATGTACATAGGAGCTTACAGCCGTAAACTCCTTGTTTAGGGCCGTAAACTCCTTAATTGGTTCATTTGATGCCTTAAATCCATTCATACACTTTATATTTGGACCTAGCAAAATTCCACAAGTGATATAAGACATTTTGGCATCGTAGAACACCCTCACCATGAGTTTACGGCCGTAAACTCATGGGGAGTTAGTCCCAGAGCCATGAACTCTATAAAGAGTTTACTCTTGCAGAGTAAACTCCCTATCTAAGCCATACACACCCTTAAATGTTACCCGCGACACTCCAAGCACTTAACCAAAGTGTTTTCCGCACTTTAGGATGCGTATACATGTTTAATTAGTATTATCTTTACTAATTGTATGTAAACATATGTCATCATATGTTAATAGGTCACTAAGTGTGCTCAAGTCTTTATTTGACACCGAGCACCCAACCGGCACCTTCGTTCGATCCACTTACAATAGGTGAGTTCATACCCCTGAATTAACCTCTTTAATGTTTTTACATACTTTTAGGGGGGGGGGGGAGATACAAGTTAAACATGCCAGTTATCATATCAATCACATGTGATTGATAACCCGCATGCACAAGGATTCATTACACTGTTAACTGTTTTACCAAGTATGATACTGTAAATGGTTTTCTAAATGTCTTTACTTATTCAAAGCTTTTCTCAAATTGACACTCGCGTTGTATTTTATATTTCAAACTCTGTTACAACAACATTTTAAACAAAGGTTTTCTCTACTTTATCTAAGTTATAATCAAAACTTGTTTATGAATGATTTTCTTAAAGTACAAAGGTTTTCCAAAGTTTTCATCAAAGTTTTCTTCCATGTTTTTATACTCCTACTTCGTTAGATACTACTGCTTCGTTATACTTCTACCTAGTTAATGCTCCTACTTAGTTAAATACTACTACTTTGTTAACGCTTTTACTTCACGATACGCTTCTACTTGTTAACGCTTTTACTTCACGATACGCTTCTACTTGTTAACGCTTCTACTTCACGATACACTCCCACTTATTATCACTCCTACTTTATTTATGCTACTACTTCGTAAACGCTTATACCTTATTAGCACTTCCACTTTGAGAAACGCTTCTACTTCATAAAATACTTCTACTTTGTTAATGCTTCTACTTAGTTAAATGTATGCCTGTGCTTGTATAGTTATATAAATAATGTTTAAAGGACTTAGGAAGGCTAGTTCGCCCTATTTCATTTTCTTCGTTAAGATGTGGTCTGGTGGGATCGGATATCCGTTCGAAGGTCGTTTGATCAGTAGTTATATATTATGTATACAAGCATAGATATATAGGTTTACATCGATCAGTTCATTTCCCTTGGGTAGCAAGGGCATCCTCCCACTCGTCACTCATAGATCAGAGACACTAGTAACTATTATAGGAATGGTTGGGAGACTCTATCTCTCACTCTCTCTCTCTCTCTATATATATATATATATACATATATATATATATATATATATATATATATATATATATATATATATATATATCTTACTTTAGAATGTGACACACTATTTCCCACTACGGCGCTTCATTGCGCCAACGCCGTGTAACCAGAGTCTCCGGGAAGGAGAGCGAACATCATGTGTATAGATCTATACGGGACTGACACTCCCACACCCTAACTACTAGCTACAGTCTGCACCGGTAAGGCCTATGTGTGACATGAAGCCACTACTACTGCCACTACCTCTACGCGTGACCTGGAGGGTCATCGGATACTCTATCGTCGATCAGCATGGTTACACACGAGTTCACATTCACTCTTTGTTTTAGACCTTGCTAGACTTATCATTCATTTGATACTGTCTGGGGTCTGTGTTCACTGTTTTTAGACCTTGCTAGATGTATCATTCATTTGATATTGGTTGGGTTCTGTGTTTTCTCTCGTTAGACTGAGTCAGGCGCGTCGTTCATTCGATACTCTCCTGGAGTCTATGATTTCTTTTGCCTTAGTCAGCAGTCTTCACTGCTGAGGCATATGTTATTTTCCCTGATACTCTCCTACTTTCTTTAAAATCAATACCATCTTTTGATAATGATAGTGTTAAGGGAAAAACTACTTTTACAACATAATTCTGTCTAGTCTTGGTAGAAGATTGCTTTTAAATCAGAAAATATAGGATTTTCTGGAAAGGACTCTAATTCACCGTGTACTCTAAAAACTACTACTTATATAAAGTTATATGGATAAAATGACACTAAATACTTATGAACTCACCAGCATTTGTAAAAATGCTGATACTCGCTTTCAAATAACTTGTATTCTCAGGTCAGTAATAGACAGGTACATCTCAAGCTCTTTTGGTGAAGACCGTTTAGTACCAAGCTGCATCTACATTATTACCTGTATTACTTTGAAGTTTCTATGTAATGTAAGTCATGTAAAACTATTACTATTAATGCAATGATTGTTGTACTTTGATTACTATACTGCACATGTTGTGATACTTGACATGACGTCATCCACCCCAGAACGTTTCCACCGTTCCGGTTTTGGGTTGTGAGAATTACTGCTAACTCCGTTATGTTTTGTCTGTTAACTGAAGGGCATTTTCGTCATTTCACTACCACAGGGACCATATATGATATTTTTCCTTACTTAAAAAAAATAAAAATAAAAATAATTGTTTAATATAAAAGGGTCCCACCCCTCTGTGTGTGTGTGTGTATGTGTGTGTGATAAACACCCAAGAGCATCCCGCCTAAAAAATATCCCTGAAATAAAAACCATAACAAAATCTGGGTTTATTCTTGAGTTAGCCACTAAAAATCATGCCAACCTCTCCATCTTCATCTTCATCTAAAAACCATCCTAAGCAAAACATACATATTTCATCTTTTTCTAACAGGTGCCATAACAACACCTTCCTTCTGAAAGTCTGATACATACACCTGTTATGTAAATCAAGTTCGATGGCCAGATCAGAAGTGGATACATCTTCCATGGAGGGGGTTTTATAGTGGAGAATGGAGTAGTTTCCGTTTATGATTCAGATCTAGTTTAGGCATGCGTTTCAAATAAGAAATCGATTCAGATCCGGTTTAGATTTATGTTTCATATAAAAAATCGATTCAGATTAAGATTATGTTTCAGATTAAGGGGGTAGTTGTGAATGGTTTCTAGGTTCAAAATCAGAGCAGAAGATGATGAGGGCAGTTGAGGAAAAGAACTTCCACCCTGCCTCCATTAACACAAAGAAGGTGTGTGAATCTTGCATCTTCCTTCATTATTATCGAATCAGACCACACCCCTCCCTTCTTTAGAATTAGATGGGAAAAACCCATGAATGCCTAGTCAGAATCACCATTGTAACCACCAACGAACACCACTACTACAACAACCAGCGATCATCGTTGCTGAAATCCCTAATGGGGTTTCAAACCTGCAAAAACAACCCAAATCATAAATGGGTGGTGTGTGATGGAGCAGATCTAAAACGCATGAATGCCTCGCTGGAAACTGTTACTCAAGGTATAGACAAATGAGAAAAGCAAATCAATTTACTGGTTGCCGGGTGGTGGTTTTGATTGGTATGGGTTTTGAATAAATTTGATATGGGATGAAAATTAAAGAAGACGATGAGAGAGAGAGAGAGAGAGAGAGAGAGAGAGAGAGAGAGAGAGAGAGAGAAAGATCTTTTATATATTTAATTATATATATTTTTTCTTTTTTTTTTAAAATATGAGAAAACATCATAAATGGTCCATGTGGTTGTGAAATGACGAAAATACCCTTCAATTAACAGAGAAAACTTAACGGAGTTAGCAGTAAGGACCAATTATCAAAAGTTTTGAAAACATAGGGACCATTTATGACGTTTTTAAACTATAGGGACTAAACTTCAAATTTTGAGAAACCATAAGGACCATTTATGATGTTTTTTCTTTATTAAACAATCTTTTTTCACATGTTTTCTTGTTTCTCTTTAAGTGAAACTTCCAAAAAAAACTTTAGGTTAGCAATGTTTTTACGGTTTTTTCATACATACATTTTTTTCCTTCCAATTTTACCCCATACTTTTTATGCAACTTATTAATGAAATAAGATTCAATCTTTTAATGCAAATTTGAAGTTTTTTCTTGAAATTAACAATTTCTAAAAAAAAACTTTTATATGTACTAGTATGTCTCTTTTGAGGAGTAAGCTAAGCACAATATGTGTACTAGTAAACATAATAATAGAGATTCTTTTAGGTGCAAGACATGACACTTATCGTAAATGACGTTGATTGTATACAAGTACAGTTAATGTGACATTAATCAAAATACATTTTTATGATTAAAGTAGCATTGATTATAAAAAATATTACTTATTTCAATGCTAAGTAGCATACATGACTACAAGTTCAAGACTCCTTATTACCATTCTTTTCATATCATTTTATAAGACGGACAACGAAAAATGTTTAATAATAAACATGAGAAAAAGTTGATAAAATGTATAAAAAAATAAGGTGAAACTAAAAATAAAAGTGCTCAGGTAAAAATATATATATATATATATATATATATATATATATATATATATATATAGGAGTAGGATCAAATGAGAAGACCAAAAAGGTTGAGAACGCGAGAACAATTATCAGCCAATCATTTTATTAGGGTATTTAAGTAAATTTGTATTTAATCTATTTTTTAATTAATATAATACAATTAATAATCAATATATTATCCATTAATATTTTCTTATAATTAAGGGATATTCTATAGTTATCGTTCAATGAGATATTGAAGTGAAGATACGATGTCCAAGGACCATTCGTGTATAGCAATCGAGTATAGCAATCGGATTTTCAGTCGAATGTTGTATATTGTTAATCATTTACGTTTGAAGATAACAACGCAGTATACCATTCGTGATTCAAATCAATATCGATGTCGGACTGTTTTGATTACAGTAGCGATGATACAGAAGATGATGATCAATATGGCGAAGAAGACGTCAACTGTAATGAATATGACGACGACAATTTCTATAAGTCTGATGATCAATTCGACGGAAGAAATCAAATCTCTGATTATGCTGGTGAAGGTAACTAATGAAAACAATGTCAATATCTTGTAATTACAGATCGTGTTTTTCAATAGTTATTGAGTTTTTGTATATGTTGAATAAGACCGAGTACATATTTGTATATGATTAGTCATATACGTTGCATGTATTAATTACTTAATGATGGTTTATATCACATATCGTTGTACAGGAGTCCCTCGTTGGTGATTTTTTCTTAAGTTTAATACAATGTTGATTAAGTACGATAATCATTGGTGATTATGCGTTAATACGACTCAAACATGTAAACAATTCAACTTTGGTTACTGTTTCACATACGTTTATTATGATTATAAAGTTCTTTAGTTTATGTATACGTAATTCATAGAAATTTATATTAGGTTTTGCATGTCGCATTATTGTTTTTTGTTGTCTTAAAAAACAAGTACAAATCAAACTGATTCTGAAGAGGAATCATTCAATAGTAATGTTGTTGACTCGCCTGGTGGGAAAACCATGTTGTGGAAACCTATTGTTCCTAAAGATTTTATGCCAGATGTAGATGCTATATATCAATCATTAGAGGAGGCGGTTGAAATGTATAAATTATATGCAGATAAAGCAGGTTTTGGTGTCAGGTTAAATACAGTAACGAGGTTTGGTGACAAAACCATTAAAAAAAAGGTATGTAGTGTGCAACAAAATGGGTAAAATACCTAACAGGTCAACTGACACTTTGGATCCTGAGGGGAGTGGAAGGAATAAACGAAACTCAAACTTCAAAATTACGGACTGCAAGGCATTGATAAAGTTTGAAAGGTTACACATGCAAACTAATGCTTGTAAAATATATGCGTTTGAAGAGAATCACAACCACCCCCTAGAGACTAAAGAAGAAAGACGGTATTCCAAACGTGCACGACGACTTAGTTACAAAGACAAGGAGTTTATAGTGCGTTCTTCAACATCTAACATTGGTGCAACAAAGGCACACAAGTTACAAGCTAGTTTGCAAGGAGGTTATGAAAACGTTGGCCCTGAATCAATTGATTATAAAAATTTCAGAAGGAAGGTGGGAAACATTATAGGTGACAAGGATGCACAGCTGGTTGTTGACAAAATGAACATGAGGAAAGATGAGTTTCATAATTACACATTTGAGTATAAATGTGTTGATAGTGTGTTAAACGCAATGTTTTGGGCGGATGAAACCGATAAGTTATATTACAAGGAGTTTGGAGATGTGATATCATTTGATGCTACATTCCGAACAAATAAGTATGATCTTATACTCATTACACACTTTTTTTTTAAGTATGAATATTGATGTTTTTTTGACTTCGTAATCAATATTGAATTTGTTTTTAATTACCTTTTTGATACAGGTATGGAATGATTTTTGTGCCGTTTACAGCCATTGATAACCACAAACGTTCAATAAACATTGGGGCAGGTTTGTTAAGCAACGAGTCAATAGAATCTTATCGTTGGTTGCTTGAAGCTTTTTTGAAAGCACATGTGAAACACCCTCAATTAGTGTTAACAGACCAAGATCCAGCAATTCTACAAGCCTTTGAAGCAATATTTCCTAATTCTAATCATCGTTTATGTATGTGGCACATTATGAAAAAACTACAAGCCAAGGTGTGTATATTTTGGCCTAAGTTAGCACGCAACATTTTTATTCATCAATGATTTACACAGTTTTACATATTTCTAATAACGATTAGCATACATATTGTTTATTCATAGTTAATCTAATAAATTTCTATTTTTTTTAGGTTTCAGCCGATTTTTTGAAAAACACTGATTTTCGCAAGCGTTTTACAAAGCTTGTATGGAATGTCTATATCGAGCCTGAAGTGTTTGAATCAAGGTGGAAACTGCTTATGAGAAAATTCAAACTACAGGACAAAAGATGGTTCAAAGACATGTACAGGGATCGAAAACTTTGGATTCCAGCCTATTTTAAAGACATGCCACTACACGGTCTGATGAAAACTACTTCAAGGTCTGAAAGCGTGAACTCATTTTTTAATAAATACTCTAACTGTGGTAATTTGCTTATCTATTTCATGATGAACTACGACACCGCAATTGGAAAGCAACGAAATGCTCAACAGAAACTAGAACATGATACAAAAAATGCAAAGCATGAAATGACGCTTCCAAGTGGCTTACTAGAACATGCAGCTGCGGTTTACAAAAAAAAGATTTTCTATGAGGTCAAAAAGGAAATATTTAAAGCAGCCTGGTACTGTTCTATCGACAGTGTTGAAAAGATTGATGGGTGGCAAGTTGTTATGATTACACAAACGGATAAGAGCAAACAGTTGAAGATAAAATGCAAGGTTATATTCATCGTTTAAATGCTTTTCATTAGTCATCATACAAGTATAATATCTAATTATTTTTAAATTACATATATTTTTTTCATTATTATGCAATAACCACCAACTAATATGTTACTTCAATCAGTTACTAACATACATTATTTTTATTATACAATGTAGGTTGAACTAAAGTTGCCTGAAAAAGAAGTTAAATGTTCATGCAATCACTTCATACATACTGGCATTTTGTGTCGTCATATTTTTGCTGTACTGAAAAACAACCATATTGAAGAGATTCCAGAGCAGTATATTCTAAGAAGATAGAGTAGGGATGCAATTTCCAGCCATTTGTTTGCCATGAAACATGTTGCCATGGAAATAGAAGATGACACCTTTAAACTTTTAACAGAGGCATACAACAATATTGCATACTGCTTGGATCATTTTAAAAGAAGCAAAGAGAAATTGTTGGAGTTTGTTGAAAAAACACGTACGTTGAAGCGGACAGCAATTGAGTTTGCCAGTTCTAACCAAACATCATCTGATAACGATGAAGAAGAAATTATTCGGATGCTTGGAATACGCAACATTCCTGATGAAATAAATATCCATCCACCTGCATCTATACGTACCAAAGGTAGTGGAACTAAGAAAAGAATGGTTAGTGCTATTGAGAAAGCCGTTGCAGCTGCAAAGAAAAAAACCAGAATGTGCACAGGTTGCAATCAATATGTTAACCATAATTGGAGGACTTGCAAAGTAAGACTTGCACGAGAGTCAAAAGCAGCTTAAAATTGCCCAGTCATTTTCCCATTAGATTTTACTTTTCTATTACACTTATGAATACGAATATGTTTCTATGATTTAGTAGGTTACGTTATCTTAAACCACTTTCATTACTTTTGAAGTTTTTATTTTATTCATAGATGAATAATAGCAATGCCAAATTTGGTAATGCTAACAGATTAATGACAATATCTGGTATTTAAACCTCTTTTATTAGATTAAAACAGTTCGCACTTACATTAGATATACTTGTGCTTTTTTGAAATTATAAAACCATCAATCATTATATACTATAGTCATATACAATCCAAGCAATATTCATAGTTTATTGTATGCTGTTAGTAGTATATCTTAATACCAAATGTTTGTACGATTAACTTTTAAAATAGCTATACATCATATATTGATTTACGTTTGCGTTTGGGTAAATTTTAGTCATAAGTTTAACCATGGTTGACTTTTTAACCCTTAAGTGTAGTCAATAATGAATAACATCATAAATACATTAATTATTTTCAACATATTGATGATATGAACTTGTTAAATACTATTCTGTTTAAGATAAAACAATTTGCATTTAAATTAAAATATGTTAGGAATACTTCAAGTAAGTGTTTATGTTATTATTCAATATTTAAATAACAACATACTTTAAGATATAAACCCACCAACAATCATTATATAATATAGATATGTTCACTTTAACTATTAAAAATTCTGATTGTATGTTCATATTAAAATAGCATATTAACAAATGTTTGTTAGTTATATTCATTACTGAATATACATTAAAACTATACCATCAATGTTAATCATCATTTTCTAAGATAACTTAATTATTCAAATGTTAATGTAAAAATATAAATACTAAAATATCACTAGTTCATTACTAAAATTAGCAAACCAAAGGTAAGTATGTAGGTTGAACTAAAGTATAATATGTTAGGAATACTTCAAGTAAGTGTTTATGCTATTATTCAATATTTAAATAACAACCTACTTTAAGATATAAACCCACCAACAATCATTATATAATATAGATATGTTCACTTTAACTATTAAAAACTCTGATTGTATGTTCATAGTAAAATAGCATATTGACAAATGTTTGTTAGTTAGAATCATTACTGAATATACAGTAAAACTATACCATCAATGTTAATCATCATTTTCTAAGATAACTTAATTATTCAAATGTTAATGTAAAAATATAAATACTAAAATATCACTACTCCATTACTAAAATTAGCAAACCAAAAGTAAGTATTGTACGTACAGCAACCCAAGTTAACATCCTTAGCATACAAAAGCATTGTTTTTAATCCATCCAAAAGAAACCATTAAAGTCATAACTAAAATTACTTTTTTAAAACAATTAACTTAAAACATCCAATCTCCTGTGAATTTCTTCCTTTGCAATGGCCAACATTTGAGAACGTTGTTTTGAAGGAATCTTGTGGAATTCATCAACCTTTTGCAGCACATAATCCTTTTGCACATTATATTCATGAGTGAGTATTTTGTATAAGTACTTTGTCCTCAGTTTAACAAGTTGATCATCTTGTGCAGAAGACTCGTTCTTGAATCCAGCTTTAAACTCATTCATACTTCCCCCCATATATGTTTCCATGCGACGCATCGTAAACACACCACAATCAATGCTGTTGTTTATTGTTCTCCAAGGCATTTCCAGTCTATGTGACATCACATGTGAAAACATCTCAGCTTTTGGATGATTCTGAGATTTTAAGTAATCAACTATGTACTCTTTTTGAAAATGTAAAAAAAACATTGTTAACACATATTAAATTTTATTAAGTATGTAAAGTAATTTTTATTAATCACTTACAATGATTTGGGGCAACTGACCATATCTCTCACCATCAGGATCATCAACTTTGCTGTTGTCAACGATTACAAACTCTGGTTGTTGTAGATTGATCACAAAAAGGAAAATGTGGAAGGAACGGATGATTGGTAGGAAAAGCTGCAATGTTTATTAATTACAATTGTATTCACTTTATTTAATATTCATATTTGATCAATGATAAATACACATGTAAGTAAATTGTGGAGATATATATCTTACCAGTCCAACAAAACGTAGGCTTGCGTCCATATCTTCAATAGAAAGCACCAAATTCTCAATGAATTTATCTTTACGTTGACTTTCTGTTAAACCACTTTCTAGATACGAATTCTGTGATCGATTTTTAAAAACTCGTTAACTTCTTTATATGTTTGTATTTAAAAAATAATATAATCAACATTGAACAATATTAACTTATACCATCACATCTGTCTTGCAATAAACTCTCAGGGGCAATTCAGGTGCACGCTTACTTTCATCAAGATTCAACACTTGACTCCAACAATCAATGATATGGCCAAATAGTTCACATGTTGGAAAAAAACTTTCCATATGACACCTCTGTGCAGAAAACCCATCCAGAGTGTGGAAAACTATATCACTGCAATAGACGTGAACAATTAATACTATTTTTAATGAGCAAACAATAAAAGTAAGTAATTTTAAAAATATTTTAAATGCAACTTACTTTGGATCTCCCTGGAGAGAGAATATCCATTCTGCTACACGTTTTTCCTGCCGTGGAACTCCTTTGATGATATCAACAGCCCGTATAACGTAAGGAGATTTCAGATATTCGGATTTCATGCGAGGCCTGTACCCTCTTCTACTAACCCAATGTTCATCTTTGTTGAATGGTACTACAGACAAAGGAATTGGCATTTCCATTTTAGATGGTGGTGTATTCTTAAAAGATTTTGTTCCAGATCTATTCGCGAAATCTGCATATTCCTGTGACATTTGAATACTACATTTTGCTAACGCGGAGTTGTCAAACTGTTTGTTAGTTGTAGCTAGAATCAGCGTACGTTCAATTTCAGCCTCGTTATCATACCACCATTGAGATTGTTCTGGTTCCTCTGATGCAGAAACTTCAGTAAACAAATCATTTACTTTGTTTTTCCATTCTTTGACCAACTGATTATCAGGATATTTCTTGACAGCATCATTTATTTTGTCTTCCAACACTTTCTTTTGCTGCAATATCATGTCGTACATCTCCTTTATTGTTGAAACAGTTGTCTAAATAGGTCACCACAATAGAATTATTTTACAAACCAAATAAAAATATTAATATGTCAGTTAGTATTAATTAATACTGTAGAAACTCATTATTCAAATGTGAATAGGTAGTTAACTACCTCAACACTTTCCCCACTTCCACTAAAAATATCATCTCCATGATTTCCCTACGAAAAGCAACACAATATTAGTTGTTGTACTAATAACTTATTATTTAGTTATGATTATATTATAATACTACCTTACACCTTACATCTCCTGCATCATTTCCCTATCAATAATTTATGAATGTAATTAATTTATACTATACCAAATAAACAAATAATAAATTTCATATGCATTGTTCAATACAATAAAATATTACCTGAACTTTTTCTTGCCCTACATTACCAGTTCCCGATGCTTCATTGATGAATTGAAATGGATCTTGCAATTCACCCATACCCAGACCAATTGTCCTACACTCTACTCTTTCTCGCTCACGTAGTTTATCAACACTCCAACAACATATTGCTGGTCTGCATCGTACAATCTTCACTGAATCGCATCGAACACTTTCTACGTATAGCAACTACAACAAAGACAAATAAAAAATGTTTTACTTAAATATACTTTAATGAATCTGCACACATAAGGCTACAAATATTGAATGACAGTTTAATTTAAAACAAATTTTACCAGCAGTAATATAATTGGCCCAACATAGAATCCTTTTTTGCTGTTTGGATTCCACACACTTTTTGTCTCCTTAAGGCAATCAAAAACATATCCACACCAATCAATGTCACTTAGATCCAGATCTTTCGTCACTTTTGATAACATCGACAGGTCACACGTGCCCATGCTCATCGACTGACCTAGTGTATTACACAACAGGACAAAGATGTTTACTTTAAACATTAAATCCGCACGTGTTGACTGCATAATAACTTGTTGAACTGCCCTTGGTCTAATATTATCTTCATCTTCGAATTGTTTTCTCCAAACAGTTATCGTGTCATCTGTGACTTCTCTATAAGGCATAGACTTTATTGTAACATGTCCCAGAGGCAGACCCAACATTTCGGGAATAACTTGCCGATTGATTGGTATCTCTCCATGATGAAGTTTGAGTACCATCCTATCTGCGTTAAAATTCCTTACAATATAATGCCCCATAATTGATGCACACCCATCCACTTTCATCTTCAACAAATGCCCCAGACCAATAGAAGAAATATAAGCTTCCTGTTCCTTGCTAAGGTTATGCATACAACTGTACAAAACATTTGGAGATGTTCGTACTTGTATTCGCTTAGCTTCTTCTGCACCACTTGCTACAACTTTAGGATGTTTTCTTGGCTTCAACACATTTCTTTCTTTATTCCTTTGTCTTTTAAATTTCTTCACATTTTCTTTGTCATTATCTTTGAATGAAGTATGATGCCTTCTCTTTTTCCTTGTTACCACGGTTATGTCTGCCTCAAAATCAGAGTCTTCATCTTCGTCAAGGTTCTTGACAGTAACATTATCTTTTCCTGTTAAGACAAATTTAACACAATAAATGATTATAAATAAATTACCATACCAATGCTATAGTAAATTTATTAAAGAAAATAACACTACCTGAAAATGAGTTTATAACAACAACTTCATCACCTTTTGTTTTACATCTATCAAAACGTCTTTTTGTTCTCAATTCATTTTCCCTATTTAATCCACTGTCTTCTGTCAAGTCATAACTTTCAATGAAACCTATCAATAATTAGACAACATAATCATCACTGAAGATACTTTAATATATAAGTTACATTTCATGAAATCATCATTCATACCTTTTTTTTTCTGTATATTTTTTTTAGCTTTAGAGAACCTTGAATTTCCTCCATCAACCTTCTTCACATTGACTTTGGGTTTCCTGTTTTTTTCTATTAATAAATACAAAACAAACAAGTTATTAAAACTAACTACAACATCAAACTGTAAATAAATTTATTTCTAAACAAGTACATTACTTGAATCTGAGCTCAAAACTACAACTTTAAGATCCCTTCACATTGAATGAGCTGGTGTGCGATTAACACGTTCCCCTACACCTGTCCAAAAAATAAGACATATAATCACTATAGATTCAAATTGATATTTAAAATTTTAAATTTCATATAATCATCATCACCAATAGTTTGATTTTTAGTTTTCTTCTTAGGTGTTGAAAACTTCTTCTGTCCTTCTCTTCTAATCTGAGGTTGTACTAGTTCGTTTCCTTCATTGTCTGCATCTTCAATATCAATAAGCAATGGATTGGATTCTTCATTAGTGAATTTGCTAAATGCCGTCTTTAGTAATATCCTCTCGCTTTTCTTTCTACCTAATAATAGCATTAATATACCTTAATCATTTATAACTCAGAATTGAAACATTAACAACTCAAATAATCATCCATTATACATTCTACATTAAACACATACCCAAAAAACAGAGGAATGTTTACAATAATCATCAATAAACAAAAAGTGTAGTTAACTTACTGACGTAAAACAGTTGGGACTCATACATCATTATTCTTAACATACAAAACATAGTCAACAAAGTACATATTCACAAATGACTATGTCTTTAACAATATACAAATCATACAACCAACAACAAGGAATAATAATAGAAAAAGTACTTATGTCTCAAAAACAATCCGTTTCTACAAGTAATCAGTAGTAATAAATGACATTTATACCCTTCGTTATTATTTTTCTAATAAAAACCATTCACAATCGAATACTAACATCAATGACTCCTCTTCTCCCCAAAATCAGAGTAATTTTTACAACGATCATCAACAAACAAACAGTGCAATTAACTTACCCACATAAAACAGTTTGCACTCCTACATCATTAATCTTTACATACAAACTCATGTACATGATCAAAACCACATACATACTCAATAAAGTACCCATTCACAACTGAATATCACTTTAACTATATTGAAAACATACAACCAACAACAAGGATTAATACTAGAAAAGTACTTCTGTCGCATAATCGGATTTTACAAGTAATCATTATTAATGAATGACATTCTCACAATTCGCTATTATTTGTCAACTAAAAAACATTCACAATCGAATACTAACATCAATTACTCTTCCTGTGCTACTTATGATGTAAAAAAAAGCCCTAATTTTTGGGTTTACGTAACCTTATTTCAGTTCAAAGTAGTCGACTACGATTACACATGTATATTCATTTTATAACTATCAAACACAATCATAAACTGTTGATTTTTAAGCACATTCAAAATCACAATACCGTAAATTCGGAACTCATCTATAATTACCATTTTCATTTTAACAATCAAATACACCAACGTGTTATTTGTGAAACAAAACATTTAAAACAACATTCATCAGAGATGAAGAATACCTACAGTTCATAATCGACGATATAAAGAAAAAACGAAACACCCATCTTCTAGGGTTTTAAGAATCGTCAAATGTACACATTATAAAAACCTAAACACACTAATACACACGTTTTCCAGTCAATCGACATTCAATAAAGATTAGAAAACTTACTTCTTCCACTTCGATTGATCAACGACGACATTGCTCCACCTACGACGCTTCACAAAGTTCAGAATGCAAAATAACTCTTCCCGAATGAACAATATTACTCGAATGTGGTATAATCGTTTATCTGTGACGCTATTTTTCTTTCAAGATATGATCAAATCATCCAAAACATTAGAAGTTAACTGTGATTACTAAAACATAGGAACGGTTTCTTTTAATTTTCAAACTTACCCGATATATTCAAATTGGATAACATCATAAAATTACTTGAATACCCTTTTATATTTTTTTTAATTAAAAAAACAATTAAATTCATTTATTAATTTCTTTATATTAATTAACAATGAGATCCTTAGATTATAAATATTTAATGTACCAGATTTGTTCTCGCGTTCTCAACCTTTTAGGCGTTCTTATTTGATCCTTTCCCTATATATATATATATATATATATATATATATATATATATATATATATATATATATATATATATATATATATATATATATATATATAGAGAGAGAGAGAGAGAGAGAGAGAGAGAAGTAAGTTCATGCGAAAATATAAATATCCTGCGAAAACGCGAAAACAGATTTTATCTTATGAAAATTAAACACATGTACTATAAAAAAGTAATTTTATTAGCAATAAATTAAAGATAGTGAGTTTGAATTGGATGGTGTTATAGTAATATAGATTTAAAGACGGTTTTTATAATTATATTTTTTTTTCACGCCTTTAATCATTTTTAAATTCATGTTTTCATAATAAAAATGTTAAAAATCATACTTTGCTAATATGAAACAGTTTATCATCTATCATCGATTATCATCATGTATTTCAAAGTTTGGATGAATTATTTTCCAAAATATAATGTTGAGGTGACATAATATCATAGGTTTTTATTGTTTTCGCGTTTTCGCAAATTATTTGCATTTTCGCATGAACCCTCCCCTATATATATATATATATATATATATATATATATATATATATATATATATATATATATATATATATATATATATATATATATATATATTTCAAATTTAAGGATTTTTTTTAATGTTTTACTTTAAGACGTGAAAATGATAAATAAATGGTAAAATAGTAACACTAGGAAGTTGAATGAAAATTATCGAATAAAACGATAAATATAAATCTTAAATTAAAACGGTAAAAAAAATAAAAAAATTAGAGGTTTTCTTTGCAATACCACATTACTTTTAACATAAATTCGATATTATAAACATCTTTACAGTTTTCAAAACGCCTTAAGAAGCAAGATAAAAGACTATGAAATGATCAAAGAAAAACATATAAATTGTTTTTCTTTTGTATCCACGTCATGTTGAGTATTAACGGATGCTAACGGATATACGCCGGAATATACCAAAAGAAGTCAAGGACTGGGTCAGGTGGTCAAATAAGCACCGTCGACCGTCTTATATGTTTTATCCGTTTGGGTGACGTCATCCTCCTTTAAAGTCTCTTTTGGGACACAATTACTTTATGTACCGTGTGTATTGGCACCAATATCCACGCCAATAAAAATCTTCCACATTTTTACCTAAACTTGTTTTTTCTCTAAAATTACCCTCAACAAACTTTTCAACATGTAGAGGGTGTTTGGTATAGCTTTTTAAATGATTTTTGATTTTATCTTTTAGAAAAAGTCTCAAAAGATATTTAGTAAAGGGAAAAGAACTTTTGTAAATGACTTTTTCCGTCTTTTTGAAAAGTTAGGATTACCTGACTTTTCCTAACTTTTCATAACTTTTCACCAGCTAAAAATATTAAATCACCAATATACCCCTCATCTACCCTAAACATGTATTTTTTTTGTCATTTTACATGTAAAAGTTAAACCAACACTTTAATTTTTGATTTTTTCTGTTCAAAAGTCAATCCAAACACATTTTAAAAAATAACTTTTGTAAAAAGTTCTTTTACAAAAAGTCCTTTTACAAAAAAGATTTTTGCCCCATAAAAATGCCAAACACCTCCTAGTTTCTACCAACACACTTTTCATTTCTTAAAAGAATAACCACAGACAAACGTCGATGATGATGCAATGGATGTTTGGATGTATCCCAAACTCCATATCAGTATTTCACTTGATATGATTTAGATCAACATTTGAGATCAACCCAAAAGACTAAACCATTATAGGAAAATAATTGATGTTTCAAACGTGTGATCAAATAGACCATGTTGATACACATAACAAAAAATAATTGTAATACTTTCTATTTTTATTGTAGGTTAAAACACAGTCAAATCAATACTTATTTATCTGGTTATTACTATAACAATATGGTAGTTTATAGTTGATAATGAAAGAAAGATGGTAGTTTTTATTTATATAAAAAGAAAAATCGAACATTGCTCTAATTATATTGTTTTCTGCTACACTCAATTTTAAGTTTATAACTTACGTTTGTTCATTGTTTTATTTTGTTTTTAATTTGTATTTTATAAATTTTTTTGCTAGTTTTATCTATGCATTTATGACTGGCGTTCAAAAAGAAATAGTATTTGACTAAAATTATAATTAATTTTATGGTACAATTTAGACTAATTACAAAGTAGGGTGCACGGATCAAAAATTACAAAACTTTATTGCCCTACCCATTATAGAAATATTATATATATAGACTATGGAGCACACAACACACCTACTACCTTTTCCTATTGATTTCTCCGCTGTCTTCTCTCTTCTTCTCTCTTTTGCATCTACAATCTCTCCTGATCTCTACTCTCTTTCTACATCGGAAAACGTTTATTGTATGGCCGCCAATTCGCAAAGCCGGGGAATCGCGACTTTGGGGAAGCGATTTGTCAGCCAGATCCGAAGCTCATCTGCTCGTGATTCGTCACTGAATCTCAGGTATACATATTTTATAACTTTTTGAGCATTGAAATATCTGTTTAGAGAAGTTAATACAAGTGTAACGAGTTGCGCCTGCTGATCGTAAGTATTCTAGAGTATAATTCAAAATATTCTCACATTAATCGTCAATGTTGGTTATTTGAGACGGAGGTAGATATGTATTCGTTTAATCATATTAGTGTTAGGCATCGCATACACACATACGGAAAATATATACGCAACAAAAAAAAAAAATCTCTGAAATTAATTCTTCTGGATCGCGTATGTGGATTTTGCTGAATTAAACATTAAACATTTAGTTGAAGTAGATCGATCGAGGATCAGGAAGTAACTGCATATGATCTTCGTCATAGTTATTTAATCCCTTGATTGAATTCCAAATTTCGTGGTGAAATAGAGTCCGTGCAAAAGTTAAAGAGTAATCCGTACGCTTTTTTTCAGAAGGATAAAGTGAGAATAAGTTTCACTATCATTTCCATGTCGTTTTGCTAATTTCCATCCATAGTGCCCGTCATTGGATAAGCTCTGGACCACTGAGGTAGTTGAAATTTGGTGACTGATTAGGGCCCGCCACCAACCCGACCCATGTCTCTAGAACTTGGGGTGTAGTCCAAGACAAGATAACGAATATATCATCATTGCATTCGCATCATCACATAACATATCAAATCATTTCCATGTTGATTGTTGATGTTGATGTTTATGTTCAAATTTGAAGCTAATTCACTGTGGAAACATGTCGTAATTTGAAACTTGGTGATTATGTATGGTTTGTACAGGAGAGGAGTGCATGTTTCAGTGTACGACAAGAACATAGACGAGCAGGTCCGTCCAACATTGGTTCCTGAAGAAGCGATAACCCGAAAAGATTCGGAACAGTACTGGGCACCACACCCAAAAACTGGGGTTTTTGGGCCGGTGGATGAGGGAGACTCCGGTGGTGCAGCTGGATCTGAGGCGGCAGGAGTTGATGGTTCGGTGTTGGAGGAGAAGGCCTTCTTCCGTCCATCAGAGAACTTGGACAAGCCTGTTCACCCTTGAGTACTAAGTGATAGTCTGATATGAATATTACTAATCTGTATAAGGACTGGTGGTATGTTGGTTTGTTATATATGTGTGTAGTAAGAATAAAGGGTGGTAGTGGTGGTGGATGGTGGTGTAATTCGGTGGTTATGGTAGGTGGGATGTGTAACTAGACATGAGCATGATGGAGCATGAAATATATGTATGATATGTTTAGTTTTCTATATTTTGTAAAGTTTATGATGGGTCTTGTAATTGAGGTGTCGGGTCGGGTGGTTTGGGTCAAAATGAGTTATGTAACTTTACTTTTGACATATTTTTACAAAAAATGTAGAAAAATAAACATAAAATTTTAACGTTAGATAATCACTTTTTTTTCACGATATTGTATGATTAACATGGATTACTATAATTTAACCTAGAAATATACACAAGTAAAATACTAATAGCAGAATTCAACTACCAAACACGAAAGTTAAATTAGTTACTTCCTATGATCATATTTTGACTAAAGTAAAAAATTTACTATTCTTTATATATATTGCGGCATATTCAGGATATACTTTCTTTACATCTCTATATTTCTTAATGAAAACAAGCATATTCATCCTCTTGTGGCTGAGATTGCCGTTTTGCATATCCCGAGTTCTCTTTTTCTTATTATACTCGAAGAAACTTTCCAAACATGATTACTTTCAGAATTCAACTGCCAAACATGAAACAAAAGTACTTTCAGTACAGAGTGTCTATAATGAAAACATACATGGTTTACAATTTAAATGAAACTAATATATAAAAATATAATAAAAAAATACTTGTAGTTGGTTAGGTCATATAAAAAAAATTAAATTAAATTCTTATAATTGTAACTGTCGAGATCTAACTTCTTAAAATATTTTATAATTGTATCGTCGTTAATACTATCTAAAACTATTTTTCTATATATGACATTAAATGATTACTCTAAAAAGTAATCACTTTTTTTTTTCAATATGTGACAAATATCACTCAAAAGTTGTATAGTGTTATTTTTTATCAGGCAATATTTTATATTTAAAAATTAGATTTAAAAGTCTTGATTTATGTTAATTTCTTTATAAAAAATTAAGATAGGTCACTAGTAAAATTTTAGATAGGTCACAAATATATTTTATATATTACGTATAACAAAAAAAAAATAAAAAAAAATAATAGGTGGGTCAAATGAGTAAATGATCTACCTAGATAGTATGTATACTTGTCATTGTTTTAGTCACATCTTGATGTAATTTTTTCCTTTGCCCTCAAACAAAAAATAAGCTCATTTAAGAATCATTTGTCCTGTTAATGTTATGTCACTTCGAATTGCTAAAGTGTGGTGGGAGAGAGAGCAAAACAAAATTCAAGAGCAATTCAATAATTTTTCATTTTTGAAAAAAAAACTTTATTAAACTGAGTTACTCAAATCCAACCAATTACATCAAAGAAATAATAAGTTTAAGACTTTTAAGCCAACCTACCCAATTAAGGTTAACCTTATACTAAACTTCCATGCCACAATTTTATATATAAAAAAAAATAAGCCTTATTAAGGCTTTCCCTTACCAAAGAGGACAACATTATGAAAGAGCCACAAATGCCACCGTAAGGTAAAAAATCAAGATTCTAAAAAGCTTGTCATGGCGCGTCATGGTTCCAAGGCTTGTGCCTCCTGCCAAGCTTAACAAAAACGTCGTCTTAGCTCATATATGTGTATAAAATAGAATAATAGTTGAAAATACATATACAAATATTAATTATATACAAAACTAACGCATTAAGTCATGCCTTACAAACGATGTGGCTCGCCAAGACTCGGAAAAACTTGATGCTTGATATTGCCGTCAAGTCATGCCTTACGTTATTTAGAACCTTGTAAAAAATGACGCATCAAAATAGTCATTGTGCAACTTCTACAAACGCAAGTTGCAAAAACAAGAAATCTAATCCCAAAAAGAAGCTAGAGTCGACACTTGAAGGCCCACCAAGTTCCCAACCGAGCCAAAATAGTAAAATCAAAAGAGCAGCCAAATAAAAAACGATTCACAAAATCTATGTTTGCATCACACACAGTCGCTCACGGAATATCAAAGCCTCTACTAGTAAGGTTGGGTCGAGTAAGAAGTTTATTCAAACCCATCTGTTATTTAAAAATATTAACATTCACCGGAACAAACCGACACCATCGTAGAAGTATTACTCAAAATCATAAGATCCTTATCCACGAGAACTCTCATTGATGCTACTTATTGTCACCCATCCCTAATAAATCCTAAACCCACCTATCCCGGTCGAGGACAAAAAACTTAGGATAAGAGGTTAGTAAACTCCGCCCATTGCACCTTTCCACTCCTCCTCTTGGGTTACACATCAAAGTACTTAAAACCCGAGTTGTTACAGTTTGTCTAAGATCATGACTTTCTTTCCAAACTCAATGGGATGTATTCTCGAAAATCTCACTTTTAAGGACGCATCACAAAGCCAAAAGTGCTCCCAAACAACACTAAGACACCCATCACTGACCTTTTCTCTACAATATGCAAAAGACTCACACCTTAATCCTGTAAATTATCCACCGCCTTAAGAATGTTGCTCCAAAATGAGTTCAATCCTCTTTGTGTATACGTTGATGGATAAAACCATGGTACCTTTGAATAGCCTTGGCTATCTTAACCCAAAGAACATTAAGCGAGGACCGGTGTAACACCTGTTTTCCAGATTGGTTTAGCTTGAAACTTAGCAAGATCAAAGATGGAGTTTTTTGGAAAAAGTCCATGTCATGACATGGTGCATGGATGCCCACGATGTGGCAAGGTCATTTTGGAAAGCGTGTTTTGGTGGGCTCCACAACGTGGCAAAGGATGACCATGACATGGCAGCTGCTGCAACCTAAAACTTGGGATTTGTAAGGTTTCTCTAATATATAAACACCTTAACCCCTATTTTAGGTCATTTTTCTCAGCCTCCATCACTCCTAATCGTAGAAACCCTAACCCTAATCCATTTTAGTGATCCTTGGCTCACTTTGGAACTTTTAGCAGCTTGAAGAAGAAGAAACTGTTCTAGTGTGTAATCCAACAAACAAGCCTCATCATCCTTTTCTTGTGCATTATCTGGACCTTTGTAAGTTTTTAAGATCCTAGCGTTTTGGTGATATGCTTCTAGATCCAGATTTCTTGTCCATTTCCTTCATGATTGTGAATGTTTGAAGGAGTGGATTCCATAAAGTTGGCAAATTTATGGATCCACCATGTTTCTTCGAGGTCATATGTTGTAGATCTATAGTATATTGGAGTATTTGGTCCCATGTAAAAGTTTAAGTTCATTTCTCCCATGTGTATGACCTAAAAATATAGATACATAAATTGGATATGCATGTCAATAAAGCCCCCACTTTCATGGTCCTCTTGGTGTAGGAAATCATTTTGGAAAATTTTGGTTGAGTAACTTTGGTGATTAAGAGCTTATTGGTTAAGTTATGCTTCATGATGTCTTAAGGGACCTAGGCTTAGAGATCTTGTCACATTGGTATGTCTTAATGGATAAAGTTGGAACTTTATCCATCAATACCTTGGGAAGGACCACATATGAGCTTTGGTGCTCTTGAAATGGGAAGAAAATAGCTTAAATCGTTAGGCTGTTCAGACCCAGTTTCCACGGCATGACGACTGTCTCAGTTGAAAACTATGAAACAAGTCTGCGGTAGTTCAAAACTGGAATTGGCACAATTACGTTTATTAGAAGCGGACAATCGAGTGGTTGTACCAGCCAAAAGTCATCTACGTATCGCCGGACCGCCCCCGCCGACGAATAATAGGTACCACCACTCTAGGCAGAGTTAGTGAGCCGTGTAATAGGCGACCATTTCGCGCGGTTCGGGGGGCACTTGAGTCAGCCGCCGGCTCCCGACAGCGTCTTGACCCCTATTTAATTTTTGGGCCAATTCCCCCTTGGAATCATATAATATTTTGTTGTTTACGCACCATGATGTGGCCAAAGGGTGGCCACGACATGGAGGCTTGCTATTGATAATTTTGAAATTGACTTTGGATCGTTAACTTGGTTTGACTTTTGGTCAAGATTGCAAATTTTAGTGTGTAGACTAAGGTTGGACCTTGTATGTTTTGATAGGAGTGTTATAGCATCTTTTGCGGGGCTTTGAGCCTTGGTTTAGCTGATTTCATGAGACAGGGGAGTCTTCTTAGTATATAATATAGGATGCTAGCTGTATTTGTGACTCTTGCATTGTGTGTTGGGTTGGGCCATTGGTATGCATGTTGGGATGGGCCCATTTTCATGTTGGGTTGGGATAGTTGATATGACTCGATGTTTTAAAATGAAAAATTTTACTAGAATTTTTGGGATGTTACAAGTTGGTATCAGAGCCTTGGTTTGAGGGATTCGGGTACACTTTCCGATGCATCTGAAATCAAACTGAGGAATCAGTAATCTTTTGAAAGAAAATAAAATTTTCTAAAAAAAAAACATCTACAAGAAAAGGTACGATGCGAGCAATCAACCGAGCTCAAGTAAGTGATTCCCAGAATACCCATAAATGTTGTTATGTTATATGTTTTGTATGCTAGAAGTTAGCATAAGGATATGTTTAGGTTTGCATGCTAGAATGCCTATTAGGAAGGATTCATGTTGATGTTTTGTGCCCTATAGAGTTTTAATGCTCAAATGTTGCTTGCTTTGTGCTTTATAGGACCCATATTCATGTGAGTTAACTATTAAATGAATATGTTAAGTTACATGGTGCAGAGGTTAAATAATCTTAGAGTGGTTGATTTGGCTCTATTGCGCAGCTCATGCCTGAGTTCAACCGTTGTAGGGTTGAGTCTTTTAGTCGAAGGATTATTTAAGCTTTGTTGCATGTAATTGTATTCATGAAGTAGTTAGCTGAAATTAGTATGGGGTTTTCAACTGCAAATGACAGGGTGAGGTAGGGATCCTAGGAGAGCCTAGGAAGTGCTTTGGTGGGAGTGATGTGGAGTTTAGCAGGTATGGGGTATATCAGTATGAATAGGTGACTTAGTGTAACATCCGGGATTCCAGGTATATTAATTAATCTTTTTATTTTGAGTTTTGTGGAAGGACTCGGCGAGTTGGTGCGTAGACTCGCCGAGTTGAGACGCGATTTTTCACCCGGATTGATGCCCGGACTCGGCGAGTCGCCTTGGTGGACTCGGCGAGTCTTCGCTGTTTAATGAAACCCTAATTTCTCGGGTTTGAGGCCTATTTAAAGGGCCTTATGGTCGTCATTTTCTCTCATTAGTCCCCAGAGTGAAACCCTAGAGCATTTGCGTGATTCAAGTAAGGGAAGGAGCCATTGTTGATTCTTGGAGTTGTTGTCTAGCAAAGGAAGAGGAGATCTAGCCAAGAGGAAGCAAGAGAGGGGTGGATTCTTGAAGAACTAAGGTCCAGGACATCACATCTGAGGTACCATTTGAATCCTTCTTTGTTAATGTGATCTTCATATAGATTTAGGGTTTTTGAACCCATTTGTGGCTAGATCTAGCATCCTCATGGTCCCTTGGCGAGTTATGGCTCTGAATCTGGACCCATAGAGGTCCAGAGCACCTCCTTGCCCAAGATTTATGTGCATCCATGAAGGTTTTGGGTTGAGATCAATGTATTTGAGGCTAAAACACCATTAATGAGCTATTTGATGCTTAATGAGCACGAAGACTTGGACTTTACGTGGTCAATAAGCTTAAGGGGACTGGATCTATGAGTTACTAGAATGGATCTGACCTTAGAAGGTCGTTTGAGGTTGTGCATAGAATGCACTCGCCGAGTCCAATCCCAGACTCGGCGAGTTGGTGCGGGTTGTTCAGTGATTGCGAACCAGGGACTGAGTAACCGAGTCGGGTGAGTGACTCGATGAGTCGGAAGAGATTCAGAGGGATCGGGTTTTCGTAGGGACTCGGCGAGTCCACGCCAGACTCGGCGAGTCGGGTCAACCGTTGACCGTTGACCGTTGACCAGGGTTGACTAGTTTGACTTTATAGTGTTAGTCAGCTAGAGTCAAGGTGGTATTAAGTAGAGTTATGCTTGTGTTGTAGGAGGATGATAGCTCGGGAGATCGAGCACTAGTAGTTACGAGATTTACGAGTTACCGAGATATGCGAGGTGAGTCTTCTCACTATACATTACCTTGAGTAGGTATTTCGAGTTGACCAGAGGGTCTCATGTGCTATGTATGAGTTTATGTGTTGTCTTAGAGATTTTGTGCTATGTGTTATTTGTATGCTACATGATTATATAGACCGGGCCGGAGGGCCCAACGATACTGACCGGGCCAGAGGGCCCAACAAGCTATGACTGGACCGGAGGGTCCGACGAGCTGCGGGACTGGAGGGTCCCGCTGAGACATCTTGACCGGAGGGTCGGGTTTAGCCTTGAGTGGCATATTTGTGATATGTGGTATTTTGGGGAACTCACTAAGCATTTATGCTTACAGTTGTTGTGTTTGATGTCTCAGGTACCAACGAGGACAGTGGGAAGGCGAAGGCTTGACTTGTACACACCCACACCGATGGAGTTTATGTTAGAGAGATCTTGGGATTTGTTTGAGAACACTGTTGTTATGGTTTTGAGATTATGATATGATATACATTTTTGTGATTTAAAAATGAAAATTTAAATTGGAAATTTTACGTTGTTACACTTAGAGGATTCAAGATGATTCTTGAGGAAAGTATGGATAGGTGTGGAAGGTAGTATTGGGACCGTACTACTGAAAGCACAAGATCCGTACCCGAATCGGGAAAGTCATGAGGATTCTTTGGGTATGTTTTTATCATTTGTATGGTTGCTTTCCAGTATGGTGATGAGCACTCGTGGAGGAGGTTCTGTTTTTGGTTTAGGCTCAGGTGCTGGAGTTGAGTCGATTGATGAGAGGAATCACGAGTTTGTTACGTCTGAGATCACTTGTGGTATTTTTGATGTGACTCCTATGTTTTATTGTACTATCAAGGAAGGGATCATGGAACTGTTGGATGAGTGGGTTGGGGATTTTCGTGCGTAGATTGCGGCTGGTCAGCTTCTGGTGCAAACTCTCTCTTTTCGGGAGTTCAAGGCCTGCGGAGCCCTAGAGTTCTTTAGGAAGAAAGACATTATTACTTCTAAGAGGTGGATTTCTGACATGGAGAATGCTCAACAAACTAGTTTCTTCCTGGAGGGATCGAAGATGGGATTTGTATCTTGCTTTCTGAGGGATGGAGCACGTGATTGGTAGGAGGAGGATGGTAACTCTCTAAAAGTTATAGCTGTGGAGGCCATGACTTAGGATGATTTTGTGAAGAGGTTCATGGTTGAGTTTGCACTAGCTATTGAGGTGTGGTAGTTGGCGAGGGATTTTCAGGACCTTAGCCAGACGATAGAGACAGTGGTGGAAATCACCGCCAAGCTCATGGAGAGGGCTTCATTGGTTCCGCAGTACGTTGCTGATGAGGAGATGAAGAAGGCAAGGTATATAATATGTTGTGGGATTATATTTGGGAGTTTATGGGACTATAAAGCTGCAAGAAATTGGATGACATGATTGCTAGAGCTCGAGAATGGGAGATTGAGTTGCAGCTTCGGATGAAGCATGGGCCAGAGCAGGTTCAGACCGCAGTGGGCTAGGCGAAGAGGCCCAATGTAACATCCGAATTTTGAGGTACTTTGTAGTCATTTTTCTTTCATATTTAGGGCTGTCACGATGTGGTGAAGGACCACCACGACGTGGCAAGTCAAGATTAAAATGCAGGTTTCATTTAGCCGTCACGGCATGGCAGCCTCCTGATGGCAAAAACCCTAATTTTCCGAGTTGCTCCATATTTGAAGGAATGAAAAGGCTAGGGTTAGCTCATCCCTAGTATCCATCAACCTCCTCAAGCCTTCAAGAAACCCTAATCTCTTCCCTCCATCATTGAAGTTTTTATTGGTGTTCTTGGAAGCTTTTAAAGGAATAAGGAGGTATTATTGAGCTAGGATCTAGCAAACAAGTTTCCATTATTTACCTTGGCACTCTTCTGGACCTTTGTAAGCATCCTAAACTGTACTTTTATCATGTTAAGATGCTAGATCTTGATCTTTGTCCCATAATCTTCTTGTTCTGTTTAGTTAGAATGGTGGGATCTCATACAATTTGCATCTTTATGAATCTATAGGACATTTAGTGTATTTTGTGGCTTGGAACTGAAGTTTAGTTGTATTTTGAATTCATGCATGATATTTAGGTCATAAAATCTCATTTTGACCTAATATGGGTTCAATACATGCATTGGACATGAATATTTATAAAGCACCAACTTTCATGTCGGTTTTAGTGTTAGAAACACTTTTAGAAAAGATGGACTTTAGACTTAAGGAATAAGTGCTTAATGGTTAAATCAATGCTTTGTGGAACCTAAGGTTTGAGTTTTGAACCTTTTTGGATGGTCCTAATGAGTAAAGGTAGAAACTTTATCCTTATAGATTATGTTTTAAGTTAGATCTGATCTTTGAAGCTCGTGAGGTTGAAGAAAACAACATAATCAGTTAAGCTATTTAGAACCCAGTTTCCACGACGTGGCATCAGGTCACCATGTTGTGTCGACTAGGGATGAAAGTGGGTACAAACCCGGACTGGATGGACCCGGACCCTGATAACCCAGAACCGGTTAATGGGATTTTTTAGAACCGAAAACCGAACCGGTATATAGGAACCGGTTCCGGTGCGGTTCCGGGTAAAGTGGGTCTAGAACTGGAAAACCCGGAAACATCAAAGTGAGTAGGTTGGAACCGGATAAAGTGGGTTTAGAACCAGAAAACCCGAAAAAACCGGATTTTTTTTAGTAATTACTTACTACTTAATGGGTTGAACTTTGAAAATTTTCAAATTGATATACCGACTTTGGGGGACTGTAACTCATTAAATATGAAACCAAATTTAACAAAATTATAGTCTAAAATCATGTACAAACTCTAAAATATACATTGGAAAAAACCGCATGTCAATTCGACTTTAAACGAATGAGATATGTATGTGTTAACATTTTCACAGAATACAAAGTACAAAAACAAATAACTGAAAAGTTGAACATTTTCAGTTTTGATATCCCGACTTCTTAGGACTGTAAATCATTGAATATTAAACCAAAAATGACAAAGTTATAGTCTAAACTCATGTATAAACTATAAACTATAATTTGGACAAAAAACCACATGTCAATTCGACTTCAAACGAATTAGATATGCATGTTTTAAAACTTTCACCGAACACAAAAAAACTAAAAAACTAAAAACTTCCAGCTTTGATATTTTGACTTTGGGGGACTGTAAGTCAATGAATATAAAACTAAAAATGGAAAATTTATAGTCTAAAATCATGTACAAACTCTAAAATACATGTTGGAAAAAATCGCATGTCAATCGAAGTTGAAACGAATGAGATATGCATCTTCTAAACGTTTCACAAAAACCGGTTCCGGCCCTAAAAGTGGTTCCGGTTCCTAACACCAGTCCGATTTTTAGACCCGGTTTACTTGGACCCGATGGACCCAAACACGGATTACCCAGAACTCGGATAAATCCAATTTTTAAACCTAGAACCGAAACCGGTTCTATATATTCTGGTTCTAACGGTTCCGGTTCCGGTTTTCCGGTTCTAAATCTCATCCCTAGTGTCGACTGGTGTCACACCTCCGAACCAGACGGTGGAAATGTCTGGGGGATTGTGCGTGACTTCATCTTGAAATATCATTACAGTGAATATAATAGAAACATAACATCATCATCATCACACATGTAATATAACAACATTCATTGTTTACATCGAGTATTGTATCTGAATATTATATGCCAAAATAGTAAGAGTATGATGAAACAAAATATAACACAATATCCATTAGTTTTTTTCGTTCATCCTGCTTCAACGGTTTCCTGAGAATACAAGTTATTTTGAAAAACGGTCAACATAAAAATGTTGGTGAGTTCATAAGCATGTTTGTGTAAATGATTTGTATAACTTTGAAAACCACCAGAAATCCGATATTTTCTGAAAACTGTTTAGTGTGTTTGTGTTAGATCTTGTATTATGCATGTATGTTATTGTTTATTTAACTAAAAAGGTAAAGAGAATGTAAGAGCATGTAAAGAGAATGTTCCCAGACAACCCAACGTTGCCTGTAAAAAAAATGGTCTTCCATAAACTTCATAACGTTAATTCCTCTAAGCGAGCCATCGTAACCATACTAATAATGACAATTTAACCTGTCTTGGCATCGTTGGACGCCGATTTTGACTTTGATTATAAGGTTTTCGTAACCCTAGACTAAGTTAGTCTAACTGTAGCGAACAATTCAGGTGTGGGGTGTCATCCCCGTATAGACTTGACAAGGTAATTTGATATGTCTAAGTCAGTAACCATATTTGGTATATACTTGACCCGAGTGTGCATGGTCCTTTTGGGTTGCCTTCACCAAAGCAACTTGACAAGGTAATTTGATATGAGAGAGGAGATATTATGATTTATTAATATATTATAAGAATAATATATTAAAGGAGAAATCATATTTATTTGATTAGTATTAGTCATAAATTAATTAGGAATTAATTTGGTGACTAAAAGAGACAAATTAAATAAAGGGGTATAAACTGTCAATTGTATGATAGTTGAGTTTTGGGCTAGGAAACCTAATGGACTAAGGGGGAACGAAATTATGATGAAGGATCATCATATTTTCGTCCAAGGCCTCATTCCATAAGGTTTCTTGGGCTGCTTGGTGGCTAAGCTGTCAATTAGGGTTTTGACTGAAACCCTAGCACCCTATAGTATAAATACATACCCTATGCTTCAATTTAAGGCCACTTGATTCCAAGGGAACCCTAGGGCCGAAATTAGCATCATTCCATTCTCTCTCTTAGTTGCCTTCTTGCTTCAAGGTGTTTGTGAGCCATTAGAGGCACTACAATTGTGGTGCTTGCTTTCAAGAGTTCTAGAGAGTTCAAGAGATCAAGGAAACTAGTTGTTATTGCTATATAACAACAAAGGTATGTTTTCTACACTTCTATGTAAATTTCGAAAATTATAGAAGCATGCTAGGGTTTATTTTGTGTTCATAAAGTTGTATGTCTTATAGTGAAAACATAGATCCAAACTAGGGTTGCATGCACACATAGGATTGTTTGTATAAAACCTAACAGTTATAACTGCAGGCTACGATCGTACACTTAATAGGTGCCAACCAGCAAAACTCACTAGATCCTTAATCGAATTTACGTGAAGAAAAAGTTATAAGCTCATTCCAGGCCCAATGATCCATGTAAGTGAACCACTAAGGCATCGCTAAACATGTAAATCATTTCAAGACCCAATTGGAATGAGATTATATAACATGGGCAAGAAATATATATGAAAGGACAACTAAAGCCCATTTCACATGTAAAGTATTTACAGGCCCAAATAGCACACAAATAGTATCCAAGGTCCGTCGCACATGTTAATGGGTCAGTGAGGCCCAATAAACATATAAATAGTATACATGACCTCTCACACATAAAAAAATGGGCCACTAAGGCCCAATAACCTAGAAAATGATCAAATTAAATCCGTTTGTTGGTTTATCATTGGTTTTGGCTCAAGTATTCACTAAAATAACATAAAAAGAAGAACACATATAAAACTCATTCTCAGACCCAATAAACATATAAGTGGACCACTAAGGCCCACTATACGTGTCTATTATTTCCAGGCTCAAAGGAATATGAATGTCTATCCTAAGCCAAATATACATGTAAAAGGACACTAAGGCCCACTAAACATGTATATTATTTTCAGACCCGATAAGGATATGAATATCGTTTTTAACCATATTGCTATTGTTTTGTTTATTGTAGCTTGATTATTTACAAAGTTGATATAAAATCCCACTTTTTGTAAAAATAACGTTCTTGGCCCAATAAGCCAAAAATTTACAATTAAGGCCCAAATTTTGTAAGAATAACACTTTAATCTCCAATTTTGTTAAAAACTTGTGTTGATGACTACTTTGCGATAAAAATAACATTTTAAACCCATTTTTTTCAAAAATATCATTTTGGCTTGATTTTTGTGGAAATACATATTTTTCTGGTTTTGGGCTTTTCCGACCTTGTTTTTGGAAAATTTGTAGAAAAATTATCGTAAGTTGAAATTTGGATCTGTAAATTCTTGAATTTTGGAAATTTTGTCTACTTTGTTAAAAAAATTCTCATAATTTTTAATGGCTTCTAACAAGTGTGAAATTGCCCACCTTCACAGGCTGGTCCGAAATTATTTCAAATTTGATAGGCAGTTTTGTAAAATTCGCCAAAAATTGTAGAAAAATCGTATGAAAACATGAGAGTAGTCATTTTAAAGATATAAATCTGAAATTTATCCATGTAAAGAAGTTTTGAAAAATACTTCCATTAAGAGGGTCAAAACAGTCCGAGATTGGACCAAAACTTTCCTGTCAAGGGCTGTTTTATGAGTTTAATTGATAGATCTTACAACACAACACTCATTTTTGCTATTTAAAGTGTATACATCTCAGATATACTAGTTTAAATGTATTTTATGTGATAAAACATACTTTTCTCAAGGTTCTTATGAAGATCCAAGTGATAAACTTCAAGTTCTTAACATATGTTTAGATTAATGAAGAAATCAACACATAATCACCAAATAATTCATGGAAAACACACATAGTCATGCATATACACATAAATATACACAAATCAACTTGTATTCTCCCCTAAAAACAAGTAAAAAACAAAAACAAGGGGGTATGAACTCATTTTGCTTGTTGATTTCGGTTTTAGTGAAGAAAAGTGGAAGCTTTCGGCTCTTGCAAGTTCCCCTTGAGTAGATCTCGAGTTGTATGGAGTTCTAGGGTATGGATAATGAAATGATGTAGGTTAAGGAGAGATTTAAGGTGTAACTTGGAGTTAAAACTATGAAGTCCATCTAAAACTTACCAAATGTGATGAACTTTGTTGAAGAACCTCTTGAAATCTGGCTCCAACTCACGAAATTTTAGAGAGGAAAGGAGGGTTTTTGAGTGAAGTATTGAGAGTGTTTGGAAGGAAATGAGAATTTTTTGGGGTGAGTTGTGGTTCTCGGCCATAACTAAAAGAGATGGAAGAGAGAGGATTTTCAATTAGTTTATTACTCCATGGCTAATATCTTACTTAGTTGCATGTTATGTAATTACTTGGTTGTCCTCAAAACAAAAATGAGGTGTCACCACCTATTTTCATGCAAATCTCTTTCATCATTTTTTTTAATTGATGGGCCGAAAGTGAGAAAGAAGAGAAAAAAAGAAGTGGCTTGGGCCTTACTTGCTTGGTTATGATCCTATGAGGCCCAAATTCCTAATTCTCGACCCATTGGGCCCTTTATGAGGGTCTATGGCCCAATTGAAGTCTATAAATGAAATCATTTGTGGCCCATTAGGGCTAATTAAATCAATTATGGCCCAATAAAACTAATTAGGTTAATTATATCCCAACAAGGCCCATTAGATAATTTTATTACATTTTAGGCCCGAATGGTCCAAAATGTTATAGATTTGTGAATTGGGTCCATTTAGAATACAAATAGGGTTTCCAAGCCCAAAATAGTCGAGTTGAATGCTTATTGGTCCGTTAGGCCCAGTAAGAAAATCCTAGTTCATAAAGAACTTGAACCGGGATTTCTATGGTTTTCAGCCCTTAGTTGGGCATATGAGATGTATTTGGATAAGCATAGAGTATGATATTCGCTTAGAGTACCAGTTACTATACTAGTTGAATGATTATATGAGAGTAGAATTTCCTAGCAAAATGCTAGTTGTGACAACTGGGGTCAGATCATCGATTTTGTCCTTTTGGGGCCACAACATGGCAAAGGATGGCCACGACGTGGTGATTCAACATTGACCGTTCAATTTGACTTTTGACTTGCATTGAATTTTGGTAAACGCCCTAGTATTGGAGGAGAAGCTAAGGGTGTACTTTATATGGCTTTATAGGTGGTTGGTAGCATATGTGTTCGTAGCAATAGTAGCAAATGCATTTGATCATCGTTCAATAGGTAAGTTCCTTTACTGTACTCGTGGGTCGAAGGCACCAATGCCGACCCACTAGATTATGTTTGTAGGATGATAGTTCTCTTTGTGACACTTACTGTTATGCCTATATGTACTTGTTGCTTTTGTGACTCTTGCTTATGTGATTGTACGTCTAGATGTAGGGGTGAAATAGACTTGATAGCGGTTGAAAGATACCGAAAAGGGTGAATAGACCCATTACCGGTTTAAAGAGACCGAAAGGGGGGTGAAATAGACCTAGTGCCGTTTGAAAGATACTGAAGGGGGTGAAATAGACCTAATTATGTTTTGACTGTTATGTAGGCTTGGTATGGGGTATTTTGTGGAAACTCATTATGCTTTGTGATTACAGTTTTATGTTTATGGTTTCAGGTACTTCCAGTTCGAAAGAGAAGAGCCTGACATGATCCGACCGCATCCACCGGCATGTCGCATTTTATGACTCTATTTGTAGTCTGATAATTAATTTATACATTATCATGTTTTGAGGAGTTTTTGAAATGAATGAATGATGCTTTTGTTAGTTTAAAATGAAATTTTTGCTTAGAAAATTTTGGGACGTTACACCTAAGACTCAGGATTCGCGATCGAGAGGCCATCCGGTTCAGGGCCATTGTGCCAAGTATGGATGGACTCACGAGGGGACATGTCATGAGCAAGGAAGGGGCTGCTTTAGTTGCTACCAATATGGTCATTTTATCGGGGATTATCCTCGAGGTTCGGGTCCAATTTGTTTTCACTGCAACCAGATGGGCCGAAAGAAAGTCAACTGTCCAAGGTTGATGAGTGGAGCGGTGAGGGCACCTGCTCCAACCACGCTAAGATTATTGATGACCGCGAGGGCGAGGATGAGGCTCCATTGGTTAGGAGTCAAGCGTTTCAGTTACAGGCCGAGGAGACCCGAGTTACACTAAATTTTGTTTCAGGTATGGAACGTATTCGCTTCTTTCAACCTTTTATTATTTATGCTTTTGATCATGTGATTATGTGTGTTACATTATGTTCGGTTTATTTAAGTCTCCATATAAGAATTAGAGTTTCTTTATGATTGCCTGCTTATTATTATTCGAGGGTTTTTCATATGCCATTTTGCATAGCGGGAATTGTGTTTGAAGGGTATATGGTTGAGCTAGTTGTAGGCATCAGCACAGGAGGTAGCTGTCATTGTTAGCATGAGCCCTAGGTGAGATTGAACTAAGTATTCTGTTTGGAGAACCAGCACCGATATTGATTTTGATGGTTTCAACGTAATGGGTCGGAAGAGGTTGTAGTGTAAGTTCATTGGATTTTTGGAATACGAGATGGATAATATCTTTCATGAATAAGAGGTATAAGGGATTGGTCAGAATGTGGGTTTAGGGTGGTTTGCTATCATATTCATGTTTTCAGTGTTATGTGTGTGGCTCTCGCATTGGAAGCTTGTAGGCAAAGATCTAACTGTATCCATTTTCCCTTATAGGTCAACGAAAATATAGTTAAGAGGTGTGTGTGTGTGTTCCACTCAAGTTGGATGTCAATTGAAGGGTTTGTTAGCTCATTGAACTGATCGCTATCATTAGTAGTGTAAGAGTTGTGATATATCAACTTCCAAGCATGGCTGATGCATGTGCACATGGGTTTCGCCTAGTAGCAAGTAAATGTTGGAGTAGTCATCTATCTTTTCTGATATTGGGTTATTCGTTATTTGGCATTAGTTGAGGTTGTTCAAGGATTTAGAACTGTATCAGGGGAAGGTGCTTTGGATGCTGACATCTTTCGTCAAGAGTAGCATAGTATTTAATCTGGTTTAGAGTGTGGGTACCCTAGATTTTTTGGTCTTGTAATCTTAGTTCTTGTAAGCTCAAGATGATAGTGATGGTGTAGTAAGGTGGTGAGATGGTTCAAAAATCCATTGGTTATGAGGTTGGCAAAGTGCAGCTAAATCCAAGTGGGGAGAATCGTTTGTATTAATGGGAATATTTCTAAGTGCGAATCAATGTGGAATTCTATATCCTAGGTCAAGTAGAGAGCCGGTTTTTGTTATAGTATGCGTCGGGGTTTATTCCAGGAATAATATTCATTGCTCATTCGTAATAAGGGAGGAAAATGCTGAGCACTCAGGTTATCTCGTCCAAGGACGTGAAACACTGGCAGTGGTGTACTATGGGTTCGTGACTAGGTTCAGGTTAAGGGTTGTGTTAGAACCTCTCTGTCTGTTCTTGTTTGATGAAGGCTTTGGGATTCAAAGCATGACCCAAATTTCTATTTGGGGTTTAGCAAGCTGAGGTTTTGGCCCATCTTAATGTTGGCTCGATATTGTTGATGGTTGGTAAGACCATGGGTTGGGCCCATGGCTATAGTATAAGTGTTACGAGAATACGAACTAGCCCGTAATATCCACTAGATGGAATTTGTCCGTTAAAAGAATGGTTGTAAGACAATGAGGGGATCACAACCTTCGTTTGGGTTGAGCAGAGCTCATTATTGTTAGAGCTTTATCGGTAGGTAGACTAGTATAGCTCCCGGTGGAGGATGAGGATTGTTTAGCTATGTTAACTTGGGTGAGACCTGTGGGCGAGGCCTATTTGGATATCCTAGCTTGGGTGAGACCCAATGGGCAAGGCTCGCTTGGTTATGTTATCTTGGGTGAGTGGATCATTTAGATTTTTGAGGTTATGCCCAGTGCATGTAGAATTGGTGATGAGTCCCCATGCCAGTGATGGAACATTGGCAAGATTAGGGTGCTATGTGATCTTAACTTTCGAGTGGATTAAATAATGTCATAGGGTATTGCAAACCAATAAGTGTATGACTCATGAGGGTGGGACTCGATAGTGACCGGTAGGATTGGAGCATTTTAACAAGTTTGGAGTGGGGAATCTCAATGGCCAGTGGGTTGGATCTGTATGGCATGTAGACTATGGTAGCCTTTTTTAGTTAGACTCTTGGTCGGACTCTCATTGTGAAACTGTGTGTGGGGTTATCAGTTTCAGCAAACGGTCAGAGATTTTGTATCCCAGTTAATTTTTAGGACATCATGGAGTCAGGAGATTTTGGATAGATCGAGTATGCAAGATTTTGATTAGTAGGATGTGAGGTATATATATATATATATATATATATATATATATATATATATATATATATATATATATATATATATATATATATATATACACACACACAAACACACAAACACACACACATAGGATCCAATGGTTGAGACTCGTATTGGGGACCACTTTCGTATCCGGGAGCAAGGTTATAGACATCGGCAAATGGTCATGGTTTATACTTTCCCGTTATCAATGTGATAATTCAGGGTCAGAGGGTTTTATGGTTGGTATGGGTAGCGGATTAGAGTTATTATGGATATGGTTAGAACGATTTTGTCTGTTTAGAAGTCAGGCACATTCTAAGGTTTTCATATTATAGGTAGAGTAGTTTGACCTTGTCTTAGCTAAATGTGACGTGCATGTGACTTCTGTTGAAGATTGGTTTAGTAGTAGTAGCGAAAGGTGGTCGTCTGTGTTAGATGATTTCTCAGTTTTGTTTTGGTTTTAAGAAAGTTTGGTCAGGATTATCTTGTGTAGTAGAGTAAGATGTAATGAATGATTTCGAGGATGAAATATAGTTTAAGTGGGGGAGAGTTGTAACACATGTTTTCCAGATTGGTTTAGCTTGAAACTTAGCGGGATCAAAGATGGAGCTTTTAGGAAAAACTCCATGTCACGACGTGGCAAGTTCATTTTGGAATGCACATTTAGGTGATCCTTGGCTCACTTTGGAAATTTTAGTAGCTTGAAGAAGAAGAAGAAGAAGAAGAAGAAGAAGGTGTTCTAGTGTGTAATCCAACAAGCAAGCCTCATAATCCTTCTTGTGTACTCTCTATACATTTGTAAGTGTTCAAGATCCTAGCTTTTGGTGATATGATTCTAGATCTAGATTCCTTGTCCCTTCATAATTGTGAATGTTTGAAGGAGTCGATTCCATAAAGTTGGCAACTTTATGAATCTATCAGCTATCTTTGAGGTCATATGTGGTAGATCTACAATATGTTGGTCGTATGCAAGTTCATTTCTCCCATGTGTATGACCTAAATATGGAAGAGACATGCATTTGACATGTATGTTAATAAAGCACCCACTTTCATGGTCCTCTTGGTGTAGGAAAGCTTTCTGGAAAAATTTGGTTGAGTAACTTTGGTGATTAAGAACTTATTGGTTAAGTTATGCTTCATGATGTCTTAAGGGACGTAGGTTTAGAGATCTTGTTACATTGGTATGCCTTAATGGATAAAGTTGGAAAATTTATCCATCAAGACCTTAGGAAGGAACATGTTTGAGCTTTGGGGCTCTTGAAATTTGAAGAAAACAGCTTAACTCGTTAAGCTATTTAGACCCAATTCCCACGATGTAGCCACTAGGCTGCCACAACATGGTGACTGGGGAATCATCGACTGTTTTGTCGTTTTTCGCCACGACGTGGACAAAAGGAGATCACGATGTGGAGGCTTGTTGTTCACATTTTTTATTTTTACTTTGGACTGTTGACTTTGGCCTGTTTACTTGAATTGACTTTTGTTTAAGATTGTTGGTTTTAGTGTGTAGACTAAGGTTGGGCTTTGTATGTTTGATAGGAGCGTTGTATCATCTTTTACGACGCTTTGAAATGTGGTTTAACCGATTTCATGAGACAGGTGATTCTTCTTAGTATACTGTGTAGGATGCTCGTTGTCTTTGTGACTTTTTCATTGTGTGTTGGGTTGGGCCTGTTGGTATGCATGTTGGGATGGGCATGTTAATATGTTGGGTTGGGCCTATTTGTGTGTTGGGTTGGGCCAATTGATATGTGGGGCTTTGCCCATTATTATGGGTTGGGTCCAATGTGTGGGTTGGGCTCATTGATATATACGGTATGTGGGATTTTGGAGAACTCACTAAACTTTGTGCTTATGGCTTTTGGTTTAAACATTTTATGTATATCCAGTTCTAAAGGGAAGGGTCCGACTTGACTGCACCACATCCCTTGATGGCTTTTTCCGCATTGATTACTTTTTAGATATTTTGATGTTTGAAAATACATTTTTACTTTGTTTGGTTTAAGAACAACTAGTTGTATGACTGTATGTCTCAATATGAAAAAATTTTACTGGCATTTTTGGGACGTTACAATTAGAATCATCAAATCCACTAAAAAGATGAGCATGGTTAGAAGCAAACAAGTTAATGACCCCGAGACCACCAAATTTTCTTAAAAAAGAACATATTCTATAGGAACTCCATGTGTCTAAGAACAACATATGGAGCCTTGAAAACAAACATAAAATAGGTAGGGAGAGATCCCAAACCGGAACTGATCAAACTCAATCTACCACGACTTAAAGAGTTTTCACCTTCAACTTGGAGAGCTTGGAGGTTACTTTTCTGATCGCCCCATTCTAAGACTCAATCTTAGATATGTTAGCTCCTACTGTCAAAGCAATGTAAGAGCATGACACTTTAGAAGCCTAACAACCATCAAAATTCGTCATCTCCTCCACCACAAATTACTTGTAACAACGTAAATTTTCAAACAGATTTTTCATTTTATAATCACATAATTCTCAACAAGACATTTCACTAAATTCCCCATTTATTTAATTTATAAAACGCAACTCCATAAATGTTTGATTAATAATCCAGGATCCTCAAAACATAACTCTTTCTCTAGTGTGTGTACAATCAAACCAACGCCTTCCCACGATCCCGAGGAGAAACTGAAACACATATCACATAACACAGTAAACACGAAGCTTAGTAAGTTCCCTAAAATACCACACACAACTCATTACCCACTCGAGGCTACAACTCAGTAAGACCCTCCGGTCAATGTGTCTCAGCAGGATCCTCCGGTCTCATAGTTCGGTTTGGACCCTCTATTCTTGTCTCAGTGGAAACCTTTCGGTCCCACAACTCGGGTTGGACCCTCCGGTCCTATCTCAGTAAGCAAAAAATATAGCGTGCATATCATACAGACAAAATGCATAATATCACATAACTCAATAAGCATATAAGACCCTCCGGTCACACACATATACCACTCATGGTAAATTATATTCATATTCAGATGATGAAAAACCCCTATGAACGCTGCTGTTGCGCACCTGCCTCTATTTCTGAACCAAACCCATATATAACCCAATTAGGATCTTTGTCCAAACTCTCACTCAGAAGGTATAAAGGTAGACCACTAACAAGCACATCCATAACCCAAAACCCATTGGGCCCACCAAGGCCCGATAATACAGTGGGTCTCTCGAGGCCCAACTCTCAAGTGCAAGTGGCAAGCCCAACTCAAGACCCAAAGCACATACTTATATTCATATGGTCCAAAAATCCAGTACAACAAACCCAAACTCCAGGCCCACAATGAGACTTAGCCCAAAAGTCCACAGTGAGGTTACCCGGGGCGTACCTCCTTGGTACGTTCAGAGTACGTACAAATCCAAATTGGCCATCAGGGACATTTGGTCAGTACACGGGGCATACTGGAATTACGTTCAGTGTACGTCCAGGTTTTCTCTTCCTACTCTTTTGGTCTTAACCCGTTAAGACTTTAACTCAGTTCTCAAATTTGGACCCTTAATGGCTCTTACTCCATAAAGCTTGTTACTTTAAGCCTTTGCATTGCTGAAAAGTCCCAAACACAAACACTCTCACTCTTTACTCTCAAAGAGGCTCATATCTCATGCACGACGTCCAAGACCTCATTTTTATGGATCCTCTCCGCTAAAAACACTTAAATGGACATATATTCGGTTCTGGAGTGCAACAACTCATAAAGCTTCAAGCTTTGGGACCAAAACCCTAAAATGGACCATATCATGTACAAATCAAAAAGGATGGGAAAGCTTTGAGCTTTATACCTCCAAATGATGCTCCAACCAAAGAAAATCTCAGATCCAAAGCTTGCACTCCATCTCCATTCTTTTCTATGCTCCTTCTTCACTCCAAAAATCCAACAAGATCACTTACAAGTTCACAACTGATCACTCAAGCCCAAGGGATGGAAATTAGGGTTTATGAGGGTTAAGTTTCTGGAAATGGTGGCCAAGAATGAGGCCATATTATTCTTTATATAGGGACACCCCCCCCCCCTATTTAGGGTTTTCATTATGTTCCTAGTACGCCCAACGTACCCTCTGGTACACCCAACATACTAGGTGGCTCCGCTTCATTTTCACGCTTATGAGTACGCTAAGCGTACACACATGTATGTCCCGCATACTCATCTGCCACCTTTCTCAAATAAGGGATCTTTCTTGCCAACACTTCAAACTATCATAGCTTCCTCAATATAACTCCGTTTCCAATGAACCTCATATCCACGAAAAGGTGACGAGAAGCCCTATGCCTCTAGCAACTCGTTGCAGCCCCCAGGCTTCCTCATGGCCGGGTTGCAGCCCACGAACCCTAAATTACAGACGAACCGAACTAGATGTTACAATTCTCCCCCACTTGAATTAGATTTCGCCCTCGAAATCTCTCCTTATCAACACATAGATCAAACCCAACAACTCGAGAAGCACCACCAAAAAGGACCTCATATCATACATCAATCTCTTCCAAAGACACCTGAACCCAAACAGGAACTTTCAATCCCAAAAACGGATAGACTCATCTTCCGCTGCGGTACTCGTTCTGTCTCTCCAAAACTTGAAAAATCTAGTGGTCTGTCTCCCTGCCAGACCGCCCTAAAAAATATCATCATGTTAATTTCTCATCGAATACCAGACTCTAAGAACACTCTACCGATTCTGATTCTCTAATCGATCCCATTCGTAACCCAAAAGGAATGGAAAGGTCATATTCCACTAAGGACCCACTTCCTGAACAGCTATTATAACTCTTTTGAAGGAATGATCCTCAAGACTCATTCCTCAGACACAAGAAAATGGTCAAACCAGATCAGAACGATCCTCTGACACTCTTAATCATAAGCCCTAGTTCTTGTTAAATGTTCCTTCTAACACTGAACATCAGGTCAACTCTCGACCCAACAGTTGGACCTCCAAGGGCTACTCATTGCCCATCCAACAGTCAACTTTTTAATTCCTTTTCACAATAGCTATCTCAGCCCATCATGTGACCCACGAAGACACGAAATTTGAATTACCTAAAGCGAACTCTACAATCCCCTTTAGAATTCACCTCACCTCCGACCCCTGTCCTCTACCACTCGCTAGATCCAATCATCTCATGGTCCTTCCCAAACCAACGAATTGGCCAACTCAAGTCTAAAACACCAAACATAAACACATCCTTCCCAGAATGAGATCCACCTGAAATCCCAAACCTACTCGTCCTCCACACAACTCACCCATGCTCCATGATTACACGTATGCATTAGACCTCGATCAATTCGATTCACGACTGTCCCTCTCTGAATAAAGACACAACGGGTTCCAACCACTGTCGAGACCCAGGTCTCACCCTGGGTTCGACCCCCAGGCCCTCACAGACTCCTCCGGTAAGGCTACCCAGGCCTAAGAGTCCCTCTACGTCACCCCTGACTAGCAAGGCTGCGACTCTCGCAGTTATACAACACACTCTCACTGACTAACAATTGCTACAGCTCCCTGTAGTCCTCTGGCACTCTCTCATTTCCTCGTGAATGCTACGGCTCCCCGTAGTCTTACGATATTGTCTCCCTGACTCATGCATGTTACGGCTCCCCGTAATCATATGTTACTCTCTTTCTGACTCATGTATGCTTACGACTCCCTGTAATCATACACACACTCTCTCTCTCTCTGACTCATGTATGTTACGGCTCCCCGTAATCACACGATACTCTCTCTGACTCATGTATGTTATGGCTCCCCGTAATCATAAGATACTCTCTTTTACTCTCCATGGGGTCTTTCCACGGTCTTTCCTATCAGTCCTAAGTGATTACCCCCATTCGGATCTGTTCACTCTCTTATCACCCCACATTCTCATCCTCAAGTCGTCACTCCACTGAGCGCACTAACTCATGCTCTATGGTCCAACCATAGATATGTGCACACACCTACACAGATTAAGCATCTCTACTTCTGACGACAATTTTTGCAACAAGACACTTTCTCCTGCTATAATTCACATTTTGATATTCCCGTACTATGACAATTAGCTGAAGGGTTCCCACTGGAACAATAGTCACTCGGTACACCACTTGTCATCTCACAACTCAAGCCTCAAAATAATCCCAAAAGTTTATGTGTCATACTCAGATACCCCGGTACACCATCATAGAACCTCACGATGTCTTGCCTTAACCACTAAACTTCTACTCGCACAACTTGCCATTTCGAAATACTCCAACTCACAACTTGAAATACGGAGGAATCATCAATGACACAGAACACATTGACGAGAATCCGAAATCCCATCTCCTACTCCTCAAAATTCATGCGATAATACTCATATCGACTTTGAAGTTGATTGCCAAACCATTGTTGCTATTCCTGGAGTGCATATAAAAACCCATACATCAAACTAAATTCGCAAGTCGAAACTGGACCTCAACGAGCCAATCGCCTTGAATCTCAACCACTACACTTGAAAAGTTCCTAACCACAATAAGGTCCCTAGCCAACGACTACTTACCGTGGTTGCATTATCTCACTCTCCACCCTATCTCATTCACCAATGACCAAAGTCTCATATTTCCGTTTCGCAGTTCTCTATAATCAATTCTCTAGCCACACTTGAACAAATCTCTGATCTTATTAATAAAATACTCAGTTCTCCCCTACTCAGGTTTCGAACCATCACCAATTGGCATCCCAACAGTCTACTCCACAGACTGTTTCACTAGGTACATCACACTTGACTCTTGGAATGTACTATGTAATCACTCAAAGATCTTCCCGATGGAAACCAAGAAACTCCAAATATCTCGTAACTCAGACAAAAATCTCAGAATCCTCCCAACGTGACTGCCTCTAGTCATCTCAAAGCCTCAGACCGACACACCTCCGGATACCCCGACTGTGCCGAATTAGTCATGACTCTCAGTTTGGAAATAATGCACTATCATGCACCTCATCTATGATTCCTCTACCACCCTCCCATCGCGGGAATCATCATTAAAGCAGGAGACCTCACTCCCACATTCAATACACAATGTAGACAATGAGGGTCACCGCCCCGATATACTCCTCTTAATCACCTGGAACTTCTGCTAAATGTATGCCTCCCTCGATAAGTCACTTCCTTGCTCTCTTCCATCTCATCCCCACTAATGACTCTCTCATAGTATAAGAAATACATCGCAACAAACGTACTGCCCAAATACTCTGGTGAAAAGGTAGCAACCCTATGCTACCCCACGGTTTTCCTCCAAATTCTGAAACCGGAAGCTCGTTATCTCTTTTTCTTCTCCCAGGAAACGGGGACAACACAACTCTTGTCACAGAAGGTGACGTCTCATCTATTAGTAGATTACTCCACTCAGACCACGATCCTTTATAAGCATCATCTCTACTCATCCATGAGTCTTTCAATTCTAACATGCATTGCACCCATAAAATCTCTCGAAAACTAACTCGATTTCCATTTCAAGGTATGCTCTAAAGAAACTCGTTCAACATGGCCCTTTAGCCCCACACTCTATCATATATGTTCTTAGTCCAATCAATCACAACGGGATAACTGGTAAAGTCTAAAGCACTAACCGCCACAAATCATGGTACTCGAACCATGTTATCACCTTCAATCTGCCACAAATCATGCTACTCGAATCATGTTATCACGTCTCATTATGCTAGTTAGAACTCCTGGAATTCTCCCTGTTTTGAGTATGGTTCCTCTACTTTCAGTAGTACAGGCCCATACTACCTGCCACATCTACCCATACTTTCTACACGGATCATCCCAGATTTCCTAAGTAGTTGTTCAACCTTCTCGATCGCCAATCCCGTTATACCAGGTCGATCTCCAACGAATACTCTCCTCTATCAACGTACTCATATGACTAAGGTCACTCCCTAGGCTCTTCTTAGGTTCGCACTCATCTCTGTCATCAGCTGTTGAGGAACTCCTTATGACACCAACCATCTACCTCCTGAATATCGCCATATTCACTTAGTAGCTGACTCCCATCATCAAGAGTTCCACAAAGCACAAAGTAAGCAGCATTCAGGTATTGAATAATCTCCACCAACACATAAAACCACTATAGGTTACAAATCCATTTGCTTTATTCACACTCAAAATGTATCTCCGAACTCAAGCAACCCTACTTCTCGTGGGTCTAACTACTCTCTCAGTAGGCTCCACCAATGCTTATCTAGGTATCTCTCCTAGATTACTCCTTTACTCAAAGTTCTCTCTAAAAGATTCCTGCTGGATATTCTTACTCCGTTCATACTTAATGCACATCACAAATAGCAAAGATTCCTAGGCTAAGGCATCACCAATCAGACAACTCTAGCCCTAAGATATGAAATACCTAGCCTATCTTCTAGCATGCATCACTAATATCCCAATAAAAACTCATAACACAAAGAACTAAAGGTATTTTGGGAAATCACCATTTGGGCTCTGGCTGATTGCACACACTGTTACTTCCCGTTTTTTTCTTAGAAACTCCTGCTTGTTTTAGAAAAATCATTTCTCTTGATATTTTTTTCTCAAATCCTCAGTTTGAGTCCAGATATCCCTGAAGGTGCATCCGAATCCCTCAAACCAAGGATCTGATACTAACGTGTAACAATGTAAATTTTTAAACGAAATTTTCATTTTATAATCACATAATTCTCAACAATACATTTCATAAAATCCCATTTATTTAATTTACAAAACGCAACTCCATAAATTTTTGATTAATAATCCAGGATCCTCAATACATAGCTCTTTCTCTGGTGTGTACAATCAAACCGGCAACCTTCCAGCGATCCTGAGGAGAACTTGAAACACATATCACATATCACGGTAAGAACGAAGCTTAGTGAGATCCCCAAAATAACACACACAACTCATTAGCCACTCGAGGCTATAACTCAGTAAGACCCTCCGATCAATGTGTATCAGCATGACCCTCCGGTCTTACAGCTCAGTTAGGACCCTTTGGTCCTATCTCGGTGGAAACCCTCTGGTCCTACAACTCGGGTTGGACCCTCTAGTCCAATCTCAGTAAGCACAAAATATAACATGCATATCACATAGACAAAATTCATAATATCACATAACTCAATAAGCACATAAGACATTTCAGTAACACACATATACCACTCATGGTAAAGTGTAGTGAGAAGACTCACATTGGATGATGAACAACTCCTATGAACGTTGCTGCTGCGCATCGGCCTCTATTTCTGAGTCAAACTCATAATTAACCCAATTAGGATCTAATTCCAAACTCTCACTCAAAAGGTCTAAAGGTAGACCACTAAAAAACCCATCCATAACCTAAAACCCATTGGGCCCACCAAGGCCTAATAATAAAGGGGGTCCACCGAGGCCCAACTCTCAAGTCCAAGTGGCAAGCCCAACTCAGGGCCTATTTTTATATTCCTCTGGTCCAAAAATCCAGTGCAAAGAGCTAAAACTCCAGGCCCAACACTTAAGGCCCAAAATGAGACTTAGCCCAAAAGTCCACAGTGAGGTTACACGGGGCGTACCTCCTTGGTACGCTCAGCGTATGCACGAATTCAGATTGGGCATCGGGGACATTTGGTCACTATGCGGGGTGTACTGGAATTATGTTCAGTGTATGTCCATGTTTTCTCTTCCTAATCTTTTGGTCTTTACCCGTTAAGTCTTTAACTCAGTTCTCAGATTTGGACCCCCTAATAGCTTTTACTCCATAAAGCTTGTTACTTTAGGCATTTGCATGGCTGATAAAGTCCTAAACACAAAGACTCTTACTCTTTACTCTCAAAGAGGCTCATATCTCATGCATGAAGTGGTTCTCACGTCCAACACCTCATTTTTATTGATCCTCTCCCCAAGAAACACTTAAAAGGATAGATATTCGGCTCGGGAGTGCAACAACTCATAAAGATTCAAGCTTTGGGACTAAAACCCTAAAATGGACATATCATGGACAAATCTAAAAGGATGGGAAAGCTTTGAGATTTATACCTCCAAATGATGCTCCAACCATAGAAAAGATCAGATCCAAAGCTTGGAATCCAACTCCATTCTCTTCCATGCTCCTTCTTTACTACAAAAATCCAACAAGATCACTTACAAGCTCACAATTGATCACACAAGCCCAAGGGATGGAAATTAGGTTTGAGAGGGTTGAGTTTCTGGAAATGGTGGCCAGGAATGAGGCCATCTTATTCTTTATATAGGGACACCCCCTCATTTAGGGGTTTCATTATGTGCCTAGTACGCCCAACGTACCTAATGGTATACCCACCGTACTAGTTGGCTCCGCTTCATTTTCACACTTATGAGTACGCTAAGCGTACACACATGTACGACACGCGTACTCATCTTTCACCTTTCCCAAATAATGGATCTTTCTTGCCAATACTTCAAACTATCATAGCTTCCTCAATATAACCCTGTTTCCAATGAACCTCATATCTACGGAAAGGTGACGAGAAGCCCTACGCCTCTAGAAACTCATCGTAGCCCCGAGGCTTCCTCATGCCCTGGTTGCATCCCACGAACCCTAAATCACAGACGACCCAAAACAGGATGTTACATTACTTTTTTGGATATTAATCTTTTAGCATACATAAGGGTAGAAACAATGAAACATTCAAAAAATAGTGATTATTAGGGTATGGGAAGAAGATGATCATTTCTAGAATCAAGAAGTTTCCTGTATTACTTGAAGAATCATGCAACAACTTTTCAAATTTGATAGTTTGACTCTATGCCTGGATATCATGAAGTCCAAATTATGGGGGTAATCCTTTAAGGAACAAATTCAACTGAAGACACTGATAAAAATGACGAACTAGAGATTTATATGAATTCAAATTCTTTTGACTACGAAAGATAACCAATAAATCAACATTAGATGCTCATTATATATATATATATATATATATATATATATATATCAAAATATAGGATGTCGGTTTCAGATGATATCAAGAAATAAAATTCGAAATTGTATTTTCCTTAATAATTTCCTTAGTAAAGTAAAGTTTTGGCTAAAAGTAAAATTACAGGCATAGTCGATGCCACTTGGATCCCTCTAGGGGCTGTACCTAATACCCCGCAAGGGTGTGCAACATTCTTGACTCTCACCATTTGGTCGGATCGATACAAAACTCATTTTATATAGGTTTGTGCTTCGCACCTCCTAACTTGTCTACGATCAAGACTTGAACTCCATTAGTAATCGTGCAAACTCCATTGATAATATTCGTAAATTCCATTATACTAAAATAAACTTGTGACATCAAAATCACAAACATTAATAGCATTCGTTCTATAACAATTACTAATAAAAATCGCATTTTCGGCACAAAACAAATGTTTGACATAGAACAAATGTGTGAGAGTAATGCCATCCTCATTGCACCCATGAAGCTGTGTGAAAATATCCTTAACAATAATTCCTCACATACATCATCTTACTTTCTAAATAACATGGTTTTTGGAGCAATCAATCCTATAAAAACGAAGATTTTTTCTAATATTGTTTCTTAATCTTATTTTTGCATTTTTGATAAGATCATCAGATTCCAAATAAGTTGATACAGATTCACTCCCAAGTAAATAATACGATTTACTTTGATATATAAGAGTCCAAAACTCTAAATCATCGTACACCAAAATGACTTACTTTATAACTTTCTTTATTTATTGAACGACTAACACATACTATTTTTAGAGAAAATTCATCAAATGACCTAAAGGAGGGGTTTGTAGCAAATGACCATTAAAACACAACTTTATTAAATGACCATGACTTCCGCAGAGTGGGGATCTATAGCAGTCCATGCGCTCTGAGGAATGGAAAAATAGATGAGGAAATGAGGCGGCAGAGTTAATTTCATAAAATCACTCTTTCCAAACCCGATTTCTTTATTAAGGCTATGGAAGAAGAGCGAGTTTGGCCTATTGGGGGAGGTTTGCGGCAGAACGAAGACGCGACGATGAAGGAATCGATCGATCGATGAAATAGGAACGATAGTTGTAAATTGATGGTAAGGCGATCTTGTAAACTACAACAGATAGATGAAGATGTGTTAGCAGATGACTATGGAACTCATGTAAGTTATCATCTTCCTTTTGAAATTATATGAAACCCTAGATTTTTAATCAGCAAAATAAATGTAGTTTTACGGTTATAATTGTTGTAGTGGATCAATTATATGTTCGTAACAGTGTATCCTAGTTAAATTGACAAAAAAACAGTTAAGAAATCCAAAAGTTGGCCATGGTTAACCGAAGAACAGTTCCTCAAAGATGTTTAGATGCAGAACAGAACTGTAGAGGGCCTTTCTGCGGATCCATATAGCCCTCTACGGAATTCAATTTTTTAAGTGGATTTTTTATGATTTGGACTATTTATGAATGCACATTACAATTTATGAATGTGCCAAAATTAAAAAAAAAAAACATACTGAAATGCCCTTCTTCCAAATTATAACATAAAGATCTCAAATTCCTTTAACGATATAGCAATGTAGTTTGAAAGAGGGTCAGTTTCTGTAAAACAATTTAAAACAGGGACCAATTTTGTCATTTAAGGGAATTTTTGTTCATCCAAACAACTCTGAGGTACTGTCCTTCTTTCTGAAACTGTCCCTCTTTCAAAGTACATTGCTATATCGTCAAATTCCATATAGATTACATTTTCTTCATTTACGGTCTTAATTTGTATATAAACAGAGACCAAGCTTGGTTTCAACATTTATATAGGATAAATTATTATACTATATAAAATTTAATGGGTTATTTTTTTAAATTGTATATAAACATTTATATGTATACGTGTTTTCTTTTGTATCATAGTATGCGTGGATGGTCTGCACAATTAACTTTTAAAGCAGTGGCGGGGACAATATTAAAAAGTTCATTCCAAGACTAAATACTAGGTGAATTGAATTATTTCAAGAGACACTATTTAGGACATTCATTGGTATGCCCATACCGAATGGTGATTCGATGCTATGTCATTTGATGATGTTGCATGAGATTCGTGATGTGGTGGCGACCAGGGATGGGAGGTTACGGTTCGAGTTACAGAACGGGGTCGTGGAATATGGTGAAACCGAATTTTGTTTGATAAGCGGATTGAGATATGGACCTTATGTTGATGTAATCAATACAAAATGCAACAAAAAAAATTGTATTACAGAATCAGTTGTTCCCAAATGTGAGAGATGAAGATTTACAGCTGAAAGATATATACGACTACATAAAATGGTCATAATTCTTGACTTGTGGCAATGATGATGCGGTAATGCTTATGCAATTTTCTTTTTGTGTTGAAAGGTATCATAGGATGGGATACAGATATGTGCATTCCGTCGGTAGTGTATGAGCTCGCCGATAATGTATATAATTGGAATTGGTACTAAATTTAGAAAATCTTTATAACATGAAAATGATTTATATTAATTAAAATGATTTCGACAAGTTTGTGTGGGGTATGTTTTTATGGAGGTATAGCCAAACACATTTACGACTCATGTTTGGGAAAATCCACAGATTTTTACTAGATTAGGACAATGTGGGTTCCCCGAAGACGGTTAAGTGTATGGTGACTGATTTTCAGCTTTTGTTTAAGGTGAGTTTTAAGTGAAGTTAATATTATACATTTACATTTTAAAGTGTTTATAACTATCGATAAATCATCACATTTTAAAGTTATAATAGGTATGGATTTTGGATATATTTCTAGAAGCTTTGAGGTATGTGCATCACACCGCAAATGAATTCCCAAGAATGAGGGCTTGGAGAATAAAAACACAATTAACTATCGAGCAAGGTTTACGTATATTAGATGTGTCACTGGTATAGTTATACATTCCTTATAACGTTATATATAGTTAAAAATCACAAAAAATATATGTAATTAAAGTTAATGTTTTTATTTTGCAAAAAAACAACATTCTACGTGCTGTTAAAGCAGTGGATTTTGAGATCCAATTGCCATTTTATATGTGTTATCTGACTTAGACTTTGCATGGAGTGGAGTCTCCACCGATGCAACAGACCCCCTAAACATCGGTCTCTATCAGCTCAACACTCTCAGTTTCAGCAAGCAGATTACATCATCTCACCTTCTCATGTTTGGGAAGCAGACCACATCATCTCACAAGAAAGTAAAATATACAAGTTAATGGGTGTTGTTAATCATTTGACAACCACAATCGAGCACTTTACGAAGAAATTGACAAATGGGAAAACAAAAGACAATTTGGTGTGAATGATATTGATAATGTGGATGCCCAAGAAACATTTTTTGATGGTTTGGAAACGGAGTCACCCCATATGTATGTGGAGTCATCACCGATTGTTGTTGAAGTTAACGATAAGACAGTTACACCGGTAAAGCTTACACCAGTAAAGGGGGGAAGTGAAATCGAAGTATTTTAGGGAGCCTTACATACAAGTATTTAAATTAATTACTTTATGTTTATAAATTATATCAATGAAGAACAAAATGGAAGAAAACCGAAGAATGACGGTACTGTAGAAAACGTAGAATTACTATTGGACAGTTACATGTCTTTCGATGAGGAATTTTGGAAATTATGAGGAAAGAACTAGGCAGCGGTTTTTTTGGAGTGGGTGGTTGGACTCTGCAGTAAGATATATCCCTTATTTCATAGCACAAAAAGTTTTGGATAACTAATTGTACAAAATGTAACTTCTTATCTTATAACACACAATATTTGGGAATATGGGCATCATTGCTCAAGGAAATCAATCCCTTGACTATTAGGTGGACGATTATTAATCCTCAAGGCACCACTTTGGAAGCTAGGAAATAATTTTATTTGAGGCATATAACAACATGGAAGGTTGGCGGACCTCGTTGGAAGGATATTGACCGGGTTAGTATATTTAGTTATATATCATAAAATTTTAAAATTATATATATATATATATGTGTGTGTGTGTGTGTGTAAATTAACATTTTTATGTAGGTTTTAATTGCCATTAATGTTGTGCAAATTCATTGGTTTTTGGCCAAGTTGAATCTCATTACATGGAAAATGATCATATACGATTCAGCCAAATGGTGTGGTTACTTTAAAAACTATGGGGATAATGGTTGTTTCAAAACCTTGGTTGATAGTATTTTAAGTGAACTAGATAAAATTTCACATTGGCAACATTTTTCCCATATACAGAAACCTACTATGGTGGAATTTGTTGAATGTGAAAACATGCGGCAACAGGAAGAATGAGATAGAGGAGATTGTGGAGTATATGTGTGCATGTTCATGGAAATGCTTGCATCGGGGGTGGTAGTGGAGACACCCCAACAAACTAGAGTTACGGAATTTAATTATCATAATAGGATGTCAAAAATTATTTGGGCAACTAGAGTTTGCTTGTGTAGTTTGATTACTGTTTTAAGACTATTTGCTTATGTTATGATTATATTAGCGAATCATTACTTGTTAAGTAAAACTCATAAACTAACTACAAATCGACAATAATACATATAAAAAACCAAAGATACATAATAAATGTACCACAAGAATTGAAAAAAGATCTAACTCTTTACCAAGAATTAAACGATCATCTATGTAAATTTATAAATCCTTAAATCCACAGAGTTGTTTTTCAATCCGCGGAGCTATCTGTCATTCCACAGAGCTGTTTTTCATTTTGAAGACCTACTTGTTAGTCCGTAAAGCTATTTGTCAGTTTACAGAGCTGTTTATTATTCCACAGAGCTGTTGACGGCATCGTCATCATATCATATTATCATACCGTTGTCACGTTTAAGTTCTTTATAAGTACGGACAATTACAGCTCTAACCACTTCTGATCTTTCTAAAGGCATGTTTGGAACCGTGTCTTTGATCACAGCAACAATAACGTCACAAATATGAGCATATCGGCGATTGCTAGCTCCTATGATTCAAATACACATCAATTCTCGAGCCCCGCTGTTATCTGCTACATTCAAATGGGTCTGAGGTTGAATCATATCGTTTTTTTATATGTTTTTTACAATACAAAGGTCGAAGAAAAAAAATAGATTGTTTGTCCAAAAAAAGAAACCCGCACCCGCTATTATTTTTTACCCACGACCAATTTCTTTTTTATCCCGAAATGATGAATTGAGCTCGTATAGGCATTTTGGACGTTGCTATTGAAATAGCCTTTCTGGCTATATTTTGTCCTAACATTGCCACAACCGTTTTTCTTATTTAATTAATAATTTATTCTTCAACAAACTCACACATCTATTCTGAAATGTCAAGCAATGTACCAACTTCTTCAATTGTAGCGACATCATCTAATGCTTGATGTCCATGGATGACAAGAGAGTTGATGGTGCTAACACGATGTTGGACAGACGTTTACAAGTGTGTAACTCTAATAGATCCCCCTCATTTCATTGTATGTAATAAATGGACCCACATAACATGTTTGTTTACCCATGAGATGGGAGAAGGACAACACCAACTTAAAGCATATGTTGTTAGTAAGTGGATGGAATTAAAGGAAAAAAATCACATGGCTCAATTGATAGTATCATTATGTTAAAAAATATGAATTATTATGCAGGCAATGAAGAACTTTTAAAGATCATTACATGATTGTGCGTGATGGAAGTGAGTTCGAATACGAGGACGTTTGTAATGTAGTTAAAAATAACCAATATTTCATGTAGATGGTTGTTTTATGTGTAATGTTTTATGTAATGTTTGCTACTACTTTATCTTATTATTTGTATTGTTTTATGTTTCCATGTATTTGTAATGTTTATGTTTTTTGTTTCCATGTATTAATGTAAGGTTTGTAGTTTATGTTCCATGGAATAAAATAGACAACAACTCTAAATAACCTAATACAAACCAAATACATAAAAAAACCTAATACAAACCAATACATATAAATGTCCTAATAAAAACCAAATACATAAAAATAACCTAATACAAAGCAGTACATCTAAATAACCTAATAAAAGTCATATACATAAAAATAACATACTACAAACGCAATACAAATTAAAAATACGAGAGATCTTTTATAAGATTCCAAGGGGATTTATAATCGAATTCCGATTATATTCCTCTTTCGACACCTCCAATATCACTTCCTCATTTTCATTCAGCCGTGTGTCACCAATTTTGTTATAAAGATCGTTGAATAACAAGATTTATGTTTTCAGTTCATACCAGTTTGCTATGATATCAAGGGTGCTACGATAGTTTTCTATTATGGTTTGAGGGTCGTCATTGAAGGTATAGGTTAAACGGGTCCAAAAACTTGGATCATTCACACTGATGTTCTCGTAGACATTAATATATACACGAGTTAGATGTAGCTTCTCCTCAGCGATCCATGGTCTGGAACCCATTGTGAGTGAAAATATGAGGGGTAATTTTTCAGAAAAATGAGATGTAGAAAAGGTACCGAGTAGATGAAATGATACACATTCTAAAGTGATTTTATAGTAAAATATTACTACTGTGGTACTAACACGATTTGATACACAGTAGATGAAACAGTACTGCGGAATTAACACTACTTTGTTGCAGAGTTAATGATAAACATATTTAAAATAAACTTCATTCATTCAAATTAACACTACTTTTTTGTCTTATACAAACTTCATAATAAACAGATTTTAAAATAAACTTTATTCATTTAAATTGAACCATGTAAAGTATGCTCCGTCTTTGTATTTCGTCCATTGGTTTTGTGAGGCTTGCATCCCTAGGTTTTCTGTCTCGTGCATCCGTTGGTTTTCTAGCTCCTCCTTCCATTGGTTTTCTGTCGCTTGCGTCCCTTCATCTTCTGTCGCTTTTGTCCCACTTCCTGACGCCCCACTACGTTTTCTACTTTTATTTTTCTTCTTTAGGATAATTTCCTTACATGTCCTTGCATTATTTGTTGTACTATAGCATCTACTACATCTTCTTATTTTCGGTTTCTCACATTGTGAAGGGGATATAGTTGGTGTTTTTCGGTTTACCCACTTGACATATTTCCATTACAGGAGGGGTAACAACCATAAGGTCATTGATACTTCCCAATCATGATGTTCTGGAAGGGGGTAGAAGGCCTCTTCATACGTTCTTCGATACGTTTCAATTTTATAAGCATCTATAGCCATATGCCCGTAATTTTCATTTTTCAAGCGCGTTAAAACCATTATCACATGACCACAAGGCAAACCAGTTGGTTGTCAATAATTGCAAGAACAAGTCTTTTGCCTTAAATTAGTTCCTTTAATGATAGCTTTTTGCCTATGCTCTGGGTGTATAAATAATGAAGAACATGTGTGCTTTTCAATAAACGTCTTAATTTCAAACATTTCAGTTCCTTTAATGACAGCTGCATATAAATGCCAATGACAGTATTCTTGCAAACAAACAACCTGGTACCTTGATTTGGTAGCTTTTTGTACCTTAATCTGAAACTTTTCTGTAACTACTTTGAATTTAACAGAAGATGCTAGATATTTTTTTGGTGTTATAGGTTTGATTCACAAATATTTTATCATTTGGACATAAACTGTGAAATGGTCCAGGTTCAAGAATAGGTTCTGGACAATCAGTAATGGGAGAAATACAACACCATAGGTTAAAAGCAATTTTTTGTTGCGTGTACTCATCTTCTGACCAGCCTTCAATTGATTTTTCATCAGATAATCGATCATCAAAATTAGGTAGTTCTCCAAACTCGAATAAAATTTCTTGTTCTAATTCTGTTATGTGCAAATTTGGTTCTTGATCATTATCTGATACAAAGTTATCAGGAACTGAAGCTGTCTTTTGATAATCCACTCCCACTTCTTATCCTAGTCCACAGGAACGGTTTCCATTGGATTGTTTTTCTCCACAACCTCTATTACCTTTTGCTCCAATAAACTAGCTGTTATGAAACTTCACCACTGACTGTTCTTCAACTTCTTCACCAACACCGATAAATACAAATGCATTGTTTGCTTTATTTCAGACATTACATGTCTCAGTTGAAATACATCTAATTCATCTGCAAGCTTCATGGCATACCCACAATCTGGGTGTTTGAAAGAAAAAGATATATGACTATTGAACACATCTGCCTTATTTCTAACAATTTGTAATAACATCTGATAGTCACAGTTAGGAGGAATATTTAAACCAAAGTTTTTAACATTATTTCTAAAGTAAAGCTCATTTCCATTAATCGAATGCCATAATCCTCCTTATACACTGAATAATAAAACTCATTCTTTCGAAACACTCTCTGACTAGATAATCCAAAACGAGTTATAGTGATTAAAGCTTTCACAAAAATGAAAAAAAGGTTTCTGGTCAGTAAAAGGGTTAAAATACCAATAATACCATTAAAAAACGAAAAAAAAAATGTCACTAGTTGCTCAAAACCACTATACCAATCATTTCCGCAGAAGAGTAATCATTTCTCAGAGGTGTACATCGTTCTGCAGTGACCTGCTCTTAGGAAATGCCAGAAAAAAATAAATGCTTTCAACTACTATTTCCTTAGAGGTGTACATGCGTTCCTCAAAAGTGTACTCATTTCCGTAGAGCCCCTCTCCATGGAACTGTGTAAAAACATTTTTTTTTGTCATTTTCCCTATGTGTCCGATTCCTCAGAGCATATGGACTTACGTAGAACCCCTCTCTGCAAAGTTGTCGTGATCATTTAATAAAGTTGTGTTTTTAATGGTCATTTGCTACAAACACCCCTCTCCATTTGGTCATTTGATGAATTTTCTCCTCTTTTTATCTAATGCATGACTTCACCAGATTACCTTTTATTTAATAACATAATTTGAGAAATGAAATATCCCTACATTTGATTTCTATTCATCATCCTATCATATGCTGACAAGTGGATTAAATTAGTTTTAATTTCATTAAATGTGTCACTAAATGTGACACATATCAATGTTTGATATGGTAGGGGATGACTAGTAATAAAATATAAGAGAATATTTATTTTCTCTTTATCTAAATATAACATTTTTTTTCATTTATAAATATAAAAAGAACAATCTTGAATCTGTATAGAACTCTATTCAATACAACAATAAAGGCCGGTAATAAAAGCTATAAATTTCTTATTTGTTCACTTTTAACAATCAATTGACATAGATAATTTAGCACCCACAATAAACTTTAATACCTTTTTGAGATCATAGATGTTACAATGATTTTTTTTTCTTGCTTTTTTATGATATCTAAGATACATGTATCCATAATGCAAACCTCAAACTTCATTAAATTAACACTATACATTTCCATGATAAACATTATACTTTACCAACACAATACTTATCTAAAGATAATAAATGTATTGATATATCTATAATTGAATCTCATATTAAACCAACAATCAAAATGAACTATTACTTCGGGTTTGTATTGACATTACTATATTGGTCAATTATTAATAGAATATTGATGTTTAAAAAGTGAGAAAGAGAAAGATCCCAAACTTAATAGTTACTGAATTAGGATATTTTTTGGCTAAAAAGAACACCTATTAAATTCTGTTGTTACTAAATGTGTCGAGTCATAATGAAACACCAGCTTAAACTTCAATACGTTACTTCCGTTATTCTAACACGTGATCAAGCGCTCATGTGTCTAAAAAGGAAGAAATTAAGTGTTGAGATTGAGGAAATAAAATAAAAAACAAAGAAAGAGGTGGCACCTGTAGCTTTTAAGATAGTCACATAACTTATTATTGTTTATATATTTAAAACACACAGTCACACACAGAGGACCAGAGAGTCGGTTGCTGTATTCACAGTATATCTATATATGTATATCTGTAGATACATCGTCCATATCCATATCAAACATCAATCGCAGGTGCCATGGCTGGGAAGCTCATCATAAGCAACAATCTACGCACTCTGACTCCTCCTTCGCTTTGCTTCTCCCTCTCCACCTTCAGGTAACTTCAGATTTTATTTCCTTCCTTTGATTTGATGACGAATTTCATCGTGTTTCCCTTTTGATATTGTTGCAGGAGGAGATTGCATGAATCTGCGTACGAGAAGGAAGTAGAAGATGAGGTGGAGTGTGAGATCTCTGCTGTAGGAGAGATCACAGATAAACCAGAAGAATATTGGGAGCCTGATCCGGAGACTGGGGTATTCGTCCCGGCCAGTGAACAGAAGTCGGAGGAGCCGGCGGTGACATGCACGACGGAAGAAACGGTGTTGGATGAGAAGGTGTTTTTCCGTCCACAGGAGGATTTGGAGCCGCCTTCGTCGGAATCTTTCACCGGAGAGATTCCTCCTGTTGATCCTTTCGCTGAATAATTAACTTCCATTTCCATAGTCGCACAGAATGTTTAGAAATAAGAGTGTTGGAGGTTGTTTTGTTTGAAGTGTTCCGCTTGAGTCTCGATTTTTTTTTCTTCGAACTTCCAGAAACACCATGAATAACCATAAATAGATGTTTTTCTTAAAGTTGCTTAACCATGTGTTAGTTGTTAGATGTACTAAAAAATCGGCTAGGACGTCAACTTGGTGTAATACGACAGGTGAATGTAGGACAAATTTTATCTGACATCAAAAGTTCTAGAGCATTCATAAGGCTAGACGAAATGGGTTCGACATAGCTGAGGTGCCTCGTCAAACACCTCTTCTTCCTCTTCAGCTTGGCACGCTTCGGCCGACCCGTTGACGTCAGGCTAAAGATGAAAATTTTTATTATTAATTTTTTTTTTCATTTTTTACAAATTTTCAAAATACTATATTGTTTTTTTTTTTTTTTTTTCAAATTTTAAATCCCCTCTCGATTAAAATAAATAACAACAATCTTAATTTTTCAACATTTTCAAACCTTCAATATCCATCTCTCTAAAACATTCAATATTTAAAAACCTCTCTTAAAACTCATCTCTAAAAAAGGCTCATCATTGGATCCTATGACTCCATTAGCAAATACTTACTTAAATGAGTCTTCTTTTTGGAACAAATAGGCATAATGAGTCAACTAAGAGTATTAGTTTTAATTTACTCTTCAAAAGCTGTTTCAACATTTTTTTTTTTGTGATCTTTGGACTGAATGTAAGATTCAACTTTGTCCAGTGCTATCCTATAAGCATCCGAGACTTTGTCAGATGAAACGATAGATTCACACTTGTAACAATCAGCATCGATTTCGTCATATTTTAATTCAAGAAAGAGAAAATCATCTTATGGATTTTCTTTCTAATTTCACAATCAAGATGTAACTGGGTAATATTGAAATAAAGTCTTTTAGAAATTAAACAAAAAATGTTTCTTTGTTTCAACAACTCCAAATTGTCTCATTGCGAATAAATTAAATCGTCCCTAGACCTAGACAACTCTGACTCTAACTTCTTAATTCATATGCGCATCTCTTCACTTTTTGACGTTACTCTGCCAAGTTGATCGGTTAAGTTAGAATTATTCAGACGGATTCCTTTTAAACCATCACCTAAATTAGAGACTGTAAAATTTAAATCATCAAGTTCAGTTTCATACCGAGAGATAGGGATATTTAAAGAATCAATAATAGAGTGTACCTTGTTGATGATCCTCTCACATTCGCTTATCTGCTATGGGACTGGTTTCGTGGCGAAGCAGTTATCCGAGACCTGGCCACCATCAGTAGCGTAGCCCCTTCCCTCTGAGATGTTATTGCTGACCATCAAGCATCTTCCACTGAACTGCGAAACATCTTCTTTCGCCACGAAGCTTCTTCCGTGAGTTGGCCTACGAACCTCCTCGTCCTCAGAGTCAGTCGACCACACTTCGACTCTTCCAAACTGATCATCTTGTTCCTACACAATTAAAGCAGGTTTAGCGTTATCTCCCCCCTCCTCCTTCTTCTCGTTCATTCTCCTCAGCATGCATTCCTTTGCTAGATGATTTTTGCCATGACAATAATTACAGTCATAGCCATAGTCGCCCATTAGCCTCTTTTCCTTCTTCGTATCTTCCTTTTAAGAGTTATTAGCACTCTCATCCTTTACCTTCTTAGAACTGTAATTACCCTACCAGTTTCGATTTTTGTTACGTCTGAAGTTTTTCTTTGCAAACTTTCTTGGGTTAGACACCATCATAGCATACTCTTCCTTTGAGAGTTCACAATCGGAGAGATCAGACTCTAAAGCTTCTTCCTCTGTAACCTTCTTGCCCTTCGCAACTAGGGCCAAAGAACCCATTCCAAAAACGACATTTTCCTTCCTTTGTCACTTTATCTTCATGTGACCTGAGAATACCAACAAGCTTTGCCAGAGAGTAGTTTTTGAACTGCTCATGCGCTTTAACCGTCGACACTACGGCTTTCCATTCAGATCTCGACCCATTCATGAACGTGACTGCCTATTCTATCACTTCACGTCCAATCTTGTGTTTCATCATCCTGCTTAGAAGATGATTGTAGTGGTTGAACGTTTGGTCGAGACTTACCTATGGCATCTGAACAAAGGCTCCAAACTCCGAAAGCAGGAGCGTTTGAGTAGAGTACTCAAGATTTGCATCACTCGAGTAAAGTTCTTTGAGCCTATCCCAAGTGGCTTTTGCTGTATTACAGGAACTTACGAGACGAAATGTGTCTGGGGAAAAGCAAACCTAATAATCCTTATTTCCTTGATGTTGTTGATTAGCTTATCTTTCTCATCCTGCGGAACGTCTTTGACTTGAAGAAGAAGATTATTATAACCAACTTGAGTCTTTATTTCTCTCTTTTTTCCAGTATGAGAGAACGACTGCATGGTCATGGCTTCCCATATCAATGAGCCATTATGTTCAAGACCAAGTACATAATATTCAAAAGTAGTGCCCACACTTCATAATCATTCGGAAAGTATATAGGGATCCTTGTGGTAGATCCAATGTTGCTTGAGAGATTTATTGAGTTAATGTGGGAATCGTCAGGCTGCATGTTGTCGATTTAATAAAAACCTGTAAGAACCAAATGTGTAAACCTAAAATTGAGGTTAGGGTAAAATAAAGATCAAGATTCAACGTCTGTAATCGATGAAATCGAAAAAGACGGAAAACTCCAAATCCTATTAAAGCGGAAACCCTAAAACTCTTTAACAGAAGATATGTGTATATATTACACTGTCTCCTGCTCTGATACCAATTGTTAAGAATAAAATTTGAGTGATCGAATAGATTCAAACAGATAAAATAATCAAGAACACAGAATAAAGAACAAGTTATGTCGAATGATTAATAATCACAACCTTAGAAGAGCTCGATGAAGAACTGCTACTTTAAAGGCTTAGTTGGGTTTACAAGATTGACAATATTAAGATATGGTGCATGCATGCACTTTAAATAGCTAAACCCTAATAATAAATAATCGGGTGGACATGCCCAACCCGGATACAAAACGGACTAAACTATAAGCCCACAATGACGCAACACTTAAGACCCAACAAATATTCATTTTAAATAAGTCAAAACCATTCATTCATTATCCCAAAGGACGAGCAAGGTAAAAGTATTCTCAAAACATTAGAGTAAAATCTTAAACAATCATTGCAGAATAAAATCTTTAGTGGATGCAGTGCGATCAAGTTGGACCCTTCCTTTGAAACCAGAAGTACTTGAAAACATTTTAAACATAAACCGTAAGCAGAAAGCTTAGTGAGTTACCCAAAATACCTCATACCATACACGTCTATTTCACCCCCCGAGCCTATTTCAACTCCTTTAATATTTTACATCCGATATAGGTCTATTTTACCCCGATTCTATTTCAACTCCTTTGGTGTTTTTCAACTGAAACGGGTCTATTTCACCCATACATTTAAGCATGCAATCATATCAACAAGAGTCACAAAGACAACAATCACATGCAGGCATATCAGCAAGTGTCACAAAGACAAATATCATCATACAAACATAATCTAGTGGGTCGGCATTTCTGCCTTCGACCCATGAGTACGGTGAAGAGACTCACCTTAACTATTCAAAAAAGCCCAACAGCTATCTCAACAACGGAACAACCAACCCAAGCTTCCTAAAGCCAAACTGAAACCAATCCTTAGACAAATACTTAATTCTACCTAAGTTTGACCAAATTCAAACCGCTCAATAGAGTCAACGACCAATAGTCAATGGTCAAAGTTGACTTCAGTTAACTACCATTTCGTAGTCGTCCATAACCACGTTGTGGCACAAATAACAACAAAAAGACGATAAATCCCCAATAGCCACGTCGTGGCAACCTATGGCCACCGTCGTGGTCCTCATTATGAAAAGCTTTTCTTCAATAAGAGATTAAACCATAAGGACCAAAACTAAAATCATCAGACAGCCTCATAATGGATAAAGTTTCTAATTTTATCCATTAGGAAGGTCCAAACCACACAGATCTAGAATTTAAGTCTCAAAGGGACCCAAAAATGCATCTTTGTCTACTTAATCCATTAAGTCCAAGTCTCCAACATTTAGATCTGAATCATCATGATGTTTAGATGGATATAGTTTCCAACTTTATCCATAACAATGCCACAAACTTTCAAGATATAAACTTTAATACACCAAAATGACCTAAAGGACCAAGATAACTTGCTTGAGTAAAAGGGAAGGCGAAAGATCATAACTTTCCTAGTCCATGAGGTTGAAGAAGCATTCTATACTTATCGAAAGATGTTGGGGTCCACTCAACTCCAAGATCACCTATAAAATGGACCAAAGGTGTCAAAAACCCCAAATGACAAGATCTAAAGAACTAGATAGCAATATCGGAACTTTATACTTACAATAATCCAAAATGTAGTGCCTTTGATGGATCCAAACTTGAAGCACCATTCCTTGCAACCAAAAGAACCTTCTTGATCTTTAAACCTTATCAAAATAGCATAAAAGCATCCAAAATAGGAGAGAGGAAAAGCTTAAATCTTGAAGGTGGAGGCTAGGATTTCTCCCAAGGGGTTCTAGAGGTGGTGGGGGCTGATAAAATGTCCAAACGTCATAACCTTATGCTTAAAGACATTGAAAACCCTAAAAACAATGGGCTTGGGCCCAACTGATCGTTTTGATGTGGCCACGCTTCGCCGTGGTGTGGCTACTGCAACGTCGTGGGCTCTAATCCCCACTTTGTGGCAATGGTTTTCACCCAAATCCACCTCAACTCCAAACAATTATAACTTATTCGTTCAACTTTATTTTCGGTGATCTTTATATCCGTGTAAAGGTAGTGACGAGATCCACACTTCTATCCATTTAATTTTAGCTTAATACATGTCGAAATAAAAACCATAATCCACGCAAGAAGCTTAACATATAAATCTTCGCATTTTACCCCTTGGCTTAAAACACAAACCAAGGGCTTAGATCACATAACCAAAATTATCAACATCCAATAAGGTCTAAATTCTATTTCCTTGAAGCCCAATGCCTTTACTTGATCCATTTATTTCCCACAATCCCGAAATAATACACTTCTCAAAACAGGATGCTAAATTATGTAACATACCTAACTCTTATGTTCTGTGAAACTATCAGGTATTGATGTACGGTAGCTCTGTATGGGAGTACATTATAGTATTCCCATCGGATGACCAAAAATGGTAGGTCCCGATCAGACAACTGTTAATGGTATGTTTGGTCACCTCTCATAGTAGGTGACAATACTTGATAATTCTAGATGGTCTTTTGAATTAAGTTGCTAGTATGAGCTCACTACTCACAGACGTACATGAAATGATGTCACAACTAGAAATTTTGTGCCTTGTAACTATAACACTTAAGTCAAATTATGAATCAAAGACATAAGAGAATGTATGATGCATACTCTATAACAACAAAATTTCAATCAAACACATCATACAAGCACTACAAATAGTCAACAAGCAATTGGAAACCCTAGAAGTCCTTGTTTAAGTCCATTTTGGACTAGGACTTCCTTATTGGGACCAATGGACCAATAAGCTTCTAATTTGACTATCTTGGGCTTAGAACTCTTGAATGGGCTCTAATTGGACCCACTTTCATTTTATTTCAATATTTTGGGCCATATTGGGCCTAGAATGAAATAAATTAATTATATGAACCATTTGGGGCCATAATTAACCTAATTTAGCCCTAATAGGTCAAAAGACTCATATTTATGGTTATTTGGACCAAACATCACTTAACATAACCATGAAAAAGGCTTAAGCATGCAAGGCCCAAATTCGTTTCTCTTCCCCTCTAATTCTCGGCCTAAGCCCAAATAAAAGGGAGAGTTGACTTCTCATGGCCACCTCATTTTTACATTATGGTCTTCCATGCATCTTATCCCATGTTCCCATGCATACATCACTTCAAGATCTCTCTCTTTCCCTCTCTCTCATTCTCGGTCGATTCCAAACACACACACACACACACAATTCTCTCACAAATCTCTCAAGGAAACTCCCTCCACTCTTCATCAAGATCTCGAATCTTAGAAGGTTTTTCAAGAAGATTTTTCCACAAATTCTTCATCTAAGGTAAGATTATGCTTTGATCTATGATATAGATTCTTTGTTTTATCAAAAATCTCTTTCTAATCCATGCAAAAATCATGATCACTCTCTTAGAAACTCCCTAAGTTCGAAATCAACAAAGGAAGGCTTGTTAGGGCCGAAAACAACATCAAACTTCTTCCAATCTTCTCCAAAAACCGAAACCCAACTCAAGGTGAGCTTCATACCCCCTATTTTTCTATTTTTATAAGTTTTTTTGGGGAGAATACAAGCAAATGTGTAGATCTATGAGTTCATATATGTCTTGCGTGATTTTATGCATGTATGTATGATTTTTATGTGTTATGTGATGAATATGTTAGCTAAAAATACCTAAAAACCGAGATATACAACATGAAGAATGAAATAAACATAGCTTATACCATGTTACACTAATCAAGTCAATAAAAATAATTTATTTGGTTAGGATGAACATTTTTGGACACAAAACCCATTTTTGGGCTCAAATTGGCAAAAATACAAAAGTTAAGGGCCCAAAACGACAAATGATAATTCTGGAGGTTGGAAAGAGTCTAAACAGTTTATAATATAAATTTTCTGTAAATCAACACTTTTGAGGGGCTTAAAATGTAAATTTTGAACCTAATGGGCTAAAAATGGGCTTTTCGGCCCAATAAGCCCTAAATTGCAAAAATTCTGAAATAGAGGGGCTGAAACTGCACATTTCTGAAAAACAGGGGATTTCTAGTGTAATAAAACTAAGTCAAGGGTCAAAAATGTTTTCAAATTAAAAAGGGACCAAAAATGCAAAATATTTCCTTTTTGGGCCAAAATTGTAAAAGTTGCGAAAATGGGGGTTTCAACCGAGAAAATTTCATTTTTGAGGGACTTAAGCTGTTTATCAAGTAAATTTGGGCTGAAAATGTCTTTTCAACAAGTTTTGATACTAAAGTTTCAAGAAAAATGGTTTAAGGACTAAAATGGAAATTCTTTTATATAAAGGGTTAAAAGTATAAATTTTATCCAAGAAGGGGCATCAAAAAGAAAAACTCTAATGTTTAAAACAATAAATCCCTTAAGATAAAATACGAGTACCACAGCTACCGGCGAAACGTAATAGCAAATACACATCCAACACCAATATCGTTGCCAAACGAATTGATTCGGTCTCGAATCAATAACGAATCAAAGATCAATAAACAATAGTACTTCAATACACACGCGAAAATCTACGAGAAGTCAATATTCAATCTTTGGGCTTGAAAGTTTCAAATCATGCTTGTTAGGCCTAGGTAGCCCAATGACATGATCTTTAGGCCCGAAGGGAACACGCTTACAGGTTATTGGGTCTTCTATGACCTAATTCCGTGTAAAAGGACTTTCAATAGCTTTATTGTGATGTTGGGCCCCAAGGGCCCATTGGTATTGCTAGCAAAGTCGAGAAGTCAAATGCGAGTCGGACCTAGTGCCTTTCGCATTCACGATAGCCTTGAACGGCTTATGGAAATAACGAGGGCTTCGTACCCTCTTTTCTCCTCAGTTGTGGGGCTATGAGAAGTCAGGGTGGTTGGATCAAGTGAGTCTTATGGACGACGCCAAAAGGATCGTTTGTAATTGGTAGTTATAAACTAGTCATTTTCTTTAATGCGTGATTATAACGACTCACAACCCATAATTAATCCAATGTCACCTGGAATTATCGGATACAAACGTCACATCGGCATAACAATAAATAAGACACGTAATTTGATGTATTAGGAAAACATCGGGTTTTCCTAGGGAATTCAACACTTTCACCTATGAGATGCATACAAAGTCTAACAATTATTCACATTTACAGAAATCAACAAGCATACTTACGGATCTTCACACTTTTTCTCATATACAATACTCTTTTCAAAAAAATATCGGATTTTCTGGTGGTTTTCAAAATAATACAAATCATTACTTTTCAAACATTACTTATGAACTCACCAACATTTCATATGTTGACGTTTTTCAAAAATACTTGTATTCTCAGATAACAGGTAAATCGAAGAAAATGTATCCAGTGATATCATGATGTTTTGTTTAATTAATATCGAACGGTTTATGTTTTGGATATGTAATGCTTTAAAACAATGTACTGAATGTAAACAATATCGGTTGTAATATTTCAATGCATGGTGGTGAATGATGTTATGATTCATCTATATTCATTGTGATGGTATTCAATTAAGTCACAATAGCCCTCAGACGTTTCCGCCGTCTGGTTCGGGGGTGTGACAAATGAATAGCGTATTCATCAAATATTCTGATGGATCATATGCCTTCATGACTTACACCAAGCCAAGGAATCCCCTAGTTGTGTAGTCAAACCCTTTAACGGTTCATCGGGAGAGATAATTTATCCTTGATAATCATGGACTAGGATTTGTGACGTTCATTAGAAATGGATATATAGGAGAGTAAGCATGTAAGGATATTGTATAGTAATGGTTGGTTTTTCAGGTCTGATAATTAAGGAATATTATCATATTAATATTGTAAGATTGAAATCCTTATGTATCTCACCAGGTTTCCCAACCTGACCAGCTCGGTTTATATGCATCACAAGTATCAAGTCTTAAGCTGGAACTTGATTAGAATGTTGAGTGACTAGGAGATAGTCTGCAATACTATTTAGGAACATTAGGTCTTTATGATGTAACTTATGTTTCTGTAATGATTATGTCATGCGAGAAGTCTTTGCTAACCTCACCAATAGCACCACGCAAACTAGTTGTACATAACCTCGACCCCTTAAACATTAGAATAAGATATTCCACCCCAAATCCACAACCGAACTAGGAACAGGAAGTAAGGCTAAACTAAGCATTCTAAGGCTATAAAATCGTAACTATGTACAATCATACAATATACACGAAGCAATTAGCAATCTTAGTTTCAACTCTAGCAAAACATTCACAAGAATCTCCTAGGCTATAAGGCATCACTAAATTAGGAAACCCTATACTACTAGTCCTGAGGCATACTTATCCTATCAAATAACATGCATTTCTATCAGCTCAAATAACATCAACTCTAATACAACATACGATACAAATATGAATATTTTGGCAGATTACTTCTTCGAGCTTTGGTTGACTGAACACATTGCTTCCTCTGTTCTTTTCTTAATCTTCATTACTTCGTAAAAAGGTTTTTATAAAACTCTTAGATACTTAGTTTGAGTCTGGAATCCCATGAAGGTTCATCCAAATCCCTTAAACCAGGGCTCTGATACCAATTTGTTACATGTTGTTTTTTACCGAAAAAAAAAATCAATTTTAAATAGAGAAAACATCAAATATTATAAAACCAATTCATAAAAATCTGAGGTGAATTAAATACAGTTATCCCAAATCAGAGTATCAAAATATGGAAAATCATTAAATATGCAAGTCAGAGTGTGCAGTCAAGGCTTTTCCTTTACGCGGTCATCTGAAGTACCTAAAACATATTTAATCCACAACTGTAAGCATGAAGCTTAGTGAGTTCCCAAAATATTACATACAACTGTAATACCCGAAATCCAGAAGGCCAAAGAAAGGAAAGAAAACCCTAAGTCAAGAAGGCAACTCGTCGAGTCTGGGGGATGACTCGACGAGTAGGAGCGAGTTTTGGTATGCAAGTAGGAGGACCTACTCGACGAGTTGTTTTGGGTTTGGGAAACCCTAAATTTGGGTTTTGTACTCTATTTAAGCATCCTTAACCCACATCCCCTGACCTCATTTACAACCTCCATTGTCCAAATCCAAGATCTCGAACCCTAATGCTATAGTGAGCCATTATTGAATGTTCTTGAGTGCTTTGAAGCTTAAGGAAGAAGGAGGATTTTAGGGAGGGAAGAGGAAGCTAGTAGATTCGGCTACACCACCTCATTTCCATCATTTTCTGGTAATCAAGTTTCTATCTTGGCAATTAGTTCAATAGATCTCTTCCTTTCTCTTTTATGAAGGTTTATGGTCCAAGAATGATAGCTTTGGGGATTTGTACATCCCAAGCAAGGATTCCATCAGATCTAGGATCACTAAGGGTTGTTATGGCATAAAGGTGCAAACTTTATGCCATTGGAACCCTCATGCAAGCTTTATGTAACGACCCGTTCCCGGTATGTTGATTTATTGGTAATTATAGTGAGTTTTTCAAGAGTGACTCGGCGAGTTCTAGCCTGACTCGCCGAGTAGGGTCGCGCCTGAGGGCACGCGTGAGCCGGGGACTCGGCGAGTCCATATCCCTGACTCGGCGAGTCCATCTGTCTGGGTGAAACCCTAAATTCCCCGGGTTGCCCACTATTTATACCACCTTATAGCCCCCATTCTCGCCTCCCTCACCCTGAGAACGCAGTGATAGAACCCTAATCCTCCCTTGAAGAGCTTATATGTGTTTTGGTGCCATTTTGTGAAGGTGTGAAGAAGGAGAAGAAGGAAGAAGCAAGGAGAAGTGTTGTAGTGCAAAGATCCAAGGCCAAATCAGAGTTAATTGAGGTATTTTCAGAGTTCCATCTTGTTATATGCTTTAAACTTCCATTAGAGCTCTCCTAAGAGCTAGTTGATGCTTGTTCCAAGCCTTACACTTGCATGAACGTCTTATTAAGTCGGAATATCTATGGATCTGAATGTTGGGGTGTTGTAGAGCCCAGATCTACTATCTTTTTGGAGTTATATTGCATGATAACCATAGATCTACCCATTTTATGCATCTTTTAGCCTTATTTCCCTTATTCATGAGGTTGTGCACGTAAAGTTGGAAACTTTACGTGGTAAATCAGCTTATTGGACTCAGATCTATCAATTGTATGCATTGGATTCAAACAAAATCGAGTAAAAATCAGTTGCATGGCGGCAACTGGGCGAGTCGGAAGAATGACTCGACGAGTTGGGTCGCGAGTCCCGAGTTCTTCAGTTTTATCAGTGTCGAGTGGACGAGGTGAGTTAGAGAGTGGACTCAGCGAGTTGAGGGTGAACTCAGTGATGGAGGGACTCGGCGAGTTGTTCATCAACTCGGCGAGTCCAAGGCAATCTTCTTGGGATCAAGAACAACTCGTCGAGTCTGTTCATACGACTCGGCGAGTCGGATGAAGATTGTCTGAGTTCTTGGATCAAGAGGGTACTCGTCGAGTCGATGCCAGACTCGACGAGTAGCAGTGAGTAAAAGTGAAAAGTGAGAGTAGGACTCGGCGAGTTGGGTGGCCCAACTCGGCGAGTCAGCCCAAAGGAGAGTTGACTTTGACCGAGGGTAAAAGAGTCATTTTACCCCAAGCGCAGTGTTTAGTATTTGATTGAGTGTGTTTATGGATTTGTAGCCGAGGAGATTCAGGAGCAGCCGCCGTTAGCTTTCCGAGCCACACACTCAGCAGCCAGCTTACGAGGTGAGTTTCCTTCCAGTAGGAACGGGTCTAAGGCCACAATGCCGGCCCGTTCAGTTAGCAGTAGTTTCCGGATTTAGGTCCGATGCAGTAGTTAGTATGTTCGATGCCTTCGTGGTTCGAACAGGATTTGTGTGCTACGTTTTATGTGTTAAGTATTATGTTCCGGGCCACGGCCCGATGTAGCATGTCGTATATGTGTTATGCTAGTTGATGTGTTATACTATGCCATGTTCAGTCAGTCAGTTCCGGACTTCGGTCCGATGCAGTTAGTTCCGGACTTCGGTCCGATGCAGGGGACAAGGTCCCAGTCAGTTCCGGACTTCGGTCCGATGCAGTTAGTTCCGGACTTTGGTCCGATGCAGGGGACAAGGTCCCAGTCAGTTCCGGACTTCGGTCCGATGCAGTTAGTTCCGGACCTCGGTCCCAGACAGTTCCGGACTTCGGTCCGATGCAGTTCCGGGCTTCGGCCCGATGCAGTGGGCAAGGCCCAATATGTGTTTATGTGTTATTGTATGGTATGTGGTAGTTTGGGGGAGCTCACTAAGCTTCGTGCTTACAGTTTCAGTTTGGTTTCAGGTACTTCCGCAAGCAAAGGGAAGAGCTCGGGGTGACAGCATCGCACACACCACAGCATAGCTTTTATCTTGGGGATGTCTCTTGATGTTTTGGATTGATGTAGTATGATACAGTTTTCCGCACAATATTTTATTATGTTTTGGGGATACATCGCGTATGTTTTATGCTATGATACTTATATTATGGTTTTGATTACATGGAAAAACGAAAATTTTTGGGTCGTGTTTTTGGGTCGTTTCACTTTAAGGAGTTATTATGGCCTTTTAAGCCCCAAAAGGCCATGCATGGAAGATAAGGCATAAACTTTATGTGAGCAAACAATGTCTAAGGCCTGGATCTATGTTAATACGCCTTAGTTTGGAATACAATGGTTTTTAGACAAGAATCTATGCGTTAAGGAGTTTGGGTTTGAGCTTAACCCTTGTAGGAAAAGTATTAATGGGTAAAGTTGGAAACTTTACCCCTCTAGTAGTGTTTCCAGATTGTATAAGGAGTTTGGAGTGTAGATCTGAAGGGTAGAGAGCTTAATTTGTTAAGATGGTCCAAACAGACAGACGGACTCGACGAGTCCAAAGAGGGACTCAACGAGTTGGGTTGATTTGTCCTGATTTGGTACAGGGCAGAACTCGACGAGTCTGAAGAGGGACTCAACGACTTGACTCGTTCTGCCACGTCTATGAGTAGCGAAGGAACTCGGCGAGTTAGGAGGATGACTTGGCGAGTTGAGTCAACTTGGGGTGTTGACTTTGACTTTGACCAAGCGTTGGCTTTAACTTTGACCAGGGGTAAAATGGTCATTTTATCCTAAGAAGGATTATCAGTTCTTGACTAAGTATTATGTTGGTAACGATATCTCGGGGAGTCGAGTGATCAGCAGTTCAGGGATCTGCCAGCTAGCAGCGAGAGGTTTATTCGCGAGATTCTATAGTCAGCGTGTGAGATGAGTTTTCTCTAGTAGGAATGGGTCGAAGGCACCAATTTCGGCTCGTTTATGTATGTTAGTGTATAATAGATGTAGATCTGATGTCGGGGTTAGCTCGATGTAGATTATATCCTTCCGGATTACGATCCGATGTCGGGGGAGGCCCAAGGAAGGTTTATATGTATGTTTTCGAATTACGGTTCGATTTCGGGTGGTGCCCTAGGAAGGAATGCATGTTTAGTTTTACTTGCTGTATTTGTGATACTTGTATGTGCTTGGTAGGGAGGTGAGTGTGGGTCGGGGCCTGTATCTCATCACCAACCGAGTGTGGACGGGGTTCCATATCTCAATAGTAGCAGAGTAGAGGTAGGACCCAAGGTAGGTAGGGCCTTGATTATGATTATATGTTGCATGTGTAGCGGTCGAGGCCCATAATCATAACAACTTAACAAATGAATAACAACTATATAAACATTTAAATTAATCAAACTAAGTTAACATGCAAATGATAATTATTACCATGCAACCAATGGAGAGAAACAAGAACTCAAAGTGGTCTTCGTCATCCGTTTGAATGTATGCGACTGAACAAGGATTATACTTCTCCAGGTTGTAACAATAATGAGATGTTTAGGAAATGAGTCCGCTTGAGAGCCCTTCAAGAGATTAAACATATACTTTTTGGCATGACATGCTTGTTTGTTGGAAACATGGATGTTGTACCTTAAAGTAAAATCTTGTTAGATGTCGCTCCTACGACAAACTCTGCCATGATCAATACCCCAACCATTTACAACTAAATGTCCTAATATTTTCCCATTTGTTTGGCAATGGTTTGGGTTCAGTGATGAACATGTGCAATGGTCCACAAGTTTACAATCTGTAACATGCTCAGTCGTCTAGTTTTACAACTAAAACATACCATTGGCAATTTTTGTCAACACATGCTCCCTGAAACCTTTTTTTTATAGATCTAACATTTGTGAACTGAAATTCATCCTCCATATTTTTCATTCCTAGTTCCATTAGAAGAGCTTCTTTTTCTTTGTAACTTTGTAACAACTTTTTTAAATCTGACAGGTTTTGGTTGTGCGATGGACGGACTGAATATACCGGGTTAGGATATGCCAGTATATCTGCATACCAAAAAATTGTCTTTGTGTGTAATTTTTTAGTATAATCGGCCATTCAATTTCAACATCACATGTTCTATGTCTAATATTCTTAAAGCAATTTAATATGTTAACTCATCAATTTATATATAATCTTCATTACCACATTCATTCTAACATGTATAATCATTATCATCATGATTACATGTAACATTATAAACATCACCCAAGTTTTGATAATTTACTGGATCAACATAATGGATTTGTGGTTCTACCGACATTTGATGTGAAACTACCAATGCTTGGTGTGGAACTACTAAGGTTTGATATGGTACTATCAACATTGGGATGATGACTTAAAAAGGTAATGAAGTTTCAAAAATATACAAAAAATACCATTATTTTATTTTTAGTACTCAAAATACCATTAAAGTATATTTTTTATACACAAAATACCAATGAAGTACACATGTGTTCAAATAATACCTTGTGGGTAACCTACAATAGCCGGTAAAATGGTATTTTGTGTACAAAAAAAAAATAATGGTCTTTTTTGTACATTTTTGAAACTTCGTTACCTTTTTAAGTCATTTTTCCTTCTTTGAATGTAATGGAAATTTAGCTACTTTTTATAAAGAACCCTCCACTTCACTTCGGCCACTACTGTTGTTCATCGCCCCCCTCCACCACCATGGCAAAACCCTTTTTCTTATTCTTCCTCCTAATCATCTGCATACTTTCATCAACGTCGGAATCTCACCGGCCACCTCCGTTTCTCGGCAAATCCCCACAGCTTCTCAAAACCCAAAAATTCTTGTTCAGCTGAAGTACACTTACGAGACACCATACTTTGATCAGACTCTTAATCATTTCAGTTTCAATGATCTTCCCAAGTTCCAACAACATTATCTCATCAACTCCGATCACTGGGTGGGCCCAGGCCCTAGTCGTTTGGACCCAATCTTTCTTTATTGCGGCAATGAAGGCGACATCGAATGGTTCGCTGCCAACACCGACTTCGTTTGGGAACTCGCCCCTCGTTTTGGTGCCATGGTCATCTTCCCCGAAGTAAAAGCCTTAATCACTCTACTCTACATTAATTTGTTCACTTGCAGACCTTTAATAATACAATTTTATCAAAAACTGCGTGATTTGATCTAGCATCGATATTATGGTGAATCGATGCCATATGGAAGCCAGAAAGAGGCATACAAGAATGCTTCTACTTTAGCCTATCTAACAGTCGAACAAACACTTGCTGATTACGCTCTTCTCATCACCGATTTGAAGAAAAATTTATCAGCCGAAGCATCACCTGTAATCTTGTTTGGCTGATCATACGGTGGAAGTAAGATCTTTTCCAAGAATTTCAACAAAAATTAAACAAGCACTTGCTGATTACGCTCATCTCATCCCATTTACCTGAAGTACCTGGTTACCACAATGTTTTAGTTGAACACATGTGTATTTTGTTGGTATTCTGTGTACAAATAGTAACATTAATGGTATTTTTTGTACTAAAAAAACAATAATGGTATTTTTTGAACATTTGAAAACCGGATAACCTACAATAGCCGGTAAAATGGTATTTTGTGTACAAAAAAAACAACAATGGTCTTTTTTATACACTTTTAAAACTTCGTTACCTTTTTAAGTCATTATCCCATCAACATTTGATATGGTACTAACGAAATTTGATATGACACATAATATTCATGATTAACGTACTGAATTTGTCTCATCATAAACTGGTTTTCATAAACGACTTGTATATTGAATTGTTCTTGTACCAATGTTCTATATGCAACACATCCACTAACATTGTGAGGATCATTTGGATATATATATATATATATATATATATATATATATATATATATATATATATATATATATATATATATATATATATATATTCTATTTTTATCGTTGCTACCTCTTATGTTGGATCTATTGTCAACACAATTTTTCCCTATTTTGCTACCATAACCTCTTTCATTGCTAAATCAGTTCCCACCAACAACAAATCGAATAATGACATTGTATTAAACAATTTGTGTCTCCTCCACTGGATCATTATCCACCAAAGACAAACGTACACTAGTTGAAACTTGTTGAATAATCATTTTTAAACGTTTGACATCACCCTCATTAGCTATCTGAATAGCATCCTTCAATGTTGGAAGGACAACAAGTATTATTATGTCTACAAAACATGTTTTATGTTTGACCAATAAATTTGAAAATTTTATATCTGATTAAATTTTACATCTAAGTTTTTAACAAACGGTCTAACTTATATTAATTCTTCATTTTCTGAATGTCATGAACCATTGATACAAATAAAAATAAAATACTCATCCGAATATTTAAACTCATGTTTTGTTAACAAGATATGTAAGTTGGAAGATTTTGCCAATAAAAAGTTTGCTAAAAAATAGAAAACGGATATAATGTGGATAATATTTTTTTATCAAAATAAGATATTATAAATAGCATTATGCTGTATGGATTTTTGCACTATGAATTTTGACTTTCACAATATAAGTTTTGATTTTCTCAACATGAATTTTGATTTTCACAATATGATCTCTGTTTTTCGCACTCCACTTGACTTGAACAATGCTTTTTTAGAAAATACAGTTGTTTTCAGATTTTTGTTGATGATTGAGATTTTCAGAGGTCATATTATTTTTTCGAGTCAACACTAATCAAAACTACATAGTTTTGGTAAAATAATAATAATAATAATAATAATAATAATAATAATAATAATAATAACATTTGCAGGGCACCAAGTTTTTGTAGGCTGTGAAAATTATAGCTATTGAGGAGATTTTTCTGATTTTTAGCTATTCTTTAAAAAAACATTAGAAAAATTAACTAGTGTATTGTGTATTATTAGATAAGAATATAAATAGAAATTTACATTATTTGGAAAAAATAACAAATTTGATTAAAACACGAAACTGGGTTAATTAGATAAGTCACTCAACATATAATATGAAGTATTATTAATTTTAATCCAGATAGGAGTCGTTGGGCGGTTTGGATCAGCCGATCAGAGATCTGAAAGTCAGAGATCCTCTTCCCCTTGTCTTCCCACTTCCTTCCCTTTCATAATGCTCTCCCACCTCTCCCCTCCGATCACCATCCACTTCCTCTTCCCCCGCTCCCTCTCTGCTCAATCTTGCATCTCTCTACATATACCCACGTCCATGCGACTCACTTCTCTTTCATAAAGATCCAGGCACAAAAAATGGCAGCCAATCTTGGATCCATGTCGCGTAATTTTACAGACAAAAGCAAAGAAAGGTTGCTATCTCGAAAGGGGTACTCGGAATTAGGTATTTTCAATGAATCCTATATCTCCACCAACAACGAAGATACTTCGCTTCTCGGTAAACTCCAGGAATGGTGGACCAATGTTCGACTGTTCCTTGTTAACGCTTACGAGATGGGCCGCTCCGATCCCAGACAGTTCATCTTTGCTGCTAAATCGGGATTGGCACTTGCTATCGTCTCTGTTCTTATATTCTTCAAAGAACCCTTTACTTATATCACTCAGTATTCCATCTGGGCAATCCTTACTGTCATCGTCGTCTTCGAATTCAGCATAGGTAACTAACCTTAATTAATTCCTCATTCCAAGATCTCAATCGCCACACCCTTGTTTAGTTTGATCTGATTGAACTCGATGGAATCGGAATATTTCATAGGAGCAACACTTAGCAAAGGATTTAACCGTGCTTTGGGGACATTTTCTGCCGGCGTTCTTGCATTAGCTATCGCTCAAGTTTCCATGTGGGCTGGGGAGTGGCAAGAGGTCGTGATTGTGGTCAGCATTTTTGTTGCAGGTCGGTTTAAACTCTAAACACCTCTTTCGCAATTTCCTTCACTAAAGTCGCAAACTTTATTCCGTTTCAGGTTCTATATCAAGCTATGTGAAAATGTACCCATCAATGAAGCCATACGAATACGGGTTCCGAGTCTTCATGTTAACATTCTGTATAGTACTCGTGTCAGGGACTTCACATTTTGTCCAAACAGCTGTTTCACGATTGTTGTTAATTGGAGTAGGGGCAGGTGTGTGTTTGATTGTTAATATATGTGTTTATCCGATTTGGGCTGGTGAAGATCTGCATAAATTGGTAGTCAAGAACTTTAGGGGCGTTGCTACTTCCTTAGAAGGTAAATCTTTTCTATTTTAGTCTTAATTCAACCATGATTAATAACGATTTAACCAATAGATTCACTTGTATAGGATGTGTTAACAATTACCTTCAACATTTTGGATACGAAAGAATACCTTCAAAAATCTTGGTCTATCAGGCCTTGGATGACCCTTTATATAGTGGATATAGATCGGCAGTACAGTCTACAAGTCAAGAAGATGCTCTGGTATATATACATGGTTTTTTTTTTTTTTTTTTTTTTTTTTTGTATACAAATTAAGTATGAATGTGACTTATCTCACTTTTTGCAGCTGGGGTTTGCTGTTTGGGAACCACCACACGGACGTTACAAAATGCTGAGATATCCATGGTCAAATTATGTCAAAGTCAGTGGTGCGCTTAGGCATTGTGCGTTTATGGTCATGGCAATGCATGGTTGTATACTTGCAGAAATACAGGTAACTTTGGTCCTAGTATTATCATTAATTAAGAATCCTCATAGATGTAGTTATGTTTCTTTTACTTCCAAAAGCATGGATAGCTGTACATTTTGATTTACCTTCCGTATTTATAGGCATCTGCTGAACTAAGAAACATGTTCAAAAACGAGATCCAGAAGGTGGGTACAGAAGGCGCAAGAATCTTACGTGAGCTAGGAAGCAAAGTGGAGAAACTGGAAAGACTAAGCCCCGATGTCGACTTGCTTGAGAAAGTTCACGAAGCTGCAGAGGAATTACAAATGATGATCGATCAAAAATCTTATCATCTCGTCAACTCTGAGAAATGGGCACCTGGAAGACAACCAAAAGAGTTTGAAGATCCCGATCGTTTTCAAGAACTAAAAGAAGACGAAATCAAACCTAACGTCATCAACTCCCTCAGTGAAGCAAACCTAAACCTAAACCTAAACCTAAACCCAAAACCACCGCTTCCATACAAAACCCAAGACCGTAATGTTCCAAATATGTCTGCCCATCCGTCCATGGTGCACTGGGGATCGTCGGAAGATGTGCTGAAGAACCAGACGCACTGGCCTTCACGGCTTTCGATTCTTGGTGACACGATTCTCAATGTGCGTGAAGTGAGGACTTACGAAAGTGCAAGTGCGTTGTCTCTTGCGACTTTTACTTCTTTGTTGATTGAGTTTGTTGCGAGGCTTCAGAATCTTGTGAGCGCGTTTGAGGAGCTTAGTGAGGCTGCCAAGTTTTCTGAACCTGTTAATCCACTTGAAGTGAAGGAGAAGGTGGGGATATGGGCTAAAATGCTCAAGTGCATCGGGATCAAGGATTAAGGTTGATGAATGCACCTTTTGTAGCCCCCAAGTAACTTTGACAATTCGACAATTGGAAGTCGTTTTTTGTGTGCGAGTAGATCTTGATGTGGTGAGTCGGTACTCTGTGTTATTGTGATTTGTTTGGTGTAAAGATAGAGTATAGGGAAGGGGAAATGAACCTTCTTCGTATGATTATTCACAGGTTTTTTTGTGTTATTCATCATAAATTCAAGTTCTTTGTGTAAAAAAACTTAGTACCGGGTTCTCAGAATGTTTTAAAAGAAATAAAGTGGTCAAATTCGTTGGAGAAATTACTAAAATGGTATTCAGTTCCATTTGTATGTTGTTTTGTTGTTTATAGATTAAAAAAGTGTAAATGATATTTGAAAATAGATTATATAAATCGATGGTATTGAATCATCTATGAGTTTGGTTCAAACAAGTTTCGACTATTCAAACTTTTTACTTTATTGTAAGTTGAGTTTGAATTTTTTTTATAATTAAGATTTTGCATTTATTATTTTATTTTGTATTTTTCTTTTATTACAACAATTTAAAAACAATTACGAAAAAACAAAAAATAAAATACCCCTAACACCTCTCTCTCTCATGTCCGATGACCCAGAAATCCGCTGTAACATCCTTATTTTTACGGTCAGAAAAGACTGATTTAACCGAGTATTTTCAAAACCAGTTGTTACATCTACCCCATATCTACCACCAGTTTCCTTCGGACTGAGTCAGTGACAACAACAAAACTGTTAAATTAGTTAAATGAGCAGCATCACATCACCAATAGGGAAAAAATAGATAATGGAATTATAGTTTTAACTCAATTCAACTTGAAAACTTGCACGTAACATCAAAACCCAAGACTCATAAAATAGATAAAAACACATATCTTTACAAAGAAACCCAATAATAAAAGATACATGCTATCACAGAACCCATTAATATATCACATAAGTGTAGCCAATCGATTAACCCACACAAAACACTGGCATATACATCACATTCCGTGATATCTGCAAACATCAAACACAAACACAATCAAACACACAAAATTTGTGATTTTGTGAACTAAAAGTGTGTGAAAAAACAAACCAAAGCTAAATTCGACATCTAGCACCAGATTAAAGCCAAACTACACCCTTAACACTTATAAAATATTCAATTGAAAAGATTGGAATGCAAACAAAATTATTTATAATTCGGTGGTGATGGCTTAATCAAAAAGGCAAAATAGAAGATGACAAAAAGGTGTGATGAAAAAAAATAATAAAAAATGAATTTTATTGATTATATGGGATTAAATAGAAAATGATAATAATAAAGGTGAAATCACAAATCGGAAGCTTACGATACCACCAGCGACTATGATGGAGATGTTAGCAGGCGACGTCAACGACAACGATCTGATAATGACTACATATTCTGATAGGGTTGCCGACTGCGATGGCTCGACGGCTTAAGGTTCCGTCAGTGGCTTTGAGTTTCGTCGATGGTGATGAACCTAATGATGGGTGTGGTGGTTTTTGTTCTTTGGGATGAAGATGATGGTTGTATAGTTTGGTTGGAACTCATATGCCTATTTTAAAGGTAATAAATTGATTTACCACAGGAAATGGTTCCTATCGGATCACTTTTGATTTTTTTTTTTTTTTTTTTACGCCTGCACCGCTTCAATACATCGATATCCATCGCCGCAATTTACGGCCTTCCACATTCTTCCTTCCACCGCTCCATCTCCATCTCCAAAGGCTACGTGTTTTGATTTGAATATCATTGTCTGCCACCCACTCACTGCCTCTTTCTCTTCCCCATTGCCTCCGATATCTTCAACTATCTTTGTCGATTTTGTTTGCCTCATCTCAAACGACAAACAACTCCTTTCTTCTTCCTCCTTCCACACAGTACCTGACCAAGGTACTTCTCCGTCCACTGTCAATCTTCTACCCCTCCTCGAAGTTGCTCCCTCCACCGCCAATACAGAGATTGTGACACCGGCAAGTCCGCGTCCACCATAGAACACAAAGTTTTTTCTTAGCCGATTACCCTGATTATTGTTCACGAATCAATTAGTGTACCCAAAAAATTTGTTTGTAATGTTAATGCAAAATTTTCATATTATATTTTGGGCCCTATTTTTTCGATGTTTGTAATGTGTTGAATGTTATATGCATTTCGAATAAGATGAAATGTGTTGAATGTTATATGCATTTCGAGTAAGATGAAATGTGTGGAATCCTTAGGTGCACAATTGACAACAGAAAATGTAATCCAACTCACATTGGTGTTTTTGAAGCATAATAACAAAGTACATCTAATCCAAATGAAACATAATAACATAACTATGACAACATGAAAACAAACACATCTAATCCAACTCCATTACTGTGGTTGAAATATCACCTTTTCCATTTTTTCCCTTCACCTTTTTTGCCAACTTTTTCTTCAGTATCCTCTCTAATTTTTTTTTCTTAATTTGATTGTAAGCTTTTGTTCACCCTTCACCTCTTTAAGAACACTTGCACCCTCTTCCTGTCCCTTGCCCTTGGTAACACCACTTCCACCTTAATCCTTTGCCTTCTCCTTGGTAACAACACTTGCACCTTCATCATGTCCCTTGCCCTTGGTAGCACCATTGCCTACATCATCTTTTATTTTCCTCTTCTTCACACCACTTCCACTTGCATTTTCAACCGCCTTTTCAACTGCATCACATGTTGACTTGTTGTGCCCTACCTTCTTACAGACACCACATGCAATCCTTTTTCCTGCCTTTGACACTCTGTGTAATCCACTGACCTCTGTAATGTCCCTCTTCCTCTTGATAGTGGGTCTCCCTGGCATTTTCATTTTAAGTGGTGGCAATGGTGGTATGTAGTTTGTTGGAGGCCATATTACACTCCCATTCATGCTTCCTATGGAGTACTTATATGTGTTCATGTATATAGTTGCACGATACAAAGGATCCATAAAGGCCTCCACATTCCTGTTTACATAACACATGGCTGCCACTGATTGAACACAACCATATCCATTCAGCTGCCACACCCTACATGTACATGTTTTTTTCTAAGTCAACACCATATGACTCTCCTAAATTTCTTGTCTCAAAGGTATTTAACCCACTAGGTAACACTTGCCAATACCTAAAACATACATACAGTTAGTATGGACAAAACATCATTAATATATAATAGTGTATATTGAACAAACCTTTGATGGATCTTCAATTCATTTATTGCAAGTCTTATGTTTGGGCATACATCAAATCTTCCCCATCCAACACCTTTTAATCTCAAACTACACATCCACTGCATCACTTAAAGTCTTATATCCTCCAGCATAGTGATGATGGGCTTTTTCCTTGCATCTAATATGACATTGTTGAAGCTTTTAGATAAGTCATTCTCAACAACATCACTTCATCTTCCTTCATGAAAGAATGCTCTGGACCATAACTTTGTATTCCTTCCCATAAGATGCACATATGCAGCAGGGCTCAACATTTGAATCTCTTTCATTGCAGCATTGAAAAGTGGCTCAGTTGATGCCTTACTTGCCTTCCAAAATAGCTTCTCATAATGAGCACCAGGATATTTCTTCTTGAAATTGGACAAAACATGTCTGGCACATTGTCTATGTTCTATTTCTCGGAGTAACTCCTTCACTGCCTCAATTAACCCCTGTATTAACATCATATGGATAATTAGTACATGATCATATTTAGTAATGCATAATCCACATAACCTTACCTTATGTTGATATGACATCAGTGTCTTACCCAGTTGGTGAACGAAAGTCAAATGTGACGTGATCTATGGAATCCAACTGGGTGTCCAATAAGCTTACTAATAAGCTTCGTAAGGGTTCAATAGACCCACTCTCATTATTTCCTTACCTTCCGACAAACACCACCCATTCCAACCATGTCTTCCTCCTTTAAATCCTATAACATTGTCGTCATTTACTGTGTTGAAGTGAATCCTCCCTGCGTGTGTCGCGATCAGCCTGTTTCAAAGCTCAGAGAATCCTAGAAGCCTAACAACCCAGCTCGTTGCTTTTACAATTACACAAAATCAGTGGTAAGGTATCCTTCCTCTACAGTCGATAACTTTTAACCATAAAGTTTTGATTTTTCTACTGCAAACCCCCTATTTCGATCGACAAAAAACCCCATTTACAACGAGAAAACCCTAAATTATGAACATTAAAACCCTTTTTCGGTGTATGGGTTTCTTTTGTAGATATCCAACGACAGTTGCAACTTCTTCGGTGGCTTGACCCAACATTAGCAAAACACTATAAGGATACATTATGGAACATGAAACTTAGGATCGACGAGCTTTTGGTTAGGAATGGTCAAGTAGTTGAGCAGCAGAAGAAGATGGAGAAGCACAAGCTTCTTAGGAAAGCTGAGAAGGAACTTACTGAAGCTAGGATCCAAGAACTACTCATTAAGATTGAAAATCTGAAGAAGTTGTTGAAAAAGGTTGTTTTGATTGCTTTAGTTTTCTTATTGTTTGTGGTCATGTAATTTAAGATGGTCTAGGTGATGTAAGATGGTGGGTCATGGTGTATAGGTGGTTTTTGGCTCATGGTGCATATGGCGATGGTCTTTTGGGTGATTAGGTATTTGGCAATCAAGTTAAAGTTGTGTTAAGTGATGTAGGGTGTATAGGGTTGTTTAATGGTGTAATGGTGGTATATGGAATGATGATCCTTTTAACAATTTAGTATAGGCATTGTACTTTAACCCCATTATGTATGGTTATGTAACACCTTTTGTTTGGACTAATTATATAATAGAAAGTCTGGATTTTTGTTCTATTTTAACAATGCTTTGTGGATTCCTTGATAGTATACTGCATGAATTGTTATATGGTACCCAAAGAATGCAAGTTATATGGTCCACTAATTATATAGTATCATGCACGAGTTGTTATATGGTCCACAAACAAATTTTTAAGTAGCATGGTCCACATAACAATTCCAAGAGGGATAAGAAACAAGAGACCATCTGATGCATAAAAAGCACACAAACGACATTGGATCATACAAGAGATTATATTAATAACCAAAGTTAGTGCAAAGTATTACACAACAATTCCGACATAGAATATTTAAAAGCAAACATCCTAGAATTTTTTTTACTACAAATGCCAGTACAAAGCATTACATAAAAAACCTACATAATAAATGACACGTCCGATGCAATTCCCATGCAAAAACTACATTAAGTTGACAGGTTTTTCTAAAGTGTTCCCCTCTCCATTCTTTCCTATAATTTGGGTTGTTAATTTTTTCTTGATGATCATTTCACTCCTTTTCCTCCTCTTAACATGGGGAAGTACAACATTACCCCTCTCCCTTGTCACTTGTGTAGTCCCACTCTCCTTAGTACATTGTGAATCCCCACCTTCCATTCTTGTCCAACTTCCATTTCCCACTTCTGCAGTCCTTTTCTTCACATTTTCACCTTATTATACACACATAATAAACACTTAAATAACACATATTGATTAAATAATAAGAAAATAATATATAAGAAGTTTTATTTACCTTTGTTGTCTTAGTCCTCTTAACCCTACTACCATGTGTATCCCCACCTTCCATTCTTGTCCCATTTCCACTTGCCACTTCTGCAATCCTTTTCTCCACTTTTTGAGCCTATTATAGTCACATATTATATAGTTAAATGACACATACTTAATAATGAATAAAAAAATAAGAAATGAGAAGTGGTAATTACCTTTGTAGTATTAGTCATGTTAATGGCGAGTTGGTAACTTCTTTGGTCTTGGCCTATCAAGAGTTGGACATGTCTTATTATTATGTCTTTCCACTTTGAACAAACTACATGATATCTTCTTACCATTCTTAGAAACTCTATGGTTTCCACCCTTTTCATTTACATCTCTAACTCTTTTTGTTTTTGGCCTACCAAGCATCCTTCTATTCTTGGGAGGTAAAGGTGGAATGTAATTAGTTTCAGGCCACATCTTGCTTCCATTCACTGGACAAATTTATTAATGAAAGGTATTCATATACATTGCTCTAAAATCCTAAGGATTCACGTATTTCTCCACATCTCTATTAAGGTAGCTAATGGCAGTCACAGAATGAACACACCCATAACCATTAAGTGGCCACATCCTGCATGGACATGTCCTCTTGTCTAAATTAACTTCATATGCCTCACTTCTTGACCTGGTCTCAAACTGGTTGAGTCCACCTGGCTATACCTCCCAAAACCTTTGATTAACCTTTAACTCATTCAACCTCAGCCTTATTTCAGATGACACATCAATTGACCATCCATTAAGTTTCGCTGTGAACAATTTCTTCATCATATACATTCTCAATTCTTCAAGCATTGTGATGATAGGTTTCTTCCTGGCTTCAACTATGATTGCATTGAAACTTTCACATCCCCCATTCTCCACACTAGAACAGCATCTACGAACTTAATAGTAAGCTCTTGACCATGTTCTAGGTTCCTTCTCCATCAAGCGGTTACTTGCCTCAAGACTCATAAGCTCAATATCCTTCATTATTTCCTTGAACGATTCTTCTGTTGTTGCATTACATGCAGCCCAAAACATATTAACAAATTGTGCCCCTGGAAACTTTTTACTGAAGTTGGCCACAATGTGCCTTGCACATTGCCTATGCTTAGCTTGGGGTAACAATTTCTTGACAGCTTCCATAAGACCTTATACCAAGATACAAGTAGTTATAAATGAATTTGCAGGCCCGTCCCAGAGGGTGGGCGATAGGGGCAACCATCCAAGGCTCATTTTTATAGGGGCCCAAAATGTTTAAGGAATTCATTATATATATATATATATATATATATATATATATATATATATATATATATATATATATATATATATATATAATCGAATATGTTATATTTAGAAGTTAATACAAGTAAATTTCTTTCAATTATTGAGTTATTATATATATATATATATATATATATATATATATATATATATATATATATATATATAGTAAATTACACGAATGGTCCTTATGGTTTGCGGTAATTTGCGTGTTTTGTCCCTAACTTATTTTTTTAACTCGGAAGGTCCCTATGGTTTGTTTTTGTTACGCGTTTGGTCCCTATCTTATCTAAAAAGACTATTATTTAAAGAGGAAAAAATGATGGGGTAGGTGAGGTAAGGTGAGGGGGTGGGATTAGGGGTGTTTTTATTTAAATAAATTAAAAAATCAAGGGCAAAATAGTCTTTTTAGGTAAGATAAGGACCAAGTGCGTAACAAAAACAAACAGTAGCGACCTTCCGAGTTTAAAAAATAAGTTAGGGACCAAACGCGCAAATTACCCTAAACCATAGGGACCATTCGTGTAATTTACTCATATATATATATATATATATATATATATATATATATATATATATATATATATATATATATATATATATATATATAAACTTGATGAAATTTGTGTATGTGAAGGGCCTTTTTTTTCCTCTCGCTCCGGACCCAAACTATGTTTGGAACGACCTTGTGAATTGGGTAATATACTTTGTGAAAGAGAAGTAATAAAAAAAATTTCTTACCTTGCATTGGTCTGACATAAGAGTGAAACCTTGTCTCATACCAAGATTGAGATCATCACTTAACAATGACAGAAACCATTTCCAGTTTTCCTTGTTTTCAACACATACTACTACCCAGGCAATTGGGTATATTTGTTCCCCTAGCACCTTTCCCCACAACACATAGCAACTCGTCGGTAATATACCCTTTCAAGAAGCGGCCATCAATTCCAATCACCTTCCTACACCCTTCTAACCACCCCTTCTTTACACCATCAAAACAAACATAATACTTACTAAAGTGATTAGTCCCATATGGAATTGTAAGTACATCCATGTTAGATGTAGAACCAAGGTTGGATCTTCTAATTTCCTCTCCATAAAACCAGAGCTTAGCATAATGATCAATAAGGGTACCTTCAATAATATTCATAGCATACTCTTTGGCCCTTCTGCATTGGCTAATACTGACTTTAATACCAAATTTATTGATGACCTCCAATCTTAATTGCCTAATTGTCAGTTTTTGTCTATGCAAAATCTCATTGGTGTAGTGGCTACCAATCCATCGTTAACTGACAATTGAACCCAATTTGTAGCTCCTAGCACATTGATGCTTACTTTTTAGAGATTTGATTTGAAAATTGTGTTCTGTACTCATCCAACTTGCCCATAACCTGAAAGTACAAACACCTTTTACAACACAATATTATAAGCCTCTTACTATCATTCTTTTCGAACCATAGTTGATAGCCATTCTTAATAGCATAATTGCATAATATGCTCTTAAGCTGTTTTGGATTCTCAAATCTCATGCCTAAAATTGGTGATTGCTTCTTCCAGTGTACCTGAGGATTAAAGATAAGATGTTCCTTAAGAACATTATTGTCCAATTCCTCAATATTATCCATTTGGGTCTCAACATTTTTCTCTTCTCCACCTTCTGGACATAACTTGTTAAGAAACTCATTGTCCTTGGTCTTGTTTAGAGGCGTCCAATATTCCCCATTGATTTCATCTTCCAAACCAACATCAAACATATAGGCTAGCTCAGGATCATGGATTCCCTGTGAAGGTTCTTTGTCATCCTCCTGGATCACTGAACCACTTTCATCACTTTCTTCATCGAACTAGTCCTCAAATCCTTCCCCAATGTGATCTAAATGCAGATCAATTGGCATTTATGGTGCTTGATAAGCAACATCGATAAACACTTGATAATCTATTTCATTGGCTATTACCGTAAGACCATTTGCCATAGTTTGATCATGTGCTAAGTAATAAAGTTTCTCAAAAGGCTCTCCGACAAACCATTCAAGAAATTCACAACACCCATGTAAATCCATTCCAGAGAAATCATGATCAGTAAACATGAACGTATCACCTCCAGTATATCTATATGGGTGTCTTGTAAAAACATCATTATAGTGCAAACGCACTTTCAAGAAAATAGGGTTTGGGTTCGCCATGAACTTTAACTACAAAAGAACCCTATAATCTTGATCACTTCAACACGATTTTGATAAACGACTCAAGTAGAGCCCTTTATTAAACCGTTATACGAAGGCAAAGTTGACGTGTCATTGATGACATGCCATTTAATTGAAGAAATCGAAAGTCTAAAGGTCACGTCACATTTAATTACCAGGTGATTTAGTGGGATCAAAGGTACGAAAATTAGTTGAAAGACCTTTTAAAACCAAATGAAAAATATTATTACGCTTCTATATCAATAACCCAAAAATATATATTGTTTTCTAATAACATGTCGTGTATGGTGATCAACAGGATGATGAATATGTTTATCTCAAAATATTAGACATAAAAGAATATACAAAAATTGTTTAAAACGAACTTAAAATTGCATCTTACCAAATAATACCTTAAATGAATTTGATGGAATCCAATTCCATAATATATGGATCCTAATGTATCTCACGTGTCGCTCATAAACATTCTTGAATTCCTGACACAAAACAAAACTGACAACCAATCTATCTAGGATCCATGTCGCGTCGTAATTTTACAGACAAAGGCAAAGAAAGGTTTCTATCTCAAAAGGGTTACTCGGAATTTGGTCTTTTGAATGAATCCTTTCGCACGACCAACAACGAAGATTCTGCGGATTGGTGGAACGATGTTCGACTGTTCTTTGTTAACGTTTACCAGATGGGTCGCTCCGATCCCAGACATTTCATCTTCGCTGCTAAATCTGGATTGGCATTTGCTATCGTTTGTGTTCTTATATTCTTCAAAGAACCCTTTAATTATGTCACTCAGTATTCCATCTGGGCAGTCATAACCGTCATCCTCGTCTTCGAATTCAGCATAGGTACGTAACTAATTAACCCTTATAACTTCCTCTTTCCAAGAACTTAATCGCCATTTTCGGATTTGCATCATCATCATTAATTAATTGCACGATATAGTTTGTTCTTCCGGATAAAATATGGTCGTCAATGTCATTCCCTTGTTTCGTTTGATCTGATTAAACTTGATCGAATTCATATAGGAGCAACACTTAACAAAGGATTTAACGTTGCTTTGGGTATGTTATCTGCCGGCGTGCTTGCGTTAGCTATCGCTCAACTATCCATGTGGGCTGGGGAGTTGCGAAAGATTGTAATTGTGATCAGCATCTTTATAGAAGGTCGATTTAAACACCCTTTTCATATATAATTTCCTTCACTAAATTCTAAACTTTATTCTATACATCTTGGTTCTTTTTCCTTTTCTGTTTCAGGCTCGATATCAAGCCATATCAAACTCTACCCGTCAATGAAGCCATACGAATACGGGTTCAGAATCTTTACGTTAACATTCTGCGTAGTACTCGTGTCAGGGACTTCACACATTGACCAAACAGTTCTTTCCCGTTCGTTGTTAGTTGTCCTTGGGACAGTTGTGTGTTTGGTTGTTAGTATATGCGTTTTTCCAGTTTGGGCTGGTGAAGATCTGCATAAATTGGTGGTGAAGAACTTTAGGGGGGTTGCTACTTCCTTAGAAGGTAAAAATCTTTTCCATTTTTGACTTAATAAAACCATGTAACGATTTAACCAATACATTAACTTTTATATAGGATGTGTTAGCAAGTACCTTCAACATTTCGGATACGAAAGAATACCTTCAAAAATCTTGGTATATCAAGCCTCGGATGACCCTTTGTATAGTGGATATAGATCAGCAGTACAGTCATCAAGTGAAGAAGAGACTCTGGTATATATATGGGTTTGTTTTTTGTTTACAAAATAAGTGTGAATGTGAATTAATGAATACGCCATTAGCCAACAAGTTTACTTATTGCAGCTAGGGTTTGCTGTTTGGGAACCACCTCATGGACGTTACAAAATGTTTAGGTATCCATGGAGTTCTTATGTGAAAGTTAGTGGTGCGCTTAGGCATTGTGCGTTTATGGTGATGGGAATGCATAGTTGTATACTTGCAGAAATACAGGTAACTTTTCTTCTTCACCTAGATTTATGGTTTAAGGATCTTTATAGATGGAGTTACGTTTTTGTTCTACTTCCGAAAGCGTAGTTATTTAACGTAGAAACAAACATATGAAAGTTTTAAGTTCCTATTGCAAGATCTAAAACCTTGATTTGTTTTTTTTTTTTTCCATGGCGATATATAGGCATCTGATGAACTAAGAAACATGTTCCAAAACGAGATCCTGAAAGTAGGCACAGAAGGCGCAAAAGTCCTACGTGAGCTAGGAAGCAAAGTGGAAAAAATGGAAAAACTTAGCCCCGATATCGACCTGCTCATGAAAGTTCACGAGGCTGCGGAGGAATTACAATTGACGATCGACCAAAACTCTTACCATCTCATCAACTCCGACAAATGGGAACCCGGAAGACAACCAAAAGGGTTTGAAGATCCTGATATTTTTCAAGAACCAAAAGAAGACGAAATCAAACCAAAACTACTTGTCAAATTCCGCAGTGAAACAAACCTACACCTACACCTAAACCGAAAACTAACTCTTCCGACCAAATCCCTAGACCGTAAGACTCCAAATATGTCCCGTCAGCCGTCCATGGTGCATTGGGGATCGTCGGTAGATGTGGTAAAGAAGCAGGCCCGTCGTCCCGCCATTGTGCATTGGGAAACGTCGGTAGATGTGCTAAAGAAGCATACCAATCATCCTTCCATGGTGGATTGGGAATCGTCAGTAGATGCGCTAAAGAAGCAGACGCAGTGGCCTTCACGTTTATCGATACATGGTGACACGATTCTTAATGTGCGTGAAGTGAAGACTCACGAAAGTGCGAAAGCCTTGTCTCTTGCAAATTTTACTACTTTGTTGGTTGAGTTTGTCGCAAGACTTCAGAATCTTGTGAACGCGTTTGAAGAGCTTAGCGAGATAGCAAAGTTCTCTGAACCTGTTAACCATCTTGAAGCGAAGGAGACGATGGGTTTCTGGACACGAGTACTCAAGTTCGTCGGGATCAAGGATTGAAGTGATGAAGAACGTAGTAGCCTTTGAAGTAAGAGCATGTTTGACTCAAAACATTTGTCATATATGTTAATTTTAAGCACCAATTAATTATTTTCTTCAATATATTAACCATCAAATTAAATATTTTCTTCAAAGGTTAACCTGTTTTTATAGTTTTTTTTTTTTTACAAATTCAACTAAGGGATGTTTGGGATTGCTTTTAGGGGGGTTTTGCTATAAAACTTTACTGTTTGGTTTTTATATTTTAAACATATCATATTTTAATACAAAATATTTAATAAAAACAGTTCTAAAAAATATCTTATCAAAACATTCAAAATTTTGTATTTCATAATCTTAAATTTCAAGTGTAACTAAATAAAACAAAACATTACAAATAGAATCATTATAAATTTAATATTTCATAAACAAAATATCCTTATATATTTAATAGCAAATATTTAAAACTTAACTATAGTTAACTACTAGTTAGATTTACAAAACATATATCGATCGGTCAATAGAGTCTAGAGAAAAAAAAAAACAATTACCATTACGATGTGCGAAATCCCAGGTTCGCAGAAGTTGTCAAATAATTTAGAATGTAACATGCATTTTCATGTTGAAAATAAAATGGAATTCAATTCCATTTTTATGTATACATACTTTTGGTTTATAAATTTGTTAAAAATAGTTAAAATGTAAATGATGATGTATACGTGGCAACACGGAGATACAGTCCAAAGTGGGAAATTCTCTAATCCAAGATAAAAGCAATATGTGATCGTAGACCATCAAAATAAACAAATGCAAAAGAACCATAACCAAAATTTCATTAATGGAACAAATGTATCCTACTAGAGGCCCAAAATGCTAAAACGCATCCATGTCTTCTACAGATTCAGCACAAAATATAAAAATTCAACTCAACATTGGAGTAATCAAAGATATTAAAAACCCTATTGCACTCAATCTTGTTCTTCAGCTGTCACCAGGAAGGGACTTGATGATATCAGAATCACCTGATAATCACAACAAAAAAAAAATATCAAACACACAAACATAAAAAAAAACAGTAAACGCAAAAAAAAAATGGCACATGATTATTACCTGCATCGATTATGCTAAGGCATGACACACGGAAATACTTTCCACAAGCTGTTCCAAGATCCACATTGTCTGAGAAAAAATATAACCACACATCAAGAAGTATAGATAAAAAAAATAGTAACATACACAAAAAAGACAAATCCACATAAATATAATAATATATTTACTTACTTCCATTGTAATGATGAACCCCAACCTTAGCCAACATAGCATAGTACTCGATTTCAGACTTCCTCAAGGGAGGGCAATTGTTTGATATGATGATCAGTTTTCCTGCGATTTGCATCAAATCAATAACAATTACAAAACTTTATTGTAAAATTATAATTAATTAATCTAACGTTCTACACTTTTCTTAATAAAATTCTACTCAGTTATCAGCATAGTCAAATTTTATACATCAAAGCTCAGTTGATTGCAAAAAAGCTATCAAAATAAGATTTTTCTTTTACGCGCTGTTCACAAATCAGGATTCGCGTGTGTTTTACATGGATTCAAAATTCAAGATTTTAGAAAACTGATGATATGGGATGAATTTACATATACAAATCAAAAACCAAACAAATAAAATTTGGGGGTATATCTTACAATTTTGCGACTACTTTGCATCGACATTACTTTAATCAAAACTATTAGAAGGTAACATCTCATTTGGTCTCTTCCACGGCAATAAGTTTTCAATTCCTTACGAATTCAATAACAAATGTTTTACATTTGAAGAAGGTAAAGATTATCTTTGTAGTAAACTTCAAACGAATCCATATCAGTTAGAGTGCATAGCGTTACAGTACAAACTAAGATTCTCCATTATATATAACAAATCACTTAACAACTGTTACCTTTAGAGCTCCTAAGAGACTCAAGAACAGTCTTGTATCCAAGGGTATACTTTCCACTCTTCATCACAAGAGCCAACCTATTGTTGATGCTCTCATGAGTCTTCTTCTGTAATCGAGAAGAAAGCCCAGATCAGAATCGATAAACGTAATGATCAACAGCAGACACCAATACAAAGAGCCATATAGAGATATCAACATATGATGTGTAATTGTGTATATCTTACCGTCTTCTTCCCTGACACCATTTTTTTCTCCTGCAACAGCAAAAAAAAGTCTCTCTGCGAATAGATTAACAAAACAATTTAGCTTTCGAGCGAGAATAGCGAATGGTGATGAGGATTAGGGTTTGCTTACGCGGCGGCGAACAAGATGACCCTTTCAGTTGCTGAAGCCTGAGTGTGCGACTCTTTTGAGGTATTTAAATGGATGAACAACTAAGTAAGGGTTTACATAAGCCTGGAAGAATTGGGCCCCAGTTTCTAATTTAAAGGCCCAATTATATGGATCATAAAGCCCGCTGTAAAAACTATAAGCGCAGTCCATTATAGTTGTTTTGTACTTCTAAGCATAGGTGTCTTCGTGGTTTGCCATTGCATAGGGCTCATGTCGCGGACGATATCCACTTTTATGTATGCTTCAGTTCAATATATAATAATCGGCAATTTAGAAATCAAAAAGACAAAATCTTATGTTTTTTTTTCCAATTCCAATAGTTCATGCTACAATTAAAAATTGCAACAACTTATGTTTTGAAAAATTAGACTTAAAATTAAAAATTGCATTTCAACTAATGTAAAGTTACGACAAACAAGAGCTTACATTTTGTTCCGATTCAAAACCTCTCAATCTAAGATAACTTCAAAGCTCAAACCATGTTTTTTTTTTGGTTCCACTAGACTTAACCTTTCATTTTTGTTGCATTCTAATACACATTTTTTATTGTCAAATGAAATTAATCAATTATTTTACTATTCCTAATTTCTAAATTTGACGGCCTCTCCCATATATTCTGTTTGTTGTCACTGATTAACGAATGTAACACACCAACTTATTATGAATGATAGAATTTCTAACTTCACATTAGTGCATTACGAAAATTGAGATTTGTTGTGAGTGATTTCTCTAATTACTAGTTCCCCTTAGTTTTGTAATTGTGCTCTTATTTTGTTTCATCTCATAAATGGTTAGAACGATGTTGATGACATTCATACTGTTGTTCATGTTATATCATATATAATTTTTTAAAACTGTGCACCTTAAGCATCTATTAGGTAGTGAAAAACATATATATATATATATATATATATATATGTGTGTGTGTGTGTGTGTGTTTCACTACCTAATAGATGCTTAAGGTGCACAGTTTTAAAAAATTATATATGATATAACATATATATATATATATATATATATATATATATATATATATATATATATATATATATATATATATATATGAAGAATTAAGGTCTCATAATGGGGCTCTTGATACTTAATCCAAAAAACCTCAAATTTCTTCTTAGAATCAAAACAGTGGTTATAATAATGCTGAAAATATGAGCGGTGATAGAGATCAAAATTAAATTTATTAAAGTCTTACTTAGAATCTAAAAATTCACAAGAAATACTTAATGAATTAACAATATACTGAGAATGACATATTGGAAAATATTGATTAAGAAGAGTTGGGAAATAATTTTGCTTCCAATTCATGTAAGTATGTAAGATTATATATTATGATACATGTAACTATGTAAGATTATACATTGTATTATCATTCTTTTGATTCGATTGTATACGTAACATTTATTGAGATATTTAGTATTAACATATTTTGCACACACACACACACACACACACACACACACATATATATATATATATATATATATATATATATATATATATATATATATATATATATATATATATATATATATATATATATATATATGGGTTTAGGTCAAAATTGGTTACTTAACTTTCTGATGTATCCTATTTTGGTCACTTAACTATGTTTAAGTTTTAAAAGGTCATGTAACTTTCTATTTTGTTCTTAAATGGTCACTATAACCGTGAGTAGCCTGTAAACTGATGACTTGGCTTTCTTAATCCATATTGGCATCATACATAGAGTTATTAATCCCATTTGGCTGCTCACATGGTATTTGACCTTGACCGGATTTCAAATATCAATTAACATATATGTATTCTTCATCGTCTTCAACAAGAAGAACCCTTTAATGTCTTTTTTATTACGTATTTCAAGGAATCTCTATGTGAAAACCCAGGTATCGTAAGTCCACTTATAATGCCAATATTTAACGATGAAGAAACCACTCGATTATAAACTAACCACTTGATTATGAAAACCTAGGAACGCCCCTCTCTAGGTCGATAACAGTAGGAAATTGAAGAAACCATTTCGCGAAAGCAGACTTACAAGTGTTGTTACATGTACATAACTATCTTAAAACTAACATTTTTACATTAAATTTCAAAGTTTCGAGTTTCAATTTTAAGTTCTTAGTTTCGATTTCTTGTGAATGACAAACAGATGTTAACTCTTGAAGTTTACTACAATGGTGTTTTCGTGCCACATCCTTTAAACTATGATGGGGGTTTAAAGTTAACTTTGTTTGATGTTGATTTCAAACAAATGGAGTACCCATACCTAGTTGTGTATCTTTGTTGGGTGACCGATTCCACAATCAAAGAACTTTTTTACTCTGTTGGAAATTGAGCATTAGTAAGAGGCTTGAAGTTATTGATGTGTGGTATATATTTCAAAGAATGAAAATCCAAAGCACATCTTAATGGTGGTCAAATTTATATCTATGTTAATGATCATGACTATGATGTACTAGATTGGATTGCAGAGGAAATTATTCATCTTCATGAAATTGATTTCAAGCATGATGAACTTCATGGGAGTGATGGGGAGGATGATGACCATGATTATAAAGAAGATGGGGAGGATGATAAGTTTCAGTATGAAGAGGATGATGAAGAAGATGGTTTACTTGCTGATTGCCCTATGGAACATGAAATTGATCAGGAGAATATAGAAACAGGAGAATCCAAGGGGATCCGTTCTTGAATGTCTTACCTGCATATACAATGGTGAAGGAAATTTAACAAGTAAAAATGTTCCTTCATATAACCCCAAAGTGGATTAGAAGGAAATGAAACCTAGTTGTGGCATGTGTTTTGAAGACAAAGAACAAGTAAGAACCTTGATTACAAACTACTCGGTGGCAAATGGATATGATTTACATTTTGTCACTAATGATAAACAGTAAGTTATTGTGCATTGTGGGAGACGACCAAAAGAACAGAATGGTTGTCCATTTTGGTTGTGGGCATCTTGGCAGTCCAAAGAACAAACTTTTCAGATTAAATCCTTAAATGAAAATCATACTTATGCAAGCATTTTCCATGGTGGATCACTAGTAACTTACAAGTGGATTGCAAAAAAGTATGAAGGAAAAATCCTAGAGAACCCAAACTTAAGTTGTCGTAATATGGTAATTGACATTCTAGAAATGTATAAGTTGAAGGCGTGTAACGACCCGTTCTCGGTATGTTAATAAATTGTCAATTGTCTAAGTTTTCAAGAGGGACTCGGCGAGTTCTAGCCTGACTCGCCGAGTTGGGTCGCGTATTTGTGCACGCGGGAGCCGGGGACTCGGCGAGTCCATATCCTGGACTCGACGAGTCCGTCCGTCTGGGTGAAACCCTAAATCCCCGGGTTTGCCCACTATTTAAACCCCATTATAGCCTCATTCTCGCCACTTTCACCCTGAGAGCTCTGTGAGAAACCCTAATCCTCCCATTTGAGAGCTTATAAGTGATTTAGTGCCATTTTTGTGAAGGTGTGAAGAAGGAGAAGAAGAAGGAAGCAAGGAAACGAGTTGTAGTGCAAAGATCCAAGGTCAAATCTGAGTTTATTGAGGTATTTTCGGAGTTCCCTTCTGGTTATATGCTTAAACTCCCATTAGAGCTCTTTTAAGAGCTATTTGATGTTTGTTCCAAGCTTTATGTTTGCATGAATGTCTTAATAAGTCGAAATACCTTTGGATCTGAGTGTTGGGGTGTTGTAGAGCCCAGATCTACTGTCTTTTTGATGTTACATTGCATATTAGCCATGGATCTACTCTTGTTGTGCATCTTTTAGCCTTATTTCCCTTATTCATGAGGTTGTGCACGTAAAGTTGGAAACTTTACGTGGTAACACAGCTTATTGGACCCAGATCTATCATTTGCATGTGTTGGATTCAAAAGAAATCGAGTAAAAATCTGTTGCATGGCGGCGACTCGGCGAGTCGGAAGAACGACTCAACGAGTCGGGTCGCGAGTCCCGAGTTCTCTAGTTTCATCAGTGTCGAGTGGACGAGGTGAGTTAGGGAGTGGACTCAGCGAGTTGAGAGTAGACTCAGTGATGGAGGGACTCGGCGAGTTTGTTCATACAACTCGGCGAGTCCAAGGCAATCTTCTTGGGGATCAAGAACAACTCGTCGAGTCTGTTCATCCGACTCGGCGAGTCGGATGAAGATCATCTGAGTTCTTGGATCCAGAGGGCACTCGTCGAGTCGATGCCACACTCGACGAGTATCAGCGTGTAAGAGTTGAGAGGAGAGTCTAGGACTCGGCGAGTTGGGTATCCCGACTCGGTGAGTCAGCCCTGAGTAAGTTGACTTTGACCAAGGGTAAAAGAGTTATTTTACCCCGAGTGTAGTGTTAGTGATTGATTGAGTGTGTTTATGGATTTGTAGCCGAGGAGATTCAGGAGCAGCAGCCGTTAGCTTTCCGAGCCACACACTCATCCGCTAGCTTACGAGGTGAGTTTCCTTCCAGTAGGAACGGGTCTAAGGCCACAATGCCGGCCCGTTCAGTTAGCAGTAGTTTCCGGATTTAGGTCCGATGTAGTAGTTAGTATGTTCGATGCCTTCGTGGTTCGAACAGGATTTGTGTGCTATGTTTCATGTGTTAAGTATTATGTGTTCCGGGCCACGGCCCGATGTAGCATGTCATAAATGTGTTATGCTAGTTGATGTGTTATGCTATGCCATGTTCAGTCAGTCAGTTCCGAACTTCGGTCCGATGCAGTTAGTTCCGGACTTCGGTCCGATGCAGGGGACAAGGTCCCAGTCAGTTCTGGACTTCGGTCTGATGCAGTTAGTTCCGGACTTCGGTCCGATGCAGGGGACAAGGTCCCAGTTGGTTCTGGACTTCGGTCCGATGCAGTCAGTTCCGGACTTCGGTCCGATGCAGGGGACAAGGTCCCAATCAGTTCCGGACTTCGGTCCGATGCAGTTTCCGGGCTTCGGCCTGATGCAGTGGGCAAGGCCCAATATGTGTTTATATGTTATTGTATGGTATGTGGTAGTTTGGGGGAGCTCACTAAGCTTCGTGCTTACAGTTTCAGTTTTGGTTTCAGGTACTTCCGCAAGCAAAGGGAAGAGCTCGGGGTGACGGCATCGCACACACCACCGCCTCAGCTTCAGTCTGGGATTGATTTAGTTGTTGATTTGATGTAGTATGATACAGTTTCCGCACAGTACTTTATTATATTTTGGGACATATCACGCATGGTTTATCTATATGGTACTCTGATTATAGTTTTGATTATATTAAAAACAAAAATTTTTGGGTCGTATTTTTGGTCGTTTCAAGGCGAGTACGGGACAGCGCAAAAGATCCAAGAAAAACGGCTCTACAAAAGCTTGAAGGTTGTTTAGAAGACCATTACGCAAAATTATGGAGCTATGCAGAGGAGTTAAGGAGATCCAATCTAGGATCAATAGTTAGATTAGATGTCAATCACATGCCAGATGGAAAGAATTACTTCAATTGTTTCTATTTTATTTTCAAGAGTGTGAAAGATGGGTGGATAGAGGGTTGCAGAAGAGTGATTAATCGTGATGGGTGTTTTTTTGAAGGGTGTTTGCCAAGGGGAGTTACTGTCAGCGGTTGGTCGTGATGCAAATAATCATATATACCCGACTGCATGGGTTGTTTGCATGGTTAAAAACAAGGAGACTTGGAAATGGTTTTTTAGAATTATTGATGGAAGACTTAGGGATGGTAATTGGTACTGGTAATGGAATAACAATCATATTTGACCAACATACGGTATGAATTTATTCTTATTTACTTTTGACATGATACTATACTTTATACTTTTTAAACTAATTTTTGTAATGTTTTACTAGGGGCTTATGGAAGCTATGAAAGACTTGATACCACATGTAGAACATCGCCAATGTGTCAAACATATATATGTGAACTTCCTAAAAAGGTTCAAAGGTCAATTCTAGAAGAAAATCTTTTGGAAGGCATCCAGGTCCACAACTGAACAATACTTCAGTTTTTTCATGAACCAAATCAAGAAAGATAGCATATCTGCATACAAGTATTTAATGGAAAAGGATCCTAAGACTTGGTCACAAGCTTTCTTTAAGTTGGATATGGCATGTGATGCGATAAAGAACGGAGTGTCTGAGAGTTTTAATGGTGCATTGATACATAGTCGAAGGAGGACAATAATCACAATGTTGGAAAAGCTACGGTTGTTTGTCATGGACATGTCCTTTGCAGGGTACTGTTATCAGATGTATCATTTGCAAGGAAAAGGGCCACAACAAAAAAAACTTGCAGAAAAACATTTCCAGATGAAGATGCAGGAAAAAAGCAGGGTACTGGTAAAAAATGTAGCATTTGTAAGGAAAAGGGCCACAACAAAAAAACTTGCAGAAAAACATTTCCAAATGAAGATGCAAGAAAAAAGTAACAAACCCAAGGTATTCCGGGGGTTCAAAGTGAGGTGTTCCAGATGCAGGGGTTCAAAGTGAAGGTATTCTAGATTATGTTGGACAATTGCATACTACTCAACAAACAATTGCACAAAACGCTTACTGTATAAGCCTCAATCATCATCATGATGCGGTTTTGAAAAATCTTAGGAAGTCCGAGAGACAGATAAAACTGAAGATTAGCAAGCCTGATTATGACAAAGATGGTGGAGGTAGCAGTTTGGAAAAGCCAATCCAATTAGATGAAGCCTAGACGTTTCAACGCTGCATTTTGCATGTTAATGATGTTCTAAACTTTTGTTACAATGCTTATGCTTTTTAATAGGCTTATTATGATGCTTATTACATTGATAAGCTTTTAAACACTAACATGCAAGATGGTTTTGTGGTCTTATGTGTGTTATATTGAAATTTATTAATGTTTTTTTTGCTAAATATGGTTGCACAAATTATAAAATGTGACAAAACAAGTAATAGGAAAATGAGTTATCCATTCATTACTCCATTCTTTAAACATGTCTTTAACAACATCACCACATGACAACATAAAGAAAAGAACCCATTGTAATTTCACCATTACAAAAGACTATCTTTTACTTATATGATAGCATGACTAACAACACAAATACCAAAACAAGTACCAAACAACAACCTTTCCCATCCCTAGACTTATGCACAATCAACAACTTGTTCAAATCTTTGTTTTTGTCTTTATATTTCTGCATCTTTGACTTGTACCTTTTGAGTTCTTTCTCCATTTCCTCAATTAACAATTTCTATTTTTCTATCATTTCTTCATGAGCCAACACCTTTTCATGAACGTTGTACAACAATCGATGATACCATGGAGTTAATTTCGGGTCTACCCACTGAAAGTAACCACAATCCAAATTTGGTATCTATAAATCAAAAACAACTAAGATTTTTAGGGCAAGAAATGAATACTTTTGATTACAGGGACTTACCATAGAATTAGGGGAAGCTTCGAACCTTCTCCCTAGGTTATCTTTGGTCTAGCTAGTGAGTGTTTTAAGTTTCTTTGTGCAGTAATACAAATCTCAAAGATCGAACGATGCTCTACTATTGCTCCACGAGGAAGAAGACAATATGGCACCAATCTCTTTATTTGGCACCTAAATGATGTGTTTACAAAGTACTGACCACCAAAATTAAATATACCGACTGAGAAAGCCAAGTAATCAGTTTACAGGCTACTCCCAGTTACAGTGACCATTTAAGAACAAAATAGTAAGGTACATGACCTTTTAAAACTTAAACATAGTTAAGTGACCAATTTTGACATAAACCCTATATATATATATATATATATATATATATATATATATATATATATATATATATATATATATATATAGGGGCCCATTTTTATTTTCGCATAGGGCCTTCAAAATCAATGGGACGCATCTGCTTTTAAGACACAAAATAGTTTACGAGGTCTTTAATTTTGAATCCTAAATGAGTCTATACAATATTTATGGCTTATTAAAAGAGTAATTTGTGATAATTAAATTATTAATTTACGTTATATGAACATGGTGTAGTCAGTCGTGACTAACAGAGGATCCCTTATACGTGGTTGTGGTGTGACATGTGTGTGTGGCATCGGTCACGGTTGGCAACGCGAGAATGGAAAGTTTTTTACCATTTAATAGTCCAAAGTAAATAAAAGGAATTAAAACCATTTTCAATTTACCTATAAATGGATCGTTGCGTGGGACTTGTCATTTAAGGACCACTACGTCGTTATCCTCTCATCATGGCGCGATGGCGACTAAGGTTCAAAACCTTGGATCTCGGACCCTTGGACCTATTTAAAGGATGTGATGGTTAGGGTTCCTCCCACTCTCATCATCCATCACCTCCAAGTGAAGAAAGCTAAACCCTAGCCTCATCTTGTGGTTCTTGAGCTCATTTTTCTTCATGGTGACCATTAAAGGAAGATACATATCATTTATGGTGAAAAAGATCTTATAGCAAAATCAAAAAGTTCCTTTGAGCATATCCTGGACCATTGTAAGTCTTCAAGGCTCAATCTTTATGGTTCAATTCTTGTAGATCTAGTGCTTAAGCTAGTTCGGCCCATTTGATGAGTTTTGAGTGAGTGGTTGTAATCAAGTTTTCATCTTTATTGATCACTAAGGTCCTAAGAGTATTGTATATTTTTGATGTGTACTTCCATGTTGTTTGGTGCCATGCATGGGGTTTTGACCCAATTTCTTTCCATTTTAACCTAGCTTGGGGAAAGACATGTATTGGACATTTATGTCCATAAAGTTACAATTTTTATGGACCATTAGGGTGCCATGAAGCTATCTAGAAAGTATTAGTAGTTGACTTAATGGATTAAGAGCTTAATAAGGATTAGGATCTGCAAATTTGACCACAACGTGGTCAAGTGCTGACCACGGCGTGTCCAAGGTCTTTTCATAGCGCAATGGTATGTACGGTTGAATTTGACCGTTGTCCGTTGTCTTTTTTGACCAGGTTAACTTTTGGTCAACTTGATAGTTTTAGATGGCGGACTGAGGTTTGACCTTTGGATTAATGTTAGGTAGTATGTACTATCAGCATTTACATTTTTGGGAATGGTGGTGTTAGTCTACTTCAATTGGGAGGCAGATCTTCTTACTATACTTTGTAGGACACTAGGTGTCATGATATGCTAGATTGTATTTGTGACTTTTGCATGAAAGACCATGGGGCGACCATTGCACGAATATGGTTTCCTTATCCAACAAACTCAAAATTTTCACACTATTCTTCTCTTCGTTTATTTACATACACAACCTTGTATTGTTTAACTTCAATAACCATATATACTAATCAAAATACCCCACCAAACAATCGAAACAGCAAGCCCAATAACACTTTTGCGTTAGATATAACTCTTTGCCAATACCCGAACATTGAATCATCTCAAGGTGGTTTTATGATTTTTCTCCAAAGTGGTTCCCTTATCAAACGAACTCAACTTTTTCAACAACCATATCAAGATTTCTCACCTTATCAACAACCATTTGTAACATCCAAATCTTCAAACCAAAATTTTCATTTTTAAATCCATAGAAAATAGTTTTCATAATAACCATCTCAAAAAAGTCATAATATTAAATACAATTCCCACATCAAAATATCAGAGTGTCCTAAAATATCTAGTAACAAATTCTCCATGCGAATGTGTACAATCAAGCCTTCGCTTTCCTGCGATCCTCAGAGGTACCAGAAACACATTTAATCAACAACTGTAAACACAAATCTTAGTGAATTCTCCAAGATATCCCAACAAGACAACATATAAAACAATTATGGGTTATCAGCAACCATGGAGACTACCCAAAGTCTCAATGGGTAAACAGCCATTCCCGTTGATTATCAGCAACCCTGGTGAGTAATGTGGTTATTTTTACCATAATTTTTTTCTTTCTTTTTAAAACATTTTTTTTAACAAAATATGTTAGCGGAAGACTTAGTTTTTAAATCAAAACATTTTCAAACCGCAACGTTACTTCAAAAATTCCAACATAATCCCAAACCATTTAAAATGTAAACGAAAGTACTTTAAATTAAATAATAAAAAACGTGTCTAAGAGTGGTATTGTTAATATAAATCTACTACTCATAAGAACCTCTCTCACCAAGGCTAATCTTCTAAATTGTCTGCACCAATCATAAGGCACAAAAGAGGAAATATACAAGTGTCAGTCCTTGCTGAGTGAGTTCATAAAGTTGCACATAAAACATACAAACCCTTAATGGGTCAATCATTCATTTTATGATGAAGCATAAAAATGATAGACAAGTAAAAGATAACAAACAACCGTATAATATAGTTAACCAGACATACATTAAACCGCATACATGCATAAATGTTCAACCATAATTCTACCACATAAAATATATGATCAACCAAAAACAACCAAGTAGCATGTAAACAATCACATTTCATATATAGGTAACCTTTATGGAGTTCGATGCACCATCTACACAAACCATAAGAGCCCGAGATATCTTATGGATCAGCCAAACCTAAACATGAGGCGGAGGAGTTGGTTGTATGTGGTGAAAGATTATGACTACGAGATTTTGTATCACCCAGGCAACGCCAATGCGGTGGCCAAATCCTTAAGCTGGAGGGCGGTCAGTTCCCCGATTTAGGATGTGTATATAAGGTGAAGGGTTTTGAGCACTCTGACAACCTTATGGTGCACATGCTACCCTAAATGCTATGGATCTATGTTTTCTCTAAATATACATGCAATTTGATTTTCTAAAGCATTCATCCTAACTAGCATACAATTGAACAAAATAAGTAGTTATATAACTTACTTCTTAATAGGACTTGTAGTTCCTGGCCTTCAAAAGCTTTAGCACCTCAAATGTGATGCATCTAATATGTCACAAACACCAAGTGCAAAAGAAGGCTTGAGAGAATAAGTTTCTTAGCACAAAAACGATTCACACTCTCCAAGAATGTGTGCGGCAACCGATTTTGGCTCTAGGGGGTTCCTTTTATAGTGTGACAAATCCTAGGGTTACATCCATGCAAACCCTAATGCAGTGTGACTCTTCATATTACTTAGGCTCCATGGGTTAAACATCCATGGACTATCCATTTTGGTTTAGTCCATCCTAAATAATCATGGATCATTGGCCCACACTATAAGAATCATTGATTTACCAAATTAGTCCCCATATATTTAATTAGTCTCTTTTGATCACTAAATTAATTCCAAATTAATTCTTGACCAATACTAATTAAATAATATGATTTCATATTAATATATTATACTTGTAATACATTTACAAAACACAAATAACCTTATTCTCAAAAGTCCATCCTATCAATTTGCATTGATGAAGGCAACCCAAAAGGACCATGCTACTCTCGAGTCAAGTATATACCAATTATAGTTATGGGCTTAGACACCTAATCCAACAATCTCTCACTTGGATAATTCTAATAACTATAACTGCAAGTACAACTTAAAACTGACTAGCAATCGTAGCTCTTAAAAGTCGTTGTCGAACTCTAACCCAGTCAGTGACGCATCCTTTAGATAAGGGATCATATAATCCACTGGTCTTCAAGATATCAGCTGGACAAATACATGGAACAATGTCATACTTATTGTCCAGCAGTTTGTTTCTCGATTTCCGATTTGTTTGACAGAGAACATAATTGAACACATCAGTTTAGTCTCGACCGGGCCCGACACATACGTCAAAACAAAATCATAAAGGGCCTCAAGATATTGCTTTTAATCCTCCAAGAATTTAAAGGAACAGATAAACTTCAACATTATATGCTGATACTAACTATTCATCAAGTCATACACAACAGTGTATTCTATAACATCAAGTTACTAATGCGTTTTCACACTATCAATGTACAACCAACTCATAGCTAACAACTCATATGTCTTGGTTTGAAGACTTATATGATTTTATCGTCTCACGATCACTTGTGATAAATTCCATGAAGTGATTCAAGTGAGCATGGGTTTAATCCAATACTCAAACCTTATGAGAACTCATGAATGTTGTGGAAAACTTTTGCTATGTCTAATACACTTCAGACAATATACAAACCAAATTCATGACATTCTTTCCTCAATACCTACTTCCAAAGTATGATCGACTGTGGGCAGTTTGAATAATATAATTATTCTACAAGTCAAAACATGCAAAATGAAACAATAGTAAACAATTGACACAAGATAGTAACTTTACTCATAAATAAAAAACACCTTTTATTTAATCATCAAATGTCAATTACATTTTATCTATTACAATTTTCAAAATAGCTATCTAATCATTAAAACTAATATCATCCTTCAGCCAATGCTCCACGCATGCTGCAAATGCTTAACCCTACTCAGTCCCTTCTAGGGATGAGCAGTTTATCTCAAATCCCGATCCCTTACCGGTACCGAAACATACCGAATTTAAAAATATAGGACGGTACTTGGTACTCCAAATACATGAAATTCAGGAATCGGTACCACTGGTACCGGTACTAGTACCAAGTACCGGTACCATTCCCGGTACTAGTACCAAGTACCGGTACCATTCCCGGTACCCGTACCGGTTATGTTAATTCGGTTCGGTACTTGGGATTAACTTTCGATCAAATTCGGTATTCGGGAAATCAGGAATGGTACGGGTTGGTATCGGTTCCATCCCACGCTCATCCCTAGTCCCTTCGTGAGGGGATCTGTCGGGTTCTCATCTGATGATACCCTCTTTACTAAGTGGAGTCCTTCTTCCACCCGATGTCTTATGAAGTGATATTTCCTTTTGATGTGCCTAGATCTGCCATGATCCATTGGTTCCTTTGTTAAGGCAACTGAACCCTCATTGTCACAGAAAATCTCCATAGGCTCCTTTATAGATGGTACAACTCCAAGGTCTCTGATGAAGTTCTTCAGCAATATCGCCTCCTTCGATGCTTCGCTTGCTGCTATGTACTATGATTCACACGTTGAATCAACTACAATATCCTATTTGGAACTTTTCCAAGTTATCGCTCCTCCATTCAGGGTAAAAACCTAGCCCGACTAAAAGCGGAAATTATCTCTGTCGGTTTAAAGGATGGTGTCACTATACCATGTGACTCTGAAGTCATCACTCCCACCAAGAGTACGGACCCAATCCTTAGTCCTGCGTAGGTACTTAAGAATATTCTTTACCATAGTCTAGTAAGATATACCAAGATTCCTTTGAGATCTGCTGACCATGCTCAAAGCAAATGCCACATCAGGGTGAGTACAAGTCATAACATACATGATCGAGCCAACTGCGGAAGCATATGGTACTCGAATCATATCAGCTATTTCAGCCTCTGTACTCGAACTCTGAGTTTACTCAGTTTGGTATTGCCTTGGATGGGTAAGTCACCTTTCTTGGAATTCTCCATGCAGAATCATTTCAACACCTTGTCCAAAATCTGGAAGTGAAACGGACATCTCAGTCTGACACCATCGAAACAGGCACCCTATGCCGTGCCACTATCTCTCATAGATAAATCTCAGTCGGCTTCTCGGCCGATATGCTCTCCTGGATTAAGATAAAATGAGCGCTCTTGGTCAACCAATCCATAATGACCCATATCGAATCCACCCCACGTGCGGCCCTGGGAAGCTTAGTGATGAAATCCATGGTGATATCTTCCCACTTCCACATGGGAATGTCTAGTGGCTGCATCTTGTTGTGAGGCCTTTGGTGTTCGGCCTTGACCTTCCTGCAGGTCAAGCACCTCTCCACATACCATGTTATGCCCTGCTTCATGCAAAGCTAACAATAGTCGGGTCGAAGATCTTTGTACATCTTCGTCGCCCCGGGATGGATAGAGAACCTCGACTTATGGGACTCATCCATTACAACCTGCCATACTCCACACCAGTACGGTACCCAGACCCTCCCATGAAGGGTCAACAACCCTCGACTATCATAATCAAACGAGGCCACCTGACCTATATGTTGGGTTATGAGCATTCTAACACTCCTAAGTGTACATGCAACCCTAAATACCTTGGATCTATGTTTTCTCTATTATACATGCAAATATGAACATCCAAGGTATTATCCTAATCTAGCATACAAAATATCAATATAACAAGATAGAATACATACCTCTTTAATGGTGCTTGTCTTCATGAAGCTTGAGTGCTTAGTGCCCCAAGTGTGACACCTCAAATGGTTCACACAACACCAAATACACTTGGAATAACTTAGAGAGAAATTAGAACACTTCATGAAATCGTGTAGCCCTCATACATACACATAGTGTTAGTCATAGTCACGATTTCTTGAGCCATGGGTTTCTTTTATATGGTGGCTATTAGGGTTACACCATGTAACTCATGACTTTACCCATTCCTTATGCTCCATGGATTTTAACCTCCATGGAGTATCCATGGGTCACCCCATGGACTTAGTCCAACATAAGGAATCTTGGATCACAAGCCCACATATATAAGAATGAATGATTTACACAATCAACCCATATATTTAATTAGTCTTCTTTTGATCACTTAATTAATTCTAGATTAATTCTTGATCAATACTAATTAAATAATCTCATTATTCTTATTATTAATATACTAGAACTTATAATATATTAATAACCGTAAGTGTCTTATTTCTCTCATTATAGTCTATCCAAGTGCATGATGCCATGCAACCCAAATGGACCATGCCGGGTCGGGTCAAGTCTTACTAATTATAGTTATGGACTTAGACATTAATCCAACAGTCTCCCACTTGGATAAGTCTAAAACTATTATTGCGTATGACTTCAGGAACCAACTAGCAATCGTAGCTCTCAAAAGATTCTGTCGAACTCTGACCTTGTAGATGAACTCTGATCTTTGTCAACGACTTGTCCATTAGATAAGGGATCATATATTCCTCCATTCTAGATATCATATGGACTGAGACATGGATTATAATCATTCTCTCTGTCCATTAGTTGTTTCCCGATTTCCGATTTATGACGACTGACTAATTGAACAAATCAAATCAGTCCTGGCCCGGCCGAGCACTTCCATTTGTCATCATCAAATCATCGAGGGGCCCACAGATATCGCTTTCATCCCGAAGGTAAAAGGAATGGATAAACTTCGACTCATATGGCTTGTTCTACTACTTGTTGAATCATACACAAAGACACGTTTTATAGCACCGAGTTACCGAATGCAGTTTCGTGCAATCAATGTACAACCAACTCATAGTAACAACTCATATCTCTAGGTTTGAAGAATATAAGATATTATCGTCTCATGATCACTCGTGATAAAATCCATGAAGTGATTCCAATGAGCGCGGGTTGAATCCAATACTCAGAACTTATGAGCACTCATGAGTGTTGTAGCCATTTGTCCAACACCTTAGACCTCTACAAGCCAACCCATGACAGTCTTAATTCATATCTACTTCCAACATATGACCGACTGTGGATGGTTTGAATAACTTAGTCATTCCGGAAGAATAACCTAGTTTATTCGGGAAGTCAAAACATGCAAAGTGAAACACAATAATAATTGAATCCAATATGGTCTCAGAACTTATGAATATAAATAAAACTCCTTTTATTTATCACCATATGATTACACATTATTCATTGTATATTGTTTCATCTATCAACATTATTCTTGAATTTAAAACAATAGTTGTCCCATGCTCCAAGCATGCACACTATGTTTTCTAAACAATAGTCATGCCATACACCAAGTATGCATAATATGTTTGACTATGATCTTTATTTTGTGAACTAGATCAAATGAACATAACTTCAATGATTCTCTTTTCACACTCCCAAATCCTTACTGCAAATGCAAGAATTCCAAATTCATGTCATTTACTGAAATCTGTTAGATTCTAAACTTATATGCATCGATCCTCTTGTAATGATTATGCACAAAGTCAGAAAGACTTAACAACAATCATTACAGAGCATTCCAAAGGAGATCAAGTCCTTGGAACCATCCTTCTTGCATTAAGTTTCCTTAATCTTACACAGATTGAAAATTCTAACTTTGAAACATTTCCGAATTCATTTTGACTATCACTTCTGAACAAGAGTTGCCTCCTTACAGATTATGTCAATATGGTCCTTCCAGAATTATCACTATACTTCCAATTGTCCTTGAGAAACCAGTCTTTGGTGAACCTTAGATTGTCCTCGACAATTGTTTAATCCTTTTTTAGTCATATCCAGTTCTAAACCTTTTCCATTCTTAACGCCCCAGGCATTCGGAAAATTTTTAGAAAGGATGAATATAGCACATGTAATCGGTCCTATATCCGAAGCATATGGGACACGATTCATGATGTCTCACATAAAGACTAAACCAGTCTTTTGCTATAACATTTCCATTTCAATTTGCCAAGTTCTCATAATTTAGATTATGAAAAGGGATGCCGTAATCATAATCGAATTTAAGAACGCAAATAATGGACCCATATACAGAATTTCCTTATGTTGAGCCATTCCAACATGAAATTCATATATATCCTTGACTAAATGATTAAAACCTCACGATCTAAGCTTATAGATTTGAGATGAAGTATAATTTCCTCTCCCTTAATTATAGCAAAACAACTTTTTCCCAATCGAAACCTTTTGTTTTTCTATAATTAACATTGCTAACTTGCAATACTTATCATAATTATCATGCTCCCACTAACATGATGATTATTAGCATAACACTTATGCTCCCACTAGCTTTGACATGTACTCAGAAATCAGCTGGACTTCTAGAAATCAATACTTTATTGACTTTCTTACCAAAGTTCAGAAATTTGATACTAGATTGTTTTGATAAGACTTTATCAAAAAACATACACCTTCCCTTAGATAGCTCATGGGTGTGTCAAAACAATTTTAAGAACTATGAAAAGGGATGCCGTAATCATAGTCTTGATCGTTTTGACCTTTGCCATTTCTCACAAGTTCAAGTTAGTGTGCCGGTAAACCACACACGCTCCACTAACGACTTTGAGAATGCAAATATCACAATTGCTATCTAACTAAAATCTACTTAGTCAAAGTGTTTCCTCACCATCATTTTCATGAATCGGAGAGAAACCTTATGACACTTAGATTTAATGGTGTATGTGTTCTTATCCATGTGAATTGTCATAACCATAGTCACAAGACAAGGATAATGACAAACCAAACTCATATGGACTGAACTCAATCTTAATTTCTTGCCACCTGGCAGCTCAAGGGCCTACCATTGCTTCCAAGTTGTTGTGCAACACATTGAGAACTCTAAGAACTCATATGCGAAGCCAACTATAACTAGAATGGGCACAGAATATGTCAACACGATAGGTTATAAACCTCAAGTCGTGCGCTAGTGAAGAACTTCAGGTTTCATTCTTGATTAGTTCTTGAGAATTTCAAGACCTTTAAGACTCCCACTGTCCTCTTGACCTATAAGACTTCCTTGTCAAACATCCAAGAGATAGTGTGGATTCTAATCAAGACAAACACTTCACACAATTGGCCTAAGTTGGTCTTTGTTTTATCCAAAACATCACAACTTACCAATTTCAAATGTACAAGAGTAGAAAACTTTTACTCTTACATTTGATAAGTGTTTTAAACCTTCTTTAAGACATTTCACTCAAATTACAATCTTGGAGTACGACTCTAAGACTTGTATTGGAACGAAGTATGACTCATCTTCTTGACTTAACCATTTCAACAATTCAAGATCCCTTCTTCTTAGTCATAAGAATGAACTAAGACTTCCTTAGAGAACTAATTTTGATATGGTTTCTTAATCATTAAGATGATCACAAAACTGATACTAAAGTACTCTCCCATCTTTTCAGATTTGAGAAAATTTTATCCTTCTGCCTAAGTTGATTCTTTTATTCGCTCTGCCTTACATTGGAACCTTTTCCAATGTCTCAGAGTTACACTTAAGCCTGTAAGTATAATCATATTTACTGAGCTTTAGTAAACTATGACGAATAGCCTTATCAATCTTTTGTGATGGACTTGACCAGTGCACAAGAATGTGTACTCGATCCCTTAGTCCATTACTTTACTCACACATCCATGTGAATAAGTAATTAGTCTTAATTTTTCCAATACTTGAAAGTTCTCATTCATCATGCTATACAACTTTCATGATTCCAAGTCCCGGTCCAATTGAGACTTTGGATGATGAGAATCTTTCCTTGTTTGGTAAATTTAGACATTACCACAAATGAAAGAATCAATTTCATATTTCCACTCTTGCTATTAATGGAATCATATAAGCAACAATTTTTCCTCAAATGCCAATGTAAGGATATTTTAAAATAAATAAAACCAAAATTTTTCTTTTATTTTAAAACTATGCGGAAAAACTTATCCTTACAACCCATATGAAAACTTGTTGTTATCTATTCCTAAGCAATATCTCATAACTCCTAAGAATTAGCTCAAGAATCCGATCTTCAAACTACGCGATAGAAATCCATCTATGCGATTAGATTTAGCATATTCTTTCTTTAAGTTCCTTTACTTTTCTTTGATTCTTAAAACATTACCATGTGACCCAGTCACATCATGCATCAAGAATCTCAGAATAGAAACTTAACAGAGTTAGATAGTGGACTTTACCTGAAGTAGAGTCAAACTTATTGACTTTAACATCCTTAGGTAAATTAGGCAGCTTCGCAACTAATGACCTTTCCTTTGGCAATATAAACATATGGACCCTTTGATAATGGTACACGAGACTATCACAGACTTAGACTTTTTCTCTTTACCATTTGGTCAACCGAGTTGACTATGGCCGATCCCTTTCCATTGGGAAGAGAATGCTTTTTCTGTATTTCCAGTGTCACCATTGTCAATGTCCATAAAGTTTCAGGAAGTTGATCTTAACAATAGATAAGATCATTAAGGGTCTTGTCATAGTCTATTTCATAGGTGTCCCAAAGGAACTCACTATGTGACTTAGAAAGTGATTGAACCACCAACTTTCTCAAGACTTTGACACCCAACTCTCCCGGCTTGTCAATATGTGACTACATCTCCAAGATGTGATCACACCTAGACCTTGCCTTGCCATTAGGGCTTGAGTGACCTTAAACTTTTCAAGAACTTGTGGGTTAGGGAGAATAATCGGAGGAGGAGAAAGAAGTATGATATCCATGGGATATCATCTTCATTTAGGAAAGCTTGTTTCAAGAGATTTGGGAAGATCATAAATGTCTAATCCAGACATGTTATGGGAGATATTCAAGATAGTTGATCTTTGAGTCCTTAATATGACACCCAATATGAAAATATTAAGGCTAGGACCCAACAAACTATTTTATAACTTAGAAGAGGTATGCCGTAATCCAAGCTATAAAACAATTTGAAGGTAGGTGAATGACGATTCACTAATTTCCACCAAGATAAACGAAATGTATTATTAGGTTTTAATTGGTTTTGAAACTCCTAGATCTTTTGAGATTCATTGAACTGTTCAATGGCATGTTTCAATCTCGAGTGTGCCCTTCAGGTTTTGTGACTGGGATGCCGAGGATCACAAAACAAGGTGTGAAGTAACCATGCAAATTACTGGGTACCCTTAAGTGTTTATCCCTCAATCGATGTGCCGGTTAACCACACACGCTCCATCGATACTATGATAAACATTAAGTTACCCTTTGCCTACCTTGTTAAATACTAGTTAGTGTGCCGGTTAACCACACGCGTTCCACTAACCGACTCAAACAAAGTGCAAAGTGTAATTTCGTGGATTAGCATCTTATTCACATTTTTCTAAGTAACTAAGATTGGGTATTATTAAAAGTTTAGTTACTTAGTATTTATCATTAATACTTTTAATGAAGGGAGAATTATAGTCATGTCAAACCCGTTCGGCTAACGACCCTCCACCAGTCAAGCGAGCGGTGGGTGAGAGTGAACACCCATTAAGTTGCCATTTTATAGGCAACAACCTTATACCCACCTTATAGACCGGCTTCGTGAATGAGGCGTACTAGCGGTAAGACCGACTTTACTCTTATACATATATATATTATTAACTTATAATATTATAAAGTATAAGGGTTGAATTTTAACTTTTAAAATTCTAAGGGCTAACTTGGAATTAAAGTATTCATAAGAGAAAACTTTACAAATTCCAAAACTTGAGGGCAAGTTTTGAAACTATTCAAAACTAATTAATTCCATAACTTATGTATTTAAAGTAGTTTTAATCCAAAAACTCTTCAAGTTCCATAACTTGTGGACAAATTATGGAAGACTTTAAACTAATAAAGAATTAATCTTTTTCTTTATTTTATAACTTATGGAATTAATTAAGGTTACATATTTTATTTATTTATTTATTAATGAAGTGACTCTTGAACCTCCATAACTTAAGGACAAGACTCTTCATCTTTTTTGTAACCTTTGCCAACTTTATGAGTTTTATGAGTCTTTAATGTGACTCTTCATGTAACTTAAGGATAAGTTACACAAACACATTTTATACTCAACTCTTAGATTAATTTGGATTGAAAACAACTTTTTCACTCAACTTTTCTATTAATCTAAGCAACTCATAAGAACAAGATAATTCAAATCAAACTTTTTCATGTAATGAGTCTAACCTTTAAACTAATACAAAACATGAATCTATTGACAATTATCTTGAAAATGGATTAGCATGAACATTACCATATTTAAAAAACAAGTTTATAAGTTCAAAACAACTTAGGGTAATGTTCCTAGTCCATTTCTAGCCAAAAACCTCGAAGATATGCTGTCTGGGGTCCAACTCGTCGAGTGCATGAACACAACTCGGCGAGTTGGATGCATTTTGCCTTGGACTCGTCGAGTCCCTTCATGGATTCGGCGAGTCAGCTGGGCTGACAGCATCAAAACTCGATTTTTTCAGCTTCTATTGCAGGTATAACAAGAAAACAAACCTGGTTCTGATACCAGTGTTGGGTTATGAGCATTCTAACACTCCTAAGTGTACATGCAACCCTAAATACCTTGGATCTATGTTTTCTCTATTATACATGCAAATATGAACATCCAAGGTATTATCCTAATCTAGCATACAAAATATCAATATAACAAGATAGAATACATACCTCTTTAATGGTGCTTGTCTTCATGAAGCTTGAGTGCTTAGTGCCCCAAGTGTGACACCTCAAATGGTTCACACAACACCAAATACACTTGGAATAACTTAGAGAGAAATTAGAACACTTCATGAAATCGTGTAGCCCTCATACATACACATAGTGTTAGTCATAGTCACGATTTCTTGAGCCATGGGTTTCTTTTATATGGTGGCTATTAGGGTTACACCATGTAACTCATGACTTTACCCATTCCTTATGCTCCATGGATTTTAACCTCCATGGAGTATCCATGGGTCACCCCATGGACTTAGTCCAACATAAGGAATCTTGGATCACAAGCCCACATATATAAGAATGAATGATTTACACAATCAACCCATATATTTAATTAGTCTTCTTTTGATCACTTAATTAATTCTAGATTAATTCTTGATCAATACTAATTAAATAATCTCATTATTCTTATTATTAATATACTAGAACTTATAATATATTAATAACCGTAAGTGTCTTATTTCTCTCATTATAGTCTATCCAAGTGCATGATGCCATGCAACCCAAATGGACCATGCCGGGTCGGGTCAAGTCTTACCAATTATAGTTATGGACTTAGACATTAATCCAACACTATAATCCTCTCACACTTCTGGAACTCTTCCTTAAGACCCTCAACATGCGCCTCTCTAATCTGCTCCAACAGTGGAGTGATCACCGTCATCCTCAAACACAAATCTCTGATTGGAGCCGCTATTACCTTGCGGCTTAGGTTATTCACCACCACATTGGCCTTGCCTGGGTGGTAAAGGATCTCACAATCATAATCCTTTACCACATCTAACCACCGACGCTGCCTCATGTTCAGATTCGGCTAATCCGTGAGGTGCCTCAAACTCTTGTGGTCCGTGTAAATGGTACAACGGACCCCATAGAGCTAGTATCGCCAAATCTTGAGGGCGAATACCACATCCCCCAGCTCTAAATCATGCGTCGGATAGTAAGCCTCGTAGGGCTTCAGCTATCTCGAGGCATAAGCTATCGTATGCCCCCACTACATCAACACTGCTCCCATGCCTATGATTGAAGCATCACAGTAGCCTACGAAGTCATCTACACCCTCTGGCAAAGTAAGAATCAGTGCCTCGTACAACCACTATTTGAGCATCTCAAAGGTTGCCTGCTGCTCAGGTCCCCAACGAGAAACCACCAACTTCTTAGTCAGTCGGGTAAACGATACTACAATCTTGGAGAAGTCCTGAATAAATCTCCTGTAATACCCTGCTAGACCCAGGAAACTCCAAATCTCAGTTGGAGACCTCAGAATCTTCCACTGCATCACGGCCTTTATCTTGGCCGGATGGACCAGAATACCCTTCTGGTTGACAAGATGCCGAAGGAACTGTACCTCGCGCAACCATAATTCACACTTAGAGAACTTTGCGAAAAGTCTCCCCCTCCTCAGTGTCTCCAGCACATCCCTCATGTGCTCCTCATGTTGCTCCTAATTTTTGGAGTAAACCAAGATGTCATTAATGAAGACTATCATAGACCGATTCAACATCAGTATGCACACGCTATTCATGAGGTCCATGAATGCGGCTGGAGCATTGGTGAGCCCGAACGACATCGCCACAAACTCATAATGACCATAGCGAGTCCTAAAAGTTTTCTTATGAACATCATCATCCTTGACTCGCATCTGGTGATACCCTGACCGTAGATCAATCTTGGAGAACCAAGATACTCCCTGAAGCTGATCAAACAAATCATCTATCCTTGGAAGTAGGTAACGATTCTTCACCGTACCTTGTTCAGATCCCGCTAGTCTATGCACATGCAATGTGACCCGTCCTTCTTCTTCACAAATAGGATCGGGGCTCCCCATGGTAAACTGCTCGGCCTGATAAAACCCTTGTCTAACAGCTCTTGCAGCTGCATAGACAACTCGTGCATCTCAGGGGAGCCAACCAATATGGTGCCTTGGTTATCGGAGCCACACCAGGGACTAGGTCGATCCTAAACTCAACCTGCCTCCCTAGAGGTATCCCAGGTAAATCCTCTGGGAATACGTTTGGGTGCTCTCTCACTACTGGTGCATCATCAATTGTCGCCTTACCCTTATCCTAGGTATCCATAACATAGGCAACGTATCCAGCGTAACCCTGTTGAAGGTGTGGCATCTCGCCCTCGTTGCTGAACAGAGAATCTGTCCGTGTTGTGGCCTCTCGCCCTGAATCACTATCCCCCCCCCCCCACTAGGAGTACGAACCCTCACTAGCTGCTACATACAGTGAATCATTTGCCTATTAGGACTCAACCAATCCATACCCACTATAACCTTATTCCCTCGTAGGGGAATAGGAACCAGATCCACTGAAAACTGTTGATCGAATAACCGTAGTGTACATCCTCTATGAACCCCCGCGACCCTGATGGTCCTATCATCCGCTATCTTTACATCAAGTGGGCAATCCAGCTCCCCCATAGCTCTACTAAATCGCTTTCTAAGTGCGAGCGACACAAAATACCGGGTAACCCCCGAATCAAACAGTACCATAGCTGATATGTCATTCACTAAGAACGATCCTATAAACAAACACACAAACATGAGTAATAATCAGAAATAATAAAGAGATAATGGAAAAGATACATACCCGTAACCATATTAGGAGCTACTTTTTCCTCCTCTGCTGTCCACTGGAAGGCTCTACTCTTCGCCTCTAGCGCCTTAGCTCGACCCTGACGGTCGTCTATAATCCTCAGAGTGGTAGGAGCAGGTGCTACCACTTGTCATACTGCTGCTAAACTCAGATACTGGGACCGCTTGTGTCCCCTCTGATTGAACTGAAAGCAAATCAGATCTGATGATGTCGAGGTGGTGGTAGTAGTTGTACAATCCCTGCTCATATGCCCAGTTTGGCTGCACTTGAAGTAGTCGGACTCCCTGCCTTGCATACCCCATCGCTTAACTTCTTGCATTTTCCATAATGGTTGCAGCTCTGTTATCTCCTAGACTTGTGGTCAGACACCTTGGGCTTTTTTCCCGAACTTTCCATGCCAGACGCCACTTCTGGCTTCCTCTTCCTCTCCATCTCCAAATTAATCTCTCTCTCTCTCTCTCTCTCTCACACACACACACACACACACGAGCCCTAGCAATTATGTCCTCCAGCGTCTTACAGGTGGAGCGGCTTACAAACTGTCTAATATCACTCCTTAGTATCTCATGGTACCGAGCCTTCTTCATCTCCTCGCCCGCCACATACTATGGAACAAGAAGAGCTCTCTCCCTGAACTTGGCGGTGATCTCCGACACTGTCTTTGTAGTCTGCTGGAGGTCCTGAAACTCTATAGCAAGCTGCTACACCTCAATAACAGGTGAGAAGTCGGCCCCGAACCTGGTTGTAAAATCACTCTAGGTCATCGCATCCAACACTGTATCATCACTAATGCCTCGTCCGACCTCCTCCCACCAGTCGCATGCCCTGTTCTTCAGAAGACAGGATGCTAGTCTAACCTTGTCCCCATTGGGACATTTGTTGGTGCGGAAAGCGTTGGCGACATCAGGCAACCACCTAGTACTTGCAATGGGTTCCCGAGCCCCATGATAATTGGGAGCTCCACAGGCTTTGAACTCCCTGAAAGTGAGTGTGAACGACCCCATCATGGCCGCCACCTCAGTGCAGAAATCACTAATCTCTCATCCAGAAGCTCCAGGATACCCTCCTTGATCAAACCAAATATCACAAGAGTCTTCTCAAGAATACTGCACGTGATCTCTGAGGAGATGAACTCCTTAGTCTACTCATCTAGCTGCTCGGCTCCAAAGCCTGAGCCTGATCCCTCACCGTCACCTGAACTGTCGGCTGCTGGTCTAGGGAGTAAAACCACCATTCTAAAAAACATATCATAACAAACGTCAGAATACTAAACATAACTCGAGGGATCTCATACACTACAAGTTCCCTGGATTCATCTCAACCTTCCTTGATTCGAGTACGAATCCTCTGCTTTCAGTAGTACAAGACCATACTACCTTCCACATCTATCCGTACTTTCCTTAAGAATTTCCACCAAGTCCCTTCTACTACTACTACTACTGATCTCATGTTAACTTCATCCTAGGCTTCTAGGGTAATCACCAATCCACTCTCCTCCACCAGCTACATAAGAAGTCCCTGCCATCTCCCCCTAACTAGCTCGTGAATACTATTGCATATCACTAAGGCTAGATAATTCTTCGAATGAGAGATCCTACCCTACAACGGTTGGACTCAAACAAGAGCTGTGCAATAGAGCTAGACCTAACCTTCTGAAATTATTTAATCCTCATAATATGCAACTTACCATATTCATTTACTAGTTAGTAAGAGATAACTAGAACTCCTAAAAGCACAAAGCAAGCAGCATTCGAGCATTAAGTATACATAATCAAGCATATACTTTTTTTTACTATCATATTGACTAATCTGTACTAGCATGCAATTCTCATAAAGCTGATACACATATAACAATTATATTAGGCATCCTTCCTAGATCCTTAGTCCTAATCTAGCATGCAGTTCTCATAAAGTTGATAATCATATCATAACATTGTTGGATTTGTTGTCTAAGCCCATAACTATTATTGGTATGTACTTAACCCAATAGTAGCATGGTCCTTTTGGGTTGCCTTCACCAGTGCAATCTGATAGGATGGTTTAATGAGAATAAGGTTATTTAGGACTTATTAATATATCATAAGTATAATCTATTAATATGGTTATTTAATTATTATTGTCTAAGAATTAATTTGGAATTAATTTTGTGGTCAAAAGAGACTAATTAAATATGGAGGGATTGATTATGTAAATCAATGATACTTATAGTATGGGCTAAGTGATCTATGATTATGTAAGTGGGCTAAACCAATCATATAACCCATGGATAGTCCATGGAGGTTAAACACAAGGATCATAGGAATGTGGAAAGTAACGGATCATTAGGATTTACAAAGTGTAACCCTAGCACTTGCCACAACTATAAATAGCCCCTTCCATGCACCAATATCGGTTGTACCAACCATGGAGACAAGTAGCTTATTCTCTTAGAGCCTCCTTTTTCATATTGGTGTTTGTGAACCATTAGAGGCATCACACTTGAGGTGCTCAAGTTTCCAAAGGTCAAGAACTCTACCCTACTCAGGAGGTAAGCATCCAAACCAAAGTTTTGATTATATATAGCTTCAATTGTATTCTAGCTATGGTGAATGATTTGGAAAAAGAAAATGCATGTATAATTAGAGAAAACATAGATCCAAAGCATTTAGGGTTGCATGTGCACTTAGGAAGTGTTATAGTGCTCAAAACCCAACAACGGTATCAGAGTCTATGGTTGTTTTCAATTATACTTGATGCTACTTGTTGTTAAATTCTTTAAAAATTGATTCTTTTGTTGTATGGACAGTGGACTCGCTGAGTGCAAGCACAAATGCAACCACCTAGCCGAGTTTGTTCTTGCACTCGACGAGTTGGTGCTCCAGAGTGCAGTTTTTCGACTATTAATGTTGGAAGTGGACTAGGATCATTACCCTAAACTGTTTTTGGACTTATAAACCTGTTTTTGATGTTGTAACGATCATGCTTATCCAATTTAGAAGATAATTGTCAAATTTTCATGTTTTGTATTTGTTTATATGATTATGTTAATTACATGAAATTTGTTTGATATGAATTATCTTGTTCATATGAGTTTAATCTAGATCATGGAAATTGTTTGACACGCTACTTAGTTTATTTGATGATCTTTATGGCCTTTAATGTATTCCATAACTTGTCCTTAAGTTATGGAATATGAAAAAAAAATCTTTCAAAAAGATCATTAAATTCATAGGTTATGTATTTGAAGAGTATTTTCCGATAAATAGTTTTATGAACTCTATAACTTGTCCTCAAGTTATGGATTTTCAAGAGTCTTTTCATTAAAGCCTATATTAGACTCATATATTATGGATTCCAAAAGTTTCTTGAATAGTTCAAAACTTGCCCTCAAGTTTTGGAATTTGTAAAGTCTCACCTTTGAATACTTTAATTCCAAATAAAACCCTAGAGTTTTAAAAGTTAAAATTCTACCCTTATATTATTATCATATTAAACTTTAATACTTATATATATATATATATATATATATATATATATATATATATATATATATGTAAGACAAGTCCTTCTTACCGTTTGTAGGCCTTATTCACGAAGTCGGTCTATAAGAGGGTATAAGGTTACTACCTATAAAATGGAAGTTTAATGGGTGTCCAATCTCACCCACCGCCTCCTTGATTGGTGGATGGTCGTTAGCTGAACGGGTAGGATATGACATTAATTCTCCCTCAGTATAATGATAAAAAATACAGTAACTAAACTTTTATTAAATTCTCAATCTTCGCTACTTTAGGAAAATGTGAAAATGGTGCTAACCATTGAAATTGCACTTTGAACCTTGTTAAGTCATTAGTGGAGCGTGTGTGGTTAACCGACACACTAATCTAGGACTGACAATGTGTGGAAAAGGGTAGCTTGATGTTAATCATAGATCAATGGAGCGTGTGTGGTTAACCAGCACATCGATTAGGTGATCTGTAACATTGGGTGTACCAAGCTAATTTGCATGGTTATCCACACCTTAGTTGTGATCCTCGGCATCCTAGTCACAAACTTGAACGACACACTCGATATTTAAACATGCCATTGAAAAGTTCAATGAATCTCAAAGATCTAGGAGTTTTAAACCAATTAAAACTTAATAATGTATTTTGTTTTTATGGTGGAAATTGGTAAATCTTCATTTACCTACCTTCAAATATTTTACAATTGGATTACGACGTCCCTCTTCGCAATTGTAAAATATTGTGTTGGGTCCTAGCCTTAATATTTCGTTTTGGTGTTATATTAAGGACTTAAATCAACAAACCTGAATTTCTCCCTCGTAGATGTTTAGTTCAGACAACTATGGTATTCCCGAATCTGTTGGAAAAAGATTTACACATGAATATGATATTCAACAATATCATGCTTTACTTCCTCCACCTCCTGCAATCATTCTCCCTAACCCACAAGTTCAAAGACTTGAAAAGTTCAAGGTCACTCAATCCTTACTTGCAACGAAACATCAAGATGGAAGGTCTGTGTGTACTCACGTCTTGGAGATGAAGTCACATATTGACAGATTGAGAGTATTGGGTGTTGTTGTCTCGAGGAAGTTGGTTGTTGACTGAGTTCTTCAATCACTTCCTGAGTTATATAGTGAGTTCATTAAAGATTACTATATGACAGATCGTGACATGACCCTTATCGATCTTACCTATTTGCTAATTGCGGCTGAATCAGCAATGATTTGGCATAATGCTAAATCAAACTTGATTGGAATATCTACTCCCCAAACTTCTGTGGAAACTGACAATGGAAACATTAAAAGTCCAGAAAAGTCTTCTCTTCCCATTGGAAAGGGATCAGTCATTGTCAACCCAGTTGACCAAATCGTAACGAGAATGGCTAAGTCTGAGATTGTCCCGTGCACCATTCCAAAAGAATCTATTTGCTTTTATTGCCAAGAGAAGGGACATTGGTTGTGAAGCTACCCATACTACCTAAAAGATATAAGAGAAGGTAAAATAAAAAAGTTTTGACTATGCTTCAGGTAAGTCCACTTTCTAACTCTATTAAGTTTCTATTTGGAGATTCTTAATACATGATGTGATAGGGTCTCATTTTGATGTTCTGTAGGATTGAATTAAAGAAAGGAAGCTTGAAAGAAAAGTATGTTGAATCTGATCGCGAGGATGGATTACAATCGCCTGGTTTGATGATCGGTTTTTTGAGTTGCTTCTTAGGAGTTGTGATAGATTGCTTAGAAATTTGTAATAGCATAGTTTTCATTTATGATTGCATTGTAAGGAAAAAAATTTTCTGCATTTTATAAATAAATAAAATTTTGTTTTTTTCTTATTCTATATCTCCTTACAATGGCATTTATGAAAATTGATGTTTGTATATTTCTATCGTTAGCAATATGGATTTGTTTCTTTCATATGTGGTAGTGTCAAAATTTACAAAATAAAGAAAGATTCTCATCACCTAAGTTTCAATTTGATAAAAACTTGGAATTATGCAACTTGTATTGTGTGATTTATGAGAACCTTCATCTTTGGAAAATTAGGACTAACTCATTATTCACATGTAAACGTGAGTCATATGAAGGACTAAGGGATAGAGTAAACATTCATGTGCACTGGTCAGATCCACCACAGAGAACGATAAGACTATTCGTCAATATTTACTAAAGTTTGGTAAATATGGCTATGCCTGCAAGATTAAATATAATTTTGAATCATTGGAAAGGTTTCAATGAATAACAGGACGAATCAGAAGAATCAAATTAGGTAGAAAGATAAAAGTTTCTCCAATATGAAAGGATGGGAGAGTACTTGAGTATCGTGTTTTGTGATCATCTTAATGATTATAAAAACCATATCACAATTGATCCACTATGTACAGTGCACTCATATGACTAAGAAGATGAATCATAAAATTGTTGAAATGGCCAAATCAATTAAGGTGAATCATAGTTCGTTCTGAAACAAGTCTTAGAGTCATACTCCAAGATTGTGACTTGAGTGAAATATCTTAAGAAAGTTTATAAAACTCATCAAATGAAGAGTAAAATGTTTCTTACTCGTGTACATTTGAAATTGGTAAGTTGTGATGTCTTGGTAAGGACAAAGACCAACTAAGACCAATTAATTGAAGTTTTGTTCTTGATAAGAACCGCACTAACCCTTGAATATTTGGTTGTCAAGGAATGTTTCTTGACAAAGAGAATCCTATATGTCAATAGGTGAGTAGAAGTCTTAAAGATCTTGACAAGTTTCAAGAACTAATCAAGAATAAACCTATTGTTAATCACTAGCACACGACTTAAGGTTTGTAGCCTATTGAGTTGACATATTCTTGTTTCTGTGCCCATTCCAGTTAAAGTTGACTATGCATGTGAAATCTATGAGTTCTCAATTGTTTGCATAGGGAAAAGCACCCTGGTCAATGAAAGTTCATTGATCAGTAAGAGTGATGTGCTGAACAACTTGGAAGACATGGTAGGCCCTTGTGCTACCAAGAGGCAAGAAATTAACATTGAGTAAGTTCAGTCCATATAAGGTAGATTTCGTCACTAGCCTTATCTTATGATTATGGTTATGAAAAATTCATATGGATAGGAACACACACACCATAAGATCTAAGTGACATAAGGTTTCTCTCCAATTCATGAAAAAGATTGTGAGGAAATCCTTTCACGAAGTAGATTTTAAGAGTTAGAAATTGTAATATTTGCATTCTCAAATTCGTTTATGATTATATCATCCCTCTTCATAGTTCGAATTGTGAGAAATGGCAAACAAAGTTTAGACATTCAGAACTTATTGCTGTAAGTTTTGAAATAGTTTAGACATTAGATAAAGGCTTATCGAAGCATCTCATGTCAAAAATATGAACTTTGGTATGAAAGTCAATAAGTATTGATTTCTAGAAATCCAACTCATTTCTGAGTACATGTCGAAGCTAGTGGGGGCATAAATGTTATAATTGGTATGCTAGTGGGAGCATAATTATTATGTTAAATGTTGCAAGTTAGCAATGTTAATTATAGAAAAAAAAGTATTCAATTTGCAAAGTTGCAGGGTTGAAAAGTTGTTTTGCTATAATTAAGGGAGAGGAACTTATACTTCATATCAAATCTAAAAGCATAGATTGAGAATTTTAATCAAATTTAGTCAAAGACATATATGAATGTTATGTTGAAAAGATTCGACACAAGGAAATTCTATATATGGAAATGTTAATTACGTTCTCAAAATTCGATTATGATTATGACATCCCTCTTCATAGTTCAAATTGTGAGAATATGGCAAATAGAAATATTATAGCAGAAGACTGTGCACGTACCATGTATTTATGTAAGACATTATGAATCGTGTCCTATATGTTTCGAATATAGGATCGATTGCATATGCTATAATATTCATGTGTTCTAATTTTCCAAATGCCTAGGGCATTAAGAGGGAAAAAGGACTAGAACCAGATACAACTAAAGTGGTTAAACAACTGTCAAGGACAATCTAAAGTTCACTAAGGATTGGTTGTGTATGGATTGTTGGAAGTATAGTAATGAATGGGCCATGTTGATATAATTCTGAATATATATGATTCTATTAAGAATGGATAGTCATATGGCAGTTATGGAAAAGTTTCCATAATGGAAAAGTTTCCATAATTTGAGACTTCACTTCCTTGGAATTGTCTTGTAACAATTTCCAGTGGAAAGTTTTGTAATATTGTTGGTAAAGTCTCTGTGACTTTCGTACATAGACATTACAAAAGGAATCTTTTCATAATAGTTTAGAACTAACACGTTCTAATTGTGGCAAGAATTTGGAATTCTTACGCTTAAAGATTTGGAATTGTGAAATGAGTTTAATTGGTATTGTTATCATATTGATTTATTTCACAAAGTAAGGACCATAGGTAAACATAGTGTGCATGCTTGGAGCATGGGATAACTATTATTTTAATTTGAGTATCAAGTTGATCATTAGAAACATTATACAATGAATAATGAGTAATCAATATGGTGATTAAATAAAAGGTGTTTTATTTATGCCCACAAGTTTTGGGGCCATATAGGATTATTATTATTCTTGTGTTTGACTTCGCATGTTTTTACTTACAAAATAATAGGATTTATTCAAACTATCCACAGTCGATCATACTTTGGAAGTAGGTATGAAAGAAGATTGTCATGAGTTGGCTTGTATGATTGTCTAAGGAGTTAGGCATAGCAACAGGTTTGCTACACCATTCATGAGTACTTCTAAAATAAGATTTGAATATTGGATTCAACCCGCACTCACTTAAATCACTTCATGGAATTTATCACGAGTGAACGTGAGACGATAATATCATATAAATCTTCAAACCTAGATATATGAGTTGTTGACTATGAATTGGTTGTACATTGATACTACGAAAATGCATCGGTAACTCGATGTTATAAAACATGTTTTTGTGTATAATTCAATGAATAGTTAGTACAAGCATATGAGTCAAATTTTATATGTTCCCTTTTATCGTAATAGGATTAAAAGCGATATCTTGAGCCCCTTGATGATTATGTTTTGACTTATGTGACGGGACCGGTCAGAACTAAATTGATGTGTTCAGTTATAGTCTATGTCAGAAAAATCAGAAATCGGAAAACAAACCGTTGGACAATAAGTATGACACTGTTCCATGTATTTGTCCAGCTGATATCTTGAGAACAGAGGAGTATATGATCCCTTATCTAAAGGATGCGTCACTGACTGGGTTTGAGTTGATAGGGGCTTTTGGAAGCTTACGATTGCTAAGTCGGATCCTGAAGTGCATAGGCAACTATAGTTATTAGACTTATCCAAGTGGGAGACTATTGGATTTGGTGTCTAAGCCCATAAATATAATTGGTATGTACTTGACCCGATAGTAGCATGATCCTTTTGGGTTGCCTTCACTAATGCAATTTGATAGGATGGTTTTATGAGAATAAGGTTATTTGCAAATTATTAATATATTATAAGTATAATATATAAATATAGTTATTTAATTAGTATTATCCAATAATTAATTTGGAATTAATTTTGTGGTCAAAAGAGACTAATTAAATATGGAGGGATTGATTATCTAAATCAATGATACTTATAGTATGGGCTAAGTGATCCATGATTATGTAAGTGGGCTAAACCAATAATATAACCCATGGATAGTCCATGAAGGTTAAACAAATGGATCATAAAAATGTGGAAAGTAACGGATCATTAGGGTTTCAAAATGTAACCCTAGCACTTGCCACAACTATAAATAGCCCCTTCCATGCACCAAAATCGGTTGCACCAACCATGGAGACAAGTAGCTTATTCTCTTAGAACCTCCTTTTTCATATTGGTGTTTGTGAACCATTACAGGCATCACACTTGAGGTGCTCAAGTTTCCAAAGGTTAAGAACTCTACCCTACTCAGGAGGTAAGCATCAAAACCAAAGTTTTGATTATATATAGCTTCAATTGTATGCTGGCTAGGGTGAATGCTTTGGAAAAAGAAAATGCATGTATAATTAGAGAAAACATAGATCGAAACTATTTAGGGTTTCATGTGCACTTAGGAAGTGTTATAGTGCTCAAAACCTAACAAAAATAAACTTGTATGAGTAATTTGGGAGTACTTACTTGAGCTCGGTTGATTGCATGCACCACACCCTTTTCTCTTTTTCAAAATTCTTTTTGCTTTTTCTAAAGCTCTTTTCTTTTCTTAAACTTCTCTTTTTTATAAAAATGATTTTCTTTTGAAAATTTCTGTAACAACGTAAATTTGAAAACAAAATTTTCACTTTTAAAATTTATAATTTTAATTCATAAACATCTCATATCCCAATGTATCACATATCAAATCCATAAAAACACATCCCAATATCAAAATGTATAAAAAAACTCCAAGAGTGTGTACTGATCATGTCGGCGCCTTCCCGCGATCCTCACGGGTACCTGAAACACATAACACAAAACACTGTAAGCATAAATGCTTAGTGAGTTCCCCAAAATACCACATTAACACATAATAGCCACTCGAGGCTATAACTCTGTGAGCCCTCTGGCTCTAACTCTGTGGACCCTCTGGTCCTAACTCTGTAAACTCTGATATACGCATAACATAAATCACATAGAAATAATGATGTGCAACACATCACACAAATAACATGCAAGATACTCAATCACATAGCTCTAATTACCACTCAAGTAAAGTATAGTGAGAAGACTCACCTCGGATAACTCGGTAAACCTTGAACTCTGAAACCCTGTACTAGCCTCCACCTAATCACATGATAATTACTATAATTAATACAACTTCTAAATGCTAGGATAACCCCTCTCTCTAGGTCCTCTAAAAAGGGTAAAAGGCCATTCCACCCCTCTAATGGCTCATAAGTCCAAGCATTGACTAAACCCTAAAAGTCAATGAAGTCAACAGTCAAACTTTAACCAGACTCGTCAAGTGCACTCGGGCGACTCGGCGAGTCCACACTAGTCCTCTGAATCCTTCCAATCCTCACTCGGCACGACGAGTCCTCTCTCCACTCATCGGGTTACTCAGTAAAGAATCGCGGGGCAACCCCGACTCGACTCGTCGAGTCCACTCATGAACTCGGCGAGTTGCTCCCATGACAACACCCATCCGACCTTCTAAGGTCAGATCTGCTTCCTTAATTTATAGATCTGACTTCCCCATAGCCAATAACCACGTACAGGTTGAATCTTGCTACACATGCATTGCACCCCAAGTCTTATTTTGGTGAAATTCCTTCTAACATGGCAACCTAGTCTCCTTTCCTCCATAAACCAACATAAAGTAGATTAGGGAAGGCTCTCTGGACCTCTATGGGTCCAGGTCTGGGGTCTAAAATAGCAAAGGATCATAAACTCCACTTATCAATGTAACATCCGAAAAATACAACCAATTTAAATTTTTCAAAACAACCCGATTTTCATTAAAATGTTTACAAAAAGGTTTTCAATACAAATCATTAGAGTATTCCCAGAATCACATTGCTACAAAATCATAAGGAGCGGTACGATCGCGCCTTCGCCTTGCCACAGTCTCCTGAAGAACCTGAAAAACATTAAACCACAACTGTAAGCCCGAAAGCTTAGTGAGATACCCCCAAAATACCAACCGCGTATACGCCCTTCCAGGCTGCGACCTTCCGGTCCAAAACATATAAAACATACATAACATAACAGAACACAGAACAACCATGCATATCGGGTCTACTGTGTGACTGGTCCGCCGTATCGGGCCTTCAGTCCATCGGATCCATCCTCCAGGTCTAGTCATGTCCTTTGAGTCCACAGTGGGGTTGGTCCGCCCGCATCGGGCCTTTAACCCACCTGGTCCACTCTCTGAGTCTACAGTGTGACTGGTCCGCCCGCATCGGGCCTTCAGTCGGCCTGGTCCACTCTCTGAGCCTCGGCACGTCTGGTCCGCCCTCGTGGGGCCTACAGCCTATCCGGATCGCTCGCTGGGCCTTCGGAACAACCGGTCCGCCCTGGGTATCTTGGCCTACAGCACAAAGCAGGACCCGCCTCAACCCATCTCCAGTCCAAACAACCATGTGAACAAAACATACATTCATATAAAAGTCATAGTCAACAAACCGAGCAAGCAGATCACATAGCATATCATTACCCTAACCGGGTTACCGACCTAACCGGTCACTAGCATAGCATCACTCTGTATATCGGGAAACTGACCTTAACAAGGTCTCCTAGCATGTACCATCCTAGCTACCAGGATGCAGACACATCAAACAATAACATAATAACCATATCCGAATCTCAATCCAATAAAGGGCTGGCCTTGGTGCCTTAGACCCTGTTGATATAGTGAGGATAACTCACCTCGAAACTGTCGGCTGAAAGGATAAGATCCCGCTGCTCCGAACTCTGGCACGAACTCCTCCACTGAACATCAAAACATACAACTCAATAAATACCCTTAATTACCAAAATACCCCTGGAAGACAACTGGTCAACCTTGGACAAGTCAAAGTCAACCCCTGACTGACCCTACTCGCCGAGTCAACTCGATGACTCGCTGAGTCCATATGCTCAGAACTTCCTTCAATTAGCGACCCAACTCGTCGAGTCACCCCAAGACTCGTCGAGTCCAACAACTCTGAGTCCACTCGCACCCAACTCACCGAGTCATCCCTTGACTCACCGATTCATCGACTCAACCAGAAATATTAGGACTTCCTCGACAAGACTCGTCGAGTCCAAGGCTATCTTCAACCTACTCGCCAAGTTGTTCTTCTAACTCGTCGAGTTCTAGGCCATCTTCAAGCAACTCGTCGAGTCCACCCATGTGACTCGTCGAGTACCACCGGTCTGAATCCATACCGAAGCATCTCAGGCCATGCAATTGATCCAAAACATAGATCCAACCTCCTACAATCCATCCATCACGTAAAGTGGCAAACTTTACGTGAATCTAAAGAGATCTAGGCCTTATTCACCTTAGAACCAAGGTTTGGGACATGGTAGCTCCATCAACAACACAAGAACAGGGGCTTTAATGCTCTTAAGATCTTCTCCACTCCAGATCTGAGGTAGCAACCTCAGATCCATCCTCCAACCTCAAGATGTCACACAACCAAGCACCCCACACAACCCCAAAATGAGAAACTAGGAAAACACAGCCCAAGAACGAAAGTATTACCTCCAAAAGATGCCTCAATAGCAACCAAACTCGAATCCAAGCAAAGCCCTTTGATCCAAGCCACTTATCCTTCAAGATTTCTTCAACCAACACCTCTCCAAGCTCTAATTTGCTCCACAAATGGACTCTCCACGAATTTAGGGTTTCTGGAACTCAAGGGGGGAATAAGGGAGGCTGTAGAGGGGTATAATGCTCTTTATATAGGGCTCAACCCCGAAAATTAGGGTTTTCTCCATACAACACCTACTCGCCGAGTCCATCTTTGGACTCGCCGAGTAGGCCACTTGACACGCGACCATAGCCGCGACCTGACTCGCCGAGTCTATCCATGGACTCGCCGAGTCACCCTCCGAAACTTACACTTTTAGCCCTTCAACTCTACTCTTGCGATTCCGGGATGTTACAATTCTCCCCCACTTAGATTAGGCTTCGTCCTCGAAGCCTACGACATCTCATCTTCAAATTACTTCCCACGACGCGCCACCTGACCTTGACTGAACCAAGTCCCTCAAGGTACAATCATAGAAACCAGAAGCTCACTTTCCCCTTCCATACGGTGTCCCCACCACCTACTCAAACCGGGCACCAGCTGTACCCTCCAATAACCACACTCAACAACCGAGAATTACCCATGATGCCTTACTGCTCCAATTCTCATCTTTCACTTGACTCATATGGCTATAAAGCCACGAACCATCGGATCTCCGATTCGAATTCCACTCTATCCATCCCATGTCGACCGAAAGACCCATTCTTCCATTTCGGAGCAACTCCCCCGAGTTCTCCTCTCGCAATCACACACACATGCTGATCTAGATCTAGCACCCTCAGGTTTGGATAACCTGATACACTGATGATATCCTCAAACATCCTTCCAGGATGAACCGCTGATACATACCCAAAACCCTGATCAAAATCTCACTAAGAGTCCAAGACTCTTTCTCTGTATCCCTTCCGAACCCCTCTCCCTGGCTCTATGCCGCGGTATTCCCTCCGCGCCCTGAGCAACATATCAAGTCGAATGAGCTTTTATTCTACCGCCGCAACACACTACTCAAAGACCATCGACGGACCACTCCAATCATAACTCTACACTGCCGCTTTCACTTCCGTGAATTCGCACTCCCTTTTGGAATTTCATTCCTCCCTCTTTCCTTACCAAGGAAACCACTCGTCCGCCATGTCACCATGACAGACACTATGGTGCTCATCCCACGCTACACTACCTCATTAAAGCGTACCCGACATCCATGCATCACCACTACTCTGACTCTCATCGCAGGGACTTTCAAGCCCATGCACTACCTTCACTGCTCAAAATTGCTACCCGGGGCCAGACCTCCCAATGTAATCCCACTACAACATACTCAACCCATAACCTCGAACCGATCCAACAATACTCGCAGAGTCTTCAGCATGACTGGACCGCCTCCCCAGGCCTTCAGCCAATCTGGACCACTCTCAGGACCTTCAGCCAATCTGACTGGACCGTCCTCCGAGCCTTCGGCCTGACTGGTACGCCTACCGGCCTTCAGTCTATCCGGACCGCTCAACTAACATTCATCATTCCAAACTATCCCTTCGGGAAATCCTCCTGTGCATACCGTTCTAGCCCTCTAGGGGTTCTGAACTCTATCTCCATCATACATACTCGATCCCGGCCTGCTCCCATGCCTTCCACAATCAACTGCTCTAGGTCTGTATTCCGCCCCGCACGCCTGTTACTCACCCATACGAGCCTGCTCTCGACTGATAGAAATACCGCTGAATTCCCCAAGCAGCTAAACAACCTCTCAGGCCCAACGATCATCCGGAGAATTTCCAATTCTCTCCCACTTAAGACACTGACAATTAATCACCGGTCGCCATCACCGATCTCCCAAAGCAACCTTGCAGAAAATCAACACTTACACGCAAAATGTTTCTCACCAGCGCTAACAACTTTCATAGAAAATCATGTTTCCACGCTGCACAACCCACTCGAAAGGAACCCAATCTTCAACTATCCATTCCTCAGACTGCAAAATCTACCCGGCCTTCAAACCAACACCGCATCCGCCACCAATCCTCACAAAGATAATCAACGATAGCTCGACGTACTAATCCATAACCATATCGATCCTTCAGGGAACAAAGGATACCAAAACGAAATCTCGATCGCAACTCGCCAAACCCTCCGGGAACAACAGATACCACACGAAAACCCGAAACGCAATTCCATAACCAACCAACGAAACCAACAGGTAACAATACTCCACAACAATCATAAATAATAAAAAACAGCAAAAGAACATACCCGCAGCAGCAAGCTGAAAAACACGACCCTAAGCCCTTGGGGGCTCCGCTCTACCCTGACCTCCACCTGTGATCCTCAACGTAGCCGGTGCTGGAGCCTGCACCGGTCCTGCAGCAAGCCGTGGATAATTGACCTTCAAATGTCCAACCTGATGACAATGATAGCATATCCTCAAATCCTGAACCGACACTGACTGCCGACAATCCCTCGCATAGTGTCCCTCCTTTCCGAACTTGCGGCATGCTCCACCGGACCGACAAACCCCGGCATGACCCCTTCCACACTTTCCACAGACGTGGCTACCCTGATCTCCCATCCTGGAATCAACGGTCTTAGACCGTTTCGTCGCCGGCTGTGACTGAACCGGAGCTTGCCTCAGCTCACGCATCTGCAACTCAATCTCTAACTCACGCCGCCTGGCGGCCTCCTGCAACTCCAGCAAGGTCTCGAACCTCTGCACAGACACAAACTGCCTGATGTCCCTCTTTAGCATACTCAGATATCGGGACATCTGAGCCTTCTCCGAAGCGAACTCAGGGCAAAACATCGCCCTCTCAGTAAACATCCTGGTGATTTCCGTCACCGACTCCGAATCCTGTTTCAGCTCCAAGAACTCCTGAGCCAACCTCTCCCTCTCGACCTGCGGAACATAACGAGTGCTGAACATCTCTCTGAACCGATCCCATGAAATCGCAGCCCTCTGCGCATCCGAGTACGACCCCGTAGTCAATCTCCACCAATCCTTTGCCCCGAGCCTTAACAGGTTCAGAGCACACCTCACCCTCTGATCAGCAGGGCATGAAAACGTGAAGAAACATCCCTCCACATCTGATAACCATCTCATAGCAATGATCGGATCCTGAACTCCATCAAAAGTGGGAGGCTTCGTATTATCGAAGTCCCGATACTAAAAACCTCTACTGGCTCCTCCCCCTGCCGCTGCTACTGCTGCGGTAGCTGCCGCAGCAGCTGTCTCCGTGAGAGCCGCATAGCGCTCATCAAAATACTCCACCATGGCGGTCTTGATCGACCCAAACAACTCCGGCAGCTCAGCCCGAAACAATGCAGCAACCTCATCATGCAGGATCTCACGAATCCTCGCATCCAACTCGTGCGTACTCATCTGGCTGACAACCTCGGGTTGTACAGACCCACCCGGAACTCCCTCTCCTGCTCCTGATCCTGACCCGGATCCACTCCCAGCGTGCCCTGAAATCTCCATACTGAAAATAAAACACCAAATCTCAGACATATTCCACTATCCCGGGAACCAGCTCTCATCCCAACCCTAGAGGTCATGGTTTCCCTGATACGCGTATGAGTCCGTGCTTTCAGTAGTACGGGCCCATACTACCTTCCACACCTACCCATATTTGTATGAAGTACTCCCACAACACCCTAGCGACAGATATAACAACACTCTATCCTCACAACTAGAGGAACACTAGAAATCTCTCCCAAGGAACCCTAGGCTAGCAGGCATCATAAATCAGGCAACTCATCAAGAAATCCTGAAGATCCCTAGCCTAACTCTAGCATGCTGTTCTATCAGAGCTCAAGAAAACAATTGTCATGTATGGTATTTTGGGGTTACATACTGGCTCCGGCTGATCGTACCTCCGCGTCCTCCTTTACTTATTTTGAAAACCATTTTTAAATTCTCTTTTTGAAAACCCTCCTCAATTTGAGACTGGAGTCACACAAGTGTTCCTCCATTTCACTTAAACCAAGGCTCTGATACCAACTTGTAACATCCGAAAAATACAACCAATTTAAATTTTTCAAAACAACCCGATTTTCATTAAAATGTTTACAAAAAGGTTTTCAATACAAATCATTAGAGTATTCCCAGAATCACATTGCTACAAAATCATGAGGAGCGGTACGATCGCGCCTTCGCCTTGCCACGGTCTCCTGAAGAACCTGAAAAACATTAAACCACAACTGTAAGCCCGAAAGCTTAGTGAGATACCCCCAAAATACCAACCGCGTATACGCCCTTCCAGGCTGCGACCTTCCGGTCCAAAACATATAAAACATACATAACATAACAGAACATAGAACAACCATGCATATCGGGTCTACTGTGTGACTGGTCTGCCGTATCGGGCCTTCAGTCCATCGGATCCATCCTCCAGGTCTAGTCATGTCCTTCGAGTCCACAGCGGGGTTGGTCCGCCCGCATCGGGCCTTCAACCCACCTGGTCCACTCTCTGAGTCTACAGTGTGACTGGTCCGCCCGCATCGGGCCTTCAGTCGGCCTGGTCCACTCTCCGAGCCTCGGCACGTCTGGTCCGCCCTCGTGGGGCCTACAGCCTATCCAAACCGCTCGCTGGGCCTTCGGAACAACCGGTCCGCCCTGGGTATATTGGCCTATAGCACAAAGCAAGACCCACCTCAACCCATCTCCAGTCCAAACAACCATGTGCACAAAACATACATTCATATAACAGTCATAGTCAACAAACCGAGCAAACAGATCACATAGCATATCATTACCCTAACCGGGTTACCGACCTAACCGGTCACTAGCATAGCATCACTCTGTATATCGGGAAACTAACCTTAACAAGGTCTCCTAGCATGTACCATCCTAGCTACCAGGATGCAGACACATCAAACAATAACATAATAACCATATCCGAATCTCAATCCAATAAAGGGCCGGCCTTGGTGCCTTAGACCCTGTTGATATAGTGAGGATAACTCACCTCAAAACTGTCGGCTGAAAGGATAAGATCCCGCTGCTCCGAACTCTGACACGAACTCCTCCACTGAACATCAAAACATACAACTCAATAAATACCCTTAATTACCAAAATACCCCTGGAAGACAACTGGTCAACCTTGGACAAGTCAAAGTCAACCCCTGACTGACCCTACTCGCCGAGTCAACCCGATGACTCGCCGAGTCCATATGCCCAGAACTTCCTTCAATCAGCGACCCAACTCGCCGAGTCACCCCAAGACTCGTCGAGTCCAACAACTCTGAGTCCACTCGCACCCAACTCACCGAGTCATCCCTTGACTCACCGATTCATCGACTCAACCAGAAATATTGGGACTTCCTCGACAAGACTTGCCGAGTCCAAATGGACTCGTCGAGTCCAAGGCTATCTTCAACCTACTCGCCGAGTTGTTCTTCTAACTCGTCGAGTTCTAGGCCATCTTCAAGCAACTCGTCGAGTCCACCCATGTGACTCGTCGAGTACCACCGGTCTGAATCCATACCAAAGCATCTCAGGCCATGCAATTGATCCAAAACATAGATCCAACCTCATACAATCCATCCATCATGTAAAGTGGCAAACTTTACGTGAATCTAAAGAGATCTAGGCCTTATTCACCTTAGAACCAAGGTTTGGGACATGGTAGCTCCATCAACAACACAAGAACAGGGGCTTTAATGCTCTTAAGATCTTCTCCACTCCAGATCTGAGGTAGCAACCTCAGATCCATCCTCCAACCTCAAGATGTCACACAACCAAGCACCCCACACAACCCCAAAATGAGAAACTAGGAAAACACATCCCAAGAACGAAAGTATTACCTCCAAAAGATGCCTCAATAGCAACCAAACTCGAATCCAAGCAAAGTCCTTTGATCCAAGCCACTTCTCCTTCAAGATTTCTTCAACCAACACCTCTCCAAGCTCTAATTTGCTCCACAAATGGACTCTCCACGAATTTAGGGTTTCTGGAACTCAAGGGGGGAATAAGGGAGGCTGTGGAGGGGTATAATGCTCTTTATATAGGGCTCAACCCCGAAAATTAGGGTTTTCTCCATACAGCACCTACTCGCCGAGTCCATCTTTGGACTCGCCGAGTAGGCCACTTGACACATGACCATATCCGCGACCTGACTCGCCGAGTCTATCCATGGACTCGCCGAGTCACCCTCCGAAACTTACACTTTTAGCCCTTCAACTCTACTCTTGCGATTCTGGGATGTTACAATCAAACTCTAAAAAGGCTATAGAAAACCCTATATCATGGATCTTAACCCAAAACACAAAGTAAGTTCGATTTGATACCTCAAAAGTGTAGATCTGAACTTGAAAACCCTGGATCCAAAGCTCCTTTGACCTCCTCTTGCTAGAAACAACTTCTCATTTGCTAAATCACACCAAAATTAATCAATATAGCCTTATCTCTCTCTCTCTCTCTCTCTCTCTCTCTCTCTCTCTCAACTCGCTCAAGCTCTCAAGGGGCACTCTCTCTAGACAGGTAGCCGCACAAGAGGGCTATAAGGTCCTTTAAATAGGGCACAGGCCCGAGGATTTAAGGTTTCATTCGTCAGCACAGACTCGTCGAGTCCACCCTTACCGACTCGTCGAGTCCCCTCATTTATCAGTCAACAATACGCGATCCTACTCGACGAGTCTAGGCGTCAACTCGTCGAGTCCCTCTCTTAACTAAAAAAAATTATAAAATATAATACATGGAAATCCGGATGTTACAATTTCATACCAATTCCTTAGTTTAAGTTCAGACACACCTGAGAGAGTTCCCGAATCCCTCAAACTAAGGCTCTAATACCAACTTGAAACATCCTACAATTATGGTCCAAAAATTTCGTTTTGAAACTTATTATAAAACTATAAATCATCCATAATCATAAAGAAAACCATGTATCATGTATCTCAAAACATCATATCAATTACTGTGACAAAACCATATGATAGAAATATCAGAGTCTTAAACAATCCCAGACTGAAGCTGTGGTGTGTGTTATGCGATCATCCTGAGCCCTTCCCTTTGCTAGTGGAAGTACCTGAAACCAAAAATAAAAATTATAAGCACAAAGCTTAGTGAGTCTCCCCATGCTACCATATATCGTACACATAATCACATACTGGGCCTAGCCCACTGCATCGGGCCCCGCCCGGCTTCAGACTGAGGTCTGGCATAACTTGGGCCTAGCCCCTGCATCGGGCCCCACCCGACATCAAACCGAAGTCTGGTATACATATCATGAGCATAACATAACATAAACATAAACATAAGCATAACAAGAAAGATAACATTCCTCGGGCTTGCCCCGACATCGAACCAAAGTCCGGAACACACAATCATACACATGCCAGAATCACGAAGACACCAAGCATACTAACTGCATTGGGCCCTACACGTCATCAGACCGAAGTCCGAAACATAAAACCTACATCAGGCTAACCCCGACACATAAAATCACACATAAACGGGTTGGCCTTGGTGCCTTAGACCCGTTCCTATAGGAGAAGACTCACCTCTCAAACTGAATGTTGAACTCATGTGTGAGGAATCTTTGCTAGTTGCTCCCACGACTCCCCGACTAGCTCTATACAACAATACTTAGTCAGACAAACTGAGAATCCTTCTAATGGTAAAATAACCATTTTACCCTTGCTCTGATTTGGACCATAAACAAGGCCCAATTCCATCTAATCCTTCTAAGTCCACTAATGGCCCATTAAAGGCCCACTAATGGCCTAATTTTCTAAATTGGCCCCAACTTCTCAAATGGGCCTTCCCTAAGTCCAAACATATTCTTAGCCAATATTTATCTGACTTCTGATGGCACACTAAGGCCCGAAGATCCAAAGTCTAAGGTATGGGCCAAACCGAGGCCCAAAACACCAAGTCCATGTTTGTTGAGTACGCGGGGCATACTCCTATATACGCTAAGCGTACTGGCTAAATGGCATGTATGATGTACGTACCTGCATGTACACCCAACGTACTTCCCTATTAAGTCACTTTTCCCATCAAGTGTTTAATACTCTAATCCAAAGGCTAAAAACACAGATCCAAGTCATCTTTAATGTCTTGATCCATAAAGTCAATCACTTGGTGGCTTGCAACCCACAAAAGGAACCCAACTTGGAAAAATAGCAATAAACTTCCATGGAAATGGCTAGATGTAATGCATGGTTACATAAAGGCCTTAAAGGTCGAAACTTTACTGCTAAAGGAATGCTTTGATCTCTAAGGGTGGCAACCCTAAGCTCAAAAACAAAGTTGCATGATAACGATCCATCCTTTGGACCTAAAAAGGTCCAAAGCTCCATAATCCTAGATCTAAGCTTCTAAAGAGAAAGTTGGGAGCTTTATACCTCCTTTGAGTGCCAAAAGATGAAATGGTTCCAAATCCTTGAGCTCAAGATACTCAAGTTCTTCTTCTTCAACTCATATTCTCTTCTTCCAAGCTTTTCTTCACCAAAATGAGCTCAAAAGGTCAAACACACACAACAATGGAGTATGAGGGCGTATTAGGATTTTATGAGGGTGAGGGACTGGTAAGGAGGCTAGGGTTTAAGCCATAATGGGGTATTTATATGGCTTAAACCCTCAAAATTAGGGTTTTGGGTCTACTTACATACGTTGCGTGTACTCCTTGGTACACTGCACGTACATGCTTGCGCCCCTGAATCCTAGGCGACTATACGCCCCGCGTATGCCAGGTTACGCCCAACGTATGGCCTATGGGCAACCCAAGTATTTGGCCCACTTTGCTATGGTCCACTCTAAAATCCAATAGTCCCATTATTAGCCCGATAAATAATATTAATTACTTAAATTAAATAATACCTCGAGAGACAGATGTTAGATTTTTAGTGTTAGAACAAGAACAAGAAGCCTTTGGTGCCAAGATCTTGCCAAATATTCTCCTCTCCTCAACCTTGCTCACCTTCTGGACCTTTGTAAGTCATCAAGATTCAAAATTTATGCTTAATACTTCTAGATCTAGGCTCTTTTTTCCTTTTTCTTCGTGTTTGTGAAGTTTTGAGTAACAACGTTCCATTTAAGGTTGTATGTTCCTGATCTATGTCCTCTTGGTGATTTTGGATCCCTAGTGCAACTTCGGGTCCATTTCATCCATGTTTGTAACATAGAGTGAAAGGAATATGCATTGGACATGCATGTCCATAAAGCACCAATTTTTATGTTGTATTTGCAGTAGGAAAGCCACTGGGAAAGTATGGATGGTTGGCTGGATTTTTTAAGGATTTAATGTATTTAGGAGACCAAAACAATTCTCCGATGTTAAGGGTTAGCCTTCACAATGTAAAGATAGACTGGGTGCCCCAAATATTTTGTTTTGAGGTTCTTACGAAGTGACAGAAGCTCTGTCATGACGTGTATGTTGATTTGAGGATGATCAAGTTGAATCAGAACTGAGTTGGTGATCGGGCTGGACTCACTTTCTTATGATGTGACCAAGGGTTGGTCACGATGTCAGGTTCATTCAATGCAAGAGTTGACCATTGACTTTGACCGTTAACTTTTTTACCATAGTTGACTTTTAGTCAATTTAGAGGTTTTATGGTGTAGACTGAGTGGATACTTTATTGTTGTTAGGTGTTTTGTAGTACCAATCTTCACCGTGTGAGAGTTGTTATGTTCTAACTGCTACTTGCAAGGCTAATCATCTCACTATACTATAAGACACTAGGTGTCGACTATGCATGATATCTTCGTGACTCTTTTTGATGTGCTTGTATGTTGTATGAATAGAGTTGATTTAGGCTCGCTGTCATTATGGACTTGGAGTTGATGAAGACTTGATGGAGCCAATCTAAGATCGGAGTCAATATGGACTTGAGGTTGATACAAACTTGGGGTTGTTACGGACCCGATACAAATTTGTGTTGGTATATTTTGTATGTGGTACTTTTGAGAAACTCACTAAGCTTTGTGCTTACATATGTTGATTTATTACGTTTCAGGTACTTCAGATGATCGCGGGAAGATGAATGCTTGATTGTACACATCCATCTGCAATTATTGTGATTTTCGCATGTCTTGATACTCTGATATTTGGGAATGATTGTATTTAATACTTATGTTTTTCTTGACTTGTTTTTTGAGAAACAATATTTTATCATTAATTAAAAATGAATTTTTTGTTTTGAAAATGAGACGCTACACAGCAACTTAAATCAAGCAATTAACTAAAAATTAACTATGAATACTTAAAGCGATCAAATACAAAAGAAATTAAACCAAGATTAAAAAGCACTTTCGTTTATCTTTGAATTTCCTTTTTTCCTATGGTTGATTTCTAATATAATGGATTATTAATGTTGCTTACCAAATTATGAAGTTACTAGCTATCTTGTTTCGATTTCTTAGTATTTTATCAATTTATGAACTACTATTCCAATGGCCATGCAACTAGTGACACTAAATTGATTTTAAGGTTATTTGGACTATGAATGACAAGATCTAATGAATACATATCTACGATCAAAACACACAATTCAAGCACATAATATTGATAATTAATGCTCTCAACCACATATAAAATTACTAATTATTACCACCTAACCCTAAGATATGTTTTATCTCTACATCTAGCAATTCAATGGTCATAAATAACTAGATATCAAGTTCATGCAACTAGGATAATCATCTAACTACACAAAATTTGTAGAATAAGCAATAAAAATTAGAACTTTAACATGCTAGGATATTAATCTATTAAACACAAGTAAAAACCAATGTAAATTAATTCATAAAAATCAAAATGAACTCATAGTATTAGGGTCTATCTATGCTAAATGAAAGTAGGGTATTTAACCCATAACTAAGTCAAGAACACATTAAAAAACAAAATTCAACCTCCATGACGCGACACAATCAATCTTTGGTCTTTTTAGGGTTTTTAGGAAAGTTTTGGTCGCCTTTTTTCATAGGTATCATCAACACTCCCTCGAAATTCGACCTAGAAATCATTTAAATAAGTTACCAAAATTCAACCACCACGACACGACACAAAGCTCGCCACGTTGTGGGAGACATTTTCTTTACATATGCTCCAAGATTTCCATGCATATCAACTTGAAAGCTCCCACGCTTAACACGTAACCACGTCGCTTAACACGTAACCACGTCGTGGCATGTATGTGACCACAATGTGGCATCCATTTTATTCCTGTTTTTTCTTCTCTTGATGATTTCTTCAAGTCTCCAAGCCTCAAACTATCCAATTTTGCTCCTTTCTCCATGAGAATGTCTTTTTGGCTACAAAATATATTTTTAACACAATAATTATCAAATATCTTATTAAATAGCCAAAATGTAGCTAAATGTACTTAAATATTGCTTAGAATATATGACTATATATACCAATATCATTATCCCCATAGATGGTTTAGGCCAACAAAATGTCACTATTAGAGTATCGCCTCATGATTCATGTAACACCCCGACTCTCAGGTATTAATTTTACAACTTTATTTTTCATATTTAAAGGTCTACTTGACGAGTTGGATGCCCTGACTCGGCGAGTAGGAACATTTTTGGGCCACGTGTTAAAGTGACCAACTCGTCGAGTCGGAGGCGTGACTCGACGAGTTGGAGTTGGAGGATGAAACCCTAAATTCTGGGGTTTGCACCCTATTTAAAGGGTCGTTAGCCTCCCTTACAGCCCCTTGTGAATCCAGAAACCCTAAACTTCTGTTTTTCTCTCTTGCTGTGTGATATTAAGCCTTGTGGTGGATTGTGGAAGGAAGATTTTGAAGTACTCAAGCTTGGAACAAGAGGAAGACTGTAGATTCGAGTCCTACTTCATCTTAGCATCGTTTCTGAGGTAACAAGTTGTTACCTTGACCTTCTTCTATCTAGATCCATGCATGTATTAGATTAGGGCCACTTTGGCCATGTTGATATGTTATTTTGGGTAGGAGGCGTGATCTGAAGTTGCAACTTCAGATCTAGGCTTATCTTGGTCTATAAGATCATAAAGTTTCAGCCTTTAGTGAGTTAATACCTTCTTCACCCCTTAGAACCTTTCTTTAGCTTAATTTTGGCCATTATCACCTTGCATGTACATAAAGTTTGCAACTTTACGTAAGAAGTATGCCTTAGGAGCGTGGATCTGCATTATGGAGCTTTAAGTGGCTTAAAAATCGTATGGATGGAGAAAGGAATGAAGGGACTCGCCGAGTTGCATGGCCAAATCGGCGAGTCCGATGATGATTGTCGTGTAAGGATTTCTGCATGGACTCGGCAAGTTAGTAGGATGACTCGATGAGTCAGCTAGGGTTTTCCCGACATTTGGACATGCATAAACTTGGCGAGTTGCAGAGAAACTCGACGAGTCAATGGGGGATTTCACGACTTCTCGAGTTCGGGAAGGACTTGACGAGTCAGTGAACTGCACTCGACAAGTCGAGTCAACATGGACTGTTGACCTTGACCATTGACTGGGACTTTGACCAAAGGGTGACTAGTTGACTTCTAGGGTATTTTGGTAAATTGGAAATTTATGGGTATGGTTCTATGGTAAATATAGGTGGTGGATTTCGTGTGCGTGGTTCGTGAGTTGAGCTTATCACTTCGATTCGACACTTGAAAGATGAGTTCTCCTCACTATATCAACTAGGTCTAAGGCACCAATGCCGACCCTTTTCGGATTGGTATCCGGGTTATTGCATGATATGCTTATTGATTTACATCCTGGTAGTTAGGATGGTGACATGCTTAGTGATCTGGTTAGGTCGGTATCCTGGTATATAGGATGATGTTATGATAGTGATCGGTTAGGTCTGTATCCTGGTTATAGGATGTTGTTATGGTTATTGTTCTGTTAGATCGGTTGACCGTTATATATATATATATATATATATATATATATATATATGATAGCGTATGATATTTATGTGCACATGTTTGTTGATTGGGGGTTAGGTTGAGGCGGTCCTGCTTTGTGCTAAAGGCCAACATACCCAGGGTGGTCCGGATAAACTGAAGGCCCTACAAATGGATTCAGTCAGGCGAAGGTCCGGTGAGCGGTCCGGATAGGCTGTTGGCCCTGCAAGGCGGTCCAGACGTGCCAAAGGTTCAGAGACCGGTCTAGATAAGCTGAAGGCCTACGAGGCGGTCCAGTTAGGCTGAAGGCTCATTATGCATTGTGTTTTATTATATGTTATATGACATGGTTATATTAGTATGGTGTTGGTATTTTGGGGGTAACTCACTAAGCCTTCGAGCTTACATTTATTGGTTATTGTTTCAGGTACTTGTGATAATCGCGGGAAGGCGAAGGCGTGATCGTATAGCTCCTTATATTTCATGCTTTTATGATTTGATTCTGGGATACTTTGACATTATACTATTTTGGAAACATGTTTTGTAATAATCTTGGTTTTGAAAATGTTTTAAAAAGTTTAAATTTGACATGATTTTTATGAATGTTACAATTCAACTATCATCGGTTGATAATATATGTCATTTGTCGTAAGTCATGTTTGGACTCCATTGATGTATATTGCAGATAACTCTCGAGTTTCCAGTACCGACACAATTTTGTTAGGGGCGTTCTTTTTGACGTATTAGGCAAACTAGGTTTTCGCTAAAAATGAAGCACCCAAAAAAAATTTGACTGACGTTTTGGAAGGAAGATCAACACTCAGAACGAATGATGTTTTCATTTTCGGATATGAAGAAAACACGTATGTGTGGATTGAACACGTGTTTCCCCTCTTATGAGCTTAAGAAATGGGTGCTTCAATAAGGCGACTAATCCGAATGCTTTATGCAAAACGGAAAACAAAGGAAAACATGCATATATAATCAACATGTGTTTATACCATTAATGTATTGCATTTTTAATTTCCTATAACAAGAGATTAGGAAACTCATCAATAAAGTGCAATAGGTCATATATATATATATATATATATATATATATATATATATATATATATATATATATATATATATATATATATATATAGTAATGTTATGACTTCAATATCTTTAGATATAGATTTAAAAAAAAAATTACAATCTAAAAAAATTAGCGGTACAAACTGTTGCAATTTTGCATTCCATCCTTGATGTAAACTTAGGTTTTGTCGGATTAGCTGGAATGGAATGAAATAGAAACCGGGGAAAAGGAATTCACTTCCACCACATTTTAGTGTTTGGTTCAACTTTGTATAATTTAATTGGAATCCTAAATGAAATTTTTTTCCATCAAATAGGAAAAACACTTTCATTCAAGAAGATAATGAAATGACATTTTATCTTACCCATCACTCATGCACCACCGACACCACCACCTATTTACCGCCACCACTACCACCACCACCTAGCATCGCCATCGCCACCGCCACCGCCACCTATCGTCGCCGTCATTGCCACCACCACCGCTGCCACCACGAAACCACCATCACCAACATGATTGCTTATTAATAAAATAAAATTTATTATTTTTATAGTTTATATAATATATCTTTAAATGTAAGATAAAAAACAAAATAAACTAAAGCAAAACAGATAAAAAATAACAATTATATCATTTTACATAGATTGCAATTTCAAGTCCTTCTAACAAAATAAAATCTTAAATTAATTTAAATTTCATCTTCTCCAACCAAACAATTTATTAAATTAGATTTAAATTCAAAACATTCTCCACAGCAAACAACAACTAAATATTAACCCTAAATATTATCGTTAAAAGAAAATATTGTATGAAAAAATAAATAAAACATATAAAAAAGTAAAATTACTACTCATGGCCATCGTTCTCGTTACATAAATGCAAGGTCGGCAAAGACAGCATTGGAAATGAAATGGGTGTGCGTAACTGCACCTATCGTTCACTTCACTACAGGAAAGGAAGCTTTGGCGGAGGTGACGATGGAGAGGAGGGGAGTTACCACTTACCGGTGATCTCTTTCACTACTAATTTTTGAGTTAGGTGGGAGTTGCTCGTCTGCACTCTGACCAGTTTCAATAAATTGCACCCAACGCCCTTCATCCCCCCAATCAATTCACTTTCCGCTTTTCAAAACCCCCGGCCCCACCACCTCTCCGATCACCAACCGCCGATGACATCCCATTTCTTTATTTCTTTCTCTTTCTTTACTTATAGACATGCAAAGATGTTTTGATTAGAGCTCAAGTGAACCAAGAGAGCCATGGGATACTCCGCCGTCGTCAGTTCCGATGGGCCGGTGAGAAATGCTGCTGATGAAGTGTCAAGAATCGTCGAACAAAGTAAAGAGTTGCAGGATTCTGCAACATCCTTAATTTCTCGAACATCTGAGGAGGAAGCATCCCTCCGACAGCGAGCTCTAGCTCTCCGTTCGAACATCAAAATGCTCCGATCATTCATCGCTTCTTCCCTCAAGAAAGGCAATTTAGATCCTAAGAATGCTGCAAAAGTAATCCATTGGAATACCCTCGAACTTCACTAATGATTTATTACAACTTTCCTTTTCTTTTTCACTTTGTTTTGTTTACGCGTCTGTTGCTGTACACAGATGATTGAAGACTTAACCAGAGTTAATTTTGCATTAAATGAAGGTGATGCAGCTGCATATCTTCCCTGCAAATCCCATGGTGCGTTTATTTGTCCCCTTACAAGATTCATCATTGAGAGTTCGACACAAATCAACTCTAAAATCGATATGGGTTTTCTCGATTTTGGAGAAAAAACTCCTAATTAATATGGTGTTCCATTTTGTTGATGAAGCGATTTGTGTTTTGAGCAGGACGGTTTTTGAGGATGTTACTTGGCCCGATAAATGTTCGTGCTAACAGAAAGGACGTTCAACTGAAAGTTAAAGAGGAGTACAACAATTTCAGGGTACAGTTATTTTCGTAGCTTCAACACTATCGCATTCTCTTCATTTTTTCTATAAATCTATCATCGTTCTTCCCTTTTCTTATATGATTGTAGGATACAACTGCGTATCTGTTTCTTCTTTTTCCATCATTGCTACTGGTACTACGAACATGGATGTGGAACGGATGTTTTCCTGCATTGCCTGTGCAGCTTTACCAGGTGAGGTTACATGTTCATCTCTTTCATCCAAGTGTATCTATCATACACAAAACGCATGTTCTTTTCAGGCATGGCTACTCTTTCTCTACACAGGCTTGTCATTCAGAGAAAATGTACTCCGGGTTAATGGAAGTGATATTCGTCCATGGTAATCTTATCTGTCTTCTACTCTTCTCTAGTCTTACGTATTTCACATGATTTACATAAATTGTGATGCTTTCTTCAGGTGGATTTACCATCATTATTGTGCTATGGCTATGGCACTCATCAGTCTGACTTGGGAGATAGAAAGGGAACCTGAGTGTGCCCAGAAGCAGGTTATTTTTTGTTATAAAATGTATTAGCTTGATGTAAATTTATAAACATTCGCCATGCATGTTCTAATCTTTATTATTTGTAATCAACCTGTTTGTAGAAAGGGATACAATTGTTCTTAAAATGGGCAATCATGCAAGGAATCGCGATGTTGTTACAAAATAAATACCAAAGGCAGAGACTCTATACACGTATTGCACTGGGAAAGGTTCTATAATCATATTAAATGATTGGATTCGACCTATATCATAAGCAATTTAGGATCTTTTAAGGTTGTTTTATTGACATTCTTTTCTTGATTATATATAGGCTAGAAGAATGGATGTTGTTTGGGGAGAAACGGCTGGAGTAGAAGGTCAATTATGGTTCTTGTGTCCTATGCTCTTTGTGTTGCAGGTTTTTGAAGGTTACGTTGGTGTTTTATTACTAAAAACTGCCATGGTTGGTGTCATCTCTGAATGGCAGGTAAAATTAAGAATGTCGTGATTTGTCATTTTATGTTATGGTCAATCTGGTTGGAAGTTGAATCATATCCACATTGTTTGCAACAGGTTGTAACCTGTGGAGTTCTTTTGATCACCATGGCTGTTGGGAACTTTGCAAACACAGTGGAGACTCTTTTATTGAAGTCCCGATTCAAAGCAAAAATGAAAAAAGGTAAACAAACAGAAATCTAGTCATGGATCTTAGTTTCTGTTTCTTCTAGTTGTATCAGATTACGCGTATATGTAGACATACTTATCCATGATTCTTGGGTATAACTTGTTTATGAGATAATTAAGTTTGCAGTTGATTTAAACGAGTTTGTTAACGTTGATGGTTTTTTGGAAGTTATTAGGTATGGTAGGGTGGTTATATATGCATGTATGGGTTAGACTATTAGACGATGGTGGGGTTAGGTCTTGATTGTTGGGACTCAAATAGTCAAATGTAAGGTAGGTGCGAGTCATGTTGAGTTTGTGTGGTTTTATTAATGAAATGGTGCAAGTTTGGTAGAAAGTAAATGGGGAACCATTTGGGTCCATGTATATGGTACACTAAGGTGAACCAATGTGGATCGAGAAGCCAACTTAGAGAGTTGAAGATACTTTGGTTAAGCCCAATTAGCCTACAAGTACATTGGCAAGGTCACTCATTGGGTGGACCTATGCTCAAGGCCCAAGGTGATATCTCTTGAAACATTTTTGTAGTATTTCACTATTTTATAGAAGAGAGAATGAAATGAATAATAATTGTAATTATGATGATTTGAAGTAATTTTGAATTTTGATTTTTCGGTGGAATCTACGAAAATACACATATTTTATTATATGACATCATTGTAAATTTGGAATGGTTAATGTCATAAATGGGTAACGAAATATATGAAATATTCAATAAACACCTTGTCTCTATATTATCAAAAAGTAAGCTACTTGAATGTTAATTCAAAAAACACCATCATTACCACACAATTTTACCCATTAATCGACCACGTAGGCATTCTATGTGGCCAAACGTTGTCGTTAGGTTATACGGTATCGAGTTTTGGTGGCTACACGTGGGGCCTACTTGTCAAGGTCACCTACGCGTGAACACCGCCCCAGGTGCGTGTAGATGCCTTGTGGCGTGGTGCATATCACGGACGAAGACAACGAGAGAGAGAGAGAGAGAGAGAGAGAGAGAGAGAGAGAGAGAGAGAGAGAGAGTGTAAATGGTTCTTTTTTTGACCGTTGCATTTCAAAAAAAAAAATTAATTTTAATTTTAAATTTAAATAACATCTTTACATATATATATATATATATATATATATATATATATATATATATATATATATATATATATATATATATATATATATATATAAACACACATCCTAAAAATACAAATACGACCCAAATTTTTTTATTTAAATAGTAATAAAAATTATATACTATTTGTCATATCATAAAAACCATGTATCAAATATCTCAACTCATAATAAAATGTCGTGAAACAACTGTATCAAATCAAACTACAAATCAAAACAAACTCCCATGATAAAGGCTGAAGTTGTGGTGTGTGCGATGCCATCATCCTGAGCTCTTCCCCTTACTTGCGGAAGTACCTGAAACCAAAACTGAAACTGTAAGCACGAGGCTTAGTGAGCTCCCCCAAACTACCACATACCATACAATAACATATAAACACGTACTGGACCTTGCCCACTGCATCGGGCCGAAGCCCGGAAACTGCATCGGACCGTAGTCCGGAACTGACTGGGACCTTGTCCCCTGCATCGGACCGATGTCCGGAACTAGCTGCATCAGACCGAAGTCCGGAACTGACTGTATCACACCTAAGTCCGGAACTAACTGATCATAGCATAGCATAAACACATATCAACTAGCATAACACTCATCATCATAAGCTCATATACTGCATACTACGTCAGGCCGTAGCCCAGAACACATAACACATAAATCCTGTCTGAGCCACGAAGGCATCAAACACACTAACAACTGCATCAGACCGAAGTCCCGAAACTACTACTAACTAAACGGGTCGGCATTGTGGCCTTAGACTCGTTCCTACTGGAAGGAAACTCACCTCGTAGCCTAGCTGCTGAAAGGACTGCTCCAGAATCTGTCTGCTGTGTCTCCGGTTTCACCCCGCCTACAATATCCATGAGCACCATCAATCAAATACTGATAATAATAATACTAAGGGTAAAATGACTCTCCTACCCTTGGTCCAAGTCAACCTAACTGTCAAAGTCAACATTCAGTTGACCTGACTCGTCGTGTTGGGCCGCCAACTCGTCGAGTCCTTACTCTTACTTCCTTGATTCCACTCGTTACTACTCGTCGAGTTTTGGCGCAAACTCGGCGAGTTCCTCTTCGCTACTAACACTTTGACAATCTGCATCCGACTCGCCAAGTTGTATGAACAACTCGTCGAGTTCTCCTTCCTCAGATGATCATTCTAGCTGTGACTCGCCGAGTTGTATGAACAACTCATCGAGTCTGTTCTTGAAGTATGAAGATGGCCTTGGACTCGCCGAGTCAGGGCATTGACTCGCCGAGTTCTTCCACGAATGAGTCTAACCCTCTAGCTCACCGAGTCCACCTCTCACTCACTGGTTCCACTCGATATAACTCGAAATAGGAAACACAGGGGACTCGTGACTCGACTCGTCGAGTCAGAAGAACGACTCGTCGAGTCGTATGCATGCAAATACTATACACTCGATTCTGCTTGAAACTAGTCCATGCCATTAATAGATATGGGTTCCTGGGACTTGATTTACACGTAAAGTTTCCAACTTTACGTGTAAATAACATCAAATGAAGGTTTTAAGGTTAAAAGCACACTATAATAGTAGATCTATAGCTTTCATGCAAAATGGATCCATAAAGGTGCTAGATCTAAGCTCCTGGAAATCAAATCTAGCTAGATCTGAAGGTTAATCAACTCCATCAGTCCTCTATGCTACTACTAAGCTAAGAAATGGATCAATAATGGCTTTAATGGCTTCACAAAGGAGATTTAAGCATAGAAACAGAAAAGGGCCAAGATATACCTTACTTTCTTCTGAAATTCCTCAAGGATCTAGGATCTCCTTCTTCTCCTCCTGATCTACCTTCCTTTATCTCTCAAAATCTTCAAAGAACACACCAAAATCACACCAAAATGCAAAGAGGGCTTTAGGGTTCGAGTATGATGCTCTGAGGGGTGATGGGGGCTGACTTGAGGCCCCAAAAGTTGTTTATATAGGGTGCAAACCCTTGAAATTAGGGTTTCATCCAGACTGGCGGACTCGCCGAGTCGCTAACTTAAACGTGCTCGAAATCGCGACCCAACTCGACGAGTCCGACTACTGAATCGTCGAGTTTCCCTTAAAACTTGAAGAAATATAACAATAACTAACAATATAAATATCATACCAGAATTAGGGTGTTACACACACACACACACTACACTTTCACTCTTCATTTTACACTTCCAAATCAAAAAAATACTCCTACTTTATTTCACTTTTCTTCCAAAAAATGGATCCAAACCAAAATACTCCACCCACTCCAAACACCCCAAAACTCCAAGTGATTATCAAGCAAATATGCAATTGTTGAATTTTCCAATCCAACAACAACCTTTATTCACTATCCTTCCATACAACCCCTAATTCTTCCAACAACAACGACCACAACAACAATTCACTCAACCTCAATTCATTCTCCAACCTAGGTTTTCAACAAGTTTCTCCACAACTCCAAACACAATCATCTCAAGTCCCATTAACTCAATCTTAAACAGCCAACCTTGACAACGACGATGAAATGGTCCAAGAAACACCACAACCATCTCGAAGAAGGCAACCAAAAGGAAAAATGGAAAAAGAAAGCAACGACTTGGAAAATGGCATGATCTTCGCACGATTTGCACAAAGTTTAATGGCATATTTGAAAATCTAAAAAATATGCATAAAAGTGGTTCCAACGATTTCAACATTTTATCAACTGCGTGTTACCAATTCAAAGTGACCAACAACGGTAAACCATTTGGTCACCAAAAAGCGTGGGAAGTGTGCCTGTCAAGGTCCAAAATGGCTCCTTCATCCAGAGACATCGCATTTAGACTCGACCACCGAATCCAACAAAAGAACAAGAACTTCTGAATCAGACGCGGGTTTTAGGCTAGACCTCAATGATGATGTCGATGTTGATGAGGGAGAGGGTCAACATAAAGTCCAACTCCGTCGACCACGGGGAAGAGACAAAGCAAAACGGGTGGTGTCTTTAAGTGGGAAAGCAACTGCAACTAGCGACGACGAGCTTGTGGAATCCATAGATAAAACTTTAAGTTTTCTAGAAAGAAAATACGAATCCATGGAGGAATCTCGTCTCCAAAAAAATCGCTCTTACGAAATCATATACTCGAAGCCTTACCGGATCTCGACCCCGAAAATCTCGTGATATTTCTCAAAATCTAACAACGTGTCCGTGCTAAGTATGGGGATTAGGTTCTAATATTTATGTTTTAGTTGTTATGTTGTGTGTTTTTTTAAGTAATTTAGGATAAATAAATAATTTAGGATTTTTTTTAAAAGTATTTTAGGATAAATAAGTAATTTAGGATTTTTTTGTTGTTTTTTTTATAAATATTTTAGGATTTGATTTTGTGTGTTTTAAATTAAGGCAATGTGTTTTAATTTTGTGTTTTTAATGTGTGTTTTATTTGAATTACTTTTTTTTTTTAATTTAATCAAATATTGTCAAAAAAAAAAATGATGTGGAGTGATAACAATTTCCAAGGGTTAGTGGACTAGTAGTGGAGGTGATGTGGCATCACTTTTTGAGTAGGTTGGATGTACCCCTTAGCCTTATATCATATCAGGCGTAACCTTGCGTGTTACACAAGAATGCATTTAAGTGGTTAAAATAATTATGGGGAAAAAATAGAAATATGTTGAAATTTACGTTTTTAGTCATGTTTTGGCATTAACCGAATTATCAAATAACATAAATATCTATCAATTTATATTTTGATACTATCTAATATAGTCCATACCTTATAAACTTTAATTTTACTTTTATAATATCCAATATATATTATTAGTTTTTGTATAACATTAATATAATCTATTTTCTTATGTCCGATAATATTTTTTTGGATAAAATAAGAAATAAGTTGTTTTGAATGAGCTATTAATAAACAATATTGAACTAATAAACTGTGTATTACACTATTTATATTACACCAAAACATCCAGGTTTCATATATGAACTTTCAAATATTAAACATTGAAATTAAGAATGAAGTCATACAAAATATATCATTATACATAAATGTCATCAATAGTTTTAAAATAAGTCGATTAGTAAATATGATATTTAATTTCAGTTACATATTTTATAAGGCGTACGTTTGATTTTATGTTGGTGCGTCGACAATCATCTTCCTTAATTTGTACCTAAAAAATTAAGGTGAATAGGAATATAAAAGATATATTACTAAGCATTAATATAAATAATTAAAAATGGTATCTGGATCTCCTACCACCAGTTAAAGACAACATACATCTCTAGTGGTATCGATTTCTATGTGAAATTGAAGTAGTCATTCTAGGTATACATTGTTTTCTAATTACATAAACAAATATGAGTAACCAAACATAAAAATGTTATCTTTATGTAGGAAAAATATTTTAGTTAACTAACAAATTAAATAATATAATTTTAAGAGTTAGGAACTTCAAAACATTAATATTTTTATTAATCAATCAATTAAGTAACACATGTTGAAATTTTTACAATTATTATTAAAAAACATTTGAAATATTAGGTTTTAAATGAATTTTGGTTGAAGTGTTTTGACATCTATTATAATATATATATATATATATATATATATATATATATATATATATATATATATATATATATATACTAGGTAGGTTTTGTGGGCCGTGATAATCACGGTCCATGAGGTGTAATTTTAGTATTTTTTTTTATCTAAAATGGCGTCGACACAAAGATGATTTGGATGTTTTCATTGGTTTTCAAAATTGAACATCGTCAAGACATATGAATACTGACATACGGTGCTATAAAAGGAAAAAAAGAATACAATAGAATGATGATACATAAACAAATGACATCAAATTTGCTAGATTTGCTACTTCTTGCATTTATCCCAAAGATCTTCGATTTTCATTTGTCTTTATTTGAAAAGATGGCATTATAAATTTTAGCCCCATAGTTTTTGGATCCTCAAGTAGAAGCTTCGATATGGCAGCTGTTGCCATTAAAACGTGTGAGGAAAATAAAAATTTAATCAATTTAATGGACACTGAATAACAAACAACTAAATCAAAGGAGCATAAAAAAATGTAATTTATTGTACTATATTTCTTTTTTTTGGAACCGGCAATTATATTAAAAGACAACCCCCTAGCAAGAAGCTAGAGGGAGCCATAGATACAAAACTTCATCAATTACACAAAATAAAAAGGAGACATAAGCCATTCTCCCCATACAAAGTTTCCTTTTCCATACCTGTGTTTGATCCAAACATTGACCATTGATCTAACACCTTCAAACACCATTTCTGGGGAGAAGAATTTTGAATTAAATATTCTATCGTTCCTTGCTCGCCACATACCCCAAAGTACCCCATATACGATTGAGAGTAAAGTTGCTCTGCGTTTTGGGCATTTCCAAGTCGTTGCAATATAATTTAGCAACTCTTTTATACTAGGAAATATCATTGGATTGATACCACACCACTTCCATATCCGGTTCCATATATCAGCAGCAAAGGGACATTTAAGGAGCAAATGGTCCGCTGATTCCATTCCTGAGACACACGTACTACATTGTGTAGACTGAACTTGTATCCCACTTTGTTCAAGGGCAACCGCAATTGGGATGCGGTCCATTCTTGCTCTCCAAATAAAACAATTTACTTTGATTGGGATCCACTTACACCATTGAAATACACCATCTGGAATCAAGTGAGCTGTCAATCAATCCTTTCCCTTAAAGTTGCAACGCAGAACTGATCGTCCGATTGAAAGTCCGATTCCCATCGAGTTTCAGCTTGATTTCTTCGGATAACATCAGAATCTGCAATATTCATTTTATTAAGAGTATTTTTACATTTATCTATATTTTTCCAAACCCCATTTAAATATCTAGATGACATATGAGTTGTGAGCCCTGTATCCAGATTATGTAAGCCTTGTATGATTTTCGCCCAAAGTGCACTCCTTTCATGGTAAAATTTCCATCTCCATTTTGAGAGTAACGCCAAGTTTAATGCTTTAATGGAGCCAAGTCCTAGGCCTCCCACCTCTTTTGGAGCAATTACCTTCTCCCAAGCCACCCAACGTATTTTTGGAGTATTCTTAGGTCCTCCCCATATAAAGTTCCTTCTTATTTTCTCCAAGTTATCGATCACTCCTAACAGGGCAGCAAAAATTGATAAAAAGTAAGTAGGTAGACTCCCCAAGACTGACTTTCCAAGAGTCAGTCTTCCACCAAAGGTCAATGTTTTTGATTTCCATCCGGAGAGTTTATTGTTGAGTTTTTCAATCACCGGCAGCCAAGAACTTTTACGATTCATGTTCGCTCCCACTGGAACTCCTAAATATGTGAAAGGTAATGAACATGACTCACATCCTAATGGTGAGGACCATCTTTCAACTTCGTGTGAGTCCACATTAATGCCGAAGACTTTTGATTTATTGAAATTAACACTAAGCCCGGAAGATACTTGAAAACATTTGAGGATCCTAGCCAGATTTTTTATATTTTGCATTGACCATTCGCCAATGAATAAGGCGTCATCGGCATAGAATAGATGAGAAAGCTGTATATTGGAGTTTGGAATAGAGATTCCATGAAAAACTCCTTTTGATCTTGCTTCCTTTAATGCAATGTTTAATCCCTCCATAACTAAATTGAATAGAAAAGGTGATAATGGATCTCCTTATTAGACGATAGATAATATTATAGGGACTAAAGTGTAATTGTATCTATTATATATATATATATATATATATATATATATATATATATATATATATATATATCTATCATGTACACGTTACATAAACATAATATACAATACAATTACCAAGTTTATCTTGGTATCAAAGCCTCCCAAACTAAACCCTAATTGCCGCAGCTTTTGAGTCAAACAAAGACTCACTTTTTTTTTTCTTTCTTTTGTCGTTCACATCCATGGCACTCCAAGCTTTCTCTACAGCAGACAAGACTACCCACAACTCTCACAAATTCGGTTTTACCTTGTCACCAAACAACTATGGTTATTGGAAAACCATGATCCAACCTTTCTTGACTACTAATGGCCTGATCGGCTATATTGATGGGACAATTCCTTGCCCAGAAGCAACAACTACAACTACTTCATCTGAGAAGGAGACCACCTTCACTGTTGTTCCAAACCCAAGCCATGCCACCTGGATAGCTAATGATGCTCATGTACGTATGCTTTTACTCTCTACAATTTCTGAATCTTCCTTCCAGCATGTCCAGGGCAGTACATCTCGTGAACTATGGATGTCTCTTGAAAAAGCCTATGCACCACATACATCTTCTAGGGAATATACACTTAAAACCCAACTTCTCAAACTCAAGATGAAGGGTGATGAAAACTCCTCTGCCTACCTTAACCGAGCCCAAGAGTATGCTGATGCCCTAGCTAATATTGGTGAACCCATGAAAGATAAAGACCTGGTTATGCTTGTGATTTCCGGTCTTAGGGAGGAATACAATGGTTTAAAATCCACCCTCCTTGCTCGTCAAACTCCCACAGCCTTCAGCAAATTGAATGGTCTTCTCTCAGATCATGACTATATGGTACGTAAATCTGTACCTGATGTCCCACCTATCCAAGCCTTCACGACTGCCACTAGCAGCTGTAATACCACAACCCTACGATCTTCCAAAGCCGCCACAGATCAGCTACAACACCTACACAATCTTTTATCACAACTTGGACTACAACTTTAGCCCACAAACACTTCATCTCCTCAAGCCTTCTACGCAAACAGCGCAGGAAACAATCGCGGTCGAGGACAATTCAACCGCCGTGGGCGAGGAAACTACAACCGTCCTCAAGGAGACTTCAACAACACAAACCACGGTGGAGGCAATCGTAGTCAGTTTTCTTGGGCTTCCAACCAAAACATTGTTTATGGTACATGTAACCGATGTGGAATAGGACATGTTCCCTCTCAATGTCCAAACCGTGATCCAGCAACCTTTAGAAGACCACCACCCTCAGCTAACTATGCAGATCACCGCTCACAAGCATCCACCTCCTGGCTAACTGACACAGGATCCAGCCACCATGTCACACATGACTTGCATAGCTTCGACAGAACTGAGCCTTACTATGGTGAGGATCATCTCCATGTTGGCAATGGTAAGGGTTTACCCATTCTTCACATTGTCTCTTCCAAACTTTACTCACTAAACAAATCGTTTTCCTTAAATAATATTCTCCATGTTCCTGATATCAAACGAAATCTCCTTTCTGTTCAAAAATTCTGCCTTGATAATCATGTTTACTTTGAATTTCACTCTTCATTTTTTGCTATCAAGGATTCGGCTACACACAAAACCCTCCTCACGGGTCCAAGTAATGGTGGGCTTTACTCTATTTGTCTCCTTCAGCTCCAGTCTCTTCCAAAAGTTGCATTTTCTGCTGTTCGTGCTTCGTCCCAAGTTTGGCATCAACGATTAGGACATCCACATTTTCAACTTTTACAATCTATGCTATCTAGCTACAATTTACCTTTATCAAATAAATGTTCTCCTTTTGTTTGTGACTCGTGTTTAGTTGGCAAATCATCTAAATTGCATTTATCATCTTCTTCCTACAAGAGTTCTCATATTTTAGATCTTGTGTTTTGTGATGTGTGGGGACCCGCACCGGTTACTTCTAGTGATGGTCATACTTATTTCCTTCTTTGTGTTGATCACTACTCGAGTTTTATGTGGTTTTTTCCCTTAAAGCTAAAGTCTGATGTGTTTCCTACCTTTAAACGTTTTTTAGCCATGGTTGAACGCCAATTCAACACTAAATTAAAATCCGTCCAAACTGATTGGGGTGGAGAGTTTCGACATCTCTCTCAAATTTTCTCCCCTCTTGGCATCATTCATCGATTATCATGTCCACAGACAAGTGAACAAAATGGTTTTGTTGAACTACGACACCGACATATTTTCGAAACCGGCCTAACCTTACTCACCCAAGCTAGTGTTCCGCAACATTTCTGGCATTTTGCTTTCGAAACAGCTGTGTATCTTATAAATTGAATGCCCTCACGCACTACTCAAAACACTTCACCTTTTGAATACCTCTTCCATCACAAACCGGACTTCTCTTTCCTACGTGTTTTTGGCTGTCAATGCTACCCTCATCTCCGTCCCTACAACAAACATAAAATGGATTTTCGATCCACTCCATGCATCTTTTTGGGCTACAGCCCCTCCCATCATGGCTATCGATGCCTTGATCCATCATCAGAACGCATATATATTGTCCGCCATGTCCGGTTTAATGAGACCTCATTCCCTTTTTCTGCTTCCTTAGCTCATGGTCCGCACATAAGCGACCACCAAACAAACCCTAATCCATATATCTCCTCTTATCCCAATCCTACAACACCTGAACCACCTCAACCACCTCCCACTGCCACTATTCCCACATCTTCCTCCACACATCAACCTCCTCTAGTCCACACATATCAAAGTAACACCTTCCCACGTCCACAAGCTACCACCACCGCTACCGAACCATCACCTGAATCCATTATCCTTGAACATCAGCCAGCTGTTGATCCAACTCTGCCCTCACCTCCGAGTCAGCTGGCTTCCACTCATACTCTCGAGACCGATTCTCCACAACCTTCGGCTCCTTCATCCCAACATCCTGCTCCCACCTCTGATCTTCCGTGTTCACGGCCCTCTAATCTTCGTCCAAACCCCAAAAAAACAAAGCCTTTTTGTTTTCATACTACTCCTGATTACTCTCAAACCGAACCACCCACCTTTACCATTGCTAATGCACACCCACAATGGCGCTCAGCTATGTCCGATGAATACTCTTCTTTAATGCGAAATGGTACTTGGTCCCTAGTACCCCGTACAACGAATATTAATGTTGTTGATTGTAAATGGGTATACAAATTAAAGAAAGATCAAACCGGTGCCATCACACGCTACAAAGCACGGCTTGTTGCAAAGGGTTTTAAACAACCGGGGGTCGATTATCATGAGACATTCAGCCCTGTTGTAAAAGCTACCACTATTCGCGTTGTTCTCTCACTTGCAGTTTCACAAAAATGGCCCTTACGACAGCTTGATGTACAAAATGCCTTTTTACATGGCGATTTAAAAGAGACAGTTTATTTACGGCAGCCAGAAGGCTTCGTTGACCCCAACAAACCCAACCATGTTTGCCTTCTCCACAATCCTTATACGGACTCAAACAGGCTCCACGAGCCTGGTTTCATAGGCTGTCCACTGCTTTATTAGCTCTTGGTTTTAGGGGGTCCCGCACCGATCCCTCCTTATTTGTTTATTCTTCTCAAACGGTTCTAATGTATATGTTGGTGTACGTTGATGATATTATTCTCACAGGTAACAATTCCCAAGCAATCGATCAGGTTGTACACAACTTAAGCAAATCCTTTGCCATACAAGATATGGGTGTTTTGTCATACTTTCTAGGTGTCGAAGTACACTATCAACCGGATTCAATTATTTTATCTCAACGCAAGTACATCCTTGAATTGCTACAACGGGCTGGTCTCTCTGCTGCTAAGCCGGTCTCTTCACCTATGACAACCACTGTTAACTTAGCAATTGGTGACAGTGTTGCTTTTGATAATCCGGTTCGGTATCGCCAAATTGTTGGTGCTCTCCGGTATGTCACTCTTTCGAGACCTGACATCACATTTGCGGTAAACAAAGTTTGTCAATTTATGCATTCCCCTACAAATAATCATTGGTCTGCTGTCAAACGCATACTCCGTTATTTACAAGGCATTGCATCTTATGGATTGAAACTACAACACCACTCCGCTTTCCAGCTTCATGCTTACACTGATTCCACTGGTCCGTTCCTCACAGCCTACTCTGACGCAGATTGGGCTAGTTGTCCAGATGACCGTCGATCCACCGGGGGCTATGCAATCTATCTTGGCTCCAACCTTGTTTCCTGGTCTGCTCGCAAACAACGCACTGTCTCTCGGTCATCAACATAATCTGAATACAAGGCACTCGCAGATACGGTGGCTGAGCTTACATGGCTTCAAGCTCTCTTGGGAGAACTCTATGTTCCTCTCAAGACTGTTCCTATATTGTGGTGTGATAACTTAGGTGCTACTTATCTTTCAGCCAATCCTGTATTTCATGCACGTACTAAACATGTTGAAGTAGATTTCCACTTTGTTCGAGAAAAGGTAGCTCAAAGAAATCTATCGGTTAAGTATGTTCACACAAATGATCAGATTGCTGACATCTTCACAAAACCTTTGTCTTCACAACGGTTTCTACAGTTACGGTCCAAGCTGCGACTTGCTCCCCGGCCTTAGCTTGCGGGGGAATATTAGATGATAGATAATATTATAGGGACTAAAGTGTAACTGTATCTATTATATATATATATATATATATATATATATATATATATATATATATATATATATATATATATATCATGTACACGTTACATACAATTACCAAGTTTATCTCTCCTTGTCTTACTCCTTTCTCTAATTTGAATTCATCCGTTGGGCAGCCATTCACTAAAACCAATGCACGAGCTAATTCTAAGCATCCATTTATCCATATTCTCCATTTTACCCGAAAATTCATTTGTTGCATCATCGAGTCTAGGAATCTCCAATTCACTGAGTCAAAAGCCTTATTGAAGTCGGCTTTGAAGAGAAGTATTTTTTTGTTGATTTTCTTTCCCCACGAACAAATCTCATTAACAATTAGGGGTCCTTCCAAGATGTTTCTTCCTTCCACAAAAGTCGTTTGTACTTCATCGATGCACTCCCCCATTACCACACGGATTCTTGATGCTAGTAATTTTGCAATTATTTTGTATAAGGCTCCGATTAGGCTGATTGGCCTATAGTCCCCCGAGGAGATAGGATCCTTAACCTTTGTTGCGAGAGTTATAAAAGAGGAATTACAACCTGGAGAAAAGCTACCCCAAAGTTCAAAATGTTTTACATAAGCTAGGGTATCCATCTTTAATTCATTCCAATATCGTTTCAGAAATTTGAATGTGAAGCCATCAGGCCCCGGGGACTTGTCATCCCCACAACTCCACACTGCCCTTTTCACCTCATCAATCGAGATATCACCTTCCAAAAAGTCTTTGCTAGCTGTTCAGATGGACTTGAATTTTGAACTCCTGAAATCTGGTCCGATCTTCCATTTTTCTTTAAACTTTGAAGACAAAAATCTGAAGATCTCAACTTTCATCTCATCCAGCTGATTTGACCAAACACCATTAATCATGAGACCACTCATATGGTTTTTTCTGATGCGATTTTTAACAAAGCCGTGGAAGAACCGAGAATTTTCATCACCATCGATCAACCACTTTATTCTCGCTTTCTGTTTGATGTCAAGAGTCACCCGTTTTTCTAATTCAGTGAGTCTATTTGAAATCTTAGCCCATTCAGCTTTTTCAGATCCATTTAAATCGTTTCTTTCAGCCTTCTTATCAAGATCCACCATTCGATTTTTGATTGTTTCAATCTCCACTTGTTTCTGAGAGAGATTTACTGCCTTCCAACTTCTTATCCTATTTTTTATGAACTTTAATTTGTTTAGTAAAAATGAATCTGCAACCCCATACCCCTTGAAATCTGAGCTCGCTTTAATGACAACCTCATTGAAACCCGGTCTAAAGAGCCACGAATTGAACATCTTGAAAGGCACAGGTCCAAAATCCATGGAACTAAGTTCAAGCATAATAGGGCAGTGATCAGACTGTTCTCTAGGTAAGGCTATTCATGAAGCTTGAGGGAAGTTGCTAAGAAACTTATGACATACAAGAATTCTATCAAGTTTACTTAACTTTGCACCAGCCTGTTGGAAGTAAGTGTACTTGAATCCCTCCATTTTTAAGTCAAATAATCCCCCTCCGGTGATAAATCTATTAAAATCTTGTGCTGTGTAAGGGCAGAAGATAGAGTTTAATCTTTCATCTCTTCTTCTCACAACATTGAAGTCGCCCATGAGAATCCACATCACATCACGTGACTTTATCAAGTTGGATAGCTCTAACCACAGCTTTCTCTTATCCGTTAAAGATTGAGGAGCATATACATTGACAATAGCAAATTCAATTCCAGAACCACAACAATGCCCATATATCACCAGAAAAATGCCTATCTTTGATTGATTCACACACCGAAAAATATGATCGGTCCCAAATAGTAAGAATGTCGCCCGACCTACCAGTTGCTTCAATGTCTTCAAAACCAAAATTGTCATCTCCCCATCTGTTTCTAACTATTGTTTCATATTTCTTGAATGCACATAAGGGTAACTTTATTGTTCTGCCTTAGTCTCCGAATCCAGTCAATTTTGGTTGTTTCCCAATTCCCCCATCCCCCTAATGTTGATTGATAGAAGATTCATTGCGCACCGATCTGATCACCAAGATCTCCCATTACATCTGCTAGTATCTCACAACCATCCCTGATGTCAAATCCAAGAAGTCTTCCCACCTCAGCCGTTTTTTCCATCTTAGAATTTCTTGGTATTGTCGTCGGGGCAATTTCATATGGGGGGTCCGGAGCGGTGTTTAGGGATCCGTTTGGATCTCGGTTAAGATCCAGATGTGCAGGAAGACTTGGAGAAGGACGTACAGGCACAGGAATTGACTGGTCAGTATTAGTGTGGGTTTTATTTGTAGCTTGTCGGATCTTTCTTCTTTTTAAAAATGACCCGTTTAGGTCCATTTCTAAATCCACCGGGTTACTGGGCTCAGTTCTGACTCCAGGTCCATTGTTTGGGAACGGCCCAAACATTCCTTTAGGAATTAAGTCTCGAATGCACCTGGACGATGCTTGTGGGGACCCAGATTCACCTACGTCCTCTACATTGTTGACCTCCATCATATCTTCCAAGTTCCTAGGAGATTCAATTGGGGTGAATTCGGATGGATGGATTCCAGCGGAATTTGAAGGGGCGACTATTGCGCTTCCTGCCGGAGTTTCATCGGAGACATCAACATGGAGGTTTCTTCTGATTTCTGCACCAGGTCTCATAACAAATTCAGCGTCTGGTCCAATCTCTCCATCCTCCAACTCATCATCCGGATCGAATAAAGTATCAGAGACACCGTCTTCCTCATCTTCCTCCTCAGATTCCATCATTGAATTAGAGAACGGCTTCCAATCATCATCTACCTCGAAGATCCCCACTTTGAACACCTGATTATCTCCAACCACAGTAACTTCTTCATTGATTCTACTTAATGACTCCGTTAAGATACATAATTTCATATGCGATACATCCGATGTATTCATACTAATCTCAATTGAACTGGATAATACCCCAAGCTTCGAAATAATTTCCCTGAAGTTTTCTTCGTCCCAAAAGTGCAGGGGGAGACCAACAATTTTAACCCAGGCAATCCGATCATTCTTGATTTCAACTCTATCACCTTTCTCAATCCACTTGATCCATAACTTCCAATCATCCGAGGATTCCATAAATCGTTCAACATCAGTCGGGTTCCTGAATCTCATGCCAATCTTTAATCCCCCCAAGTATTTAGTATTATATTTTTCATCGTCTCCAACCAATAATGACATCGGCAGACTTGTTAGATGTTCAAAGCTTATAGTTTCACCTACTATAGTTAATTCACTTTTAAGCCAATGCTCCATGAACGTACCTGTATGTAATCGTAATGGAGGAGTGATAAGCGGGGGAGGAGGAGGGGGTGGTGGGGGATTGGATTTTTGCACCGCCTTATTATTCTTCCGGGCAGCCACCTCCGCATAAGATCTACCATCTCTACATGCTGATGATCCTCCATTAGTTTAAATCGGAAATCTCCTCTGGTATTGTGTCTCTTTAGAGTTCTTATGTTGTCTCTCCATCCTCTCATACTTGGCGATGTTCACTTCCAGTCTATACCCCTTGCATGTAATTCCTTGAATGTTGGCTTCCAGTTTCAAAACGTCCCTTACTCCTGAGTACCTGACAAAAGCAAAACATCTTCTCTTTAAGTCTTTTTTCTTAGCCAGGTAGATGTCATTGATCTTCCCAAACTTCTCAAAAGGTCTTCTCAGTTCCTCCGGCCTTAATCCCTCGGGAAGGTTGGTCACGAACATGGTTGTAGTTGGAGCATCTTCGTCCGACTTCTTGCATCTCCGGTTTACTTCCGACCATCCGTCTCCCATTTTAGCGCTTTTGCCTTTCAAACGTGTCAAGGAAAAAGAATTATCATATTAGTTTATTGTACTATATTTCTATTCTGAGTAGTTGGCTCACTAGAAATAGCTCAATTACAACCTCAACCTTTTCATATTGCATCATTATTAGAAAAAATTAATTATTTAGCAAATATTAAAACCTCGTAAGAAAAAAAAACAAACCCAAAGATATCGTATTTAACCAGAAATTCAATAATTTGGATAAAACTATTTGTGATGCTAGGCAGTGAGCTCATAATCAACACATTTGGTAGTTCTGATTCCTTTATGTTTTCAACCTATTCAAAAATCCCATTCGTAACACTGTAAATGCAAATAGACAAACCATATCAATTGACAAATACATTCTAAAAAAGCCAATAGTATTTCACTTACGCTATTTCACTTTCCCATCCTATGAAACAAGAAAATTTTGAATATTTTTTCATGAAGCATACCAACCTTCAATAACGCAAAAATATATAAGTCTCTACATTTAAAAGCTTTTGCAGTTCTTCTCATTTCCACTAGCATCTTTTGCCATGTCTGTGCCTATGGAAGTTACAAAATCATTATTTACATGTAAAAAAAATATATTTTTTCATCGATTTAAAAAAAAAAAGTTAGTGATGAATTTTGATACGAAGTTAAAATCGAGATCACTCAATTAAGATTCAAGTTAAATAAGCCCAACATGGCATCAGTAGAAGGTTCATTTCTAAGTTATATGCCTTGTTTGAAATTTTTGTTAGGATTTTATGTTCTTTATTGAATTTAGATATTGAAATGTATGTTATTAGCTTTTAGGCTGAGTTTTAAAATAATAAATATATATACAAATAAGTGAATTTCATTCATTTTTTTTTAAAATGTTACAACTTAATGTGTTCCAATCATGAATCAAAAGCATCTTCACTATCAAAATATAATAGGACTACGACCACAAGAGTCAAAAACAAACAAATACATTTCCAAAAAATTGCTCTGGAGGTGAATAGTCACTGATGAATAAAAATTTCTGATCAAAGATTAAAAAAAAAAAAAACAACCTTTGTACATGATAGGATATGAAGAAACGCCGATTGCCATTTGAATTTGAGAAATCATCTCCTGTTGGAAATGGTAAATTAAAAAATTTAAGAAATAATGACTCGACACAAATGAAGCATGTCTGTAATAACATGCTTTACAACCAATCCACTGCATCAAAAAGTATTTGCAAACCTATTTAAAAAGTTAACAGATCAAATGAAAAGTTGTTGACTGTCCAAAAGATTCTAATAAATATATGTTAATGAGAATATAAGTTAATTGAACAGGTTTATGAAACTAAAGAAACATACAGTGTCATTGTTAGTTGATTCATTGTGGTTGTACTCTTTTCCTTTTGTTTGAATAAACTTTTTTTTTTCAACATCTCTTGATCTCATTCCTCCATTCTTTCCAAGATTCCACAAGAAAAAATTAGTTATACTCTACATCTAATCACTTGAAATAAAAAGTTGTTATGTTTTGTTGAAATTATAGTAACCGCAACTTGAAAGTTTTTATCATTCTAAGAAAAATAAAATAAAATTAAACCTATACACATCGCAGGAAAAAATAGTTAATTGAAACCTAAATCCAAATTGGTTTTACTTGGAAATGAGAAAACAATACTGACTGTCAAAACCAAAATAAACACAAACAATAGATGAATTTTCAAAATCAAGAAACAGAGAGAGACATGGACCGTATTAGCAAATAAGAAGAGAAAATACGGATGAAGTCATGAACATTCATCAGAAAAATCAAAAACCTATCTCCAAAATTGATTGTACTTCAAACCCCAAAAACATAGAGAATCAACAAACAATGCAAATGCAAAGACATATGTAGAAAATGTATGTGATAATCGAGAGAAGGAACACCCACCCTCTTAAACAAAGATGCATAATCTGGAAATATAATTTCAGTAGATCAAATAATCAACAAAATTTAAAGCTAGGGGTTTCCATGTTATCGTTTTGATTGCACCTGAACAAATGACACAGATCATTAATCTATCACAATAATAAACTTGCAAATAAAAGATTCTAAAAGGGGTATTCCAAAAATCACACAACCACATAGCACCAAACACCTAGTAATGAATTCTAGAAGAAAAAAAGGGAACCATTGAAGTTGTATATATAATCCCATAAAGCTTTACTTTAAAAGTTGAATAAGAAAAAAGATAATGTGTTTGAACAGAACTCTAACAAACCGTATATTTATACTTCAAAATCTAAGTATTGGAACCCAAATATCAATAGAACCCAAATATCAGTATCATCAGAAGGATAGGAATTATTGCATACAGAAGTCCAAAATCAGTAAGTAATCCACAAGTCCTTATGGATGATTGACTTTTATGAGAATCAAGAAAATCGGATATAAAAATTAATGAAATTTTCTCCTAAAGATAATGGTGATCAAGTTTATCTTCACACGAGGTAAATAATTATCAGCGCAGAGTTCCTCCTCCATAGAATATATAAAAAAAAAATTAGGGTTTATAAGTGTTTGTAGTGTGAAACATCTTCAATGGAGGAACTAATATTGTTATCACTACTTCTAATATAGGCCAACGAATCCCTCATTCTCGTCATCAAACCCAGATGGATGTACTACTTGCATGAGAAAGAAAAGAATTAGATGGAATTCAATCAAAATTTCCTTTTAGCAACATGTTGGGGATGCCTAAACTTCAATTCCAGAAAAAACATGGATTACAACAATGCACCAAATGGTTTGGATAAAAAAAAAAGGTTTCTATAATTTAACCATTGAAATCAATTGCGTCCAAAAATTACCCCTTTGCAATCATCAAATCGTAAAGATTAATAAACCACAAAAACCTAGAAAAATAATGAGATGGTGCAATGAAAGAATTATGAAAAAAAAGTGAGTGTACCGACGATTAATTTCACAAACCCTTTAGTGCTTACAGGTGAAATTACAGAGCATTATTTCGGTGTCTCCAGAAAAAAAAGGGAGATAAATGATTTTTTTGATCGGTATCCATAGAAGTTCGACGAAGGCGGAGATGATGAAGAATCATATGAGGTATCGTTTTTGAGAAAATGAGAAGATAAGAATCATTGGAGATTAGCAGTGGTATTGGTAATCGAACAAAAGCACACACCCACAGATGGGTTTTAGAGTCTTCGCTGATCATTTGCCAAAAATTAGGGATTTGAGGCTTCGGTGTTGTGAGCAAGGAAAGAAAAAAAATATAGGGCTTTGTGGCGTGTCTCGAGAAAAGCACTCCATCATACATCGGTTGATGAATGGAGACGTTTGTTGGCGGAAGAGACGCAATGGATTCAGAGGAACATGTCGCCTCTTAGAAGATCATCACACGCGCCCTACGCGCTCTTATAAAAAAGATTTTTATATATAGTAATGATATATATATATACACACATAAACACAGAGAGAGATATGGAAAGTATAACATATGTATGAGTTTTAATTAATTATCTTTTTGAAACGGTACAGTTATAAAAAAAATACATATTTAAAATATTTAATTAAATATTTTCGACATCATCCTATATAATATATGATCAATATATTAACGATTAAACAACAATATACAACGACTGTATTACAATAATCCAAAAAAGAAAAAAAATATAAAAACGAATTAATATAACAAAGTTACAAATTAAAAGCTTTAGTATAATAACATATCTCCAAAAGTGTTCATAAGACCTCAACCTAACACAAAAACCTTTAAGTTTGTTTTTTTTTTCTGAAATTTGTATATGATTTGTATGCATGTCTTCCAAAAAACTTGGTCTTTTATAGTAAACTTTTCGCTAAATGCTAATTAAACATAATATAAGTTATAAAACTTTTGAGTGTTAAATCATAATTAAGAAATTTTTTGAGTTGCATTAGTTAAAAAAAAGGGGGTTTCAAATGAATGTTGTTTGAGGAAGTTAAAAAAAGGGTTTCAAATGCATGAGATTCAAGAAAAAAATGCTAACTTTATAAGTTTGTATGATGAACGGTCTTCCACCCCTTCAAATACCACTCTTATGTGGTAAAAAATCATCGTGATCTCCACCCTTCAAACTCTACAACGATTTCAACAGTTCATGTTCTTCCACTTTTTCAAACCTCACAATGGTTGCGTTCTTCAAAAAATCAACATCCTACCATGACCGACACCCCATTCGATGAAAGGTTTTTGGTTTCAACTTCATATTGGTATTGGTTCAATTAGGTTAAGGTTCTTGGTTTGATTAGGTCCAAATTTTTCCATGATCGCAATGGGTTCTTATTCTCTGTCTTTGAAATTGGGACGTCTAAACCTTTTATGGAAGGTCGTGTCTTTAGTTTAGGATTTTGGTTTCGAAGGTTGTTTATATTTGTGCTTTGTTTTTCACCATATGAGTTCCAATGATAAGGGACTGTGATGATGGTGTAAATGGTTTCGAATAAGGGGTGTTCTTCGAGTTTTAGTGTTTTGGTCTGGACATCTCAAGGTTTTTTTTTCAGGGGGGGAGGGGGCGGTTGAGTTTTCCTAGTTTTGGTTCATCGAGTTTTAGGTTAGGGTTTTGGTTTCCAAATGAGTTTGTTTGATTTTTTTTAAAGGTTTTTTGTTTATCGAACTTTTCCATTTTGTTTTGAGTTATAGGTGGTGGTGATGAATGGTGATTGGTGGTGGCTGTGGTAACGGGTATTTGAGTTTCAAATGTAAAGTTTAAAAATCTATTAAAATAAATATGTATTAATCAATAATAAAAGATGAATAGATATTTATAGTTATTAAATAATAATACTAACAATAATAATAATAAAGGAAATTTTCTATAAACTCTTTATATTTTGACATCATACTCAATTACGAGGGTGTTTGGGATAAGATCAAAAGTCTCTATATTATTTTTTATCTCATTAAGTCTTGAATACTAGTTAACTTATTCAATTGTAGACAAATTTTCAGATTAGTCGGTTTCACGCTTAGAAATCTCATATAAAATTCATACATTATGACCTCATATTCAGTTAAATCCATACGCACAACACCCACATATGTTGACATATTGTTAACCGGTTGGAATACACCCACATATGTTGACATATTGTTAACCGGTTGGAATACCGTCTAACCTGCAAATTTCCATAGTAATAATAATTATAAGGGGTCCCTAATTATAATTATAATTATAATAACTTATTTTCCATGTAATCAAAATGAAATTGTTTGAACTACTTAGGATGCCATCTTGGTCAATTTAGAGATTAACATGATAAGGTTTAATACGGTTAGTTTTTGTAATCTCAAAACCACGATGTTCAGTTTATGAAGTGAAGTGGATTTTAGTTGTATTGTTTCGGTTTTAAAACATAAAGTGAAATGGTGTGGTTATCTATTGTAGTGTGGTTTTAAAAGTGCAAGAGGAGAAAAATAAAATATTTTATAGATTAAAACGTTATCCTTTAGCCTTTACCCTGTAAGTCTTAATCTAGAAACCTGATCTAATTTGTTTAGCCCCCATTAAAATTTAGTGAAATAAAAGAATCTTAAGCATCTATGCATGAGCTTGATTCACCAAAAAGAAAAATATATAGTCTAAAAACATTTATAATAGCATAAAAAAGCTTAAACATCAATAATAACAAATTAATATTAATAATAACTAATATTATTTTAAATAATAATCAAAAAGAAAATTATATATATATATATATATATATATATATATATATATATATATATATATATATATATATATATATATATATATATATATATTGTAACACCTCTCTTAAGAGCTTATTTGAAATATCATTTAATAAAATCTTTCAAAATAATTTCAGAGTTTTAGTTTGCGAAAAAAAATTCCAGTGTTTAATTCAAAGTATTTTACAAAATTCAAAAACAGATAACGATCCAAATTAAAATTTCCAAACAGTAAGTGGTTTGATAAAAACATTTCTTGCGAGAGTGTCATAACAGATATCAAAACAAGGTTTAAGAAAACATTACATAACCAAATGACTTTTAAATATCCAAAGCTTATGAGTCTCCTAAGCTTTTAACAATATCTACTAACCTGCAACATTATTATCAACAAGTAGGTTAGGCTATGGGGAGCCTAGTGAGTACGATCCCAATGTTAAACATTATGGACAGTGTATGAATCAATACTTTGGTTCATACCCCAATATACAAACTCATACCTTCTCAAGACGGCAAAATCATCCTCAAGAGTTAGTTAGGGAGTAAAATATAACATAAGTCAAAGTATATTGTCATTTATAACAAATCTCATATAAACATCACAAACGAATAAACAATAAGAGGTATATGTCCTAAAATAAAAGCTTCTCCATAATTAAAATCCAAACAAGATCATATAAATCAAATAATACTCATACAAGTTACAAAATATTCGGAAACGATAATCCGATTAATAAATTGGTATACAAAATTTGATACTTTTCCAAATATATTTTTAGGTAGAAGGCAATATAATGGGCAATGCAATGCATGCAACTATCTCAACCCAAGTAAATCTCAGATTCCAGCTCACAACAAACAGTTTACAAATTATTAACACTTTGTAATGTGTTGAACAAAGTGTTTATCTATGATGACTACATATTTATGTGACATCCCCATTTTCACGGTCAGAAAAGACCGATTTTGTTTATGCTTTATAAAAACCAGAGTACCTCTTTTAATAAAAATGTTGCGGAATTTGTTCCCAGTAAAATATGATAAATACATTATCAAAGCATTTTTGAAGAAAAATATTTTTAATTCGTTTTAAAACATTTGGGATGTCATTGTCAATACAGAAACATAAGCATAAACAGAACTTACATTTATTTACACCAGTAATCTACATCTCTTTAATCTCTCAGTGTAATGTGACTTCATCTCAACACCTGTAATATAGATAAACTGAGTGGGTCAGGTTGGGAAACCTGGTGAGTACATAGGGTTTTCAACCTACAATAATATAATTATTATGTTTAAACAATCAAACAATCGACCAAATTACCCATCCCCGTTATCTTGTTTACTCTTAAGGATCTATCCTAAGAGTCATCTATCTCGCATTCGTTCATTCTGAAGTCCTTTGCTTCCAGAGTTATAGGACTGGCACTAAATCCATAACTGCTAATGCTTGTTCGTAAAGCACTAATTCCATAGCTGCTGGGTACTAAATCCATAGCTACTAGTGTTTATCTAATAGGTACTAAGTCCATAGCTACCAATTCCTGACAGGTACTAAGTCCATAACTACCAATGTTTGTCTAATAGGCACTAAGTCTATAGCTGCTGATGTTATTTGTTAGACACTAAGTCTATAGCTGCCAATGTTTACTCACATCATCTTTTATCTCTCATCGTTCATTTATCCATCTCATACCCAACATACTTGTATATTTAAAATACGTATACAGTTCAAATCATTTAAAACATGAATAAAAAACGTTCATCCAGCATAGACAACAAGTATTCAGATAATATGCACACATAGCACGTAGTTATATAAAATACTGCATATCTATGTGTAAGATGAAAGTAACTATGCACTCATCTGAGAAAGTGGTGACTCGGTACTCATACAGCGCTTCGTTTATTTTAAAATAATTTCCTTCAACGAAACCTAGTATTATTATCACTAGATTTTAGTCTAATATTTACTGTGACTAATTATTAGTCTTATTATTATTATTATTATTATTATTATTATTATTATTATATAAGCGTTTAAACAATACTTTCCAACCACTATGTACAGTTAGGGGCTAGACATAAAACACCGGAGGGTAGGACCATTTTGGCGTATAGCACTTCTGAAATCCAACAACCATATGCGGCCCTTTAAACCAGATTCTCCGTACTGCGAGTAGTTAAAAAGATATTATAACGACACTTATATAAGTCATAATAATAGCTCAAATATTTATTATAAATTTATAATAACAATACTAATTTTAAATATAAACTATATTTAAAATAGGGTAAGCATAACTTATTTACAAGGGGATTTTAGCTAGGATTCGGGCTCTGCAGGGGCAGAACTTCGTCGCTGAATCTTTCTAAGAAAGATTTGTGCAGCGCTTCAGCGCTCACCTTACTATACTAAAACTACAGAAAGAGAAGTTGAATCACGAGGGACCGAAATGCTTGGGGGATAAGGAGATAAAGACTCTTGAATCAAGAGAATGGTGTAAGAAATATGAGAGCCCAAGGCTCTTATTTATACTAATTAAATTTTCAAAAACTACCCTCCATAATTACTTAATGACATTTTAGTTATATAAACAACTAAACACCCCTTTATAATAATATTTTAAATAGATTTAACGATATTTGTACTAAACTAATGTCAAAAGAACCCAACATTAGTCTTATAATGAACGCATCGTCGATACCTTTCTAATGATATATACATATGTATATGTATATATATATATATATATATGTGTGTGTGTGTGTGTGTACGTATATATGATTTATACTTTATTTTAATACGTAAATATGCTATTATAATTTGTAACTCGTTCATACGAACTTCATTTTTGACGTTATTTATTCCAAATTGGGCCTAAGCCTTTACATGGTCTTATTCTTAAGGCCCAACATCATATAATCATTAAGGCCCAACTATGTCACATCTATGGCATAATTTTCCAAATTGGGCCCAACCCCTTACATGGACCTTACCTTAGGCCCATTAAATTATTTTAGTCCATATGATTATTCTTGGATGGCCCATTAATACTCCAATCATCAAAGCCCAATAGACAGGCCCAACAATAAACCCAAGTGAAGTTAGGGTTGCACATAAAATGCTGATTAGGGTTAAGTTTCCTACTTAACCCATTAAGGACTTAATCCACTAAGGAGTTAATTTATTAAGTCCAATATTGCTTAGATTAATTTATGCCAATTATTATTATTTAATATTTCAAGTTATTAAATAATTCCCGAGTGTGTCCCAAACAATTCCCACAATTAAGGTTTTATGCCCTTAGGGTTTTCCAACCCAATACTAGCCCATGAGTGCCTTGGTTGGGCTTTTAAGTCACTTTGGGCCTTATTGGGCCCATTAGGGTCTCTTTGGGTCAATTAGGGTCCATGAGACCCATTAGGGTTTCCTTAAGCCCATTGATCACATGCTTGGGCTTTTATGTCCATTAAGCCTCATCGGGACCATTAGGGTTTCAAGGCCTATTAGGGTTTTAGTCCCTTGCCCAAACATCCCCAAACTAGCAATCCCAACACAACTAATCACACCGCCACCCGACACGGTGGCCGGTGGCGGTAGCCACCACCCTAAGGTGGTGGTTTTCAATTTCCTTTCATTATTACATTTTGCAATACACTTTACAATGTTTAAAACTCAAATAAAAATGCACACACCTACTAAACACACACATCCACGGCGGTGCATCGCGGCAACCACCACCTTGTGGTGGTGGTGGTGAGTTTTTTTATAAATTCACGATTACATAGCACACTCACACACCTAATTTCATGGTAACACGCGCATACAACCACCTGTGGTGGCCGTCGGTGAAAGATGCCGACATCAGAACGATTTCACATCGGCAGCCACCACCTCACGGTGGTGGTGGTGATTTCTTTTGTCACTTATAATGCAGCAACACAATACCCATTACTTCACAGCAACAAACACTCATCCGATGGAAAAATATCGAACACAATAACCCCTTCACGGCTGCATGAAACGTCTCGGCGATAAGCAACAGCTGCGCGAGATGGCGGCTGCAGCGGCGACGGCAAGGATGAACCCAATAGCAGTAGCACAGCAGTCGGAAAGGCATCGGAATAGCCAAAAGCGGCAGAGAACGACAGCTAAAGACGTGAACGGTTGCAACAATCCACCTGAAACCCGTCGTCGACTCGTCCACAGCAGATGCTACGGGCTGGGACGCATTAGTTGATAGGAAATGAGGTGAGCGGTGGCGCCCGGTGGTCTTGCACGATCTGAAACGAGAAGGAGGGTGACGTATGGAGGTTGATGGACGGTAGCGGGGAAGATCCATAGATGGCGGCTTTGTAACATCCCAAAAACACAGTCTGAAACTGGGTACCTGAAACCAAAACTGAAGGCCCATGTGACATTAGGGTTTCACATAAAAAGCCCATGTTATAATTATTCTTGGATGGCCCATTATTGGCCCAATTACCAATTACCCAATTAAAAAGCCCAACTCAAGGCCCATGTGACATTAGGGTTTCACATAAAATGACAATTAGGGTTAAGTGTTTCTCACTTAACCCATTAAGGGCTTAACCCAGTAAGGACTTAATCCATTAAGTCTTTATTGCTTAGATTAATTCTGCCAAAGATTGTTATTTAATATTTCACTTATTAAACAAGTCTCGTGTGTGGCCTGATAAATTCTCAAATATTAGGATTTTCTCAATTAGTCCATCAAATCCTTTACTCTACTAGATAAATGGCCTGGAATAGTTTGGGCTTAATTCACAATCCAATCCCAATCGCCCAAAAATGGTTCCAAATAAGTTCAAGGCCCAAATGCTCATAATTAGGGTTTTACACCCAAAAATGGCCCAATAGGCCCAAAACCAATATCTAAGCCCATTAGGGTTTGCTAGCAGGGCACCACCCACTACCACCTCGGGTAGTGGTGGTCAATGGTAGTTCGAGGCGGCGGCCACCACCTTACGGTTTAGGTTAATTTGCACGTTTGGTCCCTAACTTATTTTTTTAACTCGGAAGGTCCCTATTGTTTGTTTTTGTTACACACTTGGTCCCTGTCTTACCTAAAAAGACTATTTTGCCCTTGATTTTTTAATTTATTTAAATAAACACACTCTCAACCCCACTCCCCTCACCTTACCCTACCTATCCCATCATTTTTCCATATTCAAATAATAGTCTTTTTAGGTAAGACAGGGACCAAGCGTGTAACAAAAACAAATAGAAGGGACCAAACGCGTAACAAAAACAAACAGTAAGGACTTTTCGAGTTAAAAAAGTAAGTTAGGGACCAAACGTGCAAATTACCCCAAACCATAGGGACCATTCGTGTAATTTACTCTTATTCCAAAATCAAATTACATTTTACAAGGCTAAAATCTCAATAACCACACACACACACACACTAAACTAATCACACACACAACCACACCATGGCGGCCGACGATGGCTCGTGGCGGCAACCACCACCTCACGGTGGTGGCTGTGGCTATTCCCGGCTTTCCGACTAAACAAAACTACATACAACACATACAATCTCATAACTGTCGGGATAGTGATAACACATGAATACACACCCAAAACTACACCCACAACCATCTCCCACAGTGGCTGGTGGCGGCGGACAAAGGCAGAAACGACAACGGCGGTCCAGTGGTTGGCATCACCCTTGGCGACCAATCTGAGTGGCGAAATACATTGACCACAGTTTGGAACGAGTCACCAGCGAATGGACGAAAAGGGGGGAATCCGTGAGCGATAGAAGCGACGGCAGGAGGCGCTTCGTCCTCGTCTTCAACAGCAACGGTCGTTAGGTGGCAAGGATGGAGGCGAGGGATGCACACGATTCACCGACCGGGAAACGACGATGGCGACGTCGTGGTTCTTTCTTCATCCTCTTCTGTCCCAACACCCAACAACCGGATCTTCGGACCTTCAATCGTCGGCATCTCCAGTATCGACATTGTGGCTATTCGATGGAGAAGGACGGCGGTAGCATCCTCGACACTGAACTGTGGCTGGGTGGCTTCCGTTCCTCGGTGGCGCTAATGGCCGGAGCTGATAGAGGCGATTAAGAGGGGTAGAGAAAGGAAGTGGCGGCTGATGAAATCTCATAGGGTTCCAGGGTTTCGGGGAGTAACGACGGGTTATATACCCGGTGCCTTAAAACACATTCCCATATTAACATAATCGATCCCTCCTTCCTTCTTTTCTTTCAAAATAAGTTCATAATTACACTTTTAACACTACCTTCAGAAATCATTACAAACTAATTCCAAAACTTGCATTTTAAGCCTTGATCCCATAAATTTCTTTCATAATAACTCCCTAAATCACCAATAAACCCTTCAGCCTTCAAATCTTTTCAATTTAATCCCGAACTTACTCTTTTAACCCCGCCTTCTAAAATTCTTCACAAATTAGTCCGGGACTCACATTTGCTAACTTATTTAAATAAACCAGGTGTTACATGAATAATAAGGTAGGGTTAGGGTTTGGATGGGAGCTTAATACCCGTGCCTTTCCAAACTTATTTCCATAATGTCAAGAATGGTCCCTCTGCCATCCTCTTCTTTCCAAATGAATCCCTCATTTTACCTTTTAACCCCTGGCAACTAAAATCCATTCGAATTAAGTCCAAAATTTACTCAACAACCCCTCCCTCCACAAATTGTTTTCAAATGAAGTCCCAATAATTACCAAGTAATCCCTGCCCTCATAATTCTTTACGGAACCCATCCGAAACTTATACTTTTAACCCCCGACTTCTAAAATATTTACAATTTGCTCCTCGAAATCATACCTTGCTAAATAATTATTGATTTTAGGGCTATAATAAAATCAATAATTTACTTATTTAATTATTAAATAAACGGGTGTTACAATTAAACATCTAGATTTTATAAAAATCACATTCAACGAGAACTTAACCTCCAAAAGTGAATGAAATTCTTCACATGACCGATTGACTTGATTCTACATATACCAACATATGTCAAAACCATTTTAATGAGGAAAAGGTGTTATGGAAGCTTTAAACGTAAAATATAACTTAATACCAAAGCTCAACATTTCAAGGAACATTTACAATTTATTTGAACACTAATTATGATGCCAAATAATCATATTACTTTCCAATTCCTTAAAGAACACTCGAATACCAAAACTATACAAAAGGTTACATTTCATATGGGAATTCAAACTCTGAACATAGTTCCATCATCAACGAAACTGAAATCGAAAATTAAAGTAAGGTTCCAGTATAAATTTCATAATCTCACCATGAGACAAGAATGGTCAATGGCTCATAGATTAGAATAGTATACATAATATAATGTAACTCCCGTAGATCCGGGCTAGTCAATTTAGAGATAATAGGGGTTGAAAACGATTTTTCAAAAAAATATTTTTTAGACAAATTAATCTTAACCAAGCTTTAAAATATGTCTCAAGGGTTCCATATAGATAAAGAACGCCGAAATACGAGTTATAACGAAGAAGTTATGGTCCGTCGAAGTTTTACGGCAAAACCGACACAGCACCGGGAGACGTAACTAGTGAATTTATGATAGAGGAATTTTTAGCCTTGGTGATCTAAACAAAAGTTGTAGTATACGTTAAACCGAGAACATACAAAAAAAAGAACGCCCAAATCTGACTTCGTATGAGGAAGTTATAAATTTTCTAAGATTTGGCATAGTAGTGCATAAATTTTAGTTTGAGCAGTTTTTGGCTTAGACGACCTAAATGAGAGCTGAAGATCTCATTAATAGGAACTCAACGGTAAAAAGATAGACGAAAACGGAGTTCGTATGAAGGAGTTACGAATTTTTTTGCGGTAATTTAACAATTTAATCTCATCCTATTGTTAAATTTAAGATCGGTCGAGAATTAGCCGATGGAGTCAAAACGAAAGTTGTAGATCTTGTTTTTACCTACGTATGGATATAAATAATGTTGAAAACAGAGCTCGTATGCAAAAGTTACGGGGTTTAGAAGTCGGCACGGTGCTGCTGCAAAAAGGGGTGACGTGTTACAATGTAGGTCACACATGTTTTGCCAACAAAAAGTTGACAAGTGGCACCGAATTGGCGAGTCAGTGAACCAACTCGGCGAGTTCATCAGGAATTCAACCTATAAATAGATGTGTCGGGCATTGCCATTTCTCCACACCTCTCAAGCCTTCTTTCTCTCTCTAGAACCTCTCTCTAGCTCCCCTTAAGCCCCCTAAAGTCTAGGTAAACCCCCTAGCACCCGAAGGAAACCCCGAGGCTCCCGAAGCCCCCAGAAAAGAGCCTTTCAGCTTGGGAACGTTCCTTCAGCGAAGATCGGTTTTGCGAAAAACTCGTTGTAAGTGAGCTACGTCTACTCTATCGTTAGTATATCTTATGTTTTAATATAGTAATGTTATTAGGACTTTATAATAAGTACTTGGGCTATTATTATGGGTTATATAAGTATTGTTTAACGCTTATATAATAGTAATAATAGCTAGAGTATTAATTAGTCTCGGTGAATATTAGACTAAACTCTAGTGGCAATGATACTAGGTTTTGTCTGAGGAAAATTATGTTGAGAGTAATGAAGTGTTGTTCGAGTACCGAGTCACCATCTTCTCAGGTGAGTGCATAGTTACTTTTATCTTACACATAGATATAAAGTATTTTATATAAACTACGTGCTATGTGTGCATATTATCCGTATATTTGCTATCTATGCTGGATGAACGATTTTATACAAGTTTTATATGATTTAAACGGTATATGTATCTATATCTACATAATATGTTGGGTAAAACATGGGTAGATGAAATATGAGTTGGATGATGAGTTGAGAGGTGATATAGACCATGAGGTAAGGGTGAGAGGTGGTAGATGTGAGAAACCTAGTTCCCAAATGATGGCCCCGTCATCTAGCAGAGTATGGATGACAACCAAAGACTATTCTAGACAGTCCAGTATAACACTAGTAGGATCGCAACCTGTAGGTGTTGTGAACGATGTGTTCATCGGTGTACTCTAAAAACCCATTGACATGTATTGCAAGTGGACTCTCGCAAACGATATTGTCAATAAACGAGATAACCCGAGCATCTGTGCTCGAAGGACAATACTGGCAGCTGCGCCTCATATAGAATATCACAATTCTGACAGCTACACCTAAGTGATAGAACTAGCAGTTGTGCTTGACAGTTGTGTCATTGACAACGATGGACTTCGTACCTATTCCTTAGGATAATCCTTAGGAATGAATGAATGAGAAATAGCTGATTCTTAGGGTAGACCCTTAAGAGTAAAGAAGATAATGGGGATGGGTAATTGGGTTAACTGTTTGATGATTAAACATAATAATTATATTATTGTGGGTTGAAAACCCAATGTACTCACCAAGTTTCCCAACCTGACCCACTCAGTTTATTTATATCACAGGTATTGATATGAAGTCACATTACACTGAGAGATTAAGGAGATATAAATCACTAGTGATAATGAATGTAAGTTCTGTTTATGCTTATGTTTCTGTATTGGCAATGACATCCCAAATGTTTTAAAATGAATACAAATATTTTTCTTCGGAAATGCTTTGATAACGTATGTATCATATTTTACTGGGAACAAATTCTGCAACATTTTTATTAAAAGAGGTACTATGATTTTTATAAAGCATAAACAAAACCGATCTTTTCTAGCCGTGAAAATGGGGATGTCACATATAAGAACAACAACAAACTCATATCATTCTTTGAAACTACAGAATTTGATCTAAAACACTTAGGGCTTGAAAATACCAAAATCATCACATGAAATCTAAACTTGAATCAAACACTAGAAATCCCACCATTAGTTATGAATTAACAAATGGATCATGGATTTGAAGGGACATAAGCAATCTTTTCACAAATCCTAGGTCATATCATTGCTTGGAATCAATCGTTTGAATCAATGAATACTAGAAAGGAAAATACCCAAATTACCACAACCGAAACTAGAATTTGATTCAAACATCATGAATCTCACTATAAGCCAATGGGTTGACAAATGGACCACTGATTGAGGTAAATGTACCATCTAACCATAAAATCAAGCTCATATCATTGCTTGAAGATTCAAATTCGGATTTGAAGATCTAGTGTTTTAGATAGGGGTGTTCGTTTGGATGGATCTATTTGATCCAATCCAATTTAATGATTCCAAATTGATTTCCGTTTTCAAAACATAGATCCAAATAGTCCAAACTAAATTGAAATCCGATCTGAACCAACCATATTATAATTTGGTTGAATAGGTTTTTTCAATTCAGTTTCTAAGAGGTAGGGCATTTAAAAATATATATATATATATAACTTGTATATTTGCAACTCTAAACAAAAATAAAGTGTTTAGTTGTTAATTAAAATTAATGAACAACTAAGAAAAAATATACTATAATTTAATATTTTATAGATAAAAGCCTATTGAAAAGTAGATATTAAGGTTTTTATTCGGTAACACTATCTAATCTATTTAAAATACATTTTAGTAGATTAATAAATAAGTAAAAGATTTATAGTAAAAAACAAAAATGAATAAATAAATTGTTATTCGTTTTTTTTTTTTGAACTATTCAGTTTTTATTCTATAAACTGAAACCCATCCAGAATCCAAAATAATAATTCGGTTTTGTTAAAATCCAAACCAAATAGTCCGATTGGACAATTCATTTTATCCAAATAGTGAACAACCATAGTTTTAGAAACCCACCAAATCACATTCACACTCACATATCTCTCAACTATTTGTTAGATGGAGTTTGTAGCTGGATCAATTAGTTAAATTACATCAACAATTTCACCATAATCACCCAAGTTAAGCATAAACTCGGATTTCACCATTGATGGTTAAGAAAACTCATCAAAAAAAAAAAAAACTCCAAACTTCCAAATCTCACAAACATTTGTTGTTTGGAGCTTGGAGATGGATTAAGGAAATGAACTACATCATTAATCTCATATAAACAACACAAATGAAGTATAAATTTCAGATTTGCAATACCACATAAACCCTAAGACGAATATGAGGAAAAATGAAATGATTCTACCTTAGATGCAAGATTATTAAAAGGGTTTGAGCAAGGAATCATATAAACATTCAAATCATCAAACACCATGGATTAAGTGGGGAAAATCGACCCAAGATGGTGGGAGAGGGATAGAACCGAAAAGAGAAGAAAATGGAGTGAAAATGGGAAGAAAAACAGCAAAAGGTGTTGTTTATATCTGATCAACGTCGGCGGACGCGGTGCGTCATCCATTGGGTGTAGGTCACCCTTCAAGAATTGTTGATTTGACATTTTTGATCCCTTATTTGATTTTTTTTTCATGCTTGGTCCTTAACTTAGCTAAAAACTAAATAAAAATTATTTTTAGTCTATAATCGGTCCTTCTCCACCACGACTCATGCAAATCTACTCCGAGATGCTTATTTGGTCAAATGATTGAGGGCGTGTTCGACACACAACGTTTGAGAGCTTCTGGCTTCTAGCTTTTGATAAAACGCTAGTAAAAAAGAAAAAGTATCGTTCGGAGACAGGAGTGTTTAACTTTTAACCTAAACAAAACGCTCAAAAATTAAAAGCTACATGGAGTAGCTTTCAACAAAAAGCTCCAAAATCAAACGTTACACGCTACCCACTACCAGCTACCCGCTACCCGTTACTAGCTAGTTTTTATGAACAAGCTCTGAGTCAAAAACAAGTTTCTTCAAATGGACACTTTTATCCCCTCACCTTAAAAGTTTTCTTTTGACACCCAAACTCTATCATAATATTTTTATGACTTAGAAAATATGTTTATTTTGGTTATTACTGGAAATCATTTACTTCCATTTATTATTTATTCCATTTCAATTTATTTTATTTTAAATTAAAGAACTTTTATTTTTACCAAAACGCTCAAACCTTCTCGCCCCAAAATAGGATGTTACATTTGTGTGTTAAAGAATATATGTAAGCATGTAATTGTATGGATGTAATTAGCGATTACATCATTGTTAGATTTTGGTATGTTAAACAACTTGTGTTTTTTTGGAAATGGAACTTCCCTAACGAGGGTTTCCGGGTCAGCTTTCGTGCACCGACTATTTGTGACATCCCCAAAATCTCGGCCAGAAAAGACCGATTTTCATTTATGCTTTCAAAATAAATTCAGAGTAAATCCTTTTGATTTGAAAGAGTTGCGGAATTTGTTCCCAAAAACAAAACATGATAAAACAATGTTTACCAAAGCATTTCATAAAAGAAATGTATTTTTCATTATATAATCAAAACTCGAGGTGTCATGTTCCGATATAGACCAATAAGCATAAACGATAACATTACAAGTCATTCAACAAATATATACATATACAGACTTGTAAACAAAACAACTTGATGGTTCATCCATCTTACGCCCTTGCGCCACTTCCTGTAATACAAATAAAACTGAGTGGGTCAGGCTTAGGAGCCTGGTGAGCATATAGGTTTTTCAACCCACAATTAATAATTAAATTAATTATTATCAACCAACAATAACCCAGTTACCCATTCCCGTTATTCTCACTTTACGTCCCTAAAATAACTAACACAAGGGACCTAATCTAAGAATATTTTCATCGGGGTGACAACACATGTTGCGGGGGTTCCTCAGCAACATAAGTCAAATAAGGCAACCATGAGGTGGATGGAATACAGCGAATGAACACCCAAGTTTATTAACACCTACAGGTTATGAGCCTGCTAGCGTTCCACTGGACTGTCTAGAAAAGTCCGTGGTCGTCATCTAAATTCCGCTAGATGACTGGATCAAAACAACAACGAGGCCTCTCATCTGTTTATTACACACCAACTATCTACCCATGTTCTACCCAACATATTAGTAGATAAAAACATACATTTTTATACATATTTTCAAAACCTATATAGCATGCTTGATCAATACATTTCTCATATAACAGATGAGGCACACACACATAACACGTATTTCATATAGAAATAATCAGATCTGTAAGATAGAAGAAAGTGAATATACATTCACACACATAACAACAAAATATACACATAACACGTATCTCGTATAAAATACTTCATAATTATACGTTAGGAGAAAGTAACAACACACTCACACATATAAACAACAATATACTTAATACACTCAAACCATACTTGTATTATTATTGCGTTTATGAAAGGTAGTATACACTCACTTGATCAGAAGATGATCAGAGAGCACTACGGCTTGCAAAAGTAGTAATCCGTAGCAGATCTGGAAGATCTCTACAAAAATTGAACTTCTCGCGGGCAGAGCTTCGGCTCGGAAACCACACTTCTCGAGATCTTCGGGATCTCGAGACTTGCTTCGGGACTCGGGAATATTACCGGGGCTTCAGGGTACTTCTAGCACGCAAATCGAGGTAAAACGGGAGAGAGAAGAGAGAAAATAGCAACCCTAAATGGTTGGCCCTTCAAATCTATTTATAGGGCAAATTTGGCCCTTGCCACGTCGTGGCAACCTTTTCCCACGTCGTGGGCTTGGTCGTCACTGCATGCGTCATCCCAAGTTGCATCTGGGGGCCTCCCGGAGGTGTCAGGACACTTGCCACGTCGTGGCACTGCTTGCCACGTCGTGGTCTCTGACAGTTTTGGGGTTTCGCGCCCCGAACTTCAGATTTTCATAACTTTCGCATACGAACTCCGTTTTCGACGTTCTTTATATCGCCGCGAAGGTGAGATCATGATATACAACTCTCGTTTAGACTCCATTGGATAATTTTGACTTTATTTTTAATATATTATAAGTATATTACTTATATATTATTTTTAGTAGGCCGGGACAGGAAAACTCCGTTCGAAATTCATAACTCCTTCATCTGAACTCCGATTCCGTCCGTCTTTCCGTCGTTGCACTACTATCGATGAGATCTTCAATTCTCATTTAGATCACTAAGGATAGATATCTATCTACCTTAAATTCACTATTTACATCGCGTTGGGTCGCGTTGGGTCGTGCCGGTTCTGTCGCGAAACTTCGACAGGTCATAACTTCTTCGTTATAACTCGGATTTCGGCATTCTTTATATCTTCGGAAACCTTGTTTCAACTACTACAACATTATCTAAAGATATCGAGTTTATTTTACACTTAAATTTTGACGCTTATTTTTATTCTTAATTAATCAAACCACATAATTAAGCAATTAAGCACAAAACACATAATACTCAAATAATACACGTCTATTATTTCAAAACGGGTTACAAAGGTTAACCTAGACCATTACATTGCTAAAAATGGCAAGCCCAGAAACACAGGCGTTACAATTCTCCCCACCTTAGAATGATTCCGTCCCCGGAATCACACCTCAACAAAAAAATGCGGATAGCGACCCATCATGTCACTCTCCGTCTCCCAGGTGAGATTCGGCCCATTCGTGTGTTTCCATTGGACAAGCATTAACTCGACCATCTTGCGTCGCAACTTCTTAGTCTTTCGGTCAACAATTGCCTCTGGTTCTTCAATCAACCTTTTGTTCTCATCAATTCTCAACTCCGAAAGTGGAATCATGTCGGGAACTTCCCCCGTGAACTTTCGTAAATAACACACATGAAAAGTGTTATGAATTCCATTCAGTTCTTCTGGTTGTTCGAGCTTGTAAGCTTGGTTCCCAATCCTCTGAAGAACTTTAAACGGTCCAATAAACCTTGGACTCAACTTTCCCCTTTTACCAAATCTTATAAGTCCCTTCCACGGCGAGACTTTAAGCAAAACCGAATCCCCAACTTCAAAAGTCACCGGTCTTCGCTTTTTGTCAGCATAGCTCTTTTGACGATCCTGAGCCGATAACATTCTTTCCCTAATTATTTTCAACTTTTCAGCAGTTTGATGAACCATCTCCGGTCCCATAAACTGCTTTTCCCTAGCCTCAAGCCAACAAGACGGCGTACGACACTTTTGTCCGTACAAAGCTTGGTAAGGTGCCATCTTAATGCTCGAGTGAAAACTATTGTTATAGGAAAATTCTACCAATGGTAATTGTTCATCCCAATTACCTAGGAATTCCAAGGTACATGCTCTCAGCATATCTTCAAGTGTTTGTATCGTTCTTTCACTCTGACCATCAGTCTGCGGATGGTAAGCTGTACTTAAACATAACTTGGTACCCATTTCTTCTTGTAGACATTTCCAAAACCTTGAGGTGAAACAACTATCACGATCTGACACAATTGTTAGCGGAACACAGTGAAGTCTCACAATTTCCTTCACATAAGAATTCGCAAGCTTTTCCATAGACCATTTCTCCCTGGCTGCTATGAAATGCGCACTCTTAGTGAATCGATCAACGACCACCCAAATCATGTCGTGACCATTCTTTGTTCTGGGTAGTTTAGTGACAAAATCCATAGCAATGTCTTCCCACTTACCCATAGGCACAGGTAAAGGTTCTAAACTCCCATACGGTTTCTGGTGTTGTGTCTTGACTCTCGCACAAGTCACACACTCGGCCACATACTTTGCAACATCAAGCTTCATCGTCGGCCACCAGTAGTAGGGTTTCAGGTCCCTATACATTTTAGTGCTACCGGGATGAATCAAGTACATGGTCTTGTGAGCTTCTTCCATCAGAAGATCTCTGACTCCTCTTGTCTTAGGTATCCAAATCCGATCTTGGAACACCTTCAATCCATGACCGTTTGTACCAAACACCAACGTTTTTCCCAAACGTTCCTCTTTCCGGTCATTCTTCTCAGAAGCTTCGCTTTGAGCTTTCTTTATACTTTCTAAAATAGTCGAGACAACTTCAATTCTCTACGCTCTTGGCCTTTTCCTTTCAAGATTGACTTTCCGACTGAGAGCATCAGCAACTACATTAGCTTTACCGGGATGGTAAAGTATCTCACAGTCGTAGTCCTTGAGTAATTCTAGCCAGCGTCGTTGCCTCATATTCAATTCCTTCTGATTAAAGAGGTATTGGAGACTCTTATGATCAGTGAAAAGTTTGCACTTCGTGCCATAGAGGTAATGCCTCCACATTTTCAGAGCGAAAACTACCGCTGCTAACTCCAAATCATGAGTCGAGTAATTCTTTTCATGCTCCTTAAGCTGTCGAGACGCATATGCTATCACCTTTTCTCTTTGGGTCAAAACACAACCCAATCCAACCCCAGACGCATCGCTATAAACAGCGAAATCTTCAACTCCATCGGGTAAAGAAAGTATCGGTGCCTCACATAGCTTCTTCTTTAGCTTCTCGAATGCTTCTTTATGCTTCTCACTCCAAGCATAAGTAGCTCCTTTGTGGGTCAAAGCTGTCAATGGAGTAGCAATCGAAGAAAAGCCTTGGATAAACCTTCGGTAATATCCGGCTAATCCTAAAAAGCTTCGGATCTCCATGGGACTTTTTGGTTGTTCCCACTTCATCACAACTTCGATCTTCGCTGGATCAACCATTATCCCTTCTTGGTTGACCACGTGACCCAAGAATTGGACTTCACGAATCCAAAAATCACATTTGGAGAACTTAGCATACAACTTCTCCTTCTTCAAGACTTCTAACACTTCTCGCAAGTGTCTGTCATGCTCCTCCTGGCTTTTTGAGTAAATCAAAATGTCATCTATGAACACTATCACGGATTTATCAAGGAACGGATTACAAACCCTATTCATTAAATCCATGAATGCTGCCGGAGCATTGGTTAGTCCAAACGACATAACCAAGAACTCGTAGTGTCCATATCTAGTTCTGAATGCGGTCTTCTCGATATCTTGCTCTCTTACTTTTAGTTGATGATATCCTGACCTTAGATCGATCTTCGAGAAATAGCTCGAACCTTGCAATTGGTTAAATAGGTCATCAATCCTCGGCAACAGATATCTATTCTTTATTGTTGCCTTATTCAGCTCTCTGTAATCAATGCACATTCTCATACTTCCATCTTTCTTCTTCACGAATAACACCGGAGCTCCCCAGGGTGATGAACTAGGTCTAATGAAACCTTTGTCCAACAACTCCTGAAGTTGCATCATCAGCTCCTTCATTTCCGTCGGTGCTAATCGATAAGGTGCTTTTGCTATTGGCGTGGTTCCTGGTAACAAGTCAATTCTGAACTCCACTTGTCTATCAGGAGGTAATCCAGGAAGATCTTCGGGAAATACTTCCGGATAATCACACACCACTGGAATACTCCGCATCACCTTCTTCTCCTTCTTAGCATCAATCACGAATGCTAAATATGATGTACATCCCTTGGTCAAACACTTTCTGGCTTTCATTAGGGAAATGATTCCAGAATTCACTCGGCATTTGTCCCCATACACCATAAACGATTCCTTCCCATACGGGTTCACTTTAACTTTCTTCTTCTTGCATAAAATTTCGGCATCATTGGCGCTAAGCCAATCCATTCCCAACACGATGTCGAAACCATTAAGTTCGATAGGTAATAATTCCTCGCGGAACTTATTCCCATTCAAGTCAATTAAGATGTTTTTCATATGATGGCTAACAGGTACAAACTTGCCACTAGCAACTTCGACTAATAAAGCATCATCTAGTCTATCAACAGGCAAAGCTAGTTTTCTACCAAATTCATGCGATATAAAGGAGTAGTTGGCTCCAAAATCAAATAAAATTTGGGCAGGCAAATTGTTAATGAGAAAGGTACCTGAAGCGACATCAACTTCATCCTTAGCAGCTTCCAGTGTCATCTGGAATGCTCTCGCCTTCGGCTTTGGTGGAATGTTGGGCTTAGCTGCCTCCTTCTTCTTCGGACAGTCTTTCAAAATGTGCCCCTCTTTATTACAACCAAAACACATCCTTTTGTTGTTCGGACATTCATTGGCAAAATGTCCAACCTTCCCACACTTGTAGCAGGTCACATCCTCGCTACATTTTCCAAAGTGCTTTTTCTTACACTTTTCACACCACTTCGCTTCTCCTCCTTTCCCCCCACCAAACCTTTTCGAATCAGATTTCAAAAATTTGTTTTTCTTACTGGAACCAGATGTTCCCTCAAACTTCCTCTTCTCACCAACCTCAACCTTGTTGGTGGTTCTCCCCTTTATCATGTTCTCAACAGACTTGGCAGCCCAGATAGCTGCCTCTAAAGTATGTGTCTGACGTACTGGCACCTCGTACTCCCATGGGAGTCCTTTCGCATACCGGTCCACCTTTGTCAACTCGTCTGGAACGATACGCAAGGAAAACTCCATTTTATCGGTGAAGTTATTGGTGTATTCATCAACTGACATGCTGCCTTTTGTTAGTGTCAGAAACTTGTTCTCTAGCTCCAATAGATTTTGAGCCGAGCAGAACTTGCGCTTGAACTGCACCAAGAATTCTGCCCATGACAATTGCAGTGGCTCATTTGGGCTTAAAGTCTTCCCTAGAGTGTTCCACCAACGAACGGCTCCACCTCGGAATTGACGCACTGCATAGATGGTCTGCAACTTGCCTCTGCAGCCACAAGTCATGAAGGCTAACTCCATTTCAGAGATCCAATCCATCACTCCTATCGGGTCCTCTTTTCCATTGAAGGTCGATGGTTTGCAAGTTAGAAAGTCCTTGTACTTGCATCCCATTCCATCATTCCTTCCATCATGGTGGTCTCGCCTAACTATCGGTGGGTTGGCTTGACCAACTGATCCACTGAAGTTTCCACCTTCCGAGTGTCCTTCATTTAATTCAGGCTCTTCCACACGAATTGACAGTTCTTCACGATTCTGTTGAAGCAACCGTCTAGTTTCATCCATCTGACGATCCAACATTGTTTGAATCATCATTTGCACACCAACCATGGTAATTGGCTCAGGTGCTGCTGCTACGACAGGTCTTTGTTCAATCACTGGTGGTTGATTCCTGTTTTCATCAGCATTTCCAACTCCACTTCTTGTTCTCACCATTTTTGATCTACACACCAAATAAGGTGAAATTAGATCCTTATTCACGATAGATTTTCAAATCATCCTTATCACTCCGAAACGTTTACATGCTAGTTCTAATATTGTAGACGTACGCTTAGAATCCTACACGCATAAAGTTTCTAGATCCGGTCGGCAACAGACCATAGATCCGAACAAATAATATCATATATGGCAACATATAACATTTAGCACATAAAGCATTTTAGGCAACTTTCCTAAAATAAACTAGTACTCGTGTCTAAAATATAACAGACACACATCTCAAAATTTCACTTAGCATTCTAAGTTTAAGTCTAGAAATCCTAAAAATTCCTAGTTCGCTTAAACTAATGCTTTGATACCAACTGTGACATCCCCAAAATCTCGGCCAGAAAAGACCGATTTTCATTTATGCTTTCAAAATAAATTCAGAGTAAATCCTTTTGATTTGAAAGAGTTGCGGAATTTGTTCCCAAAAACAAAACATGATAAAACAATGTTTACCAAAGCATTTCATAAAAGAAATGTATTTTTCATTATATAATCAAAACTCGAGGTGTCATGTTCCGATATAGACCAATAAGCATAAACGATAACATTACAAGTCATTCAACAAATATATACATATACAGACTTGTAAACAAAACAACTTGATGGTTCATCCATCTTACGCCCTTGCGCCACTTCCTGTAATACAAATAAAACTGAGTGGGTCAGGCTTAGGAGCCTGGTGAGCATATAGGGTTTTCAACCCACAATTAATAATTAAATTAATTATTATCAACCAACAATAACCCAGTTACCCATTCCCGTTATTCTCACTTTACGTCCCTAAAATAACTAACACAAGGGACCTAATGTAACGACCCAATTTTTACGTCCGAAAATTTCATTTAAAATATTACTTTAGAAAACATTAATAAATAAAAACATTGTTTGATCACACCATAACACATCGTAACCATGTTCTAAAAGGTCAAACCATACATCCTATCAAAATATCAGAGTACCATCCCAGTAAATCTCGTAAATGCGGAAACCGAAGAGTGTGTGTATGACGTGCCGCTACCGCACCGGCTCCCTCCCCTTCGATGCAGAGGTACCTGAAAACAAAACTGTAAACGTAAGCACAAAGCTTAGTGAGTTCCCCCAACGTACCACATACCATACAATCACATAACATACGCACTGCCAGGCTATTCTGGGGTGCCTGACTACCCGGTACGGCCATTCTGGGGTGCCGACCTACCCATACGGCCATTCTGGGGTGCCGTCTTACCCGTGTCAAGCCATTCTGGGGTGCTGACTACCCATGTCAAGCCATTCTGGGGTGCTGACTACCCATCGGTCCTAATAACCGATCCTCGGGGACTGGTCCCCTTCCGCTACCTCTATCGCATAACATAATAGACCAACATACAAGCATCTCATCACATACAGTCAGATAATTCTGGGGTGTCTGACTACCCAGCGGTCCTAACAACCGAACTCTACTACTATTGCATATAACGTATCAAGATAGCATGCAACATAACAGGTAATAGCAAACCTAGATGATATCACAAAGACAATCATCTATCATACATCTCCTACTGGTGGGCCGGCCGTGTGGCCTTAGACCCACTACTACTGGAAGGTAACTCACCTCAAAGTAGCTGCTGAACTGATCGGGAACTAACTGGCTGCTGCTGCTCCGGGAGTCCTCTCGCTGCAATTCCCACAACATACTCAATCAAACACTGCTAACTGTCCTTTAGGTAAAATGACCATTTTACCCCTGGTCTAGCTCTAAGCCAATGCTAGAGTCAACTTTCAGTTGACCCGACTCGCCGAGTGGATCACCACTCGCCGAGTCCCTAGCAAACCATTGTCCTAGGTCCCTAGTTCTACTCGTCGAGTCGGGCTATGACTCGATGAGTTCACCTTCTAACTGTCATTCAACTCCTTCATCCTACTCGCCGAGTTGTATGAACAACTCGTCGAGTTCATCTTCATCCGAAGAACACTTTATGCTAAGACTCGCCGAGTTGTATGAACGACTCGCCGAGTCTGTTCTTGACCTATGAAGATTGCCTTGGACTCGCCGAGTCAGGGCATTGACTCGCCGAGTCCTATCATGGGTGAGTTCAGCTTCCAACTCACCGAGTCACCCCCTGTGACTCACGGCTCAACTCGATACATCTTAAAGGGACCGGTTCAGTGACTCGCGACCAGACTCGTTGAGTCACATAGATGACTCGCCGAGTCGCAGCCATGCATCCATCAAATACACCGATTTGCTCGATTCCAGTCCATGCCATTCACAGATCTGGGCTTCTAGGACACAAATCACACGTAAAGTTTCCAACTTTATGTGTAGATATTCACCAATATGGATTTTAAGGCTCAAAGTGCACCAAATGGGGTAGATCTAGGGCTTTCATGCAATATGACCCCATAAAGGCATTAGATCCAAGTTCCAGGGACTAGATCATGCCTAGATCTAAAGGCTAACAACTTATTATCACCCACAAAGCACAAACAAGCTTGGGGAAGAGCCCAAGAAGGACTCCAATGAAGCAAAAAGGGATTACAAGCTTGAAAACAGAGGGGAAACGAGCTATACCTCAAGGAATACGTTGAAATGACACAAAGATGGCTGATCTCCTTCTCCTCTTCTTGATCTACTCCTCTTTCTCCTCAAAACCTCCAAGAACACACCAAGAACACTTCAATCTCTCAAGGGAATAAGGGAAAACGATGTTGGGGGAGTTCTGGGGGTGAATGGGGACGAGTTGGGGCGGAATGGGGTTTAAATAGGGTGCAAACCCTTGGAACTTAGGGTTTCATCCAGCAGCGGTGACTCGCCGAGTCCAGGATATGGACTCGCCGAGTCGCCCACTTAAACGTGTCCTGAGTCTCGTCCCTACTCGGCGAGTCGGACCTTATGACTCGCCAAGTCCAAGGCTAAAATAGGGCAATGCTTAAATAAAATTCACATACCAGAAACCAGGTGCTACAAATCTCCCCCACTTATTTTAGACTTCGTCCTCGAAGTCTGCTGCCCGGTCCTGAAACAGCTCGGGGTAATGCTCCATCATCTCGTCCATCGGTTCCCAAGTCCATTCTGAACCCTTGCGGTGCTGCCATTGCACCTTTACTAGCTCTACCCTCTTGTTTCTCAACGTCTTGGTCTTTCTGTCAAGTATTGCGACTGGGCGCTCAATGTAATTCAAGCTGTCATCAACCTGAATATCCTCCAACGGTACTACTGCTGAATCGTCCACCAGGCACTTCCGCAGCTGCGAAACATGGAAGGTGCTGTGGATCTGACTGAGCTCGGCTGGCAGATCCAGCCTATACGCCACCTTGCCCACCCGGGCTGCAACCCTGAACGGCCCGATGAATCTTGGGCCCAACTTGCCCCGCTTCCTGAATCGAATGACACCTTTCCAAGGCGAGACTTTCAGGAGGACCATATCCCCGACTTGGAACTCCAAGTCGGATCGACGTCTATCGGCGTAGCTTTTCTGCCGACTCTGAGCAGTCTGAAGTCTGCTCCGAACCTGCTGGATCCTCTCGGTCGTCTCTAGCACCACCTCGGTGCTTCCCATGACTCTCTGGCCAACCTCCCCCCAACATATCGGGGTTCTGCACTTCCGCCCATACAAAATCTCGAACGGGGGTCGATCAATACTCGCGTGATAGCTTTTGTTGTAGGAGAACTCAACCAAAGGAAGATAGGTATCCCAGCTACCACCGAAATCCAGTACACACGCCCGCAACATGTCTTCCAAAGTCTGGATGGTCTGCTCACTCTGACCATCTGTCTGCGGGTGAAAGGCGGTGCTGAAATGCAGACGAGTGCCCAACTCGTCATGAAATTTCTTCCAGAATCTGGAAGTAAAACGCACATCCCTGTCCGAGATTACCGATACTGGCACCCCATGCCGTGCCACAATCTCCCTGATATAGATGTCGGCCAATTTTTCGGCCGATATGCTCTCCTGAATCGGAATAAAGTGAGCACTCTTGGTCAATCTATCCACGATGACCCAAATCGAATCCACTCCCCGTGCGGTCCTGGGAAGCTTTGTGATAAAATCCATCGTGATATCTTCCCATTTCCACAGTGGAATGTCCAACGGCTGCATCTTGCCATGCGGCCTCTGATGTTCGGCCTTGACCTTCCTGCAGGTCAAACACCGCTCGACGTACCATGCCACATCCCGCTTCATGCAAGGCCACCAATAGTCCGGACGAAGATCCCTATACATCTTCGTCGCCCCGGGATGAATAGAAAATCGGGACTTGTGCGCCTCCTCCATAAAAATCTGACACACGCCACTGTGATACGGCACCCACACCCTACGGTGTAATGTCAAAAGTCCTATGCCATCATAATCAAAGGAGGAAACCTGACCCACCACACGCTCGCTCTTCTGACGCTCCTCCTTGATAGCCTCCTGTTGAGCCTCCCGAATCTGCTCCAACAGGGGAGTCACCACAGTCATCCTCAAACAGATGTCCCTGATTGGCACCGTCTTGCGGCTAAGCGCATCGGCCACCACATTGGCCTTCCCCGGGTGGTAAAGGATCTCGCAATCATAATCCTTCACCACGTCCAACCATCGCCGCTGCCTCATATTCAGATTCGGCTGGTCCATGAGGTACCTCAAACTCTTGTGGTCCGTGTAGATGGTACACCGAACCCCGTAGAGGTAATGTCGCCAAATCTTGAGGGCAAAGACCACCGCCCCCAACTCCAAATCGTGCGTCGGGTAATTTGCCTCGTGAGGCTTGAGCTGCCGTGAAGCGTAGGCAATGACATGCCCTCTCTGCATCAGAACTGCGCCCAACCCCGAAATGGATGCATCGCAGTAAACCACAAAATCCTCGACGCCCTCAGGCAGGGCTAGGATAGGCGCCTCACACAATTTATGTCTCAGCATCTCAAACGCAGCCTGTTGCTCGGGTCCCCACCGAAAGACCACGACTTTCTTCGTCAGTCGTGTCAGGGGTACGACTATCTTGGAGAAATCTTGGATAAACCTCCGATAGTAGCCCGCCAATCCCAGGAAGCTCCGAATCTCAGATGGAGACTTCGGAACCTCCCATCTCATCACGGCCTCGACCTTGGCCGGATCAACCAGAATCCCGTTCTGGTTGACGAGGTGCCCAAGGAATTGCACCTCGCGCAACCAAAACTCACACTTGGAGAACTTGGCATACAAGCTCTCCCTCCTCAGGGTCTCCAATACCTCCCTCAGATGCTCCTCGTGTTCCTCCCGAGTCTTGGAATAGACCAAGATATCATCGATAAAGACTATCACAGACCGATCCAGCATCGGTCTACACACGCGGTTCATGAGGTCCATGAACGCGGCAGGAGCATTGGTGAGCCCAAACGGCATCACCACGAACTCGTAATGACCATAGCGCGTCCGAAACGCAGTCTTCTGCATATCCTCCTCCCTAACCCTCATCTGATGATACCCCGAACGCAAGTCAATCTTGGAGAACCAAGATGCTCCCTGAAGCTGGTCAAATAGGTCGTCAATCCTCGGAAGCGGGTATCGGTTCTTCACCGTTACCTTGTTCAGCTCCCAATAATCTATACACATCCGATGCGACCCGTCCTTCTTTCTTACAAACAGAATCGGTGCTCCCCAGGGTGAACTGCTCGGCCAAATAAATCCTTTGTCCAGCAGCTCCTGCAGCTGTGTAGACAACTCCTGCATCTCGGGAGGAGCCAACCGATATGGTGCTTTGGCTATCGGAGCCGCACCGGGAATGAGGTCAATCCTGAACTCCACCTGTCGCTCCGGAGGTATCCCAGGTAGTTCCTCCGGGAAAACATTAGCAAAATCTCGAACCACCGGGACCTCGCTCACGGTCGCCTTACCCGCCTCCCGGGTATCCATCACATACGCGACATAACCCGCGCATCCCTGCTGAAGGTAGCGCCTAGCCCTCGCTGCTGAACATACAGTGGGTCCACACTGCGGCCGCTCTCCATGAATCACTAACTCTCCCCCGCTTGGGGTCCTGAATCGCACTAGCTGCTGTGCGCAATCTATCACTGCCCCATTAGGGCTCAACCAATCCATACCAATAATCACCTTGTTCCCACGCAATGGAATGGGAACCAAGTCTACCAGGTAACGCTCCTCAAACAGTCGCAGAACACAATCTCGAAACACCATCGATGCTCGCACCGATCGATCGTCAGCAATCTCTACCTCTAACGGGCAATCTAACTCGCCTGAAGTCTCATGAAATCTCTTGCTAAGGGCAAGAGAAACGAACGATCGGGATGCACCCGAGTCGAACAATACCTGAACTGGGATGCCGTTCACATGGAACGATCCTAATACACATGTATACACACGGAGCACATATCAATATCATAACGACGTAAAATAAAAGATAGAAGGAAGGAATCATACCCGTCACCACATCGGGCGCGGCGCGTGCCTCCTCGGCAGTCAACTGAAATGCCCGACTCCTCACCACTGGAGCCTCTGCCTTGCCCTGACGGCCATCCGTGATCCGCAGGGTCGCTGGAGCTGGCGCCTTCACTGGCGCTGAAACTGTCAACATGGGGCAATTGGCCTTCTTGTGGCCCCTCTGGTTGCAGTGGAAACACAGCAACTCCGATGTCTGAATAACTGTCGCAGGAGCAGTGCAATCCCTGCTGATATGCCCAAACTTGCCGCACTTGTAGCAGCCTGACGATCCCATCCTGCACGCCCCCTCGTGCGGCCTGCCGCACCTCCTGCAGCGACTCGGTCCCGACTGGCCTTTCGGCCTCCCGTCTGATCCCTTGGGCTTTTTCCCCGAAGCCCCTGCTGCCTGACCGTCCTCAAGTTTCCGTTTCCGGATGTGCTCCAAATCTATCTCTCTCTCTAGCCCTGGCAATCATGGAGTCCAGGGTAGGGCAAGCCGAAAAGCTAACATGCTCCCGAATGTCAGCTCGTAGCATATCATGGTAACGAGTCCTCTTCATATCCTCGTCACCTGCATACTGGGGCACCAATAAAGCCCTCTCCCGAAACTTGGCGGTGATCTCCGCCACGGTCTCTGTCGTCTGTCTCATGTCTAGAAACTCCCTGGCCAACTGCTGAAGCTCGACCGCTGGTGCAAACTCCGCCCTGAACCTAGCCACAAAGTCCGACCAGGTCATTGCCTCGATAGCCGAGGCTCCCAACAAGTCACCCACTGACTCCCACCAATCCCGGGCTCGGTCCCGTAAACACCCTGCTGCGTACCTCACCTTCGACCCCTCAGGGCAGAAGCTGGTCAACTGGGCGAACTCAATATCCGCAATCCATCGCCTGGCGACAATGGGGTCCTTCACCCCATGGAGATCCGGCGCACCACTGCCCCTGAAGTCCTTGAAGGACAGTGTGCGAGATCCCGACTGGCTAGAGGCCAAGTCGCTCCTGAATGCCCGTAGGCGATCCTCCATCAACTCCACGATCCCTTCCTTGATCGACCCGAAGATGATGGGGGTCGACTCAAGGATGCCCCTAGTGATCTCCGACGTGATGAACTCACGTAGCCTCTCATCAATCGGCTCGGTGCCTGATCCCGAACCTGACCCCTCTCCTGACCCGCCATCTGTCGGTCTCAGTCGAAGTACCACCATTCTGCAAAACATCATAATAATCATTAGTGGTACTGCTACTTTCTGAGGGATCTCAACTACTTACAGGTTCCTTGGTCTCGTCTTGGCCTTCCTCGGCTCGGGTACGGATCCTCTACTTTCAGTAGTACGGGCCCATACTACCTTCCACATCTATCCGTACCTTCTCGAGGAATTCCTCGACTCCACCAGCTCCCCTTTACTACTGCTACTCTCTGTTATTCTCATCCTAGGCTTACCCTAGGGAAAACTCAAGTTCAACACGACTGGTCCTCAGCTGCTGTAGGTCTCCTCATAATGCCAGTTAGCCACCACCTAAACACCATCACATGTGATGAGGATTAGATAATCCTTCAAGTAAAAGATCCGTCCCTACAACGGTTGGACTCAAACAAGAGCTGCGCAATAGGGCTAGTTCCAATACTTTGGGATTATTCAACCCTGATTACATGTGGTGTGACGTGTTTACCTAGTGGCTAACTCCCATTACTCAGAATCCACCAAGCACGAAGCAAGCAACATTCGGATAAGGGAAAAACAGACTCAAGCCAAAACTATTCTTATAACAAGAAACGACACTTAACATAGGATGCTAAGCTCATACTATCAGGCATAACCTAAACAGGCTATCCTACTGCTGTCTACTCAATTCTAGCATGCAATATTCATAAAATTGTAACACATAAGCAGGCACATAAGGCATCACTCCTAGATCCTTAGCCTATTCTAGCATGCAGTTCTACGTAAGCTGATAAACATAACATAAACTTGTATGGGTACTATGGGGAATACTTACTTGAGCTCGGCCGGTCGCGCACGTCACACACTTTGCTCTTTCTTATGACTCTTTTCCGGGTTTTAAAGAACAATTTCTTTTGGAAAATCTTTCAATCCCTCGATTTGAGTCCAAACACTCCCGAAGGCGTGTCCGAATCCCTCAAACCAGGGCTCTGATACCAACTTGTAACGACCCAATTTTTACGTCCGAAAATTTCATTTAAAATATTACTTTAGAAAACATTAATAAATAAAAACATTGTTTGATCACACCATAACACATCGTAACCATGTTCTAAAAGGTCAAACCATACATCCTATCAAAATATCAGAGTACCATCCCAGTAAATCTCGTAAATGCGGAAACCGAAGAGTGTGTGTATGACGTGCCGCTACCGCGCCGGCTCCCTCCCCTTCGATGCAGAGGTACCTGAAAACAAAACTGTAAACGTAAGCACAAAGCTTAGTGAGTTCCCCCAACGTACCACATACCATACAATCACATAACATACGCACTGCCAGGCTATTCTGGGGTGCCTGACTACCCGGTACGGCCATTCTGGGGTGCCGACCTACCCATACGGCCATTCTGGGGTGCCGTCTTACCCGTGTCAAGCCATTCTGGGGTGCTGACTACCCATGTCAAGCCATTCTGGGGTGCTGACTACCCATCGGTCCTAACAACCGATCCTCGGGGACTGGTCCCCTTCCGCTACCTCTATCGCATAACATAATAGACCAACATACAAGCATCTCATCACATACAGTCAGATAATTCTGGGGTGTCTGACTACCCAGCGGTCCTAACAACCGAACTCTACTACTATTGCATATAACGTATCAAGATAGCATGCAACATAACAGGTAATAGCAAACCTAGATGATATCACAAAGACAATCATCTATCATACATCTCCTACTGGTGGGCCGGCCGTGTGGCCTTAGACCCACTACTACTGGAAGGTAACTCACCTCAAAGTAGCTGCTGAACTGATCGGGAACTAACTGACTGCTGCTGCTCCGGGAGTCCTCTGGCTGCAATTCCCACAACATACTCAATCAAACACTGCTAACTGTCCTTTAGGTAAAATGACCATTTTACCCCTGGTCTAGCTCTAAGCCAATGCTAGAGTCAACTTTCAGTTGACCCGACTCGCCGAGTGGATCACCACTCGCCGAGTCCCTAGCAAACCATTGTCCTGGGTCCCTGGTTCTACTCGTCGAGTCGGGCTATGACTCGACGAGTTCACCTTCTAACTGTCATTCAACTCCTTCATCCTACTCGCCGAGTTGTATGAACAACTCGTCGAGTTCATCTTCATCCGAAGAACACTTTATGCTAAGACTCGCCGAGTTGTATGAACGACTCGCCGAGTCTGTTCTTGACCTATGAAGATTGCCTTGGACTCGCCGAGTCAGGGCATTGACTCGCCGAGTCCTATCATGGGTGAGTTCAGCTTCCAACTCACCGAGTCACCCCCTGTGACTCACGGCTCAACTCGATACATCTTAAAGGGACCGGTTCAGTGACTCGCGACCAGACTCGTCGAGTCACATAGATGACTCGCCGAGTCGCAGCCATGCATCCATCAAATATACCGATTTGCTCGATTCCAGTCCATGCCATTCACAGATCTGGGCTTCTAGGACACAAATCACACGTAAAGTTTCCAACTTTATGTGTAGATATTCACCAATATGGATTTTAAGGCTCAAAGTGCACCAAAAGGGGTAGATCTAGGGCTTTCATGCAATATGACCCCATAAAGGCATTAGATCCAAGTTCCAGGGACTAGATCATGCCTAGATCTAAAGGCTAACAACTTATTATCACCCACAAAGCACAAACAAGCTTGGGGAAGAGCCCAAGAAGGACTCCAATGAAGCAAAAAGGGATTACAAGCTTGAAAACAGAGGGGAAACGAGCTATACCTCAAGGAATACGTTGAAATGACACAAAGATGGCTGATCTCCTTCTCCTCTTCTTGATCTACTCCTCTTTCTCCTCAAAACCTCCAAGAACACACCAAGAACACTTCAATCTCTCAAGGGAATAAGGGAAAACGATATTGGGGGAGTTCTGGGGGTGAATGGGGACGAGTTGGGGCGGAATGAGGGTTTAACTAGGGTGCAAACCCTTGGAACTTAGGGTTTCATCCAGCAGCGGTGACTCGCCGAGTCCAGGATATGGACTCGTCGAGTCGCCCACTTAAACGTGTCCTGAGTCTCGTCCCTACTCGGCGAGTCGGACCTTATGACTCGCCGAGTCCAAGGCTAAAATAGGGCAATGCTTAAATAAAATTCACATACCGGAAACCAGGTGCTACACCTAATCTAAGAATATTTTCATCGGGGTGACAACACATGTTGCGGGGGTTCCTCAGCAATATAAGTCAAATAAGGCAACCATGAGGGGGATGGAATACAGCGAATGAACACCCAAGTTCATTAACACCTACAGGTTATGAGTCTGCTAGCGTTCCACTGGACTGTCTAGAAAAGTCCGTGGTCGTCATCTAAATTCCGCTAGATGACTGGATCAAAACAACAACGAGGCCTCTCATCTGTTTATTACACACCAACTATCTGCCCATGTTCTACCCAACATATTAGTAGATAAAAACATACATTTTTATACATATTTTCAAAACCTGTATAACATGCTTGATCAATACATTTTCCATATAACAGATGAGGCACACACACATAACACGTATTTCATATAGAAATAATCAGATCTGTAAGATAGAAGAAAGTGAATATACATTCACACACATAACACGTATCTCGTATAAAATACTTCATAATTATACGTTAGGAGAAAGTAACAACACACTCACACATATAAACAACAATATACTTAATACACTCAAACCATACTTGTATTATTATTGCGTTTATGAAAGGTAGTATACACTCACTTGATCAGAAGATGATCAGACAGCACTACGGCTTGCAAAAGTAGTAATCCGCAGCAGATCTGGAAGATCTCTACAAAAATCGAACTTCTCGCGGGCAGAGCTTGGGCTCGGAAACCGCACTTCTCGGGATCTTCGGGATCTCGGGACTTGCTTCGGGACTCGGGAATATTACTGGGGCTTCGGGGTACTTCTAGCACGCAAATCGAGGTAAAATGGGAGAGTGAAGAGAGAAAATAGCAACCCTAAACGGTTGGCCCTTCAAATCTATTTATAGGGCAAATTTGGCCCTTGCCACGTCGTGACAACCTTTTCCCACGTCGTGGTCTTGGTCGTCACTGCATGCGTCATCCCAAGTTGCATCTGGGGGCCTTCTGGAGGTGTCAGGACACTTGCCACGTCGTGGCACTGCTTGCCACGTCGTGGTCTCTGACAGTTTTGGGGTTTCGCGCCCCGAACTTCAGATTTTCATAACTTTCGCATACGAACTCCGTTTTCGACGTTCTTTATATCGCCGCGAAGGTGAGATCATGATCTACAACTCTCGTTTAGAATCCATTGGCTAATTTTGACTTTATTTTTAATATATTATAAGTATATTACTTATATATTATTTTTAGTAGGCCGGGACAGGAAAACTCCGTTCGAAATTCATAACTCCTTCATTTGAACTCCGATTCCGTCCGTCTTTCCGCCGTTGCACTACTATCGATGAGATCTTCAATTCTAATTTAGATCACTAAGGATAGATATCTATCTACCTTCAATTCACTATTTACATCGCGCTGGGTCGCGCTGGGTCGTGCCGGTTCTGTCGCGAAACTTCGACAGGTCATAACTTCTTCGTTATAACTCGGATTTCGGCATTCTTTATATCTTCGGAAACCTTGTTTCAACTACTACAACATTATCTAAAGATATCGAGTTTATTTTACACTTAAATTTTGACGCTTATTTTTATTCTTAATTAATCAAACCACATAATTAAGCAATTAAGCACAAAACACATAATACTCAAATAATACACTTCTATTATTTCAAAACGGGTTACAAAGGTTAACCTAGACCATTATATTGCTAAAAATGGCAAGCCCAGAAACACAGGCGTTACACTATTCCCCCGCTACAAACATAAAGTTTTGCTTCATGTCATGGAGTCACTGCAGGCAAACCTCCATGACCACAAGGGCTGAGTGGTGCCACGATTTGAACATGGGTCAATAGGTTATCCACCATATCTTCCACATGTCTTATCAAATCACCACAACCCAAGTGGTTCACAACTTATGTTATGTTGTATGATGTGTGTTTTATGCATACAAAGAGTAGAGTAAGGGATCCTTATGAGGGAACGTTAGATTATGCATAGAAACAAAGATGATGATGATGACCGGTGGTTCACCTCTCGATATATGTGTAAATGCTTGTTCACTTATGTGACAATCCAAATTATGTTATGTAAGAATATGTTGTTTATAGTTATATATAACTCACAAGACTTATAGTGTGACAAATATTGTTTCCATGTGTTTAGCAAGTTCTGATAGCAAGCATTAAAAAGCAAGGACTTAGAAGCATCAAGGAATATGGACTAGATTTTTGTTTCTCACATTTATCTTTGTTTGCTTAGTTATGGTTATGATATGAAATTGGTGCCACCTATGAATGTTTTGTTGGGAATACTTTTAAAACTTTTGAAACTCTTGTTTTTGATATCATTTATGTAAACTCATATATCATTCCAATTATTTTAAATATTAAATGTTGGTGAATAATACAGATTGTTACATTTACCCTTTTAGGAGTTTTGATATCATTCTATAAATCTTTGATAACCAATATTTTGCTTTTGAGACATGTTTGGAATTATGGCTTATATAATGCCCTTTCACTTTGGTTTTCGGTATTTTAAAACCTCAATGTATTTATGATATTTTCATTGTTTTTGAGGTTTGATTCGAGTAAGTAGATTGTTACCTTCTTACTCTAAATGAATCAACATCAAGTATTCTCACTAGAAAATTTCATTGTTGAACTTTTTTTTTTTAATGTGTGCTTAGTTTGAAGCTTAGAGGAGAGGTTAGAAGTAGCATGGACTTTTGAGAATGTCACATCATGTGCTATGTTAAGATATTGTATTGTCATATCATTGCTATTTGAACTTTTAAACTTGTTTTAAAACCATAGGACCATATATTTTCCGTAATTAAAAACTCTGAAAACTAGTTTTTCTTAAAATTTAATGGTCTTAAATAGATATTTATAATACCCAAGCGAAGGGTGTTTCATATATCTTTACTAAATGCTTACAATTGTATCTGAATGTACAACCTTACGTTTATTGTACCTTTTTTTGTACAACCTTACATCTTCCTTCCCACACTAACATTTAATCTTAAAATTTAATGGTTTTAAATATATATTTATAATCTCCAAGCGAGGGATGTTTCATATTTCTTTACTAAATGCTTACAATCATATCTAAATGTACAACCTTACGTTTTAGTTCCCAGATTATACCTTTTTTTGTACAACCTTACATTTTCCTCTCCGCACTAACATTTAGTTTATCAACGTTCACTTATAAGTTTTGGATACCACACTTTGATTGCAATATGAATATTATAAGTAATTTTTGCATTCATGAATCTATTTTGAAAATATTTGTTTAATTTGGAAAGCTAATGCTTATATGGAAATTGTTTTGAACATCTACTTGTATATTCACGTAGTATGGGAGACTTTGGATTCATTTATTATATCTATATAGGATTTGACTTTTTAGAATTGATTAGATTTCTAGATAAATATCACTATGCATAAGGCTAATTACCCAGTGTGCAAGGGTGGATGCATGATTTCACAGTAGGGGTCGCACGGGAAAGTTAGAGGTTGCATGATAATAAAAAATAAGAATTTTAAAAATTTTCGAAAATTTTTCCACTACGGCCGGAAAAATCATGGGTTGCCGATGCCACCGATGACCCCTCCTAAATCCGCCCCTGTTCTGTGGTGTGTATGTGTGTGATGGTTTAATTATAAACTACCAAGTTTGAAATGGACATGGAAAGTGTAGTGAGCAAATGGTCTACCGTGGATGAGCTTGAACTTAACCATCAATGTGGTCTTTGGACATGGAGATTGACTTAATTAGATGCATGTGTATCATTTAATTGGTTATTGTTGAACCATCCCCTCCTGAAATATTGAACTCTTAGATATTGATTATCTCTTATTTGCTAACCACTTGTTTAGCTTTATTGATCCCTTTGGATTATTGAACTTAGAGCTCTGAGTCTAATAAATAGTTAACTTTGAATATATAAATTATGGGGTTGAAATGTTTGAAAATTATTTTTGGAGGTTTGAATTTTAGTTTGAATGATCACCATCATCCAAAACTTTTAAAGAGTCAATCTCAAGTATACTCATCAGACTTTTCAAACCTAATATTTGTATTTTGACATGTACTCATATTAGGTGATCACAGAGAAGAGAAATAAATGATAGCAATGATATTTAGAATGCCAAGTCTATGTAGTGATTTCAGTTATAAACCGTATTTTGGAGATTGGTTATTGCAACCTTGCATTTGAACAATCTATTCAAATATTCGACTTCGATGACTTTAATTTCACACTTACAAATAACTGAACTAATTTAAAACTTTAATACTTGGTTTTATATATCATTTAAAAACCAACCATACGAGGGATGTTTCAGACTCCCCGTTAGGAATAATTTAGCGAATCAAAGAATTGATTTTAAGTCTATATTGTGCCCGCTTTGTGAGAGTCATATAGAACAAATGTCTCATTTATTTTTGTATTGTATAGTGATGAGATCCTTATGGGATATGGTTGGTGAGTGGTTTGAGGTTTATTTCTGAATTTTGTAGAGGTAGTACAGTTACTAACATGTATAGAGATAGAAGAAATTAGTCGATTACGAAGAAAAGAACAGTTAAAGTGATGGTCTCGACAACGATTTGGGTGCTTTGGTCAGCCAATAATATCAAACTTTTTTATCGATAAATATTTTTTGAAAAATATAATGCTTGAAAAGTTTATTATTATTATTATTATTATTATTATTATTATTATTATTATTATTATTATTATTATTTTGCATTCTTTCAATTGGATTGTTTTTAGAACAACAAATTTTAGGTAAATTGAACTTGATGGTTAAAAAAAATCCCAATTTGGCTACTTTGATGTAACTGGTTTGCTAGCTTGCTACTTTTTATAAATAAAAATTGGGTTATTTAAAGAAAACATCTATTAATATGAAATGCCAAGTTGTATGAAAGAAAACATCTATTAAGACCCAAGGAATGGGTATGAGAAGGATGTTTCCTTCACTTTTTGTGGGCCACACCATCATTTCTCTTACTTTTTTTCCCTCATCTAAAACCCAATGAATGGTTGGGAAACTTCCCTCATTATTTTTTTATTTTTTAAAATATATTTCATACATATATTATCCTCATTTTGTAGGAAATTAAAAACAATGAATTTTGATATATTTTTTATATTTTTTTAATAGATATATAATTTTATAAATATTAAAAAAATAATAATAATAAAAAAAATGAAGAGAGAGAGTGTGTCACCCCCTCCCCTCACTTCTTTCCCGTCGGTTGCTTCCCTCACCCAAAGGATGGTGTTCCAGAGTGCGGGAAGTCCAACCTAATATGAAAGGGTGGTGATAAATCCACATAAATGTTTTGATGTTTCCACGAAAAATATTATAGATTGACAAATATACCCTATAAGAGAGAAATCCCAATCTTTGTTTTGAAAAATTCATAGGGATTCCAAATTTAAATATCGGCAATTATACCAAACTCATTTTATTTGATGAATACATATCCGTTCCTGTTGTCATTTCTTAATGGTGTTTCCTTGCTGCTTTTTAGAATCTCCGATTCGTGGACGACTGTTGCTGTTGTTTTACTTAAAAATCTAGACAAGAACCCAACTCATCAAATAAGTTTGTCTTTGTGTGTTGATGAAACATACATCTGTTTAACGTGAAATCTAGTAATGGTGTTGATGAATGATAGTGCTTTAGTTTTACTCCTTTAAATTGTAAGAAATTTGTAGTTTATATATTTCAGCCCAAATGGTTTAACATGTTTACATATACATATAACATAATTTACAAAATTTAGTTTTTAAATTGTTTAACTTGTAAATTTTGAAGTTCAAAAATCAGTCTTCTGTGTATACATTTACATCGTTTAACATGATTACACTTTACATATACATAGTTTATGATTGCATGTTTAAGAACACATGAGTTTAAATTTTATGATTGCATGTCTCCGTAACATACCATGTGGGCTAACAATTGTATTGGCAAAACGTTTGTAGTATATGATCTACCCAGGCCGTTCCAAACATATTTTGGGCCCAGGGCGAGAGAAAAAAATAGGCCCCTAAAAAGCATAAATGTCATCAAGTTTTTTATAATAACTCAATAATTGAAAGAAAATTACCTGTGTTATCTTCTAAATATAACCATTTCCATAAAAAAATTTGGGCCCTTTTGAAAGATGGGCCCTGGACGGTCGCCCCTATCGCCCACCCTCTGGGACGGGCTTGGATCTACCAAGATGTGCTTGTAAAACCGGTTCTAGCCCGTGCTGGTACTGGTAAACCTGATCCCGAGCCGTTCCCAATACCAATCCTTATTTCAAGTTTATGGGTTCGGTTTTGGTTCAACATTGTGACTAAAAAAATGGTATGAATCAGCTCGGTATGGTCAACACATAGATACATCGTCCCAACAACGATCACAATAAGGATGAATCTATACAGTTTTCTTTCTATTAGTGAAAACTCATAACTGAGAGACGACGTTAAAGTAGGATATACGGAAGTATTAAGGTGTCTCTTCTTTCTACAATGAGTGGAAGAAGGAACGAACATCATGTAATTTGGAAACAAATCCCTGCGATTTTTATGGATAGCTACTGCAATATCTTTTTATTTAAATTTAAATGAGGGACATTATTGTCATTTGATTAAATTTTCAGTGGATGACCGTGGAAAAATCAACTCCCAATATGAAATGCGAAGTTCGATGTACTATAGATTCGTTTTGGATGGAAAAGTTAGATTGCAAATTTGCAATAGTAATGAGACAAATCCTTGCAATTTTTTTTAAATTTGCCGAAAACAGGACTCAGGTATTCAAAAGGGTTAAAGTATCCAAAAACCAAAAAACTCGATACGATTCCTTAAAAAGCAAGATGGAACCTACGAATCAGTTACCCTTTGATGCCATCTGCCATATAATTAGTAGACCAAGCTAGTATGGCATAATATTAATTAGCTACAGTACTAGAAGAATATCCTTATCCTTCAAGAGGACGGCAGCACATGAATAAAACAGCATTGTTCGACCTTGCCTGGTCATCGACACATTAACTGACAACTGGTCGTTATCTCTGGACGAACGTACAAAACAACGATTCATTTGTCACCTTCTTTTTATTCTACAAACCCAATCGAATATGCACTCACGATTCTCTGATGCTTCTTTACAGTATGTAATTAAATCAATATAAAACATGTAAACTATAACCAAAACCAACTTGATTTTACCAATCTTATAAAACTTTGTTGCAAGCATAATGAAGAAAGTTAACACACAAGAAGTAGTAGATGATGAAAAAGAGATCTTGAACGATCAGCCATTGCCATTCACCAAGCTTTTAAGCTATGCAGATGCACTGGATTACACTCTAATGGCTCTTGCATCCTTTGGCTCCATCATCCATGGGCTTGCTCAGCCACTCGGTTATTTACTGCTTGGGAAAGCCATCGATGCATTCGGGACCAACATACATGATGATGCTAATATGGTTAAAGCCCTCAAGAAGGTAACCATATATATATATATATATATATATATATATATATATATATATATATATATATATATATATATATATATATATATATATATATATATATATATATATATATATATATATATATATATAGAAATTTTACTTTTCTAAAAAGTAGTTGCTATATATTATAATTAATCTCTATTTTCACTCAGGTTATACCGTTTGTATGGTACATGGCGTTTGCTACATTTCCCGCAGGAGTTCTAGAAGTAGGAGGGTGGATGTATGCAAGTGAGAGACAAGTAGCACGGATGAGACTTGCATACCTGAAAGCGGTTCTTAAACAAGAGATAGGAGCTTTTGACACAGAGTTAACAAACGGAAAAATCATCACTGGGATTAGTAATCACATGAGTATCATACAAGATGCAATTGGCGAGAAGGTACGAAATGAAAAAATATATATAGAATCATCCAAATTAATCCAATCCATGGTCATGATTTAATGAAATAATTCTCGTATATATGCATGCATGCATGCAGTTGGGCCATTTTCTTTCATGCTTCGCGACCTTTTTTACTGGAGTTGTGATCGCTTTTATATGTTGCTGGGAGGTCGCGTTGCTCACTTTATTGGTTGTTCCCATGATTCTTGTAATTGGAGCGACTTATACGAAGAAAATGAACTCCATTTCAGCCACAAAAGCAGCCTACTTGTCAGAAGCTACAGTAATGGTAGAACAGGTAAGTTTTTGTCTTTTTCATTAAAGTTAAAAGTAAGCAAGTTTAATTTATTATTCCAAAAGTGTTTCAAAACTAGACTTTGATTCCATGCAGACAGTTTCTCAGATTAGAACAGTGTTTGCTTTTGTTGGAGAAGGTTCTGCAATAAAATCGTTCTCAGAATGCATGCAGAGACAGTTGATTATTAGTAAGGGAGAAGCGTTGATTAAAGGAGTTGGAACTGGTGTATTCCAGACGGTGACGTTTTGTTCTTGGGCTTTGATTGTTTGGATTGGAGCTCTTGTTGTTGTAGCCAAAAGAGCTCAAGGAGGCGATGTTATAGCTGCAGTTATGAGCATCCTCTTTGGAGCCATGTAAGATTAATTAATCAAAGGATAACATTAATTATCGTCCTCTAATTATACTCTTATATTCTTAATTATTATATACATCATATATTTCAGATCAATCACATATGCAGCACCAGACATGCAAATCTTCAATCAGGCAAAAGCCGCAGGAAAAGAAGTGTTTGACGTGATAGACAGAAAATCTTTGATAAGTTATGATTCAAAAGGGGAGATTAATCTTGAAAAGATTAATGGAAGCATCGAGATACGTGATGTTCATTTCGCTTACCCATCGCGCCATGAAAAAATGATTCTACAGGGATTCTCTTTATTAATCCCCGCAGGAAAGGTTGTGGCTTTAGTGGGTAGTAGTGGTTGTGGTAAAAGCACCATTATCTCTCTGGTTCCAAGATTCTATGATCCTGAAAAAGGTTTGCATTCTTTAATTCGAGTTGCGATAATCTTGATAGCATTAATGTGGTTTGACTTTCTGACCGGATTCCCGTTGACTAGGTGAGGTCTTCGTTGACAATCATAATGTCAAGAATCTTGATGTAAAGTTCCTACGAAAAAATATAGGAGCAGTTTCGCAAGAGCCAGCACTGTTTGCTGGCACAATCAAGGATAACATGAAGGTAGGCAACAAAGATGCCGATGATGAACAGATCCAGAGAGCAGCAACAATGGCAAATGCACACACTTTCATATCCCAATTACCGAATCAGTATTTAACAGATGTAAGTTGCATTATTATCTTATTAACTTGTTTCTCATAAGGAGTTAATCACAAAATTGACAAACAAAAAATCAAGGTGATATCATAAAATACTAGTATATTTTAACATTTATTACAAAAAATGATCACGCCACAATGTTTTTTGGTAGTCCCACCACAATTTTCCCCTAATTAGATTTTTTTTTTCGCAAAAATAAAATAGCTTATGTTTTGCTTTGGTACTTTCTAGCGAAATAAAAATAAAATTCCGTGAAATTGGTTAAGGTTTTAGGATCTCATGACTCATGAGTCATGAGCACTGGCGGATGTATATGGAAACAAAAGGGATGCATAGACCCAACTTGAGTCTCACCATTAGCTATAATTTTAAGAAGTTTTGATCAATACAAACTCACTGTAATTCATTTATGGAATACTTTATTGACTCATTTTGAAAGTTTTAGAACAAAACCTCTCCATGTTAATTGTTAGTATGTAGTGGGTTTTTTGCAAGGATTTATTAAGAGTTTGTTAGTTAGTCAAAATTTTGTGATAAGGCCATGCCTGTTCTAGAATACAAATTGAAATTCACAAAAGATTTATGACGAATGTTTAGTAATACAAATAATAATAAGGGTTCCTAATCTTTGCGACTCTCCAATGACAAAGGTCAATACAAAATAATTCTTAGTTGTCTACTTGTCTTTTTTTTTTAATTTTAGGAGCTACTAGGGGCTATTAATATTAATACTGCTACTAAAGGATAGGACAAAAGGAATGTCAACATAGCATGTTAAGCGTTTTGTCCCCACTAACTATACTAATATTAGACCAAAGTGCTTAAACCATAATATAATATTCTATTAAAACAAAACAATAAAATAACTCTACTAAAACCAATAAGCTAGTCCAAGGTGAGTTGGGCCTGCCATAATTCAAGTCTTGGACTTCCTTGCTTGTTTGCTATAGACCCAAGAAGTTTGGAGCAGCCCAAATTTTCACTTTACCCTCAAGTGAAAAGAAATGGTGGATACTGGATAGCATCAAAATTCCACATCGAAAGAAACACGTTGGCCTAACCCTAGTATGATATGCAATAACTACATCCACTTGGTCGACTGCATTTATCACATCTCCATTTCTATTAATAGCATTACCATTCTCATCAAAAGGTTCAACATGTTCCTCCCTATGAACTATATTCATTCTCAAAAGCCTCCGTTTGGATAAGAGATATCCTCACTTGAGGCTTCGGTGGATATTTCAGCCGAACAAACTTTCCATCATTTACTTTCATACATAATTCCACAATCGCCTTCACTATTCCTCGCATATTTGAAGTATTCAAGTTAAAATAGCCAGCAAACTCCTTCAACTTGTACCCAATAACTTCTTTTCCGATATGTCACAATTGTACTCCATTTCAAGTATAGTGGCAAAGAGGAATGGTAAACCAAGAGAAACTAACCATACAAATGCAATAGAAATGCAACATCAATGGCTTCCTTGGTGATTTCTTTTGGTTTGTGAACCAAAATGGTTTATGCTTGCTAATGAACTCCCAATTGTTTGAAACCTTTTGATGCTTCCCCATTATGATATTAAGGTGCTAGTGTTTAATTCGAGCATAACAATTTGTTGTGATTCTACTACTCAATTCCTTTCACAATTACCAAGTATGCAAGCTCTACGGGTAAACAGACAAGATCAATACTCAACAATTCTTTACTATAATTCTCAATTAAAAAGTATCAACATCTCTATGTGTTAAATGTGATTCGAGCATTCGTATGGAACAGTTGAGTTCAATAGAGCACTTGGAACTCAATGGAACACTTGGAGTTCATAGAGCATGTGCAAAGGAATGGATCATTTGAGAAAGGAATGGATCTCCTGACAAATGAACGGATATTCTAAAAGGGGGGTATGGAGCACCTGGAAGTGGAATGGATCATTTTGGTGCATGGATGCACCATCTATGCTTGAAGCGCCATTATGGATTCAGAAGTGTCGTCCATAATGTGAAAGCACCACTTATTGTCTAGATATGCCATTCTGGAGGAAGAAGCGGCACTTTGAAGGTAGAAGCACCACTATGGTTCTAGAAGCGCCATTCTAGAGGTAGAAGCATCATTCTGGAGGAAGAAGCGCCACGTTGAAGGAAGAAGCGGCAATATGGTTCTAGAAGCGCCACTCATAAGGAGGAAGGGTCATCCCTTGAGAAGAAGTGTCATTCCTTGCACAAGAAGAGCCATTCTCATGTTGATGTGCCATCTTGTTGCAAGGATGTGCCACTTATGTTCCTTGATGAGTCGTATGTTATGAAGTCCCCTATGATTCTCAATATTGTTCAAGGAAGCTCAAAAGTTGAAGATGCTCAAGGATTATTATTTGATATGCCACCATGATGGTTGATATACCATGGTGATCTTAATGTGTCACTCTTGCATCATGATATGCCATTATGGATCATGATGCTCAATCATGTGTGTTGTTGATTCTCATGTAAGAATGAATATTCTAGAAGATGTTGCATGACGAATTATGATTGGTTGACACCTTTCATGGGTCTATGGGCTAATGGGCTTGGCACATTAGGGTTTTAGGTCTGATCACTCAAGTATAAATAGTGATGCATGCTAAGTCATTTTGTATCTTGAATTCTAATATGTTAGGCGAATCCCTGTGAACATTTTACTTGTAACATCTGTTTGAAAGCTCTGAAATAAAGAATATTCCCCTCCTACCTACGGACATATGTCACCTAGACCGAACCACATAAATATTGTGTCTTATATGCTTTTGGTTTTGCTAGTTATCCGCTTTACTTCCTACACTATGTTGTCCATTTTCTTCCTTCACCCTTAATATCATTTTCGAAAACTCATAAGTTACTTCACTAATTGAAGGATAAGTTACTTCATTAATCAAAGGTAGGTCTTTAACTTCTAACCGAACTCTTCTTCCATGACATAGCAATTCTCTAGCAAGGGCCTATATACCCATAATAATATCTTCCATTGACATTCCAACACCAACCATTGTTGATGTGTTGCTAATAGGAGCATCAACAGTTTCAGTTCCTATCAAACTTATCCAAGCCTTCTTTCCTCATCGGGTTTCCTTCTCCTGGTGTTCTGATCCCTCCATACTACTTCTGGTGAGAAGCTCTTTCTTCTCCAAGATCTTCACCTTTTCCAACAATTCTGCCTTGCAAGAGCCTATCCATCATCTGATCTATTCTTCCAAGGGGCACAACTATGTTGAAGTTGTTCCTATATTTTCCCAAACACTTGTTTCGTATTATCATGCCTTTTGTTTTCATTTCGCCCCCATCATCAACTGTTATGATACTAATTGATAACCCTATGGATATTCTGGAATATAAACTGAAATTCACAAAAGATTCACAATTCCAACGTTTACCGATATAAGGGTTCCCAATCTTTCAAGATGAAGGGGTCTCTTCAATACAAATGTCGATACAAAATAATTTTTAGCTGGAGACTATTAATACTATTATTAAAGGATGGGACAAAAAGGAATGTCAGCACAAGTCTGTCCCTACTAACTCTATCCCTCCACTAATATTAGACCTAAGTGCTTAGACGATAACATAATATTCCATCAAAACAAAACAATAATCTACTAAAGCAAATTAGCCAAATGTATTCCAAGGTGAGTTGGATTGTCATAAATTCACGCTTTGGGCTTCCTTACTTGTTTGCTATAAACCCAACAGGTTTGGGGCTTATAATATCTTAATCTGTTAATATGGACCCCGATTGATATTATTTCTTGATCTGCTACTGCTCATGAGGTTCCATGTTCGACTTCAATAGAAGACGATTTTTGCAGAATTTAGCTAAGTCAAACCCCTTAACAAATTTACTACACCTAATTTCGTTTACATTTCATAGAAAAATACTAAAGATAGAAAATTTCGTTATTTTTTATTTCACACCAATGATATTATTTGTTCAGAAAACATCATGTTCACGAAAAAATAATAATTCGTGAAATAATAAGTTAGAAACAGCAATTCCACGAAATAAATGGTCATTTTGTGATAAACATTGAAGTAATGCAATATAGTCTTCCTATCGTTGGTCTTATTTTGTGATCAACTCCCCTCATGAATCACTATAAACCTTGTGATCTAAATAAACTTTTTTGATGGTATTAAAGGTAGGACAAAGGGGTGTTCAGTTATCAGGGGGACAGAAACAGAGAATTGCAATTGCAAGAGCTATATTGAAAAACCCTCCGATTCTTTTACTTGATGAAGCAACAAGTGCACTTGATTCAGAGTCTGAAAAGCTGGTTCAAGATGCACTCGAGAGTGCAATGAGAGGAAGAACAGTCATCTTAATAGCACACAGGATGTCCACCATTGTTAACGCAGATATAATTGTAGTTGTTCAAAATGGACAAGTTACAGAGACAGGAACACACAGTAACTTGCTACAAACCAGCGAGTTTTACAGCAACTTATTTAGCATGCAGAACATCAACACAGAAGGTGACGTATCTTCCACTAAGGAAACAGAAAAGAAAGATCAACAGGTTTCTGAAGAATTCACTCAACTTGATACGCCTATAGAAACTAACAAAACCCTAAAAGACACACCCAAAGAAGAACAAAAAGATGGGAATGTGGAAAGAGTAGAAAAAGGGGAAAGAGAGATATTTTTCAGAATCTGGTTTGGCTTAAACAACCAAGAATTTGTAAAGATTGCAGTTGGCTCTTTTGCTGCTGCTTTTTCTGGCATCTCTAAGCCTGTTTTTGGCTTCTTTATTATAACAATCGGAGTTGCTTATTATAAACATGGAGCTAAAGAGAAAGTCGGGTGGTATTCATTACTCTTTTCTGCAATCGGTTTGCTTTCACTTTTCAGCCATACTTTACAACATTACTATTATGGAGTAATTGGAGAAAAAGCAATGACAAACCTCCGAAAAGCTTTATACTCAGGTACTTTCATGTTTCAGTAATTTCACCCCCTCTATCTTCTACATATTTTTACTGATATGAAATTATGAATTCCTGGTTTTCAAATCTTACAGTGGTGCTTCGTAATGAATTAGCATGGTATGACAAGTCTGAAAACAGTGTTGGTTCACTTACCTCACGAATCATCAATGAAACATCAACAATCAAGACTATAATATCTGATCGAATGGCTGTAATTGTTCAATGTATTTCTTCGATCTTGATAGCTACCATAGTTAGCATGATTGTTAACTGGAGAATGGGTTTAGTAGCTTGGGCTGTGATGCCATGTCACTTCATAGGTGGTCTAATTCAAGCTAAATCTGCAAAAGGGTTTTCAGGGGACACAGCTGCAGCACATTCAGAGCTTGTCTCCCTTGCTTCTGAGTCCGCAACAAACATAAAAACTGTCGCGTCTTTCTGTCATGAAGAATGTATACTGGAAAAAGCTAAATTGTCACTAGATGCGCCATTGAAAAGGAGCAGAAAACAAAGTCTCTGGTACGGATTCATTCAAGGTGTGTCCCTTTGTTTATGGAACATCGCACATGCTGTTGCTTTATGGTATTCGACTGTTTTAGTTGAAAAAAAGCAAGCTAGCTTTGAAGACGGGATTAGGTCATACCAGATTTTTTCACTTACTGTGCCTTCAATCACAGAGCTATGGACTTTAATCCCAACTGTAATTTCAGCTGTAAATGTATTAACTCCAGTTTTTCAAGCCCTAGATCGAAGAACAGAGATTGAACCAGATGAAACAGAGAACCCACCTTCTAGAAAGATCATAGGAGAAATCGAGTTTCAAAACATCCATTTTAGCTACCCATTAAGACCAGAAGTCAAGATACTCGATAATTTCACTTTACGAATTGAAGCTGGATCAAAGGTGGCGTTAGTGGGACCCAGTGGAGCAGGAAAGTCGTCCGTTTTAGCCCTTTTGTTAAGATTCTATTGTCCCCTACAAGGATTGATATTGATTGATGGAAGAGATATAACGACATACAATCTCAGAAACCTAAGGAGACAAATAGGGTTAGTACAACAGGAGCCTTTGCTTTTTAGTTGCTCAATAAGGGACAACATCTGTTATGGAACAGAAGAAGCTTCAGAAAGTGAAATCATAGAGGTGTCAAAAGACGCAAACATTCATGAATTTGTAAGCAATTTGCCAGATGGGTATGATACTGTGGTTGGGGAAAAAGGGTGCCAGCTGTCAGGAGGACAAAAGCAACGAATTGCAATTGCAAGAACACTGTTGAAGAAGCCTGCAATCATGCTTCTTGATGAAGCAACAAGTGCCCTAGATGCAGAATCTGAAAGAGCTGTGGTGAACGCAATGGAATCAATCAACCGGAAAGGGAATGGCGGATTACATTCCACTCAGGTTACAGTTGCACACAGGCTTTCGACTGTTGTACACTCGGATTCCATAATTGTGATGGAAAAAGGTAAAGTGGTGGAAATGGGAACACATTCAGCCCTTGTTGCAGCATCTGAAGGAGTTTATTCTAGATTTTATAGGATTCAGAGCATGAAAAATTAGCACCTTAGAGAGATAATGAACAAGTTTTAACATCTTATAAATGTCTCAAACAAGAAGAATATTCCCATGCATATCTTCAATGAAACCATATCTTATTACATAAAAGATAAAATTTGGTATCTCTTTTCATCTTCTTGTACATAAGCTGATAAGCATATCCTAGTTTTGATTCATTCCTACCACCTACCTTGTTTCTTCACCTCCTTGTTCCTATCAAAATGGAACAACCCAATCCAATCTCAAACTAATTCATTCAAATCAAATCCTATAAGAATTAATAAAATAAAAAAGGGAGTTTTTTTTTTTCAATTTTCATACCTTTGGACATGATCAAGAATGACAAGTCGTGGTCCAGGAGGAATGTTCACATCTCTCAAAGCACTGTAGTATCATAAGTTAGGATAATATTAATGAAAAAATGTAAGATTTTAAAGATTTAAAACTTGCCTATCAGTAAGCAATGGCAAAGTGGTGTCAGTTAACAAGCCCTTTTTGAAGTTCTTCTCATAATTTTGAAGACCAAGATTACACAGCATGGATCTAGTTTCACTATATAACACATCTTCAACTGATGGCTTTGAGAATTTTTCCCCTATCTGTACAACAGTTAATGAGTGAAGTTATACATACATATATCTTCAAAAAATTGGAAAAGGAAGCAAAATGATCACCTTAAAGATTCCACCTTGAACAAGAGCAAAGAAGACACCAGATGTGATTATATTTGCAGGCTGAGTAGGACTCCCCAAGCCACTAACTAAAGAAAACATGGCTCCAGAACCAAAAGCTGCTACCATACTACAATCATACAGAAAACAACCTGTCCATTTCTTGTGTCTACTAAAAACAATAAATGAATATTGATAAAATGAAGATTTACCTTGTTTGGACATCATCTTTGCCTCTTAATCTTTTCATGACACAAGATATGCCTGCATTAACACCTGTCATAACAGCAAAATTGCGGGCCTGTATTAAGGGTCCTCCTGCAAGAGCCTGCAATACAAAAATCAATTTAAGTTTAAGAAGATATATTGGTAAAAATTCTCAACAGAGTCGCACTTCCAAAATCCAATTGCATGACTTTAGACCTAATTATCTTACAGAGTTTAATTGAGGGTTAGTTCTTTCAACAAAAGACCTAATTGCTACAGCATCGGTTCATAATCACAGTATCAATCCACAAACATATCAACATTATGTATACAAAGATGTTATCGATAATCACGGGACAGAAAAATCACGTGTTGAAACAATTCATCAAATTCCCAAAATCCGAAACCCTCGGAAATGATGATGGTAAAAAAAACTTGAAGAAAAACAGTAACCTGGGCTTGCTGGAAGGAGGCCATGGTCTGTGAATTAATAGAGGCGCCGGGAGGTGGTGTGGGGGGGAAAGCGGAGGAGACGTCGTTGGTGAGTGTACCCATAAAACCACCCATGGCGGCGCCCTGGGCTGCGCTTGTGAGAGTCACGACGGCGGCCTCAACGGGTAAAGACTGTTTGGCAAGCCACGACTTGAAGCCATTCTCTAAATCTTTGTACTTGGTTTGCAACTGTGTGATTGGATTGTGAGCCAAATCTTTTGGCGTATGAACAGCTAGCTCGCCTTGTTTTCCTTCCCCCATTGAAGAAGACGAAAGCCGGAAACTTTACGTTGCTAAGGGGATGAGACGGTGGGTTTTGGTTTCTGGATTGGGTTGGATGGAAGAATAGCAAAGTAACAGTAGACAACGGGTTTTGTACTACTCTAATTTTCCATATCTAGCCATTGATTTTGTACTTAGCTCTAACACCCATGTTCTATCTTTTCTAACTCCATAAGGCATTTGTTAATTTTAGGCAAGACGAGTTTCTCATGATTTTCCACCTTGTTTCATTATTTTGTATCTTTTGAAAAAAAAACTAAGGAACGCCTAAAATTGTATCCACGGATGCTATTCAAAGATAATAAATTATTTTATCTAATTTTATGTAAAATACATGTACAATAATCTCTTATACAATGTACAATGATGCAAATGAAACTATGATAAGACATATCGATATAGAAACTTGTGAGATGGCGTTTGATGATGTGTTTGTCCGCATAGATCCTCTTATCTTGTCATTTTTCATATGTGGAGCGCTCAATGTTCCAACCCCAGTTCCTGTTTCAATTCCAGTCCCGGTACTAATACCAGTACCTGTTCCGGGACCAACTGTTTGGTCCATCCTGTTGCAAACCAAAAAAACATCAAGAATGAGGATATAATGGCCACAAATGGCATCAAGCTTGCTAAATTAAAACTTTGTTGATCTATTTGCTTTTGTGATAGCTAGAATGAAAAAGTTACCCATTATTGGGGCAAAATATGATGGCATATTCATAGGCATTGCAAGTAAACGTGCTTGTGCCATCATCAAACGCGTAGCTATAAGCTCGAGGACACGCTCTCTTAAAAATGCTCGAGTAGTAGGATGGTCGACACGTATTTGGATTCGCATATTGCCCGCTGCAACAGTACTGGTCCATTCCAAATGCACCACAAGCACTGTTGCACGCGATCACCCCACCTACTCCTCCACCATCCCCACCCACCACCTGAAGCTCTTTTGGGCACCCTGTACATGGTTTCTATTATCTAAACATATCGAAATACAAACATGAAGTTGGAAGATATTTAAAGATTTGACATGAGAATCAAGATTCAATACTCACCTATGTTAATATCGGATGCACAACCCGTGGCATTACAACCACCAGAAGTGGACCTTGGTACAGCAATGATGGGAAGATTGTATCCATCCACAAAACTAACGTCATAATAATCCAAATTGTTGTAGCCTCCTATGGTTATCTCAAAAAGGGAGGCAGGAGGGGTAGCACCCATCCCACCACACTCCATCTTCCCTCCACAATCTGCGGTTTCACATTTACCTACACCAGATGCATCAAACGTGCAGCCTGTTCTTGCCCATACCCTACCAGACCATGATGGAGACGTGGGGATTTGTGCACTTTGGCCTGAGTTCAACTGGAACCCTGTTGTTGGAAGTGGAGTAGTGCCTGCACCAGAAAGTGTGGCTGGCCATATTGTAAAAGGACAGTTGTTGGTTATGGTGAAGAGAGCAGCCGAAGAACTTGAGATCAGGAAAAAGGAGACGAGAAAGATGACATGAATGGTGAATTTGAAGGTTGATATTGTAAGCATATTAATTAAACGCGTGAGGGTTGTGTTTTGTTCAAAAATGGGGTCATGTGGTGCATCATATATGGGCCATGAGGTTGCTTTGATAAAAGGGGTTTAAAAAACGTTGCTTTTTAGCATGCAATGGGTGGCCTAAGTAGTAAGTAATTCCTTTCTTTAGAAATTGCATGAGATGAAATCAGAAATAAGTGTTGGAGATGTGTTCATGGTTAGAAAATGTATATAATATTGATGAGCAAATGGTTGTGAAAAGGGTAATCTAAAGATTCCTAAATCCTAATATGTAGATCTCAAAAGACACTATTTGAGGAAAAACGCAAACAAAATTCCCTCCTATAAAGTTTATCCTAAGAGCATCTGCTAAGGTCCAAAGTTTTTGTCAAACTGTGAGTAAAAAAAAAAATTAGCCACAACGATTAAGAAATTTATAATTAAAAAAAAATAAAAAAAATAAAAAATAAAAAAAATAAAAAAAAAAAAACTTTTTTAACGTGTACATGGTTTAATATTCAAATTAAAAGGTTCCAACAGACCTCCAAGCTATGTACTATTTTAGTGATTTTGTGCAGCAACTTACTTGTCGTATCGTCAGGAGCTCTTAATGTATATAAATTGTTGAATAATTAATATAAATATCAAAATTTAAATTTTAAAATATAAATTATCACAATATTACATTACATTGAGTGCTTTAAAATGAGTCGTATATTACATCTAATAGAGTAAATTACATATGTGGTCCTTATGGTTTAACATAAATCCTTACTATTGGATTTTTTACTAGTACTTTGTTGTTGCACCAGACATCTTGAGACAATTATTATCGGTATTATCCATTAAAGGCATGTAGATGACTTTTATACCCTTTCTTTTTATTTTTTCCGTTTTATCGACATTTTCTAACAAAGTAAGGATCATTTTGAAATAGCTTAAAGACGCCCTAAATCTATTATTCAAGTCATCAACAACCATCAAATTGGAGTAAACCACAGCGCCATATTTTTTCTCTCCCGCTTTCAACATTTCCATCGCTGGCATCCATCGGCTCCAATGCCTACGACGTCGTCGTACCCCTCATTAACCACCACCAGCATGAAGCAAATCCGTCTTTCTCTCCGCCTGGAACTCATCCGTGATCTTTGCTCTCCTGCCTCATACAACTCTGACTCAAAGACCTCCGGCCACCAAAACCTACCTCTCGTTGTCTCTTTCTTTCTTCTTTGATTCTAGTTTGGTAAATTTTCAATTGTGTGTTGCAATTTAGGGACAAAATTGGTTTTGGTTTTAAAGATTGGTCATGAGTGTTAGAGCATCTTCAATTGTAAACCTATATTATGACTTAATATTTTTTACACTCATTATGTCATTAATTTTGGCATCTAATTAAATGACATCTCCAATAATAGTTTATATATATTCAACCATGTAAGTAGTTTGTATCTATAAAACTGGTAATGAATTCCCCAAACTATACCTGTTATAGTTTGACTGAAATGTTATATTCGTGAAATTTTCTGAAAACTATGCAATTAAGTTTAGAAAACGTTCCTTATGCTCCGCATATTACAAAATGTATAAAGTATCTAAAAGCTTTTTATGAAAACCTTTGATTTGTATTAATTGCATAAGTTTTGGACTCGTTGAAAACCGTTATGTTTGGCTTGTATTCCCCCTGAAAACGTTTAAAAACCATAAAAGCGTAGGGGTATGAACTCACCGTTTGTGGTGTGAAAACGTCGAACTGGAAACGAAGATTCTCGAGTTGTTGTACGTGGCACTTAACGTAATCCTGATATCAAATAAATACATATATGTATTTAAATTAGCGATTTCGTTAGATAAAGTGTTAGAAAAACACTTGCTTCGGTTAAGGAATGTTATCGGGACTTGATCGAATCGAGGAAACGGTTTTTTTTCACTACTTAAGAGGTGTTTACGGCTGTGAAGGGGGTTTTACGGCCGTGAACTGGGTTTACGGTCGTGAAGAGAGTTTACGGCCTTTGAAGATTTGAAGGGTGTGTGACCGTAAACTCAAGAACAAAGGTGTTTGATTTTGATGAAAACGTGCTCCAGATGCTCCCAATCGACCTCCAATGATGATTTTTTGCGTTTTTCGGAAGAAAATGGGTGTTTTTAGGAGATTACGGTCAAGAGTTTAGAGAGAGAAAGAAATAGTTTTCGGCCAAGAAGGTTCAAATGAAGGTGGGTTCTCATATTTATAGGCTGGGGGTTATGATCGGTGGTAGGGTTCACCTGGCCCCACTGCAAACGGGTTTACAGCCGTAAACTCCCTTAGGCCGAAAATTCTTTGATTTTCAAGAAATTCCGGGCTTTCGCGTGAATTTTTGTTTCTGATTTGTATATGATTTTAATTATATAAAGCGTAATAATTCTTTCAAACTAAGGAGTTTGACGGAACTCCAAAAAAAAATTCAAAAATTATTAACGAAATTTGGTTAACGAAAACGGAAAAAGATTCGGGTTGTCACATCATCCCGTTAGAGGGAATTTCGTCCCAAAATTCAAGCATAGAATACAAATCATGGACTCGGAAAGAGATGCGGATATTTTCGTTTCATCTTATATTCGCGCTCCCAAGTGAATTCAGGTCCCCGCTTGGCATTCCAACAAACTTTCACTATTGGTATGCGACTTTGCTTCGTTCGTTTGATTTCCCGATCCATGATTTCGACTGGTTCTTCCACGAAGTTAAGGTTCTCATTGATCTCGATCTCGTCGAGAGGGATCACAAGGGTTTCATCGAATAAACAGTTTTTTAAGATTCGAGACGTGGAAGACAGGATGAATATTGTTGAGCTCTTGTGGTAAACGGAGTTTGTAAGCTACGGGACCAATCCTAACAAGGATCTCGAATGGTCCTATGTATCTCGGGTTCAGCTTTCCACGCTTTCCAAAGCGTATCATGTCTTTCCAGGGTGTGACCCTCAATAGAACACGGTTTCCAACCTGGAACTCCAAGGGCTTTCATCTCTTATCAGCTTAGCTCTTTTGTCTATCTCTCGAAGCCTCTAGTCGTTCCCGGATTTGTATGATCTTTTCTGTAGTTTCAGGGATGATTTCTGGGCCTGTGAGAGTATTGTCAGAGACTTTCCCCTTGGCTAGCTGTGTGTCACCCACTTCAGCCCAACACAAAGGGAATCTGCACTTACGGCCATAGAGGGCTTCGAACGGCGCAACCTTGATACTGGTGTGATAACTGTTGCTGTAGGAGAATTCAACCAAGGGCAAATGGGTGTCCCACGACTTACCGAAATCTAAGATACATGCCCTCAACATGTCTTCCAAGGTCTGAATGGTCATCTCACTCTGCCCATCTGTTTGGGGATGGTAAGATGTGCTCATATCCAACTTAGTTCCAAGAGCTTTTTGTAGTGACTGCCAAAATCTCGAGGTAAATCTGCTATCTCGATCGGAGATAATGGACACATACACACCATGCATACGAACTACCTCTTGGATGTAGATTCGTGTAAGTCCTTCCATCTTGAATGTTTCTTTGATTAGTAGAAAGTGGGCGGATTTGGTCAATCAGTCGACAATTACCCATATGGTATTGTACCCACTCGGAGATTTGGGCAATTTAGTGATAAAATCCATAGTAATCCTCTCCCACTTCCACTCAGGTATCTCCGACTAGTGAAGCAAACCTGAGGGTTTTTGATATTCAAGCTTCACCTTGGCGCAAGTCAGGCACTTGCCCACGAAGGTAGCGATCTCTACTTTCATGTTTAGCCACCAATATAACTTCTTGAGATCCAGGTACATCTCATCTGAACCTGGATGAACAGAGTATCTGGTCTTGTGAGCTTTGTTCATGATAACCTCCCTGTAACCACCAAACTTTGGGGTCTAGATCTGGTCCATCAAATTTTAGACTATGTCTCCCTTGATCTCTAAGTTCTTTTCCATTTCCCTCAAGGCTTCTTCCGGCATGTTCTTTGGCTTTAAGGCCTCCAGCCGAGCCTCTTTGATTTGCGCGGATAAGTGGGAATGGATGGTCATTGTCAGTGCCTTCACTCTACAACTTAATTATTCCTTCCAGCTGAGGGCATCTACCACCACATTGGCCTTGACAGGATGGTAGCGTATTTCACACTCATTATCGCTGAGTAGTTCTACGTACCCATCTCCGTTGCCTCATGTTCAACTCCTTATGGTCGAAAATATGTTGTAGGCTTTTATGGTCAGTGAAGACAGTGCACTTGGTTCCGTAGAGATAATGTATTCATATCTTTAATGTGAATACCACTGCTCCCAACTCCAAATTGTGAGTTGTATAGTTGACTTTGTGTGCTTTCAGCTGTCTTGAGGCACAAGCAGTGACTTTTCCTCGCTGCATGAGCACACAGCCTAGGCCTTGATTGGATGCATCACAGTAGATAATGAAGTCCTACATCCCTTTGGGTAGAGACAGGATAGGTGCGCTGCATAGGGTCTGCTTTAATGTTTGAAACGTAGTGTCTTGCTTTTCTTTCCAACAAAAGGGTACACCTTTCTGTGTCAGGGTGGTTAAAGGCTTAGCAATCCTGGAGAAATTCTGGATAAACCTGTGATAGTAGCCAGTGAGACCCAAGAATTGATGGATTTCTGTGGGCGTCTTTGGTGCTGACCAACTCTCAATCGCTTTGATCTTGGAAGGGTTCACGTGTATGCCTTCCTTGCTTACCACGTGACCAAGAAAAGTTACCTTTTGAATCCAGAATTCTCACTTAGAAAATTTCGCATATAGCTTTTCCGCCTTTAGGGTTTCCAGCACTAACCTCAAGTGCTGACTATGATCTTCCCCACTTTGGGAATAGACAAGTATATCATTAATGAATACTATCAAAAACTTGTCTAGGAAAGGGCGGCACACCCGATTCATGAGGTCCATGAATACCGCTGGAGCGTTGGTTAGACCAAAGGGCATTACTACAAACTCGTAGTGACCATATTGAGTCTGAAATGTTGTCTTAGGAACATCACCCTCATGGACTCGTAATTGATGGTACCCTGATCTTAGGTCTATTTTCGAGAAGTAGCTGACTCCTTGAAGTTAATCAAAGAGATCATCGATTTGGGGAAGGGGATAACGATTTTTGATGGTAAGCTTGTTCATTTTATGATAATCAATGCACATCCAAAAAGATCCATCCTTATTTTTCACAAGTAAGACCGGGGCTCTCCAGGGTGAGGAACTCGGCCTGATGAATCCTTTGTTGAGTAGTTCATTTAGCTGGATGGATAACTCTTTCATTTCTGCTGGTGCTAGACGGTATGGGGATTTAGCTACGGGGGTAGCTATGGGGATTAAGTCGATGCATAACTCGACTTAGCGCTCAGGACGGATTCCCGGAAGCTCTTCGGGAAAGACATCAAGAAAGTTGCAAACTTCAGGGATGCCCTCGAGGTCTTTAAATTTATGTTTTTCATTAACAACATGGGCTAGGAATTCATGGCACTCCTTTTGCCGGAATTTCTGGGCTTTGATGCACGAAATGATATGGATGTTTGAGCTGAGTTTATCGCCATAGATCATGAGGGCTTCGCCGGTGGAAAGATTGAGGCGAACGACTATTTCATAACAAAGGATATCAGCATGCTTTGGGATCAACCAATACATGCCGATAATGACATCGAAACTCTTTATGGAAACTGGCATAAGATCGATTGGAAAGGAATGGTCATTAGGGTAAGGGTACAGCCGATGAATACGTCATTAGTGCTCTCTTTCTTTTCGTTAGCCATCTCGACGGTAAATTTTCTGGTTAAGGGTTGGGGTTTATATTTGAGAAGATGTTTGAATGCATGACTAACAAAACTTCTCTCCGCACCAGAATCGAAAAGAATGCATGCATAAGAGTTGTCAAGGAGGAACGTACCCGTAAAAACGGTGGGATCAACAACTGCCTCCTCCTGGCCCATCGCAAGCACTCTCCCCGTGTTTCCAGTTGTTGTTTCATTTGGGAATTTTCTCTTGTAGTGCTCGATCTCCCCACAGCCATAATAAGCTTGACCAATACCCGCTCCAGAATCCTGGTTAGTGGGTTGGACTTGTGTCTTGCAACCTCGAGCTGTGTGCCCTTTCTTGCCACAGTTGTTGCACAACATTTCATGGCATGGCCCGTGATGATGATAGTTGCACTTTTCGCACCGAGGAAGGGTACCAGCATATCTACTGGTAGGTGCTCGTGCTGCAGGAACAGTGGCAGGCGTGGTAGCAACATGAACTGCCACTACTTGTTGTTTCTTGGAGGGCTCCTACGAAGACTGCCCCTTCCGTTTGTTCCAGAACTTTTTCTTCCCACCACTAACCTTTGGTGGTTCGGGAGAAGCTGCCAATTCACCTAGATCAACCCCATGATCTATCAGGGTCTGCACCATGCACTTGGCGCTGTCAAACGCGGAAGGCTTAGCAGCCAAAACATTTCCTTGAGTTGGGGGCGTTAATCCCCAAATGCATCTCTCTATCTTTTTGCTTTCTGGGGTGACCATTCCCAGAGAAAAGAGCTAGATCACAGAATCTAATGGTATAGGAGGCAATGTCGGAACCTTTCATCTTCAAATTCCAGAGCTCGTGCTCCAACTTCTGCATCTCGCCCCTTGGGCAGTATTCTGTGAGCATGAGTTCCTTTACGTTTTCCCAACCCATGGTATTTGCCACTGGCAGGTTAGGGATTTGACTCGACCGTTCCACCAGGTTAATGCTCTATCGGTGAAGGTGCAAGAGGCAAACTTCACCTTGTTTGCTTCGGAGTACGCACAGATCTCGAAGACTGATTCGATTTTCTCGATCCATCGGGTGAGGGAAATGACACCTCCATTTCCGTCGAAGGATTTAGGTTTCGCGTTCATGAAATCTTTGTAGGAACACTCCTTCTGGTGTCCCTAACCACCTACAAAATTTTAGGGATGGGTACCACCTCCCAACCCGCTAGAGCCGCCAGAATGTATCTATGACATTGCGGCAGCCACCGCGGACATAACTGCTACGTGGAACATGGTAGGATCGAACTGAGGAGGTGGTGGCGTTGGATCCATCGGGGGATTGTTGTTCTTTTTGTTGGGTCTTTTCTTTGGAGGCATCTTGTTCTAAAAATAATCTGGAAGAAGAGGATGGTAAGTCCCCTAGACTTTTGAATCAAGAGATATGAAACAAGATATATCTCAACTTAAGTAATAATATGTTCTACTAAGAGAGAAACAAAGAAAGTTACTAGTACAGGTAAACTATCGCTAAGAAGAAATAAGTAACAACATTTTGAATGAGTCTACAATGTATTTGGCTCTAGCTAAAATATTTCTATAGTATTTTAAGTGGTACGTTTTGTTCTATTGATATCTGTTGTATATGCTTGGTAAGTTTTAGGCCTGCTACAACACCACAGTCACTCCCAAACACATGTTGGTCATGTCTCGAATAAATATAGTTGATGCGGCTATATTAACCCTAGACATGATTACATAACTACCTAGGTTTAACCGCAGTGTCCAGCATCCAGATACTTTTGTTTTGTTATCTAGGATAATATTTCTGGTACATATGTATACTTGTATACTTCTTATAAAATACTTACATTTTAAAAGTATACTTTTAGTTCACAGCACTTCAGCCCCTTAGTGTTTATACTTTTATACCATGTAAGGTTTGGTATACTTAGTTCACTATAAACAATAGCTCTGATACCAATCTGTCACACCCCAAACCGGAACGATGGAAACGTTCGGGGATGGAGGACGTCATGTATAGTATCGCAACAATTGCATCATAGTAATCAAAGTAAACACAACCATTACATTAAGATATGAATATTTACATCTGTTTGAAACATAGTTTGTATACATCAAAAGTAACAAAAATGTAAAGATGAGACTTCGTATGCTCCGTCTTGTCAAAAGCCGGCGAGAGTACCTGTCTACTGATGTCCTGAGAATACAAGCAATTTTGAAAACGTATCAGCATAAAGCTAGTGAGTTCATAAGAATGTTTTTGTAATGAAAACCTATGATGAAATATGTAAAATGTATGTATGTTCCCCAAGAAAATCCAATATTTTCTAACATGTTTGCTCATTACTGAATGTATCGTATGCTTTATTTGAAAACCCTGGCTACCACCAATACATAATGTATGTTCTGTTTGATCTGTATGAAAACTCTTGTATGAAATCCTTAGCTATCACTAGTAATGTAAACAATATATATAATGTTATTCTGATTGTTTGTAAAGTACTGATGTTTATCTTGGAAAATCCTATATTTCCCCTTGAATGTGTGTCGTTGCTTTAATGGCTCTGAAATTGTAAGGTATAAGTGTTTCCACACTTATGTTATTAAAGCAATTGTTCATGAGAAGTGTATTATTACGTAAATATGTCGTTATTATCTACTAGCGAGTTTTATGACCATACTAAACTTGATACGACGTGAATCGGACGTCAATATCCTTTATGACTTTGTCACCTGTAGACCTGTCGGTCCTACTGCAGCTAGCAACAAGGTGTGGGTAGTCAATCCCGTATAGATCTATACACAAAATCACGTTCTCCCTCCAGGAGACTCTGGTTCATAATGGTAGTCCTCCACTTAGTTAAGTTTGTAAGCGCCCAAGGACGTGTCTCCCAACTAAATTAACGACTTTACAAGTAATAATATGTGAAACATAATGTTCTTTTGTACTTGAATTTGATGTATGTCTCGTAGAGTAAATATAATTATACTTAAAATAATTATTTAGTATGATACTCATGTTATCTGTATGTGGTGATGGATAAACTAAATCTATCATAGTTTATATATTCAACCATGTAAGTAGTTTGTATCTGTAAAACTGGTAATGAATTCCCCAAACTATACCTGTTATAGTTTTACTGAAATGTTATGTTCGTGAAATATTCTGAAAACTTTGCAATTAAGTTTAGAAAACGTCCCTTATGCTCTGCATATTACAAAATGTATAAAGTATATAAAAGCTTTTATGAAAACCTTTGATTTGTATTAATTGCACAAGTTTTGGACTCGTTGAAAACCTTTATGTTTGGCTTGTATTCCCCCTGAAAACGTTTAAAAACCATAAAAGCGTAGGGTTATGAACTCACCGTATGTGGTGTCAAAACGTCTAACTGGAAACGAAGATCCTCGAGTTGTTGTATGTGGCACTTAACGGAATCCTAATGTCAAATAAATACATATATGTATCTAAATTAGCAATTTCGTTAGATAAAGTGTTATAAAAACACTTGCTTTCGGTTAAGGAATGTTACCGGGTGTAACGCCCCGTTTATTTAAATAAATTAGTAAATGTGAGTCCCGGACTAATTTGTGAAGAATTTTACAAGTCGGAGTTAAAAGAGTAAGTTCGGGATTAAATTGAAAAGATTTGAAGGCTGAAGGGTTTATTGGTAATTTAGGGAGTTATTATGAAAGAAATTTATGGGATCAAGGATTAAAATGTACGTTTTGGAGTTAGTTTGTAAAGATTTCTGAAGGTAGCGTTAAAAGCGTAAATTATGAACTTATTTTGAAAGAAAAGAAGGAAGGAGGTATCGATTATGTTAATATGGGAATGTGTTTTAAGGCACCAAGTATATAAGTGATATGTGAACCCTAACCCTACTTGTGTATCGGCCGCCACTCATGTCTTCAACCGCCAACATCCCGTTCTCCCCTCTTGCACTCCGATCAGGTGAAGCTCCGACGATCGCCGCAACTGAAGCCTTAGACTCCGAGAGTCGGCGTTCCATCTTACTGCCGATGACGATGCCATTGCCACTGTTTCATCGCCATAACCCGCTACCGATGAAGTCTTAAACAACTATCGAAGACCAACAGGAGTGTTGTTGCCGCTGCACAGCCTTTGTGAAGAAGATGAAGCCACCACCGGACGCCGCATCCACAGCAACATCGATGGCCCTTGTGCCGTCCACTTTTGATGTGGGCATTGCTTCGTTCCAAGATGGTCTCCACTCGTCCTCCTTGCCCGTTCTTCTCTCTAGTTCGTTGCTGCAACGCCGATGAGCCACTTGAGTTGCTACTGCCTTTACTAAACGCCACCAGGTGGGTGGCTCGGTGCGTCTTGCAATCAGAATCGTAAGGGTGTGTTACTTCTTGTTCAGATTAGCTTGCAAAGCTATTGCTGATTATGTTTGTTGTGTGGGTGTGACAGTTTAGTCGGAGATCGAGAGAAAACCCACCATGGCCGCCGACCATGGTGGTTGTTGCCCTGAAACCACTTTCTGCCACCACAAGCCACCGTGAGGTGGTGGCTGTGTGAGTAGATCCTTGTGTGAGTGTTTTTTTTAGAAGTTGTTTGCAAAGTACACGGCCGAAAAAGTTGAGAAAAGGGCCACCACCACCACCCTGAGGTGGTGGCTGCCGCCAAGCGCCACCGCCAGCCGCCATGGTGTGGTTGTGTGTGTGTTAGTTAGTTAGTTAGTTAGTTAGTGTGTGTGTGTGTGTGTGTATAAATCATTGTAATTGTAATTTCCAAAAGATTAATGAAAAGAAATGGAAAACCACCACCTTAGGGTGGTGGCCGCCGCCGTGAGCCGCCATCGACCACCACTACCCGAGGTGGTAGTGGGTGGTGCCCCGCTAGCAAACCCTAATGGGCTTAGATATTGGTTTTGGGCCTATTGGGCCATGTTTGGGTGTAAAACCCTAATTATGAGTTTTGGGCCTTATACTTATTGGGCCCACTTTTGGGCCATTGGGATTGGATTGTGAATTAAGTCCAAATTATTCCATGCCATTTATCTAGTAGAGTAAAGAACTTAATGGACTAAGTCCTTAATGAGCTAATTGAGAAAATATTAATATTTGGGAATTTATCAGGACACACGAGAATTATTTAGTAAGTGAAATATTAAATAATAATCATTGGCAGAAATTAATCTAAGCAATAATGGACTTAATGGATTAAGTCCTTAACGGATTAAGTCCCTAGTGGGTTAAGTAAGAAACACTTAACCCTAGTTATCATTTGATGTGAAACCCTAATTTCACTTGGGCTTTGTGTTGGGCCATCCGAGAATAATCAAATGGACTAGAGTAATTAGTTGGGCTTTAGGGTAAGGCCCATATGAAGGATTGGGCCCAATTTGGAAAATTGGGCCATAGTTAGGGCCTAGATGGTTGTATGATATTGAGCCCTAGAATGATACATGTTGGACTGGACTGATCAATTGGGCCATATGTTGGACTTTGATCCCTAGTTGACTTTGGGCCTATGGATTGGGCCTTGGGCTTGGGTAAGCCAAGCTAGGGGTAATGTTGTAATTATCCAAAGCATGTATTTTTAGTTATGTGTTAGAACCCAATTATTAATTGGGTGTTATTTGGTGTTGACAGTTCGGGAATCTGTCAGCCAGCAGCTGGGGTGGAGTTTGCGGGACTTCAGTAGTGTGGGATTGTGTCTGCGGGACTTCAGCAATGTGAGGTGAGTTTCCTTCCAGTAGGAACGGGTCTAAGGCCACAATGCCGGCCCGTTTAGTAGCAGTAGTTTCCGGACTTTAGTCTGATGCAGTTGTTAGTTTGTTTGATGCCTTCGTGGCTCAGACAAGATTTATGTGTTAAGTATTATGGGCTACGGCCTGACGTAGTATGCAGTATATGAGTTTATGATCATGTGCGTTATGCTATTTGATATGTGTTTTTGCTATGCTATGCTATGCCCAGTCAGTTCCGGACTTCGGTCCGATGCAGTTAGTTCCGGACTTCGGTCCGATGCAGTTAGTCCCGGACTTCGGTCCGATGCAGGGGACAAGGTCTCAGTCAGTTCCGGACTTCGGTCCGATGCAGTTAGTTCCGGACTTCGGTCTGATGCAGGGGACAAGGTCCCAGTCAGTTCCGGACTTCGGTCCGATGCAGTTTTCGGGCTTCGTCCCGATGCAGTGGGCAAGGCCCAATATGTGTTTATATATTATTGTATGGTATGTAGTAGTTTGGGGGAGCTCACTAAGCTTCGTGCTTACAGTTTCAGTTTTGGTTTCAGGTACTTAGTTTTCAAAAGAGGAGCTCGGGAAGATTGCAGTGCACACACCATTTGTTTAGCCTGGGATGTTTATACTCTGATATATTTGACAGTTGTTATAATATTTTGAGATACATTGCTTATGATTTCTATATGAGGTTTATTGACTATGGTTTTATCATTAAATTAAACGAAATTTTCAGACTGTGTTTTTGGGATGTTACACCGGGACTTGATTGAATCGAGGAAACGGGTTTTTTTCACCACTTAAGAGGTGTTTACGGCTGTGAAGGGGGTTTTACAGCCGTAAACTGGGTTTACGGACGTGAATAGGGTTTGTGGCCGTGAACAGAGTTTACGACCTTTGAGGATTTGAAGGGTGTATGACCGTAAACTCAAGAACAAGGGTATTTGATTTTGATGAAAACGTGCTCCAAATACTCCCAATCGACCTCCAATGATGATTTTTTGCGTTTTTCGGAAGAAAAGAGGTGTTTTTAGGAGTTTACGGTCAAGCGTTTAGAGAGAGAAAGAGAGAGTTTTAGGCCAAGAAGGTTCAAATGAAGATGGGGGTCACATATGTATAGGATCGGGGGTATGGTCGGTGGTGGGGTCCACCTGGCCCAACCGCAAACGGGTGTACGGCCGTAAACTCCCTTAGGTCGAAAACTGTTTGATTTTTCAAGAAATTCCGGGCTTTTGCGTGAATTTTCGTTTCCGACTCGTATATAATTTTAATTATATAAAGCGTAACAATTCTTTCAAACCAAGGAGTTTGACGGAATTCCAAAAAAAAATCAAATTTTATTAATGAAATTTGGATAATGAAAACGGAAAAAGATTCGGGTTTTCACAACAACCCAATAAAAAAGGTGTTTTAGATATATTGGCAAAAATAGCTAATTACATAATAATTGGTGATGATGCGCCCCTCAAAGCGGGCCAAAAACAAGCGAACCCCCTGCGAGGAGTTCCCAACAAATCTCGGGCCGACGACTTGGCCGCTCTGGCAACCCTGGACTCCCGCGAGGCGACTGCGTAGGAAGTCCGCCCTCACCAAGTGTTGTCCTTTAGCTACAGTCCAAGGATAACGGCTCCAGGCGACAAAGATCACAACCAAAGAATTATTTCCTAGACCAATCGTTGGTCCGGACACGAATGTGGAGCAGGGTCCTCCAATAAGGACGGCGGATCCTGTCGGAGTCACAGTCCTTGTCTCTCGTATGGATCAAGGTGGATCCTTAGTATATAAGGTCGATTACTTTGCCTTGGGAGGTATGCTATTCTCTCCCCCGATCGTTCACCTCCATGCTTTAGATTCATCCCACTAACTTGACTGTCGAAGCATCTTTTCGGGACCTCATCCCGGAGAGCAGCTGACATTTCTTCTTTCTTTGTGACCTCTCAGGTTCTATTCTGACGACTATCTCTCGATAGCCAATGTGGTTTGGAGCCAGCTCTGGCGTGCCAGCCTCGCCTGACGCTCCCTTGCCAGCCTTGTTGGGGACTCTCCTGTTGGCCCGGCCTGGGGATTCCCTTGTTAGCCTTGTTGGGGACTCTCCTACTAGCCCGACCTGGGACTCCCTTGCCAGCCTTTCATCATGTGTGCCCGCCAGCCTCGCCCAGCGCCTCCAGGCGGCCTCGCCCAGCTCCTTGCTAGTTGGGCCTGAATTAGGTTGGCCCAAGGCCTGACCTAATTCCCCTCGACCTAATTGTCCCCTATAAAGTGAACAATACCTCCTCCATGGGAGTGGATCCTTCCCCGGTAGCTCGACCACCGCCTTAGACTCCGACCAGGTGGCTCAGCCACCACTCTCTGCCGTCAGCCACCATACACCACCAGAATCAATTGCCTTGTTTTTTGTGACCTCGAAAAACTCTCTAGCTAAAGAGAACCATAACAGATCTACCAGATAATCTAACTTGACCGTCGGAGTCCGCTCCCGGGGCACAGTCCCTGGGGCAGCTCTAATGTCCTTGTTTGTTGTGACCTCGCAAATCTATCTCCGATGTAGAAGCACTTCCTCAGTGAAGGTGGTCGGAGCCGATGTCGCATCATTTGGTGCCATCTGTGGGCTTGAACAAGCAGCCATCATCTTGTTCTTGTCTAGATCTGTTCATATCTGTTGCGTTTTCAGCTCAGGTTTGCTCAGATCTATTCATATTTAGCATCCCTTAGTTCAGATTCGTTTGGATCTTGGCAAAATCTAGCCAGATCTGATTATCTATGTTTCAGATCTTTCGATCTGATGCACCTCTTGTTCAGATCTTTAGATCCACTTCATCTTTAGCTCAAATCTCTAGATCTGAGCGTTTTTGTTCACTTAATCACCTCTCAAGTTTAAAAACACCAACTTAGACCCATTTTTACTTATATTTTCGAGGAGAGAAGAGGTTTTGTAGAAGCTCTTCTCCATCTTTATTCATATTTTGGTGTTTTATCCAAGCAGCTTGAGAGTTGAAGAACTTTTTTCGTAACTGTTTACTTTATTTTCAGTCTATGCTATAAAAAATCAAATTCAGTTTATGATTTTCTTTGCAAAACTATTTTGATGTTGTCTACTTAATGTTTTCTTCAAAAAGCTTAGAAAATGAAAACGAGAATTCCTTCAGATTTGTTTCTTTGTTTATGTTTTGTTGGCTTGCTGAGCAAGCTGAAAAGAAAAGAAAGTTTTATAAGGAAAAAATCTCATCAGATCCTGTCTTTTGTATATATCTTGAAGTTTTTCAGCATTTTTGAAAAGAAAAAAAATTTATGAGTTCTTATCCATATTTGCTTCACAATCTTTCATATCTGTTGAGTTTTTCTCTCTCGGATCTTCAGATCTGCCTCATTTTTTGCTCAAATAACTAGAGACGTTTTGTTTTAGTTCATTTGAGCAACTTTCAAGTTTTAAAAGACTTCATCAGATCTGATTTTTCATCCATATTTTGATGGGTTTTTCAGTAAGTAGGAGAAAAAGAGGCTCTTATGAGCTCTTAACCCATATTTGTTTATATCTGTGTTCTATCAAACAATTTGAGAAGAAGAGAAAATTTTATGGCTATCTACCTTATCTCCAATTGTTTTTGTCAGGGAAAGCACCCTTAGTTTGTAATTTTTTGTGAATATTTGAGTTGATGTTATATCGTATGATTGTGAAGATACTAATTTTCGGTTTGACAAAATACTTGACGATAGATTTGCATATGGTATTGCCAAAATTGATGAATTTCTGAATGCTGATGAATTGGTAGATATTGTAAATGATAGTTTAACAAAGAATGAACAAATTAAGATTTTAAAGAAAACTGAGACTTCGACTCTTGATTCTCAACTCAATTATCCTGATGTCAATGATAATTCAGATAATGTGAGTGAAATTAGTGAAATCGAAGAGGAAGAAGAGATTGATTGTTCTTAACTGTCTGTAATTAATATAACGTCTAAGGTCAAAGGTAAAGAAATTTTAGTTGATTCGATAGTGAAGGTTAACACTGACAAACCCTCAACTTCGCAACTTTTTGACTTTGATGATGTGGAAGTTCGAAGTAGCCAAACAGATGACACTAATGATGATGAAGAGAAAGTGAAAACTTCATGTGAATGTAAGAAAGATAAGAATGTTTCAACTGAAACATCACCTACACGCGTTGTTGTTAAACAAGTGTATGGTGACACGAAGGAATTCAACAAAGTTCAAAATGACAAAGGTGCGCACTACTTGGAAACCAACACGGTTGTCTATCCGAATTTCACATGCACTGATAAAACGGTTTTTCAAAACCAAGTCTTCGTCACTGCTGGAAATGTTGAGAAAATCAAGCCTGAATTTAACAAAATGGTTGAAAATGATAACAAACGATCAACTACCAAAGGTTTCTTTGCAAATCAAAACACGATAGAAAACAATTTAACTCAAAATTCTTATGTTTTTCAACATCAAAAACCACCACAAAAATGGTTGGTTAACCTTGAAAAAGAAAAGAAAGTGTTTCAAAAAGATGTTAAAACAAAATCAGAGGTGAAATTGAATTCTCATGAATTTAAAATGATGGTTGGAAAATTTTCAATTGAAAACAATGTTTCGAAACGAAAGGCACGAAAGGCAATTTTTTGGGAAATAGTGTCTAACGAACAACCTAATGTTGTTAAAGCACAAGATTCGAAATCAACAACACCAAAATTTCAGAAAACAAACAAATCTCAAAACTATTTGTTAAAACAAACACAAAATGACACATGTTTTCACAAACCAATGAAAATTGTTGACAAATATCCGATAAATAAAAAGGTTGGATCTATTCGAAAATATGCTAACATTAGAAAATATGAGACTTTGCATAACTTTGTGAATGATCATAAGTTTCAAAATGTTAGAAAATCAACGAATAATTCACCAATTTTGAATGTCAAAACCCAAACAAAAACAAAATTTTCACCTAAACAACCAAATTTCCCAAATCATTCGATCACAAAACCGACCAAAGTTTCTTACACAAAAGGAAAATCTGATGTAAATTCGATCAACAATTGGCTGGAAGGGAAAGGAAAACAATTTCAAATTGAAAAATTTTCACAACAACAAATCAAGACTGCCTTCGAAAAATATGTGAATGAATCTTTTGCTGATAGTTCATCTTCTCATGGTTCGAATGTTCAAGTACAAACATGGAAACCAGTTATGGAAGTTAAGCAGGTTGCGAAGGCTGAGGTGAAAATCAAGGAAAACCCAAAACTATCGAACAACTTTATTTCAATATCTAGATCTGATGATGTTGATTTAATTCATAGTGTAAAGGAAAAAGTAAATACCTGGGTTTTAAATTCTAAGAATATGTTTAATGCTACTAATGAAGGACCCAAAAAGACTTAGGTTCCTAAATTTTTTTATTAAATGCAGGTGATGTGTGATGAGCAATACGATTCGAAATGGTATATTAACAGTGGTTGCTCTCATCACATGACTGGAAGAAAGGAGAACTTGCGAGATTATAGAAGCTTGGAAAATGCTGGAGTAGTCAAATTCGGCAACAATCATAAGTGTCAAGTGAAAGGCTATGTAAAAGTCACGAATGGGCAATTCACAGTAAATCAAGTTGCTTATGTCGAAGGCCTTCAACATAACTTGATTAGTGTTTTGCAACTTGTTGTGGGCACTGGAAATCAGGTGGTGTTCAACGAAGAAGGCAGCATCATATCGAAAGTGAACACAAATGAAGTTCTTCGCAAGTCAAAAAGATATGGAGACATGTTCACACTCGACATCAAACCGATTGTGGGCAAACCAGCAGTTTGTCTCTTATCGAAGGCTTCTAATGATGTTAGCTGGTTATGACATCGCAAATTGTCTCACTTGAACTTTCGCAATATTAACAAAGTTGTCATTGAAGATTTGGTTCAAGGTTTGCCTGTACTTAAGTTTGATAATGATACTTTATGTGCAGCTTGCGAACAAGGAAAACAACACAGAAAAGGACATCCAATTATTATAGATTCGAATATCGTGGAACCATTGAAACTTCTTCACATCGACTTATGTGGACCGACGATTGTTGAGACACTCAATAAAAAGCGGTACATTTTAGTTGTTGTTGATGATTTTTCTCGATTTACATGGGTATTTTTTTTCTCAGGTTAAAATCTGAGGTTGCTCAAACGATGATCGACTTTATCAATAAGATTGAGATGAGTCTTAAAAAGATTGTTCGAAAGATCAAAAGCGATAATGGTTTTGAGTTTAAAAATCAAAAGTTGGATTCATTTCTCACAGCTAAGGGAATTTCGCATAATTTCTCATCACCATATACAGCACAACAAAATGGTGTGGTCGAACGGAGGAATAGGTCTCTATGAGAAGCGGCTAGGACTATGCTGACATATGCGAACTTACCTCAATATCTTTGGGCTGAAGCTGTGTAAACTGCGTGTTTTACTCAAAATCGTTCATTCATTCATCGCATATTCAATATTACTCCATATGAAATACTTAACAATCAAAAACCTAATGTAAATTTTTTATATGTTTTTGGTTGTAGATGTTTTATAATGAACTTAAAAGATAATCTTTCCAAGTTCGACGCAAAGGCTGATGAAGGCAGATTCTTAGGATATTCAGAGTGTTAAACAAGCGAACACGAAAAGTTGAAGAGACATTTAACTTAACCTTTGATGACTATTTTCTTAAGCAAATAGATCGCACATTTGAACAGAAACCAATCATAGCTGATTCAAATAATCAAGTCGGGAATGAAAATACTATTGATTTTGATTATGAATTAATATTTAGTATTCCTAATAGGGCGATCGATGCTGAAATTCATGTTGTTGATAATCAAACACCAGAATCCTCAAAACACAATGATGACTCTACTCGTACATCTAACTCAAGTAGTAGCGAAAGCATGCCTGAAGTTCGTATGGAGGGGGAGCATACGACTGATGAAATCAGTGTTCAAGGTGGGCATCCTTTCGAGGGGGAGAAAAGACATGTAAATCAACATGTTGAGGGGGAGCATCAAGATAATAATCAAGTTGAGGAGGAGCTTGAAGTTTCAGTTGAGGGGGAGTATGAATTTGATGACAATATTTCAGTTGATGGAACTGAAAATGAAGAGGTGTATGAGGATGCACCATTAGACTTCGATCCGGCATATCTACCAATGCAAAAATGGACAAAAAGTCATCCCAAAGAATAGATCATAGGGAATCCTCAAGACGGTGTGTTGACTAGAGCTCAGATTCGTGCCAAAAACGAGGTACTTAATGCGAATCAAGAATTGTGTATGTTTAATGTTTTTATTTCGAAAATAGAGCCACAGACAGTAAAGAATGCAATGGAACACTCAGATTGGGTTGTTGCCATGCAATCCGAACTGGCTGAATTCGAACGAAACAAGGTTTGGAGACTTATTCCTAAACCTTCTGATGTTTCGATTGTCGGGTTAAAAGGGATTTTCAAAAATAAAATCGACAAAGATGGCAATATTATTCGAAACAAGGCTAGGCATGTAGTAAAAGGATATTTCCAACAAGAAGGAATCGACTGTGAAGAAACCTTCGCCCCTGTCGCAAGACTTGAGGCAGTCCGAATATTTTGAGCCTATGCAGCTCACAAAAATTTTGATGTTTATCAAATGGACGTTAAGTGCGCATTCTTGAATGGAGAGCTAGAAGAAACGGTCTATGTCGAACAACCACCAGGCTTCGTAAATAAGGAACATCCTGATCATGTCTAGATTCTAGACAAAGCAGTTTATGGGTTAAAACAAGTACCAAGAGCATGGTATACTACTCTTACCAATTTCTTGAAAAAGTCAAAATTTAAGCAAGGATCAGTTGATCCCACACTATTTCGAAAGAAAGTGGGTAATCATCTAATGCTTGTTCAAATTTATGTTGACGATATTATTTTTGACTCAAATGTCCCTGAATTGTCTACTGAATTCAAAAATCTTATGAAAAGTCAATTCGAAATGAGCATGATGGGAAAAATAAACAACTTTCTTGGTTTGAATATAAGACAGAATAGGGATGGAATTTTTATCAATCAAGAAAAATACACGAAGAATCTGCTCGAGAAGTTTGGAATGATGAACATTACAAAGCTTAGAGTACCAATGGCAGTGGGAACAAGACTAAATCCTTCGTTAGATGCTCCTGCTGTTGATCTAACTCTTTTATCGAAGCATGATAGGGTCTTTATTGTACTTAACCGCAATTAGGCCCGATATTATATTTTCAGTTTGTAATTGTGCCAGGTACCAAGCAAATCACAGAGAGCCCCACTTAACTGTAGTGAAAAACATTTTTCGCTATCTTAAGGGGACAATTTCGTTAGGACTCTGGTATCCTTCGAATTCGGGATTTTTCATTCAAGCTTTTTCAGATCCTGACCTAGGGGGATGTACTTTGGATTGAAAAAGTACAAGTTGTGGATGTCAACTTTTGGATGGGAAGCTGGTGAGTTGGCAATCGAAGAAGCAAACTTGTGTTGATATCTCCACTGCTGAAGCTAAATATATGTCGGTTGCTGCCTATACTTCTCAAATTATTTGGATACAAAGTTAACTCCATGATTATGCTATAAATATGAAAAAGATTCCCTTGTACTGTGATTCTCAAAGTGTGATTCGCATTTGTCACAATCCCGTACAACACTCAAATACAAAACACATTGCTCTTCGATATCACTTATCAAAGATCATGTAGAAGAAGGGAATATCGAAGTACATTTTGTTAAGACCACTGAACAACTTGCTGATATTTTTATTAAAGCTCTTGATGAAAAATCATTTGTGAGAATTTTAGCAGGTTTAGGAATGCTCGATGCGAATTCAGTGCCAAATATTATCACTCAAGGGTGAAAGAAGTTTGTCTAGTAGAGAAACGTTCATTCAACGGATCTGAGTCGGAATCATTCAGAAGTTACTGTGCAAGAAGAGGCTTTTCTATGTTTCATGTTCGCATATTGGGTAACTTGAGTTCATTTTACTTCTTTTCTTTAAAGCATTGAGAAATCACGAAAAACCAAAAATATTTTCATTTGTTTGTAATCTTTTCGAAAAATACAAAAACAACCAAAAGATTTTTTTTTGATTTGTCTTTCTTTTTCTAAAAATATAAAATTCCAAAAAGATTTTCTTAAATTTGTATTATTTTCTTAAATTTGTTTTGATCTTTTATGTTTGAAAAATATAAAAGCACAAAAATATTTTTGTTTCTTTTCAAAAATATAAAAACACGATAAGATTTTTATTGTTTTAATTTTGTTCATTTAGATTTGTGTTTTTCAGTACTTGTGGGAGCAAAATTCAAAGCGGTCATGCTTAGGTTTCTATGGGAAGGTATCATTTCTTTGAACTATATACTAGTTAGGATGTCCCTAGATGCATGTTGCAGCATGTCGACCCAAGCCTCATATGACTATATGTGTATCAAACGAAAGCCTTAATGAAACTTTCATATGAAAGTTTCTTCCCAATTAGGCTTACATTCGCATAAGTCCAACGAGCTACCTTACTCTTCTCACATGAGTTAAGAGTATTTTGTTTGGTCCAAAAATAATAGAGGTCCATTCGATCTTACAACCAATCTTTTTCGTCAAAAAAATTCTTAACACGACGCACACACAAAGACACGTGTCCATGAGGTCACTTGATCAAAACAATCGTGATTTAGACATGTCATAAATCTGTGTTAATGATCTTATTTCATGAGTCCGTGAAGTAAGTAAAACCCAAAACCTTCACATATTAAGGAATTGACGGGGAACCATGTTCCATAATTATACGGAACATTTGTTTCTGTACCTGGTATTTCATATACTTCAAATCATATTCATTTATATGAGTGGTCCTGATCAAATGTTCGAAGGCCACGATGTTTGTGATGGGTTTTGTACATAAGAACATTCCTATGTGCGCATACAAACCCTAATGCTTGGATCTGGGTTTCTCTAATTAAACATGCATTGAATCCAAGACTTCTAATGGCTAATTAGGTATAAGAACAATACAAAATCAGAGTTAGAAGCATACCTTGAAACACTTGTTTGATCATCTTGTTCTTGGAGCTTTAGAGTCACAATTGTCACTCCTCTAATGGCTTACAAACACCAACTAGCAAAGAGAATGATTTGAGAGAGAGGAGAGAGGAGGAAATCGGCCAGGGTATCCTTGCTGTAGAGGAGGTGCCCATTTCCCTATCCCAAGGGGTCTTATTTATACTTGTAAGGCTCCTAGGGTTTCACCCTTAAACCCTAATTGGATAACTTAGACTCTACGTAATCCTAATCCTTTCCAAAGATAAGCCATGGACGAATTTGAGGCTATCCCAAGCCCTAGAATTCGTCCAACCCATATCCTTTAAGGATTTACAGCCTAAAGTGTAACTATCAAACAATTGACAGTTTATACCCTCTTATTTAATTAATCTCTTTAAGTCACCAAATTAATACTAATTAATCTATGACTTATATTAATCAAATAACACTATTATTATTCATTATATTATCCTCATAATATATTAATAATATCTATTCTCTCATAATAAATCATCCTACCAAGTTGCTATGGTGAAGGCAACCCAAAAGGACCATGCACAATCGGTTCAAATACTTGCCTAATATAGTTGCAGCCTTAGACACTATTCCAACAGTTTGTTTCCCAACAGGATCGAGCACTTAATTTTTTTATGAATATGATTTCTGTGTGAGTATATATCTGAATCCATTGTCACTTTTCAAAATAATCCAAAGCAATCTTGTCCCTGATCAAAACGATCAAACAAGTAGTTTCGGTTACAATTACTCACCTTATGTTTAGGTTGATATGTAACGCAATTCGCATAACCACCAAATTAAGCCTATAAAAGAAGCCCTTCAATACTTTTCTACAAGTAGTCGATTGTATATCACGGGAACACACAAAAGTAGTTGATTACCTCTCTTGGTAATTAACGAAGTAACCTTTGCCCGGGGTTTCACTGCTTCGTGTCAATAAAATTTGACATCACGGAATCCCAAATTTTTTTAAAAAAATTGCTTCTTATCTCATTCATTTCAATCACATGCACTCACGAAAGCCTTGAGGTTCTAAGTACAACCAACTTAGGCTGACGATTTCACAAGTCTGGCATATGACTTTGTTTAACATCCCATAAACGAAAGAGACTAACCTCGAAAACGAAGGGTTCAATTTTTAACAGTTGTGATCGCGAAGGGTTTAAAGTAACCGTTGGCCCTAGTTTCAAGGCATTTAATAGTGCATAATCATTACAACGGCTAGTAATTACGAGTTTTTAGGAACACGTAACCTAGTTTATAGTTCAACAACGGTTCAACTTTGGGGCAATATATAAAAAGGGAATTTTCACTGAAATCTTTATGCGATTCATAACTCTCAGACGAACAAAAACCCTAGAATTCTTCTCTCAAGTTATTCCCAATTTTCAACAATAGCAGCCAATCAATCCAACACTGAAGACATTATCTCTCAACCTCTGATGAAAATCCAAAGTACAAATTATCAGGTTGAAGTTGTTGTGTTGACATATCCCAAGGAGTTGAAGATGTTAATTGTTGCACTGAAACGATCACCTTTAGCCACAATGATGTTTAGCTATTTTTCTGCTCCGATGACCTGGTTATCAATGGCGGCATCCACAGCGTCATACAACAAAGCAACAGACATCATCACTTTCAACTTGGTGGATGACAGAAGGGTTCGATTGACAAAGTCGATGTTCATTAGTTACTTGGAGATTCCTAATTCAACACCCTTCTTCAAACCTCACAATGCACAGATTGTTCATATGTTCAATGAGATAGGGAATCAACCACAGTTGGACAAAATCAGTGGTTTCAGAAAGTCAGGCCTGCCTTATATGTGGAATTTTCTCTTTGGAATTTTCCTTAGGTGTTTAACAGGTCGAAGTGTAGGTCTCGACAGAGGTAGGATGGAAGTATATGCTATGGTCATGGGGTTATACTATGATCTAAGTGTCTATTATGGGACTCAATTATGGAAGGAATTTATTAAGAGCCTTGAAAATACGACTGTTGAAAAGGGGATTTCGTGTGCTCGTTATTGGAGCTTGATTCTTCAAAAGGTTTATGAAAAAGCAGGCATACAAGTTCCTGAAGGTGCAAAGGTTGCAGAATTTACCAAGTATCAATGCCCTAAGGTAGTGGAGGATGACGAAAATATCTTTACGAAGATTGCGAGAATTCCTGATGCAATGCTTCGTAAAGTAAATTATTCTCATAAAGTGCTCATCAGATATATGAAGTCTATCAATCCAGATGTTCAAACTGGAGTTTTGTTAAGTGTTGAAGGTGAGTCTTCCAAGCAAGCAAAGAAGTCAATAAATGAGGAGAAAACAAAGACTGAATTACCTAAGTCTTCAGTACGGAAAGATATTCAGAAGGTTGTTGGATCTGACAAGCCTGCGAAGGAGCTTATTGTTGGATGAGTGTCTAAGTCCATAACTATTTTGGTATGTACTTGACCCGATGGTGCATGGTCCTTTTGGGTTGCCTTCACCAAAGCAACTTGATTGGAGAAATAAATAAAGAGAGAGAGGTTATTATGATTTATTAATATGTTATAAGAATAATATATTAAAGGAGAAATCATATTTGCTTAATTAATATTGGTCAATAATTAATTAGGAATTAATTTTGTGATCAAGTGTAATTAATTAAACTAGAGGGGCTGAATTGTAATTATGTGATAGTTACAAAATATGGTAATGGTTATCCTAAATATGGGTTGAACGAATTCAAGGAGATAAGGATCCTTGAAATCGTCCAAAGGATAAAGGATAAAGGTTTTCAAGGCTTATCTTATGGTTGCTTTGTGGATAAGCAACTAGATAAGGATAATGACTGAAACCCTATCTCTACACCTATATAAAGACTCTAAGGCCTTAGAATTCGTGTACTTGTTCCCAAGAAGTCCTAAGGTCGAATTCTAACCTCTCTCCTCTCTCTTTATACCTTCTCCATTTGCTCTTGGTGTTTGTAAGCCATTAGAGGAGTGACACTTGTGACTCTAAGCATTCCAAAGTCAATTCAAGGTGGAATTAGGATTGTTATTGCTATATAACAATCAAGGTATGTTCTTAAACCCATTCATATGTTAATATCGATTTCATATACTAGAATTAGGGTTTATAGTCTTGGATTCAAAGCATGTACAATAGAGAAACCTAGATCCAAGCATTAGGGTTTGTATGAGCACATAGGATGTCTTATGACCAATACCCATCAGTTGTATCAGAGACATTGGTTTGGTTTCAATTGTATGAACTTGATATATTAGGGTTTATTGCCAATAAACCCTAAGAGGCTAGGGTTTTTCGAGATTAGGGTTTGCAAACCCTAATTTGCAAGAGTTTGAATAAGATCTTCAAATCCTTTCCTTAAACCCTTAAATTTTGAAATCTAGGGTTTGTTATAATCCCTTGTTTTTCGAAATTTGCCTCCTCCCCAAGATAAGATCCTAATTTTTAGGAATTTGGATTATCCCATATCTTGTAATTATCCTCTAATTGTTATATATGGTAATTCAAGATCTTGCATTATCCATCCATATTTTCGAAATCTATATAGATATTTAAGGGATTAGGATAACTTAAATGTATAAATGGTAATTATCCTCATTATTTAGATAATCCCTTATGATTTAATAATTAAATTAATAGTCTAATTTAAGATAATTATTAAATCAAGAGTTTTAATATTTAAAATTTTAAATTTAAATTTCATAAATTCGAAATTTTAAGATAAATTAAAACTAAATTGTTTTGAAATGTTTCAAAACTTGCCCTCAAGTTTTGGAATTTAAAAGTTGATTAGGAATCTTAAATTCTAAAACGCTAGTTTTGAAAAGTTCAAATACACCCTTATGGTTTTATTAATTAATTAAGGAGTATAATTAAAAGAGATTTAATAAATCCATAAAAGTTTAGGTTAACCATTTAATTGAATTATAAGTATAATGAAATACAAAGTAACTAAATGTTTTTGTAATTCCCAATCTTAGTTACTTAGGCAAAAGTGAATTGATGCAATTCCATGAAATTACACTTTGTGCCCTTGCGAAGACGTTAGTGGAGCGTGTGTGGTTTACCGGCACACTAAATGGTTCTAAGCAAAGGTTGCAAAGGGTGACTCAATGTTTGTCATAGTTCGGTGGAGCGTGTGTGGTTTACCGGCACATCGAATGGGTGATTGTAACATGTGAGGGCACCATGTAAGTTTGCATGGTTATTCACACCCGCTTTGTGATCCTTGGCATCCCAGTCACAAACAAGAGGGGCATATCAAGATTTAAACATGCCATTGAAAGTTCAATGAATCTCAAAGGATCTAGGAGTTTTCATAGATTTAAAACTTAAATTTCTTTTTCGTTTTTCATGGTGGAAATTAGTGAATCGTCATTCACTTACCTTCAAATATTCTGCAACTAGATTACGGCATCCCTTTTCTAGGTTGTAGCGTATTGTGTTGGGTCCTATAGCCTTAGTATCTCATTTGGGTGATTTACTAAGGACTCAATCGATCAACTAACTTGAATTTGTTTTCTCCCGTTTTGTAGATGTCAAAGTTCGACAATCATGGTCTTCCCAAATCCCGTGGAACAAGCATTCCACATGAAGATGATATTCCACGATTCGATCGAGGAACAAGAAATCATGCTTCACTTCCTCCTCCTCCTCCAATTGTTCTCCCTAACCCACAAGATCAAAGAATTGAAAGGTTCAATATCACTAAGGCCCTATTGGAAATGAAACATGAAGATGGTAAATCCGTGTGTGCCCACATTCTAGGAATGGAATCACACATCGATAGGTTGATTATGTTGGGTGTGTCATTCCCGAATGAGTTGGCTGTAAATTGGGTTTTGCAGTCACTTCCTGAATCATATAATGAGTTCAAAAGAAAGTATTATATGATGGATCATGACGACAACCTCATTGACCTAACCTACATGCTCATTGCTGCTGAATCAGAAATGATTTGGCGAAGCAATGGAGCGTATTTGTTGGGAGAGTCAACCGACCATGCTTCCGAGGACGTTCTAGCAGAACCGACCTGCGTTTGCTGCCAAGAGAAAGGGCGTTGGATAGAAGTCTACCCCAAGAGCCTGAAAATTCCAAAGATGGGAGAGTCAAAGAGTATGATTGCGCTTCAGGTAAAATCCACTATCTAACTTCGTTAAGTTCCCATTCATTGATTCAAATACATGATGTGATAAGATTGCATTTGAATGTTTTGCAGGATCGGTGAAAAGAAAGGAAGCTTGATAAGAGAGCAAGATGAATCTAATCGCAAGAGATGGATCTCAATCGCATGGACTTGAAGATTGGATTTTGAGCTTAGATAGTTATGATAGAGTTATTAGAAATTTTCCTTTTACGTAGTTTTCAATAGATTTTGCATTGTAAGGACAAATGTTTTTCCGCTGCTTTTATAAATAAGATAAATTTTGTTTGACTTATTCATTTATTTGTTTACTTCCTTGCAATGAAATCGTTATGAAAATTGATGTTTGCATATTTCTACAACAAATGGATATGATTCTTAGTTATGTTATTTATGGAAATGTCGAGAATTTACCAAATAGGGAGAGTTTCTCATCGCCCAAAGTTTCAATTGGACTGAAATTTGGAATCACGCAACTTGGTTGCATGATGAATGAGAAATTTCATATTTGGAAATTAGACAAATTCGTTGACAAAGTGTCAAGTGAAGGACTAGGAGATCGAGTACACAAAGTTGTGTGTTGATCAAGTTCACCATAAGAGTAACAAAGATATTCGTCATGATTTACTAAAGGCTTAGTAAATATGATTACACTTACAAGATTAAGTGTGATTCTGAATTGATTAAAGGGTTTAGATCAATAGTAGAACGAATAAGAAGAATCAAGTAGGCAGAAAGATAAGAGTTTCTCCATTCTAAGAAGAAGGGAGAGTAGCTTTTATGCTTTATGATAAGTCTTAATGATTAAGAACCATATCTCAAATGATCCTCTAAGTGAGTCTTAGTACAATTGTATGTTTAAGAAGAGGAATCAAGGATTGAAGAAATGGTTAGATCAAGAAGTCTATCATACTTCGTTCCAATAACAAGTCTTAAAGTTAAGATTGTGACAATGAGTGAAAAGTATTAAAGGTTTACAACATTCATCAAATGTGGAAAGTTGTGATGTCTTGGATAAGACAAAGGCCAACTAGGACCAATTTATGAAGTGTTTTGATACAAGCTACACTAACTCTTGAAAATTTGTTTGTCAAGAAATGTTTATTGACAAAAGACTCTTATATGTCAAGGAGTAAGTGGGAGTCTTAATGGTCTTGAAAGGTTTCAAGAACAAATCAAATAAACCTTATCAATCATCACTAGCACACGAGTTAAGGTTTACAACCTATCGTAATGACATAATTTTGATTATGTGCCAATCCAACCGAGTTAATTGTGCATGAGAGTTCTATGAGTTCTCATTTTGAACGCATAAAAGGCAAGGCACCTGAATCAATGAAAGGTACATTGATAGGAAAAGGTGAGCTGCTTAACTACTTGGAAGATGTGGTGGGCAGCTGTGCTACCATAAGGCAAGAAATCAAGATTAAGAAAGTTCGGTCCATATGAGTTTGAATTTGTCATAAATTTTTTCAAATTCACATGGATAGGAACATATACACCATTAAAATCTAAGTGTCATAAGATTTCCTCCTTCATGAAAATGATTGTGAGAAAATGCTTTCACTAAGAAAGATTTTAAGAAGATAGTGATTGTAAAGTTGCATTCTCAAATTCAATTATGGTTACGGTATCCCTTTCCATGATTTGAATTGTGAGGTTTGGCAATTAGTCTTAATAGTTTAGACACACATATGAACTATCTAAAGTAAAGGTGTATAAGCTTAAGAGGCCTTGATAAAAGATTATCAAAGCATTAGGTATTAGAAACATGGACTTAAGAAATTCAATAGGTATTGTTTTCTGAAAGTTAAGATGTTTGTGAATACATGTGGAAGCTAGTGGGAGCATAAGTGTTATGTTTTATAGTAATCATAATGATAGTGGGAGCATAAAAGTTATGATTGTATGATTATTATGGAAAGTATTGCAAGTTGGCAATATTAATTATAGAAAACAAGAGTCATTTTTTGCAAAGTTGTAAGGATGGAATAGTTGTTTTGCTATAATTAAGGGAGAGAATATTATGCTTCATTTCAAATCTAAAGGATTAGGTTGTGGAATGTTAATAAATTTAGTCAAAGTTACATAGTGTGTTCTTAAAATTTCGATTATGATTACGACATTCCTCTTCACAATTCGAATTTTGAGAACATAGCAAATAAAACATTATGCGTCGTGTCCCATACGCTTCGGGTATAGGATCGATTGAAAATGCTTTAATGTTTGACCATTCTAAAGTTTTCCAAATGTCTAGCGCATTTAGAGGGAAAAGGGACTAGAATCGGTTTTAACTAAAATAATTAAACAATTATCAAAGGACAATTCAAAGTTCGACAAGAATTGGTCGCTTGTGAGTAGTTGGAAGTATAGTATTGGAAATTATGGAAATGTTTCAATATTGGATGGACCATATCGGCATCATTACAAATAGAAAAGATTCTATTGTCATGAGGAAAATATGGAAGCGTGTTCATATTAGGAAGTAAATATTGAAAATATATGTCTAGACTAGAAACTTTTATGCAAAAGGATGTTCAAAGGAATGTACTTTGAGTGAGAGACATCATATCTAAGGAATTGTCTTGTAACAATCTCCGATAGAGGACTTTGTAATATCATTGACAATAGTCTTTGTGACTTTGGTGCAGTGACATTACGAAAGAATCATTGCATAGGATGTTAGAATCTAGCATATTCTATAAGTAGCAAGAATTTGATATTCTTTCACTTATGAAAATGGATTTGGAGTTGTGAAATGAGAATGATTGGAAATGTGTGCAAGTTGTCTATTTCACAAAAGTAAGAACTATAGGTAAACATTGTGTGCATGCTAGGTGCATGGGACAAGTGTAACAATTCAAATAAGAAGTTGATTACCCGAAACGACAAATAATGAGTAATCAATATGGTGATAAATAAAAGGCGTTTTATTTATACTCAAAGGTTTGAGGCCATATGGGAATAGTATTATTCTTGTGTTTCACATTTGCATGTTTTGACTTCCAGAATAATTGAGTTTATTAAGAATAATCGAATTATTCGAACGGGCCACAGTCATTCATATGTTGGAAGTAGATTTGAATGAAGACTGTCGTGAATTGGTGTGTGGATTGTCTAGAAGAGTATTAGACATAAGCAAATCTTTGCTGCAACGTTCATGAGTGCTTATGAATATGATTTGAGCATTGGATTAAACCCACACTCACTTGGATCATTCCATGAATTGTATCACGAGTGATTAGTGAGACGATAACATCTTATATTCTTGAAACTGAGATGTGTGAGTTGTATCTTGCGAATCGGTTGCACATTGATAATATGTAAACGCACTAGTAACTTGGTGTTATAAAACATATTGTTGTGTGTAATTCGGTGAATGAGTGCAAGCAAGCATTGTATCAAAGTTTATCCGTTCCTTTTATCCAAAGAAGGATAAAAGCGATATCTTTGGGCCCCTCGATGGTTTAGTGATGACAAACGTAAATGCTCGGCCGAGCTAGGGCTAATTTGATTTGTTCAATTAGTCAGTCGTTATAAATAGGGAATCGAGAAATAGTACAAAGTGAATGATTAGAAATCATGTCTCATACGATATCTAGAATGGAGGAATATATGATCCCTTATCTAAGGACGTGCGTATCTGATAGGATCAGAGTTGACAGCGGCTTTGGAAAGCTACGATTGCAGATCAGGATCTGAGTTCATACGCAGAATAGTTATTAGACTTATCCAAGTGGGAGATTGTTGGATTAGTGTCTAAGTCCATAACTATTTTGGTATGTACTTGACCCGATGGTGCATGGTCCTTTTGGGTTGCCTTCACCAAAGCAACTTGATTGGAGAAATAAATAAAGAGAGAGAGGTTATTATGATTTATTAATATGTTATAGGAATAATATATTAAAGGAGAAATCATATTTGCTTAATTAATATTGGTCAATAATTAATTAGGAATTAATTTTGTGATCAAGTGTAATTAATTAAACTAGAGAGGCTGAATTGTAATTATGTGATAGTTACAAAATATGGTAATGGTTATCCTAAATATGGGTTGAACGAATTCAAGGAGATAAGGATCCTTGAAATCGTCCAAAGGATAAAGGATAAGGGTTTTCAAGGCTTATCTTATGGTTGCTTTGTGGATAAGCAACTAGATAAGGATAATGACTGAAACCCTATCTCTACACCTATATAAAGACCCTAAGGCCTTAGAATTCGTGTACTTGTTCCCAAGAAGTCCTAAGGATGAATTCTAACCTCTCTCCTCTCTCTTTATACCTTCTCCATTTGCTCTTGGTGTTTGTAAGCCATTAGAGGAGTGACACTTATGACTCTAAGCATTCCAAAGTCAATTCAAGGTGGAATTAGGATTGTTATTGCTATATAACAATCAAGGTATGTTCTTAAACCCATTCATATGTTAATATCGATTTCATATACTAGAATTAGGGTTTATAGTCTTGGATTCAAAGCATGTACAATAGAGAAACCTAGATCCAAGCATTAGGGTTTGTATGAGCACATAGGATGTCTTATGACCAATACCCATCACTTATGCCTTCAAAGTCAGGTGTTTTAAAGAAGCTTCGCAAAATGCCTCACAAGCGGACTTCGTCTGATGATTCTCCAACCATTCGCAAAACACAAGTGAATAGTAAGGGAATTGTTATTAGAGAAATTCCTACACCTACTTCTCCACTGTCCAAGAAAAAGCAAGCCCATGATGTTGCGAAGCACATGACTGGGAAATTGTATAAGAAAAGGAAGCTTGTTGTTTGCGATGGCTCTTCAGAAGATGAAATTGCTCCTGAAACTCCGATTGTTTTGACTTCAACAATGGTAACAACTTCACTTATATCTTCAAATATAACTTCGCTTGTTTCTACCACAACCACATTTCCACTCGAAGTAGTCACTAGTGAATCATCTAATGAGGAGGTACCTACTTCTGATATGGTTGTCAAAGTATCTGTTACGGGGGCACCTATCACGATTGTCGAAACATCATTACCTATTATTTTGTCTACTTCGTTACCTATCTCATCTGAAAGCCTAACTACTTCGTTACCCCCATTTTTCATCCCAAACACATATGTTACAACTTCACCCATATTTGATCATGTTTTGAAACATCCTATCATGACTCTATTCCCATCTCAATCCCCTGAGGATCCTCAACCAATAACTTCTCAAGCTTATTTTGATGATGAAACCGAAGGAGGTGGTTTCGGAGGAACATTTGAAGAAATTCATTTTGATTCAGAGGAGGAGGAGATATGTGACCACATGCTTATGTTGGGTAAACAATTCAAAATCCTGAATCGCAAGTTAAATACCCTCCTTCAGTCACAAGCTGACTTTAGTGCGAAGCATTCGCTTTCTGGTATGGAGGTTGATGCGATGATAAAAGAAGCAGAAAGAAGATTGCTTGAGAAGATATATGGTAATGATCAAAACAATGAGCTTCGACTTAAAGCTAAAGGGAATACCTTTAATAGTGCCTTACAAGAACTGAAAAATGTCACAAAAGAACATAATGTTCTTTTTGTCCAAGATGTCAAGAAAGTAAGGGAGGACGTGAACTTGAAAGTCGAAGAATTGAAGCAAGAGATTGCAAAAGAGCTTTAACAGATTACTTCTCAAAATTTGATAGTACAACAACGTGTTGATATCGTAGCTGACGTAGTCAAAAAATTGTTAAAGACTATCAATCAACTGCGCCAACTATCAAAGCCAAGAGAAAATATGACAAGGAGCAGTTCGTTAAGCTCATTGAGTTATTAGCTGAACTAAAGGGCATTGTGTCGAAGCCTACTTCTCAAACAATTTTAACTCTTGAATTCCTAACGCTGAAAGTGAATTCGTTGGAGCAGGCAATTCAGAAGGCTTTGGCTCCTATAACAAATTTTACTTCACTTTTGTCGAAGAATGCCCCGCCTGCTTTCACAGGGGTGCAAGGGGGAGAAGTAAATGGAAGTAAATGGGAGGATGCGAAAGTTGTTGGGAAATTGCATTCGAATCAACTAAAAACGACATTACCTTTGAATACCAGCCCAATTCCTTCAACAATAGTAACATCAAAACTAATTACAAAATTAATTCCTAAATGAATTAAAATTGGTTCAACAGATAAAGGAAGTTCAAGTGCGAAACCTGATACTTCAAATATTGGGAAAGGAAAAGGTATTGCTAATGAAAAGTCGAAGGAGGAGAAGAAAACTGAAATTGATGCTGAGATAGAGAAACAGAGGCATATTCAAAGCATTCTGAGGCTAAGAGAAAATGGCCCTCCAACAATGAACAAAGGTGATCCTCCAAAGCTATACTCTTTCGAAACAATTAAATCCAGAGTATTGGGGAACCATATGTATGCATTTGAGAAAAAGCCAAGGAGAAGTTATGCCACTTCGAACTTAGATATATGCTAACTAGACTTCCCAATTAATGAAATGATGTTTATCACTGCACAATACAAGGTCAGTGAAAGATTCAAAGATCCTGACGAGTACACATACTTGAAAATTCGATTTCAAGAAAGACGTAATGTTCGAGAATCTGCTTCAGAACTTTTGTTACTTTGTGGTTCGAGCAGACAATAAACCATTTGATTTTACAATTGCTAACTTTCCTTTGATGAATCTCAATGATCTCATTTAAGTGGCCCTAATTTTGAAGGATATGGAAGAAACCCAACTGAAGGAAACTGATTTAGATGTGTTCAGACTTGGTTTCGGGCATCTCAATATATTCATAGATAGTTACTATGATTGCTTGGCCTTAACTGATGAAAAGCTTGCTTCAGGTCTTGGAAGAAAGGTTAATGTTTCTATGGAACCTACGAAGCCTCAACAGGAGTTGATGAAATATGTTGATGGTGAAATTTGTCTCAAACCATTTGTCATGGTATTTGCAGGGAAAGACACAAAGGTAAAGGCAAAGAGATTCTTGTGTCAAGTTGCTGAGATCGAAAGATATACAACTTCACAATATACGAACTTTATTGTTCGTGTAAATAACTGCACCAAGAACAATGATGGAGACAAGAAGGAACTAAAGAAGATAATCACTTGGTACTCAGAGTTTCGAAGGACAATGCACTCAGTTGCTCAAGTTCTCACTAATTGAGTGACTCCGACTGTTTACAAAGGGGGAGAATGTTGAGTCATTTAGTTGTAAAAGTCGAAGCATTTTTTGTTCTATTTCACATGTATTTATTTACTAAGTCATTTTATTTCAAAGCCTAATGTCTTGACTTAGTATTTTTTGTACACTCATGTTTCCTATAAACAGGGGCTGAGGATAGAAGTAGAAGGACGAGTCTTTCTGCTTATTTTTGTAATTAGTATTGTATTAGAATTCTTTGTTCAGTACAAACTTGCTGATTAATATTTACATATGGTGTTCATATCATTCATTACTCATTCATATAGATCATGATTGCTTTCTAAATCTCGATTATAGTTCTCATCACAAGTTGACTTTAAGTTTTACCATGATTGACCAAGTTTGACCCATTTTGAATTTTGAGGGTATTTTAGGTATTGTTGGGAATTTGATGGAATTGGTCACTTGGTGGATATAGGCATTTAGTACAGAGTTGAGATTCGGAGTCGGGCCTTATCAGCTTTATTAAGCTTGTGAAGTGAGTTTTCCTCACTATACTTTTGGGTCGAAGGCACCAAGGCCGACCCATTGGTTTGATAACATGACATTACAGATATGCTGATTATGGAATAGATATGCATGCTAGTTTTGATATGCTAGTATGGAAGATTTCTAGGACTACCTGTGATAGTGTCTATTTATCTGTATATGATATTATATGTTATATGTCGACATATTGTGTGGGTTGGGTTGAGGTTGTATTACTCCGTTCTGTAGCCAATAAACCTTGGAACAAACCAGATATGAGTTGAGGGCTGGGGAGGGCATACCAGACTCATACCGAGTGCTCATGAGTATTCCAAATACGAGCTGAGGGTCAGGAAGGGTATGTCAAACTCGTATTGAGGGCTTAGTGGTGTTCAGTCCAAGGACTGATCAAGCTAGAGAGCTAGCCATACATAAGTTGTGGGCCAAGGGCAAGCCAGACTTATGTTGTGTGCTTATGGGTAATCCATTCTGTTAGTTGTGGACCTATTGGATGTTGTTATTGTATATGTGCTAATTGTTTGTGTATTTATATTTTGGGGGGACTCATTAAGCTTTGAGCTTACAGTTTTGGATTATATTTCAGGTACTTCATAGGATCGCGGGAATGCGAAGGCGTGATCATCCACCTCCTCTAGTTTTGTTTTATGATTTTAGGAAAACTCTGATATTAAACCTGTTTTGAAAACTATTTGTAAACAATGATGATTTATGGGTTGCTTTAAAAGTTTAAAATTTTCTTGAATTTTATGGTCGTTACAAGTCAGTATCAGAGCCTTGATTTGAGTGAATTTGAGGAACACTCGTGTGAATCCAGTCTCAAACTAAGGAAAAAGATTTTTAAATGGTTTTCAAAATAATCAAGGAGGATGTGATGTGTTCGATCAACCAGAGCTAGTAAGTAGACCCCAAAATACCGTACTGTTATTTGATATTGTGATATGTTAGAACAACATGCTAGTGATAGGCTAGGGATATTTAAGATTTTACATGACATAATTGTCTGATTATATGATGCCTAATAGCTTAAGGTTCTTCTCTAATGGAATTGACATCATTACTGTAGTTGCTTAGTGTGTGTGCATCATGGTCATGCATTACTAAGATTCTATAGCCTAAGAATGTTTGGTCTAGCCTTATTTCCTATTCTTGTTTGATGAAGGGATTAGGTTAGGATTAGATATTCCGCTGTCTATAGGATCCAGTTTTATGTATGGCTAGCATACATGAGGGCTGCAGGGTTGGTGGAAGTTTCATGGATGAGTTGTGTGGGGTCAGTCGGCTAGTTGTGATATGTTTAGCCTTTCCTTTAGGGAGTAGGGATTGAGTTTTTGTTTATGCTAGTGAGTATTGTTAGGGTGTTGTGATGGTAGTATGGGCTCGAGATGGTAGTATGGGCTCGTACTACTGAAAACACAGGACCCGTACATGTAACAAGGAATTCACAACCCCTAGGGCTTTGTTAGGATTTGGTTCCCCTCTTATGATATCTGTGTTATCTGATATCCACCTGTTTTATTTTCAGTATAGTGAGTATGCATTGATTTGAGACTGGGTCCGGTTCGAGATCAAGGGCTAGCTGCTAGGGCGAGTTAGTTGTTTTGGATGATAGTATCAGGGAGATTCTATAGGAGGAGGTCGTTGCTCATTTCGGAGCTCAGTTACCAAATATGGTTGGGCCTATTAAGAATGCCATGGTTGAGTATTTTGATGAGTGGTATGTTGCTTTGTCTAAGACTGTTGTCACTGCAGCCATTGCAGTCGTTGTGGCCGTAGGGGTTGGATCATTACCATGAGGTGCCTATCTAATGTGGAGGGGTGCTTCTTCACTTGTTCTTACCCAGCTGACCAGAAGGTCAGGTGCACTCTGAAACTTCTGATGATCGGAGAGAAGGATTGGTGAGGCTTGCTACTAGTTCATATTCTATTGAGCAAAGAGCTGTTATGACTTGGGAGAAATTCTCTGAGATGTTTTCGCTCTAGATATGTGTCGTAGGTAGAGCATGAGAGGTTGGCCCAGTAGTACCTGGATTTGAGGCAGGTATTGGAGTCGGTGATGGAGATCACCAAGATGTTTACAGATAAGGCAATGTTTTGCCCTAAGTTTGCTACGTCTGAGCAAACTCATATGAACGATTACTTGAGCATGCTCAAGTCAGAGATCCAAAAAATTTTGTCTACTCAACGCTATGGTTCATTGTTGGAGATGCAGGAGACCGCCAGGTGACGTGAGATTGAGATTGATTTCTAGATGAGGGATCAAAGGCTGGTCCCATCGTAGTCGCAGCCTGCGCCAAAGCGATTTAAGACTGTTGATGTCATATTTGGGATCCGAAAAGACCGCACTTGTGGAAAGTGCGGAAAGGTGCATGAGGGGGATTATAGATCGTCTTCTGGGTGCCACAATTATGACCAGCAGGGACATATGGCAAGGGATTGCCTCCACAGGCCCCAACACTCATTTCTAGGATTTGTTATCATTACAACCAGGATGGCCATATGAAGACCAATTGCCCATCACTTGTCGCTAGGCCTACGTAGGTTTCAGTGTCAACTACTTTGAGGATCACTTATGGCAGTCAGGGCTGGGCGAAGCCCCCGATGGCTCGAGGTCACGATTTCTAGCTCACTGTCGAGGAGGCCGGAGCAGTTCCAGATTTTGTGACCGGTATGTTTTTATCTATATTATGTTGATTATGTTTATGTTATGCTTATGTATATTCCTATGTTAGGTACGTTCCAAGTGAACTCTTTGTGTAACATCCCGGAATTTCAGAAGTTCAATGAAGGGCCAAAATTGTAAATAAAAGAAGGGACTCGATGAGTAGGTCTTCTTACTCGCCGAGTCGGAGCGGGATTGGGACGCGGAGTAAGTGGCCAACTCGCCAAGTCGGTGGCTTAGACATGACAAGTTGGTGTTGAAGAGAGAAAACCCTAATCCCGAGGGTTGTGCCCTATATAAAGCGCATTATAACTCACCCTCAGCCTCTTTGCTACACTTTTGAGATCCAGAAACCCTAGAATCGAGTGAGCTTCCATTAATAGAGAGAATAGAGTTTTGGAGGGGAAAATCTTTGAAAGGGGCTTGAAGATCAAGAGGGTTGCTATAAAGGAGTGGTGTAGATCCGGGATCTACTTCAGTTGGGGTTTATATTGGAGGTAATAATATGTTGCTTGGGTTCTTTTGCATCTAGATCTATTATCATTTGAGATTTGGGGCATTTTTGGTATGATTGAGAGCTATTTCGAGTTAGAGGCTTATATATGAAATTGGTTAATTTGACTTTGACCAAGAGTTGACTAATTTGACTTCCAAGGGTATTTTGGTAATTTTGGTATTTATGGAATTGGTTCTTTGGTAGTGTTATGTGGTGAAGTTCGTGGTAGTGTTCAGAGCAACTTGGTCTTATCTTTTCAGTCGGAAATTGCAGGTAAGTTATCTTCACTATATCGACAGGGTCCACGGCACCAAGGTTGGCCCTTTATTAGATGGAAATCTGGGTATTGTTTGTTATGTTATTGCTTTGCTAGATCTGCATCCTGGTATTTAGGGTAATGTTATGTTAGTGACCTGGTTAAGGTCGGTACCCAGTATATAGGGTAATGTTATGCTAGTGCCCGGTTAGGTCGGAATCCTGGTTAGGATGTTGATATGCTAGGTAATCTGTTAGACTATTTGTCTGGTTAAGGATTTGTTATGTGGTTAATTGTTTTTTGTGCATATGGTTGTTTGACGAGGGTTGGTTGAGGCAGGTACTGCTTTGTGATGTAGGCCAACATACCCAGGGCAGACCGGATATTCCAAAGGCCCAACGAGCAGTCCGGATAGGCTAAAGGCCCAGGAGGGCGGACCAGACGTGACGAGGCACGGAGAGTGGACCAAGCCGACTGAAGGCCTGATGCGGGGGGACTAGTCATATTGTAGACTCAGAGAGTGGACCAGGTGGATTGAAGGCCCGGTGCGGGCAGACCAATCACACTGTAGACTCGATGTACATGGCTAGACTCGGAGGGTGGACCAGGTGGACTGAAGGCCCGGTGCGAGTGAACCAGTCACACAGTAGACCCGATGTGCATGGTTGTTCTATTTGTGATATGTTATGAGTATGTTTATGTGTGGTTGGTATTTTGGGGGTAACTCACTAAGCTTTCGGGCTTACAGTTCAGTGTTTTGTTTCGGGAGATCGTGGCAAGGCGAAGGCGTGATCATACCGTTCCTCATGTTTTATGATTTATGTGATATGGTTATGGGGGATACTCTGATGTTTAAACTATTTTGAAAACAATATATGTGTGAAATTAATGGTTTTTGAATGAATTAAAATGTTTTAATTTGGCTTAAATTTTATGGGTGTTACACTTTGCCTGCTCTAGTGTTGTTTGACTCACGTAAGTCAGTATTTTGTGTCTCAATCGTTTAGTAGAGAGTTTTATCTGCCCATTGAGGAGTTAGAGTTTTCGTTGCAAGTTTCTATTGCCATTGAACACGAGGTTTCTACATCATCCGTATATCAAGGTTGTGTTCTAGAGATCTTCGAGGTGCCTTATCCGATCGATTTGATCCCTATTCCCATGGGGGATGTCTTGGTGATTGTCGGTATGGACTGGTTGATCCGTTTCGGTGCTATGAGTGATTATGAGGGCCAATATGTGGTAGTTCGAACCCTAAGTGGGGAGAACTGGTTATCTACAGAGAGGGCACCAGGATGGGTTCAGGGTTTTGTTCTGCAGCCAAAGCTCGATAGTATATTCAACACGGGTGTGCGGGTTATTTGACTTATATGGTGGACATGCGTATTGGGGATCAGGTTTCTGTTTCAGAGATCTTGGTTGTAAGGGAGTTTGCTGATGTGTTTTCAGAGGAGTTACCCAGTGTGCCTCCTAAGAGGCAGTTCGAGTTCAAGATTGACCTCGTGCCAGGTGTGGCCCCGATTGCCAAGGCATCGTACCGCTTGGCACCAGTTAAGATGTTGGAGTTGTCATCTCAGGTGCAAGAACTACTAGGCAAGCAGTTTATCAGACCGAGCAGTTCTCCATGGGGGTGACGATTTTGTTCGTCAAGAAGTAGGATGGTTCACACGGATGTGCATTTATTACCGGGAGTTGAACAAGTTAACGGTGATGAACCGTTATCCCCTTCCATGGATTTATGACCTCTTTAATCAGTTATAGGGTGCATCTAGGTTCTCCAAGATATATCTGAGGTTCGAGTATCATCAGGTCAAGATGAGAGCGGAGGACCTGGAGAAGACCATATTCCGGACTCATTATGGGCATTACAAGTTCGTGGTGATGCCATTTGGGCTCACCAATACGCTTGTGATATTTATGGATTTGATGAATCGAGTATGCAGGTTGATGCTCGATCGTTCGGTTATTGTATTTATTGATGATATCTTGGTATATTCCAAGACCAGAGAGCAACATGAGGATCATCTTCATGAGCTTCTCAGGGTTTTGAGGCAGGAACAACATTATGCTAAGTTCTCAAAGTGCGAGTTTTGGTTACAAGAGGTTTGGTTCCTTGGACACCTCATTAATTAGGATGTGATATTGGTCGATCCTTCCAAGATCGAGGCTGTGATCCAGTGGGAGTTTCCAGATACTCCCTCAGATATCAGGAATTTCTTAGGTTTGGCAGGGTACTATCGGAGATTCATTCAGTATTTCTCCAAGATTGCAGTACCCCTCACTCATTTGATGAGGAAGGGGGTGGATTTCTGGTGGGGCCCTGAGCAGCAGTCAACATTTGAAACCCTTCGGATTAGATTATGTAACCCTTGCAGAGGGAATTAACTATTTTGTGGTATTCTATGATGCATCCATCACTGGTTTGGGGGCGGTCCTCATGCAGAAAGGACAGGTGATAGCTTATGCTTCACAACAACTAAATCCACACGAGACGAGATATACCACGCGTGATCTGGAGTTGGGGACATTGTTTTTTCCCTTAAGATTTGGAGGCATTATCTTTATGGGGTCCGGTGTACAATCTACATGGATCACAAGAGTTTAAGACATATTATGGATCAGCCAAACCTGAACATGAGGCAGCGCAGATGGCTGGACTTAGTCAAGGATTATGACTGCTAGATCCTTTACCATCCGAGTAAAGCAAATGTGGTGGCGGATGCTTTGATCTGTTTGTCAGCTGGGTCTTTAGATAGCGTATCATGTATGAGTATATTAGTGGATTCTCTGCTTTTGGGATTAGTTAGAGAGGCTCAAGTCGAGGGTGTCCGGGAAGAGAACTGGATGATAGAGATGATCAGGGGTGAGATCGCTAGTTTCGTTCCGGATAGTCGTGGATTTTCTACCCGTTGTGTCGGGTATGGGTTCCTATATCTGGTAGGGTCAGACATAATGTGTATGAGGAGACTCATGATTCTCGTTTTTGTATCTATCCAGGGGCCACCAAGATGTATCAAGATCTGAGATTGAGCTATTGGTGGTCGTGTATGAAGAGGGATACCGCCTAATATATGGAGAGGTGCATGACTTATAAGATGGTCAAGGCTGAGCATCAGTGGTTGCATGGCATGCTACAACCTTTATAGGTTACCATGTGGAAATAGGAGGAGATTTCAATGGATTTCATCACCAAGTTGCCAAATACAACAAAGGGTTTTGATGCTATTTAGGTCGTCGTGGAATGGTTGACCAAAGTGCTCACTTCCTGACAATTCAGGAGAGTTCTTCGGCCGAGAAGTTGGCCGATGTGTATATTCGCAAGATCGTTGCTCTCCATGGGTTTTCGGTCTCCATTGTTTCAGACCGTGATGTTCGGTTCACCTTCCGTTTTTGGAAGAAGTTCCATGAGGAGTTGGGCACGAGGTTGCACTTCAGCACAACTTATCATGCACAAACCGATGAACAGAGCGAGCGGACTATACAAACCCTTGAGGATATGTTTTTGGCATGTGTCATCGATTTTGGTGGGAGTTGGGACTCCTATCTACCTCTTGCGGAGTTCTCCTACAACAACAGTTTTCACTCCAGCATTGGTGCTTCGCCTTTTGAGCTCTTGTATGAGCGGAGATGTCGTACCCAATTTGTTGGGGCGATGGTGGTTATAGGGTAATGGGGTGACCGTGATGGTCCTTCAGACTACAAAGATGATTCAGCAGATCAAGCAGAGACTACAAACTACTTAGAGTCGGCATGAGAGTTATGCCGATCGGCGTCAATCCGAGTTGGAGTTTCAGGTCGGCAACATGGTGTTACCGAAAGTCTCACCTTGGAAAGGTGTGATTCGCTTCAGGAAGAGGGGGAAATTGGGTCTCCGATATATTGGCCCATTTTGGGTTATTTCCATAATTGGCAAGGTTGCTTACATATTGGATCTTCTTGAGGAGCTCAGCCAGATTCACTTAACTTTCCATGTTTCGCAGCTGTGAAAGTGCGTTTTGAATGAGAATGTAGTGGTTTCCTTGGATGATTTTCAGGTGGATGAGCGTCTGAACTATGTTGAGAGGCCAATAACTATTATGGAAAAGAGGTTAAAGGTGTTGCGTATCAAGGAAGTACCTATGGTAAAGGTACAATGACAGCACCAGAGGGGCTCTGAGTGGACCTAGGAGTCGGAGGCTGAGATGTGGGAGCATTATCTAGATTTTTTCTCTGCAGTGGACCTCGAGGATGAAGCCTAGTTCAAGTGGGGGATAGTTGTAACACCCCAGTTTTCATGTCTTTTCAAATTCATCCCTTGGTTTTAAATTATGTCATTTGGCCCTTGGATTGGAAGGAAGTAGCCATGAGAAGCTCTAGTGGCTAGATTGTAATTTTGAAGTATGAAGCGTACGCTAAGCATACATGTGGGTACACTAAGCGTACTAGGGTGTACCCTAGTATGTTGGGCGTACACATATGTACGTTGGGCGTTCTCATGTCCGAATGAAACCATAAGTTTTAGGGTTGTGGGGTATTTAAGCATCCTTATGGCTCATTTACCCCCACCTTTTCAGCCTCCAAAGTCCTTAAGTTGCTTTTGGAAAACCCTAGTCCATTAAGAGTGTTTTTGAGCTAAAAAGTGTGTTCTTGGTGTGATTAAGGAAGAAGGGGTTTCATCAAGGAGCTTAGAAGTTGAAGAAAGCTTGTGGATCTTAGATCATCACCTTGTTGGGAAGCTCCAGAAGGTAAAAAGTCTTCACCTTGATGCTTTTTTTTCTTGGATCTCATTTTGGTTGCTTTATGTTGTTCTTTTTGTCTTAAAAGTTCTATTCTTATGCATGTTTGGTTTTAGACGATTTGGGCTGTCCTTTCAGACCCTAGGAAGGGTCCCAAGCCATAAAAATGAGGTCCCTTTAGCTAGTTTGGCTCCATGCTTCTTGTAGAAGGTCTTAATGGGTAAACACCTTGCATTAAAGACTATTTAGACATGAAATGTCATCAAGTTGGGAATTTTATGACCCTAGTATGCCTTTGGAACTTGGATCTAAAGTATGAGCTTAAGAGTTAAAGCCTTTAAGTACTTAATGAAGAATTTGGATCCACGAGGGTATACCTCGCGTAGCCTGGTGTATGCCCCGCGTACCTAATCGGCCACCCCAATGGTTGTTAACTTCAAAGCCTTGTGTATGCTAAGCATACCTCTAGAGTACACCCCGTGTACTGGCATGGGTTAGCCCATGTTGAGTTAACTCGGTTTGGTTGACTCGGATGGGTTGACTCAGTGGGTTTCTGGACTTTGACCAGTTGAATTTAAGCTTGACCCAGTTTTAATTTTGAGGGTATTTTGGGTATTGTTGGGATTTTGGATGAATTGGTCACTTGGTAGATGTAGGCACTGAGTAGAGAGATGAGATTTAGAATTGGACCTTATAAGTTTTGTTCAGCTTGTGAGGTGAGTTTTCCTCACTATACTTTTGGATCGGAGGCACCAAGGCCAACCCATTGGTTTGATAACCTGATATTGTAGATATGATAAGTATGGAATATATGTGTATGCTAGTCTGGTAGATTTGTAGAACTACCTGTGATACTGTCTGTTTATCTGTATATGATATTATATGTTATATGTCGACATATGGTTTGGGTTGGGTTGAGGTTGTACTGCTCCATTTTGTAACCAACAAACCGTAGAGCAAACCAGATACGAACTGAGGGCTGGAAAAGGCATGCCAGACTTGTATTGAGGGCTTAGTGGTGTTCAATACAAGGGTTGATCAGGTCGGAGAGCTATCCAGACATAAGTTGTAGGCCAAGGGAAAGCCAGACTTATGTTGTGGGCTCAGGGGTAATCCATTCTGTTAGTTGTGGACCCATTGAATACTGTTATTTTATATGTGCTAATTGTTTGTGTATTGGTATTTTGCGGGAACTCACTAAGCTTTGGGCTTACATTTTTGGATAATGTTTCAGATACATCAGAAGATCGCAGAAAGGTGAAGGTGTGATCGTATACTTCCTCAAGTTTTGTTTTATGATTTTGGGAAAACTCTGATATTAAACCTGTTTTCAAAACTATTTGTAAACAATGACGATTTATGGGTTTTTTTAAAGTTTAAAAGTTTAAAATTTTCATGAATTTTACGGTTGTTACATGCTCCCAGCTCCAAATCGTGTGTCAGATATCGAGCCTCATGCGACTTCATCTGCTTAGAAGCTTACACAACAACCCTCCATCTTTGCATAAGAATTTCCCTAGCCCAGTGATGGAATCATCACAATACACAATCAAATCCTCCACACCGTCAGGGAGAGTCAACACTAGGGCCTCACATAACTTTTGTATCAACGTCTGGAACACAGCCTGCTGCTCAGGTCTCCAGCGAAAATCCACACTCTTCCTCATAAAGCGAGTGAGGTGTACAACAACCTTGGACGAATCTTGAATAAATCTCCAATAATACCCAACTAATCCTATAAAACTCCTGATCTCCAAGGGAGACTTCAGAACCTCCCACTGCATTACCGCCTCAGTCTTGGCTGGGTAAACCAAAATTTTGTTATGGTTAATGAGGTCCCAAGAACTAGACCTCCAATAACCAAAACTCACGTTTCGAGAACTTGGCATATAGTCTTTCTCACCTCAAAACTCCCAGAAGCTCTCGAAGGTGCTCCTCATGTTGTTCCTTGGTCTTAGAATAGACAAGGATATCATCAATGAAAAACAATGACTGAATGATTGAGCATCAGCGTGCACACTCAATCATCCAATCCATGAATGTTGTCGATGCATTGGTGAGCCCAAAAAACATCACTACAAACTCGTAATGACCATAACAAGTATGAAAGGTGGTATTCTCCACGTCCTCTTTTCTATACCTTACCTGATTATACCCTGACCTCAAATCGATATTGGAGAACCAAGATGCACCCTGCAACTGATCAAACAGATCATCAATCCGCGAAAGTGGATAACTGTGACATCTCTAAATTCACGGTCATTTTAAAATTTTTATTTATTCTTATTCAAAAATCAGAGTATCCATTTTAGAGAATAATATTGCAGAATTTGTTCCCAGAAAACATGATAAAGATATTATCAAAGCATTTATGAAGAAATGTATTTTGTTTATATTAAAACATTAGGATGCCATCGTCAATATCGAAACATAAGCATAAACAGTCATTGCATTCATTTATATTAATGATTTATTTTTCCTTTAATCTCTCAGCATAATGTATCTTTTATATAGCTACATGTGATACAATAAACTGAGTGGGTCAGGTTGGGAAACTTTGTGAGTACATAGGGTTTTCAACCCACAATAATATAATTATTATGTTTAATCATCGAACAATTAACCCAACTTCCCATCCCCATTATCTTCTTTATTCTTAAGGATCTACCCTAAGAATCATTTATCCTTCATTGATTCATTCCTAAGGATTGTGCTAAGGAATAGGCACGAAGTTCATCGCTGACAGGGTTTATCTAACAGGCACTAAGTCCATATGTACCGATGTTATCTATTAGGCACTAAGTCCATAGCTGCAAATATTCATCTATAGGGCACTAAATCCATAGCTGTCAACGTTCATTTATAAGGCACTACGTCCATAGCTGCCAAGGTTTTTAGAGTACAACTGGTGAACTCCTCATTCATAAAAACCTACAGGTTGCGAGCCTGCTAGCGTTCCACTGGACTGTCTAGAATAGTTTGTAGTCATAATCTATATATGCTAGATGAATGTATCATCGTTAAAATCAAGGCTTCTCATCATCTTTCACCTCTCATCATGTTGGGTTTTGAGCATTCTAACACTCCTAAGTGTACATGCAACCCTAAATACCTTGGATCTATGTTTTCTCTATTATACATGCAAATAAGAACATCCAAGGTATTATCCTAATCTAGCATACAAAACAATGAGTGTAACAAGATAGAATACATACCTCTTTGATGTAGAAAGTCTTCATGAAGCTTGAGTGCCTAGCCCCAATAGTGTGGAAGCCTCAAATGGAATCACAATCATCAAAACACTTAGAATAACTTGAGAGAGTTCTACACTTCATGAAATCGGCTAGCCCTCTTCTTCACTTTCTAATGTGATTCTAGTGGCCGATTTTTGTCATGAATAAGATCTTTATATAGTGTTACAATTAGGGTAAATCCTTAATTGTCATGGCTTTCCATTTCCTTGGATCCATGGGTTCAAATACACCATGGAGCATCCATGGACCATCCTATGGGTTTTAGCCCAACTTGATTATCCATGGAGCATTAGCCCACTATATAAGTATGGATGATTTACACAATCAACCCATATATTTAATTAGTCTTCTTTTGATCACTTAATTAATCCTAGATTAACTCTTGATCAATACTAATTAAATAATCTTATTATTAATATACTAGAACTTATAATATATTAATAACCATAAGTGTCTTATTTCTCTCATTATAGTCTATCCAAGTGCATGATGGTATGCAACCCAAATGGACCATGCCGGGTCGGGTCAAGTCTTACCAATTATAGTTATGGACTTAGACATTAATCCAACAGTCTCCCACTTGGATAAGTCTAAAACTATTATTGCGTATGACTTCAGGAACCAACTGGCAATCGTAGCTCTCAAAAGCTTCTGTCGAACTCTGACCTTGTAGATGAACTCTGACCTTGTCAATGACTTGTCCATTAGATAAGGGATCATATAATCCTTTGTTCTCATGATATCAGCCGGACAAATACATGGAACAACGTCATACTTATTGTCTAGCAGTTTGTTTCCCGATTTTCGATTTGTTTGACAAAGAAATTAATCGAACACATCAATTCAGTTCTGACCGGCCGGTACATAGGTCACAACAAAATCATCGAGGGGCCCAGATATCGCTTCTATTTCTAGAAGGAACAGATAAACTTCGACTCATATGCTTGTTCTACTACTTGTTGAATTGTACACAAAGGCACGTTTTATAACATCAAGTTACTGATGCGTTTACGTGCAATCAATGCACAACCAACTCATAGGTAACAACTCATATCTCTAGGTTTGAAAATTTATATGATATTACCGTCTCACGATCACTCGAGATAAATTCCATGAAGTGATACAAGTGAGCGTGGGTTTATTCCAATACTCATAACTTATGAGCACTCATGAATGTTGTAGCGACCATTGCTATGTCTAAACACATTTAGCCATCTACAAACCCGATTCATGACAGTCTTGATTCATACCTACTTCCAACATATGAACGACTGTGGAGTGTTTAAATAACTTAGTCATTCAGAAAGAATAACCTAGCTATTTTGGAAGTCAAAACATGCAAAGTGAAACACAATAATAATCGAATCTAATATGGTCTCAGAACCCTTTTGAATATAAATAAAACCACCTTTTATTTATCACCATATTGATTACAGATTATTCAATGTTTCAAATAATCAACTTAAGACTTGAATAAAAACAACAGTCGTCCCATGCTCCTAGCATGTACACTTTGTTTTTCTAAACAATAGTTATGCCATACCCTAAGTATGCACACTATGTTTGTCTATGATCCTTACATTGTGATGTAGATCAATTGAACATGATTCCAATGATACTCATATCACAATCCCAAACCCTTATTGTAAATGCAAGAATTCCAAATTCATGTCATTTACTGAAATCTGTTAGATTCTAAACTTATATGCATTGACCCTCTTGTAATGATTATGCACGAAGTCAGAAAGACTTGACAACAACCATTACAAAGTATTCCAAAGGAGATCAGCTCCTTGGGAACATCCTTCTTGCATTAAGTTTCCTAATCTTACATAGATTGAATAATTTCTAACTTTGAAACATTTCCAGATCCCATTTTGACTATCACTTCTGAACAAGAGTTGCCTCCTTACAGATTATGTCAATATGGTCCTTCCAGAATTATCACTATACTTCCAATTGTCCTTGAGAAACCAATCTTTGGTAAACCTTCGATTGTCCTCGACAATTGTTTAATCACTTTAGTCATATCCAGTTCTAGACTTTTCCCTTCTAAATGCCTTAAGCATTTGGAAAATTTAGAAAGGATGAATATTATAGCACATGAAATCGATCCTATATCTGAAGCATATGGGATACGATTCATGATGTTTGACATAAAGGCACGATACTAGACCAGTCTTTTGCTACAATATTTTTATTTGCCATGTTTTTCAAAATTTAACTATGAAGAGGGATGTCGTAATCATAATCGAATTTGAAAACACAATATATATATAGAATTTCTTCAAGTTGAACCATTCCAACACAAAATTCATATATATTCTTGACTAAAGATGATTAAAATCTCAATCTAAGCTTTAGAATTGAAATGAAGTATAATTTCCTCTCCCTTAATTATAGCAAAACAACTTTTCAACCTCTGCAACTTCACGGATTGAAACTTTGTTTTCTATAATTAACATTGCTAGCTTACAATACTAATCATAATAATCATGCTCCCACTAACATGATGATTATCAGCATAACACTTATGCTCCCACTAGCTCTGACATATTTCCATAAATCTGTTGGACTTCTAAAATTTAGATTCATACACCTTTCCGTAGATAGCTCAGCTGTGTGTCTAAGCAATTTCAAGAACTATGAAAAGGGATGCCGTAATCATAGTCTCAATTGCTTAGGCATTTTCCATTTCTCACAAGTCCATGTTAGTGTGCCGGTTAACCACACGCGCTCCACTAACAACTTTTTGAAAATGCAAATTACACAATTGCTATCTACTTAAAATCTACTTAGTGAAAGCGTTTCCTCACCATCATTTTCATGAATCGGAGAGAAACCTTATGACACTTAGATTTTATAGTGTATGAGTTCCTATCCATGCGAATTTGTCAAAACCATAATCACAAGATAAGGTTAGTGACAAATTCAGCCTTACATGGATTAAACTTATTCAATCTTACTTTCTTGTCACCTTGGTCGCACAAGGCCCACCAATGCTTCCAAGTTGAACTCTGATAACTCACATGCAAATCCAACTTATTTGAAGTAGGTACAGAAATAAGAATTATGTCAACACGATAGGTTGCAAACCTTAAGTCGTGTGCTAGTGATAAATTACAGGTTTCACTCTTGATTAAATCTTGAAACTCTTTCAAGATCTTTAAGGCTCCCACTGTCCCCTTGACATATAAGTTTTCCTAGTCAAGAGCCATTCCTTGACAAAACAAATATTCAAGGGATAGTGCGGATTCTTATCAAGACTAACACTTCACACAATTGGTCTTAGTTGGTCTTTGTCTCATCCAAGACATCACAACTTACCAATCTCAAATGTACAAGAGTAGAAACATTTCACACTACATTTGATAAGTGTTTTAAACCTTACTTTATGTCACTCAATGTTACAATCTTGGAGTATGACTCTAAGAATTGTTTTGGAATGAAGTATGACTCATCTCCTTGATCTTAACCAATCCAACAATTCATGACCTCTCTTCTTAGCCATAACAATTCACTAAGACGTCCTTAGAGTATGAATTTGTGATATGGTTTCTATATCATTAAGATGATCATAAAACTGATACTAAAGTACTCTCCCATCTTTTCAGATTTGAGAAACTTTTATCCTTCTACCTAATTTGATTCTTCTTATTCGCTCTGCCATACATTGGAACCTTTCCAATGTTACAGAATTATACTTAACCTTATAAGTATAATCATATTTACTAATCTTTAGTAAATCATGACAAATCAATCTTTGTGGTGGCCTTGACCAGTGCACACCCAGTGTACCTAATTCTTTAGTCCTTCAATTGACTCACATATACATGTGCTCAAAGAATTAGTCTTAATTTTCAAATATGAAAATTCTCATTCATCATACAATACAACTTGTATGATTCCAAGTTTCTGTCCAATTGAAACTTGGGTGATGAAAAACTTTCTTCATTTGGTAAATTCAGACACTACCACAAATGAAAGAATCAAATCCACTTTCCAATATTGCTATTACTGGAAACACATAAGCAACAATTTTCCACAGATGCCATTGTAAGGATATTTTTTAAAACAAATAAAATTAAAACCCTTTTTTTTCTTTTATTTTAAAACTTTGCAGAAAAACTTATCCTTACAATCCACATGAAAACCTTGTTGTTATCTATTCACAAGCAATATATTATAACTCCTAAGAAGTAGCTCAAGAATCCGATCTTCAAACTACGCGATAGAAATCCATCTACACGATCAGATTCAACATATTCTTTCTTTAAGTTTCTTTACCTTTTCTTTGATTCTTAAAACATCACCATGTGACCCAGTCACATCATGTATCAAGAATCTCATAATAGAAACTTAGCATAGTTAGATAGTGGACTTCACCTGAAGTAGAGTCAAACATATCGACTTTAACATCCTTAGGTAAATTATGACAGCTTTGCAACCAATGCCCCTTTCTTTGGCAATATAAACATATGGACCCTTTGATAATGGTACACGGGACTATCACATACTTAGTTTTTCTCTTTACCATTTGGTCAACCGAGTTGACTATGGCCGGTCCCTTTCCATTGGGAAGAGAATGCTTTTCTGGATTTCCTGTGTCACTATTGTCAATGTCCATCAAGTTTTGAGGAAGTTGATCTTAACAAATAGATAAAATCATTAAGGGTCTTGTCATAGTCTTTTTCATAGGTGTTCCAAAAGAACTCACTATGTGACTTAGAAAGTGATTGAACCACCAACTTTCTCAAGACTTTGACACCCAACTCTCCCGGCTTGTCAATATGTGACTACATCTCCAAGATGTGACCACACCAAGACCTTTACTTGCCAATAGGGATCGAGTGACCTTAAACTTTTCAAGAACTTGTGGGGTAGGGAGAATAATTGGAGGAGGTGAAAGAAGTATGATTTCCATTGGAACATCATCTTCATTTAGGAAAGCTAGTTTCAAGAGATTTGGAAAGATCATAAATGTCTAAACCAGACATGTTTTGGGAGATATTCAAGATAGTTGATTTAAAGTCCTTAATATGACACCCAATATGAAATATTAAGGCTAGGACCCAACAAACTATTTTATAACTTAGAAGAGGGATGCCGTAATCCAAGCTATAAAATATTTGAAGGTAGGTGAATGACGATTCACCAATTTCCACCATGAAAAACGAAATAATTTATTAGGTTTTAATTGGATTTGAAATTCCTAGATCTTTTGAGATTCATTGAACTTTTCAATGGCATGTTTCAATCTCGAGTGTGCCCTCTCAAATTTTGTGACTGGGATGTCGAGGATCACAAAACAAGGTGTGAATAACCATACCAATTCACTTGGTACCCTTAATATTATCACCTAATCAATGTGTCGGTTAACCACACACGCTCCATTGATCTATGACAAACATTAAGTCACCCTTCGTGGTCCTTACTATTCCAAGTTAGTGTGCCGGTTAACCACACACGCTCCACCAACGACTTGGTAAGGTACAAAGTGTGAATTCCATGGGCTAGCACCAAATTCACATTTTTCCTAAAGTAACTAAGATTGGGAATTATTAAGATTTTAGTTACTTAGTATTTATCATTAATACTTTTAATGAAGGGAGAATTTAAAGCCATTGTCCTACCCGTTCGGCTAACGACCCTCCACTGATCAAGCAAGCGGTGGGTGAGAGTATACACCCATTAAGTCGCCATTTTATAGGCAACAACCTTATACCCACCTTATAGACCGGCTTCGTGAATGAGGCCTACTAACGGTAAAACGACTTGTTCTTATACATATATATAATAATTAACCATTAATGTTATAAATAGTATAAGTGTTGAATTTTAACTCTTTAGAATTCTAAGGGCTAACTTGGAATTAAAGTATTCATAAGTGAAAACTTTTCAAATTCCAAAACTTGAGGGCAAATTTTGAAACTATTCAAAACTAATTAATTCCATAACTTATGTGTTTAAAGTAGTTTTAATCCAAAAAACTCTTCAAGTTCCATAACTTATGGAAGACTTTAAACTAATAAAAGAATCAACTTTTCTTTATTTTTATAACTCATGGAATTAATTAAGGTTACACTTTATTTATTAATGAAGTGACTCTTGAACTTCCATAACTTGAGGACAAGTTATGGAGTCATAAAAAAAAAATTCAATGACACAAGACTCTTCATTTTGTAACCATTACCAACTTTTATGAGTTTTATGAGTCTTTAATGTGACTCTTCATGTAACTTGAGGACAAGTTACATAAACACATTTTATACTCAACTCTTAGATTAAAATGGATTGAAAGCAACTATTTCAATTAACTTTTCTATTAATCTAAGCAACTCATAAAAACAAGATAATTCAAATCAAACTTTCTCATGTAATTAGTCTAAACCTTAAACTAATACAAAACATGAATCTATTGACAATTATCTTTGAAAATGGATTAGCATGAACATTACCACATTAAAAAACAAGTTTATAAGTTCAAAAACAACTTAGGGTAATGTTCCTAGTCCATTTCTAGCCAAAAACCTCGAAAATATGATGTCTGGGGGTCCAACTCGTCAAGTGCATGAACCGACTCGACGAGTTGGATCGTTTTGATCAATTTTTAGGCATGGACTCGCCGAGTCTGATGATCAAACAACAACACTTTCGATTTTTTATGCAGTTTTGCAGGTATAACAAGAAAACAAGCCTAGGCTCTGATACCACTGTTGGGTTTTGAGCATTCTAACACTCCTAAGTGTACATGCAACCCTAAATACCTTGGATCTATGTTTTCTCTATTATACATGCAAATAAGAACATCCAAGGTATTATCCTAATCTAGCATACAAAACAATGAGTGTAACAAGATAGAATACATACCTCTTTGATGTAGAAAGTCTTCATGAAGCTTGAGTGCCTAGCCCCAATAGTGTGGAAGCCTCAAATGGAATCACAATCATCAAAACACTTAGAATAACTTGAGAGAGTTCTACACTTCATGAAATCGGCTAGCCCTCTTCTTCACTTTCTAATGTGATTCTAGTGGCCGATTTTTGTCATGAATAAGATCTTTATATAGTGTTACAATTAGGGTAAATCCTTAATTGTCATGGCTTTCCATTTCCTTGGATCCATGGGTTCAAATACACCATGGAGCATCCATGGACCATCCTATGGGTTTTAGCCCAACTTGATTATCCATGGAGCATTAGCCCACTATATAAGTATGGATGATTTACACAATCAACCCATATATTTAATTAGTCTTCTTTTGATCACTTAATTAATCCTAGATTAACTCTTGATCAATACTAATTAAATAATCTTATTATTAATATACTAGAACTTATAATATATTAATAACCATAAGTGTCTTATTTCTCTCATTATAGTCTATCCAAGTGCATGATGGTATGCAACCCAAATGGACCATGCCGGGTCGGGTCAAGTCTTACCAATTATAGTTATGGACTTAGACATTAATCCAACACATCATCCATTTCATCTTTCATCTCTCATCATTCATCTACTCTCCTTTACCCAATATATTTATAGGTATAAAAATACATATACAGCTGAAATCACGTAAAAAATGTATAAATCATTCATCTAGCATAGATATCAGGAACACAGATACTAAGCACATATATCATGTATTAATATTAAGTACTTCATATCTATGTGTAAGATGAAAGTAACTATGCACTCACTTGTTAATGTGACGACTTGAAATTTGGGCAACGCTTCGCTTCTAGCAACTGTCTTTTCCGTTGACGTAACCTAGTATTATTATTGCTAAGTTTTAGTCTAATATTTATTGTGACTAATTATTAGCGTAGATTCATCATTAACTCAAATTTTACTTTCATGATCTATCAAGTAATGAACAACCAGGTAGGATCATATCGGAGGTAGGGTCTGTTTGGTATACAAAGTATATTGTTTGGAAATCCAACTTTAAACACCTCACTAAATCACAACCTAGAAATCATCCCCGTAAGTAGATCAGTCAGCATAACGACTTGGAATCGCCGATAAATCTTGTTTATAGGTTCATAATAACGATAATGAAGTTCAACATAAATTATACTTAAAGTAGGTTAAGCATAACTCACTTACAAGGGGGTTTAGCGAGGAACTGGGCTCTGCACGGGCAGAACATCTGAGCTGAAATATATTCTTCCTGGGGCCTTCTGGTGCTACGGGAATCACATATAACACTTAGGAAGTGCTAGGAAAGGGGAAGAGGGTCTGGGGTATTTGGAAGAGAAGTTGAGAAAATGTGTGAAGAAATGGGATGATTTTGCCTCTATTTATTGGCTGTGAATTCGTGAAACATGGCATGTTACAAGCTAAACACGATGTGTTGGTGTTCCTGGTGTCACCATCTAGTGGCAAGGCGTGGGGAGGAAGCAATGGCTCAGCTCGCACCACGTGTCACTCGTTGGTCACTCCAAAAACTAATTATCTTCTAAAATCCGTAACTTTTGCATACGAATTCCGTTTTTGACGTTCTTTATATCCACATGTAAGTAGCGTTGTGATATACAACTTTTGTTTAGACTCCGTCAACTAATTTTGACTTTACTTCTAAAGTTATATTTAACAAGCTTAGACACTTAAAGTCCATTGAAAATTCAGAACTTGTCATTCGACGTTCGATTTCAACTGTCTTTATATCATTGAGCTCCTATTAACAAGATCTTTAATTCTTGTTTAGGTTGTGTCATCTCAAAATTGATCGATCTAAAATTCATTTTCTAGACTGTGTACTGCTATGCAAAATCTTAGAAAAATCATAACTTCCTCATACGAAGTCAGATTTTGATGTTATCTATATGCAGGATTTCGGTTTAATGTCTACTACAACTTTTGTTTATATCGATAAGGCTAAAAAGTAGTTTATAAAAAATCCACTTTTTACGATACGCGGCGTCATGCCGGTTTAGTCGCGAAACTTTAACATGTTATAACTTCTTCTTTATAAGTTGGATTTTAGCATTTGTTATATATACAGAATCTTTGTGACATATACTATAAATTGGTTAAGATTATTTAATCTATATAATCTTCTTTTAAAAAGTCATTTTTGATGCTTATTGTCTCTAAATTGACTAGTACAAATCTGCGGGCGTTACAACAACGGTTCTTCACTGTTAACTTGTTCAACTCCCGATAATCAATGTACATTCGGTGTGAACCATCCTTCTTCTTAACAAATAAAATCAATGTTCCCTACAGTGAACTGCTCAGTCTAATAAACTACTTGCCCAACAATTCCTGAAGCTAAGAGGACAACTCCTGCACATCCGATGGTGTCAATCGGTACAACGCCTTAGCAATTGGGGCTGCATCGCGGACCAAATCGATCATGAACTTAACCTGCCTCTTAGGAGGCACAACGGGTAATTCATACGAAAACACATCTGGGTGCTCCCTGACTACAAGCACATCCTAAACTGAAACCTCCTTCCCGACCCGAGTCTCAACCACATACGCGAGATAACCTATACACCCATGTTGCAGATGCTGTCAATCCATGACAGTAGAAAAAATGTTAATCCAATCCTAGTACCCTCTCCATAAATAATTAGCTCTCCCCCACTTAGGGTTCAAACTAGACTTGACAATTTGATACATGACACAATTAAAACGGCACGAACACAATACAAGTTTTCCATGTATGTGTTTTAGAAATTTGTGTTTCACGTTTATTTGTGTTTGAAATGTATTTTAAATTTGTGTTTCGTGTCTTACATGTGTCAAACACGAATTTACATATTTAGACACGTATAAGACACGATACAAATTCGTGTTAACACGTGACATGTACTAACATGCATTTACACATATATACTTTAGGGTTGAATTTTATATTTATAATATATTAGGGAGCAATTTTGTAAAAGTAAAGAATTAGTTTATAGCCCAAGATTAAAAAATGCCACTAAAAACATGTCCATTCGTGTTTTCATGTAACACGGCTAAAAAATGTGTCTATTCGTGTCGTGTCACGTGTCACACGAAAAATTTACATGTCGTGTATGTGTTTGATACCCTAAACACGTTTTATAATTTGTGACATGTTCGTGTTTAACAAATTTGTGTCGTGTAAATTTGTGTCTGACACGATTACACGACACGCAGACATGGATTGCCAGTTCTAGTTCGAACTACCACCCGCTTCCTCTCGCACTCAATCATCGCACCAAACCTACTCAGTCAATCCATCCATACTATCATGCATACATACTCCATGGGAATAGTGATCATTTCAATTGGATAAGACACCCCAAAAGTCTCCAAGACACAACCCCGATAAATGCTCTATGCAGAAACCCCATGTTCGTTGGCGATAGAAACCTGCAACGAATACTTCAACTCACTAAAAGCCATATCAAAACTCCTACTAAAAGTCGGAGACACAAAAGATCGAGTCGCACCCGAGTAAAAAAGCACTAGAGCAGGCAAGGAGTTCACTAAGAAGTTATCTAGCTGAATTATAAATATATGCATACCATAAATAACTGATAGCATAACAAATGAAAACATACTAGTAACGATGTCTGGTGCCGCCCTAGCCTCCTCCGCCGTGAGCTGGAAAGCACGACCCCGAGCCCTCGGGGGCTCTACCTTACCCTGGCGTCCATCTGTGATCCTCAAAGTAGCTGGTACTAGAGCCTGCGTCGGTCTCGTAGTGAGCAAGAGACAACTGGCATTCACATGGCCAACCTGCTCATAATTTTAACAAATCCTGGTGCTTATCGGTGGGGCATGCTGATGACGGTCCCTGGCAATGTGGCCATCTCTTCCATATTTGTGGCATCCATAAGAAAATCGAAAATCACCCTCATGAAACCTTGCCACACTTGCCACAAGTGCAACCCCTTTGTCTCCCATATTGTGAATTAGCAAGCTTGAAGCACTTCACTACAGGTTGTGACTGAATGGGAGCATGACGCTGCTCCCTTCGTCTAGATCGCCATCTCTATCTCTTGCCTCCTTACGGTATCCTGAAGCTCGTTGAGGGTACTGTAACGTTGGGTAGACACAAACTTTTGGATATCAGTCTCAAGCATACTCAAGTACTACGTCATTTGAGCCTGCTCTGAAGCATCGAACTCTGGACAAAACAAATCCCTCTCCATAAACATCTTGGTGATCTTCATCACCATCTCATTCGTCTGTCTCAGATCCAGGTAATCTTGCACCAATATCTCCCTCTCCGCCAAGGGAACATATCTCATACGGAACATCTCTGACAATTGCTCCCAAGTAACAACATCTTTCTGCTTAGGAGTGTATGAATTGGTCAACAATCTCCACTAATCCTTCACCCTAATTAGAAATGGTTCAGGGTGCACCTGACTTTCTGGTCATTTGGGTAAATACATGTAAAGAAACAACCCTACACATCATACAACCACCCCATCGCCACAGTTTGATCCTTGACATCATCAAACTGCGAGGGCTTCATGTTGTTGAAGTCCCAATACTGAAATGATCTCTCCCCTCGAATCCCAGTAGAAGCAACAATGTGGTAGCTACAGTAGTAGCAGCCTCGATGAGTGCATCATAATGATCATCAAATATCTCAATCATAGTGGTCTTGATATACCCAAACAACTCCAGAATAAAACTTTAGACAGGAGCAATTGCCTCAATAGAGATCAACTCACAAATGTCATATCAGTCAGTCCTGACCTATCCTGGCGACCAGCTCCAGAACCATAACCTCTTGTCATCACCACACTTAAAAAATAAACCAATATATACATCAGAAAGGCCACAACTCATACTGATATAACCATCATGACAAGACTAACTCTCGGCGTTTGTGACTTCCTTGCAACGCGTACGGGTCATGTGCTTTCAGTAGTAGGAGCCCATATCACCTTCCACACCTACCCATATTTGTCTCAATGGATCATCACAAACTGGGCGAAAACAAACCCACAACTAGAATACTTATAAATTCTATCATGCCTCTCTTGAGAGTGGCAAATCCTTCCTTAAATAGCTTGTTACATCCACATACTCACTTATGAAACTTCCACCCACCCTTTAACCGCTCATGCACGCTAATCATACATAACATTAAATTACATAAACATTCAAATACTTGATTCCACCTTAAGGCCACAAACAAACAAGGAACAACAAATAAGGTTAAATCAAAAAATTTCAAGCTCTAGAATCTTAGTTATGTATAACTAGGATGCACATACTAAGAAATTACAGTAATGGTGTCAATTTCATCTAACACACGAGGAGTCCTCCTAGGCTATCAAACATCATACATCAAGCAATTCTATCATGCAATTTTTGGTGATCCTTAGCCTACCACTAGCATGTAGTTCTATCATAATCATCAATAACAAATAAATGTGTGGGTAACTTAGGGTATACTTTTTGCTCCGACTGATCGTACACATCTTGTCCTTTGTTGGTTACTTTTGAAAGTTTTTGAAAACTTTTACATTGCCTTAGTTTGAATCTAGATTCACACGAATGTTCATCCAGTTCACTCAAATCAGGGCTATGATACCAACTTGTAACATCCTAAAAATCAGAGTAAAATTTTCAATTTTTCAAAACCAATCCAATGACCATAAATGTTACAAAACATTATTTCCAACAATAATAGTCAAAATCAGAGTATCCCAAAATCCAAAATCATGAAACCAAGAGGATCTACACGATCACGCCTTTGCTTTCCTACGATCACCTGAAGTACCTGAAACAATAAACCAAAACAGTAAGCCAACACTCAATGACTTCCCCAAAGTACCATACATAACATATATAACATATACAGTCATGCATGTTAGGTCCAATCAGCCATCGAACTGGAATAACTTCAGGTCCACAGCCATCAGGCATGATTACCCTCAGTCCAATCAGTCATCAGACTGGAATGCCACTATACAATAGGTCCAATCAGTTATTGGACTGGTATACTCCCGAGTCCACAACTATTGGGCTGGATTACCCCAGTAGTAAAGCCTCAACCCTAAACCATGCTATGTTGACAATTGCAACAAATAAACGTATAAACAATCAACATGAAACATGAAGATATACAGATCACTACCGCATAGCACCTTCTATATACCAGAATATAGATCTAATAAATCGCTACAACATGACAACTTCCTATATACCAGGATACATAACCTAGTGGGCCGACATTGGTGTCTTTGACCCACAAGTACAATGAGGAAAACTCACATGTCAATCTGAAAAGACAGCTAAACATGACACTGCTTTGAAACTCAACTCTATTAGTCACTTATACATCGAATAGTAACCAAAATCAACCATAACTCAAAATACCTAAAATACCCCTAGGTCAAATTTGGTCAAAATTTGATCAAGGTCAAAGGTCAAAAAGTCAAATGAGTTGACTTAGGTCGAGTACATTGAGCATACTCAGCATGTACGCTTAGCATAATCAATATCCAGATCAAGCTCCCAATGGAGTATGCCCAACGTACTTAGAAGTATGCCCAATGTACTCAGAAGTATGCCCAACGTGCTCGGCCAAATGTGACTTTCCCATTAAGTGCTTATTTTATTAAGTCCTTTTGTCCAAATGCATATCTATCCCTAAATATAATTTCAAACCATAAAGTTTCCATCTTTATGAGTTTTGATGTCTAGAAAATGCCCAACACCAAAACCCTAATTTGTCTTAATCTTTTAAGCTCTCAAGCGTTTGCATGGAAGGGAATAAGGGACCAAGGTTACATTTTTATGACTCTTGACATTGAAAAACGTCCAAAAGGACAACCTATTTGGTCTAGAGCATGCCATACTCAAGAACACCATATTTTGGTGATAAAAAGCACATAATAGCATCATACAAACTAGATCTAACAAAATAAGCATCAAGGTATAAACTTTATGCCTTCTATAGATGAAGAATGGCGCATAACTTCAAGATCCAAGATTTCTTCAAGCTTCAAAGATGTTCCCCTAAGAACACTATAACTCACACTAACGGCTTAAGGATGCTCACAAAATGGTTTACGGTTTTCTAGGTACGAAAATGGGGATGGAGGTTGGTGAATGAGGAAGGTCTTAAGAGTTAAGAATGTTTAAATAGGGTCCAAACCCTAAAACTTAGGGCTTGACATTCAACCACATATGCCCAACGTACGCCACCAACCCATGTGTTTTATGCTAATGCCGCATAGGACCAGTTTTGCAAACAATTTTCATAATAAGGGTCAAGAGTGTAATTACCTGGAAATCAAGATGTTACATGATCTAGCTACAACTCCAAGCAAAAGCAAACAATGTCATAAGGCGGTGTTCAAAGAATTGACAAATGTTGATGTTTTACAACCTGAAACAAGTGAAGGATCACAAAATAGTAGGAGTGCTGAAGAAACATTAAATATTGAAGTCAGTGGGAGTTTTGAAGAAGATAAAGACTCAGAAACCAAAATCCTAGATCAGTCAAAAAATGAAGCTCCAAATCAAAATAATGTTGAAACTATGAATCTCATAAGATCGACTAGAGATCGAAGACCTACTAGAAAATATTCTCCGTCAGTTAATTACCTATTACTGACAGAGAATGGAGAGTTGGAGTCTTATCCAGAGGTGTTGACGCTGAAAGACTATAAAATAGAAGAAATCCATGAAATAGGAGTTGGATTCACTTGACAAGAACCATACCTTGTCCTTAGTCAAATTACCAGCAGGAAAGAGGGCTTTGCAAAATAAATGGATGTTCAGAATCAAGGATGAAGCTGATGGCAACAAGAGATATAAAGGCAGACTAGTTGTAAAGGATTTCCAACAGAATGAGGGGGTTGGCTATAATGAAATCTTTTCACCAGTTGCAAAGATGACTACTATTTGACTAGTCTTCAACATTGTAGCTACTGGAAATTTACATCTGGAACATATGGATGTTAAGTCTGCATTTTTACTTGGTGACCTTGAGGAATATATTTTCATGTCCCAACCAGAAGGTTTACTGGTAAATGGTAAGGAGAATATGGTATTTAAATGGACTAAAACAAGCCCAAGGCAATGGTATTTAAAATTCAACAGCTTCATGCAAAAAAAAAATGGGTACAAGAATGTGAGATGGACCATTGTTGTTATCTGAAGAAGTTCAAGTCCTCTTACATTATTCTTTTATTACATGTTTATGATATGTTGGTTGTTGGATCAGACATACAGGAAATCAACAAACTGAAGCAACAACTCTCCAGAGAGTTCGATATGAAGGACTTGGGAGCTGCCAAATTTCTTTTTTGGGATGAGCATATCTAGTGACATAATTTTTGGAGCTTTGAAGCTTTCACAAAAAAAAACATATCAAAAAGATTCTAGAGAAGTTCAACATGACTAATGAAAAACCAATAAGTATACCTTTAGGAATTCAAATAAAACTTTTCAAGAAACAGTCCCTAAAGACGGATGAAGACAGAGGAGAAATGGATAAAATCCTGTATGCATCTGTAGTTGTCAGCTTGATGTATGTTATGGTGTGCACCAAAAAATCGGACATTGCACATGAAGTGAGAGTTGTGAGCAAATTTATGTCAAATCCGAGTAAAGAACATTGGGAATGAGTCAAGTGGCTGATGCGTTACTTGAAAGGTACTTATGAAGTCGCTTTATGTTTCAGTAGAAATAAAGTGGTTTTGGAAGGATTTGCTGATGCTGATTTAGGGGGATGTGTGGATTAAAAAAAACACTATTGAGTATGTTTTCACTATCGGAGGTACAATAGTGAGTTAGATGTCTAGAATTCAGAAAAGTGTCGCCATTTCAACTACGGGGGAAGAGTATATGGCCATTTCAGAAGCAAACAAAGAGTTGATATCATTAAATAATTTTCTGTCAGAACTAGGAATAAAACAATTCGATTGTGTTCTCCACCGTGACAATCAAAGTGCAATATCATTTCGTACGAGAACTGATTGCTGATGGTACACTAAATCTGAAGAAAAATCCTTGGTACAAAAAATCTAGCTGATATGTTCACTAAGGTGGTGCTAACTGATAAGTTGAAGTTGTGCATGGCTTCAACTGGGCTTCCAGGAACTTGAAAAGGAGAGAGAGAGAGAGAGAGAGAGAGAGATACGAGTGTCACAGGTACATATTTGGTTAGCAACTGAATGATGATCAAGCCTCCAAGTGGGAGATTGTTAGATATGAGACATATCATCAGATTTGGAACTTTAAAGACTCAAAAGTTTTTGGGCGGGCCAAATTATTTTCTAAGTTTCTTTTTTTTTTAATTTTTCCTTGGCCTTTTAAACGGTTAGGTCAAATCTTGTCGTTTATATACTTATGAACGATCGTATTTGTAACATCATAGCAGAAAAACGTGTGTGCAATAAAATCTTTCTCTCTCTCTCTCCTCTCTCTCTCTCTCTCTCGATAATAAACATATCCTATAGCAAGATAGTGTGAACCACTTAAATCTTTGTGTTCTATGTGCGTTAATTTTGTTTATGCTTTCTCATATTTCTCATATCTGTTTTATTTATCGTTTCTTCAAACCTAACAATGTTTATGACAAAAAGATATTAGTATTAGTACTTTCATTTGGATTAAAAATAAGGATAAGGTTAATAGGTTTTATTGATCTTTTTAGTTTATGTCTCCTATTTTAAATGTTTTTTTTGTAATTAGGCTTAGGTTCTCACTTAAGTCTCATATTTTATTTATTTATTTATTTATTTTTTGTGCTAGTACATTGACTGATGTCTAAAAAAAATTAATTTATACAAAAAATATAATATCATATGTGTTTGGGTAATTTACATTCCATTTTTATATTAATCGTCATTGAAATTGCCATATATCAGTAATGCCTATTTTTTTTAGGCATTAAAAGATGGGAAATGATTCATACACAACAAACTTTTTTCATAAACAATAATTTATGTATTATATAGTTGTACAATACAACATTTTAAAGCACCAATTATTGTATATGAGAAAAAAAAATTGTGTATGGATCGGCTTCCCAACATCATTTATCATAATTTTCAAGGTTTTTTAGCCTTTTCCAATATATATTTTAGTGGTCATATGCTTATATTTCTATTTGAATTTAGAGAAGCTCATCATGATTCATGAATGTTCATCACTTCTTCTTTTTTTTTTTTTTTTTTTTTTTTTTTTTTTTTTTTTTATTTTTTTTTTTTTAATGAATGTTCATCACTTTTTTTTTTCATCACTTCTTCTTTTTTTTTATTAAAATTAAAATAAAGAAAAGTTACTATATAGTATTAGTATATATATCGATCTACATTCATATTTAAGAAAATTCCACTTATCAAAACGACATCACTTGAAGAGAGTAGTTGACGAAATTAAATTTTGTCCAAATATTTTAGGTCAGTTTACGATTTAGTCCCAAATTAAATTTTGTTTACAAAAAGGACAGATTACCGACTAAAACTTCGGATTAACCCTTCGTGGCCGGTTTCACTGATTTAGCCGGTATCTCGTCTTTTTTCGTTAATTAATCAAAATTTTGGGGCTTTTTCATTAATAATCAAAATTTTAGGGCTTTTTCATTATTTATTACCAATAAACCAAAATATTTGGACTTTTCTGAAGATTACCTTTAAACTAATATATATATTATATGATCTAATTTAATATGTACTATTCCATGTCTTCTTTCTTATGCTCTGGCTCACTGTGTGTTTTTATCGGTGTCGTCAAACCCAACAACAAAAATCTCACTCACAAGTCTTGTTAACTCCATCGATTTTCCAAAATTATCCATTCACAACTCTATGATCATCTTTCAATCTCCAAATAAAGAACGGAGAAAATCCTTGTTGATTACGTGGATGTCCCTATTACCTAACCATGACTTAAACCGTGGTTCCAACACTTGGATGTTCCTATTACCTAACCATGACTTGAACCCATACACTAATGGCGTTGTCCATAGTGTTGTTAACAATAGAAGACGAATCTCACATGTTCAACCACTGATACATTGGCTCAAGTCTTACTTGGCCCTTGTTTCCTTACAACACTATAGAAGCCCCGACATAAGATAAATCCCACATGGTTCATCATTTATTGGTTTTTTTTGTCAAAAAGTAAAGCATTTTAGAAGCCCCAAATAGACTAAAACATAATAATGACAATTATTGTAATATTACAATAATTGTCATTATTACGTTTTAGTTTATTTGGGGCTTCCAGAATGCATTAGTTTTTGGCAAGACACAAACCCTGAAAATTAGGGTTTTCACACTCAGCTCCTACTCGTCGAGTTGGGGTCCTCCAACTCGTCGAGTAGACTCTAGAAATTACGCGACCATTAACACTCTCTACTCGGCGAGTTGGGGCCTCCAACTCGTCAAGTTGATCAGACAACAAGAATATAACTTAATTAAATATTATACCTGGGAGTCGAGATGTTACACCTATTGTAAGGAAACAAGGGTCAAGTAAGACTTGAGCCAAGGTATCAGTGGTTAAACCATGTGGGATTTGTATTTTGTTGTTAACAAAACTATGGACAATGTCGTTAGTGTATGGGTTCAAAATAAGGTTCGAGTCATGGTTAGGTAATAGGAACATCCGAGTGTTGGAACCGTAGCTCGTAGGTATACCAAATTAATATTTTAATAGTTTATGATGGATAGCTTGTTGACATTTTTTTTACAATTAGAGTTAACATTCTTCATGGTTTTCAATACATCATATCGAGTTGATTTTTTTACATATGTTGAGTTTTTTAAGATTAATGGTTCATTCTTCATGGTTTTCAAGCCCTATTGTAAGGAAACAAGGATCATGTAAGACTTGAGCCAAGGTATCAGTGGTTAAACCATGTGGGATTCGTATTTTGTTGTGAACAACACTATGGACAATGCGACTAGTGTATGGGTTCGAAATAGGATTCAAGTCATGGTTAGGTAATAGGAACATCCAAGTGTTGGAACCACAGTTGAAGTCATGGTTAGGTAATATGGGCATCCACGTAATCAATAAGGATTTTCTCTGTTCTTTATTTGGAGATTGAAAGATGATCATAGAGTTGTAAATGGATAATTTTGGAAAATCGATGGAGTTAACGAGGCTTGTGAGTAATATTTTTGTTGTTGGGTTTGACGACACCGATAAAAACACACAGTGAGCCTAGAAGAGCATAAGAGAAAAGACATGGAATAGTACATATTAAATTAGATCATATAATATATATTAGTTTAAAGGTAATCTTCAGAAAAGTCCAAATATTTTGGTTTATTGGTAATAAATAATGAAAAAGCCCTAAAATTTTGATTAATTAATGAAAAAGCCCTAAATTTTTGATTTATTAACGAAAAAAGACAAGATATCGGCTAAATCTGTGAAACCGGCCACGAAGGGTTAATCCGAAGTTTTAGCCGGTAATCTGTCCTTTTTTGTAAACAAAATTTAATTTGGGACTAAATCGTAAATTGACTTAAAATATTGGGACTTTTTCGCAGATTACCCGTATTAGTATATATATCGATCTACATTCATATTTAAGAAAATTCCACTTATCAAAACGACATCACTTGAAGAGAGTAGTTGACGAAAGTTGGACCCTAGCCGATGCTACTGATGCGACCAAGAATGGCGAAATCACGGCCTAAATCCAAAACCCTAGATTTCACTTCCATCCACCACCATCATCTCCTCCTAGATGCTGACTATGAAACATCTACTGCTCTTCTTCTTCACCTTCCTCCACATATTCTACGAAAATTGGGTCCCTAACCCCTCCTGCAACGTTGTTCACAGTGGCAACAATCAAGAAATCGATCAGGGAGACCTTACAAGAGTGGAAGATGATCTTAAGGTTATGATGGTCGCTGATTTGCTCTTGACGGGACATGAAACAGCGTCTGGATCCTTTGATCTACACTTGAAAGACTTCTTCTTTTCTCGATTCTTCAGAGTACGTAATTTGTTAAATTGTCTGACTAACTGTTAGGTCCTATATGATCATTATGCTCAACATCGCATTGCGCAAGTAGCACATTCGATGATGGTGATTTCGACTTACAAATTCTCACATAAAAGATTCATAATCTGATCCCTCACATGTTGATATTTCAACCAGAAATCATTTGAATTCCTGAAGCCTGATATGCTGATTGTATTAGGAGACGTATCCGCACAAGGAGCAAAGTTAAGTACAAGCAAATGGTCATTTGTGCTACAAGAATTTCACAGTTTGTTGGGTCCATTTCTTGACCTACCATACCATGTCGTTCCTGGAGATAGAGACATCGGAGAATGCAATGGCCTGAAAGAAAAATCTGTCAACAAAATAACTAGAAATTTTCCAGGATTGGATTCCGGTGGTTGTGGTGCATTTGAAATCGGTAATATTAATTTTGTCTCGCTTAACTCCGTGGCATTGCTATGTGGAAACAGCGACCTACGTTTCAGTGTTGAAAAGGCTCTGGAAAGAGAACGCATAGAAATGGAAACGGAAACCACGATTGATGAGTCCTCCGGAATCAAGATTCCAAAGTATGACATTAATTGGAGAGAAAACACAATGTCTTCCGGTTCGGGTCCTGTACTTTTGCTTCACTTTCCATTGCATCAAACAGAAAACAACAACTCAAGACCCGAATCATCAAAAACAAGGTAGAAAGAAATACAAAGATCTTTTAGACTTTTAGTAGTTACAAGTTATAATGTTGCATCTAAATTCTAACATGATTTTAATATTTTCTTTTAGCCAACATATTGGGGTTGGACCATATGAATTATCACAAATGCTTCCACCAAATGCAACTGAATATATCTTCCATGCTCTTAGGCCAAGGATGGTTTTTAGTGCACATGCTCAAAGTTTTTCAGATCGGATTCATCCAGATGGGACCCGGGAGATAGTTGTTCCTGCCATGTCATGGGATACAGGGAAGAACCCTGCTTTTGTTGCTGTAACCTTTAGAAAGAATAAGAATGCTACTTCTGCCATTGTTAGCCATTGCAAGCTTGCTGGAAGATCTCATGTTCTACTGTTTTACATGTCTCTATTCTTTCTGCTCATATTATCTGTTCAAACAGCTTTAAGAAGTTGATATAAATTGGCCTCTCAAATTCATGAACCATTTGCTTTCACAAATCACATCACAGGAAATGACTACAGTGTAATTTGTCGCCTTGTGTTTGTGTTTGACTTTTTTCAATCTCAAGATTAACTACTTTGAGAATTCATGTTTGATGAAGTTGATCATAAAACGCTTCAAGAAAGACGAGATGTTATTAAAATGTTAGAAAGGTTTTCCAAATTTGTAAGCCAAGTTCCACGGATGTGTTATGTTTGATCAACCACGATTAGAAAACTAGTGTTGCCCGATAAACCTATTTTAAAATGTTTATTTTTCGTACATTATTAATTTGTATGTGCAAGTTGGATGTGATGAAAAATACTATTAAAAAATATAAGGAAATGTTAAAAACTACTATAAAACATGTATGTATTTGGTAATTTCTTCCTCGCTTTCTACCGCTCTTCCTTTTATTGCAATCCAGACATTTAACTAGTTAGAGACAAAGTTCATGTTAGCATAGATGACCAATGAATCTTTCTTCTAAAACTTTAAAGGCATAAAGTCTGGTGGGTATAGTGAAGGAAGAAAAGATGGCATTTGTTGAACAAGTACTTCGAGAGGCCAATAGGTCGGGTAACCACCACTATAATAAATGTGGTGATGTGTTATGCTACGTCACCTCACCGCTATATAAACATCACATGAGTTTGGTATATTCTATGACCACTACACAATATTTTTTTAATTAAAAATAAATGAAAATGGTAGATATTTAATTAAAATAAAAACAGTAAATTACATGTTTGGGATTCCTTTTTGAAAATGATTTTTGGGCTTTTTCAAAAACCTAAAAATCAAAAAAAATGTTTGACATTTTAAGAAGTTTTTTTAGATCAACTTTTTGATGATTTTTTTTTTTTTTTTTTTTTTTTTTTTTTTTTTGTGATTTTTGTGATTTTAGCTTTTTGACTTTTTAAAAGATAAATCAAATAATTTTAAAATATTCTTTTGTAAAAAGCCAAAATCAAAACAGCCTTTCGTCAAAAATAACTTTTTAACTTAAAACAATCATAAAAGGGTTATGTTATAAGTACCCATCTTGATCAATTTTATCTCTCCTAACATCAATCTAATCAATTTTTCATTTTTGATTGGATGTCATTTTTTCCCTTTTTGTTTTTTTTGTTGTTTTTTTTCTTTTTATTATTATTATTATTATTATTATTATTATAAATTTCAATAGCTATATAAAATTCTAACAACATAATAAATTAGGACAACATTATAAAATTCGAATGACTATATAAAATGGAATAAAAGTAAAGTTTGTTTTTATTTTTGAAACAAACCGATACCATTAACGTTTAGTGATAAATTGCAATTCACCATAACCATCATGTAATGGTTAATTTACAAGGAACATATCCAATGTATGATGTATTGTCTAAGCTTCTCCGTACATACAAATCAGAACATTCGGCAGTATAAATATACAATTGTTCGACTAAATGCTTTCAATCCGCATAACGCACTACACAAATGTAATATCGAACCAATTAATATCTGTGATAAATAAAAACAAACTTTGCTTTTATACCATTTTATATAGTTGTTCGAATTTTATTATGTTGTCCAAATTTATAATGCCGTCCGAATTTTAAAATGTTGTCCGAATTTTATACAATTATCGATAATAATAATAATAATAATAATAATAATAATAATAATAATAATAACAAGATTAAAATAAAAAAATAAAATAGAATTAAAAACAACAAAAAAATAAAATAGGAAAAAAACAACAACAAAAGATAAAAAAAGTCACATTAAAAAAAAACACCTAAAACTAACTAAAAATTAAAATATATAATAAAAACAAACATAAAAAACACTAAACATTCAAATAATCCTAAATTATATAAATAAAAATAAAAGTTCCATTAAATATACATAATTTAAAGATAAAATTACTTGTCGTGGTTCATGTCGTTTTGGTATAGATGTTCCATTAGGTTTTCTAGAAGATATTGATACGGTTAAACATCTTGAATTTAAGATAATCTGCCTAAAAATCCAGTCGAACCACAAATGAATTGTTGACATGGATTAACCGTGTCATTCTCATCATATGTGCAAATCGCTCTACCTTTATATTCAATCATCACATTATGTAATATGATACATGCATATATTATTGTTTTTATCATTTCGTCATTCCATAGTCATGGTACGTGTTTTTGCTTGAGGACTCCAAATGCCCTCTCTATGTCCTTCCTAGCAAATACTTGTCCTTTTGTGAATTTCCTTGCATTTTCATTTCGAGGTACCACATCTGCCATCATAAATGTGGATTAATCTAGGTATATTACATCATAAACATAATAAAAGTATTTGTATTCATGTATGTTCACCATGAAAGACATATTAGGTGCTCGCTGGACCCTACAACCCTAATGTACACATGCAAAATCCACAAATCATGAGATGCAACAACTTCCGGTATCAAAGAGGGTTTACATATATCATCTCGGGTAAATTAACCACACCATGCATTTGGACATCTTTACCGCACTCAATGCGTACAATCAAGGCTATCAATCATTCATGGTAAACCATGCCTTGCTTCATGTATGACACTTGTTTTTTCCTGACATGTATTATTACGGGAGATGTAACCTATTGATGGGACATAGAGATGCTACATGATGCATTACCAAAGAGAACGAATTAATAAGTTGTTAAAAATACTTTAAGTATGAAGGGAAACATACTTTTAGAAACGCAACATGTAAGTTAGAGAAATGTGACACGAATGATAGTATATTACTACAAATTAAAGGGTGGGTTGGCAAGAATTCGCGTTGAGAGTATGAGTTCTGTCGCGACATGATGATAAGTACATATGACACATCAGAATATGACATGTCCTAAACACGTAGCGAATGGAGGTAACGCATGGAAAGACCCCAATGATACACATAGTGGTGACAATCATGAAAGTTAGCCATTATATAAAGAGTTTGAATACTCTTTCGATGGTTCTTTTGGCGAAACAAGATTCATAGAGTATAGATGTGGTTTATAGTTGGACAAGGTGGATCTTGAAGCTAGAATATGAGGGTACGGTTGTCGAGTAAACTAAGGTATCATCTTATATCATTAGTAAGTAATTATGTTTGCATAGCGTGATTACGAAAAGGTTGTTAGAACCCAAGATAGTGTTAGGGTGCAAACATAATCCTATATTGGTAAAACAAGAAAGTAGATGCTAGCATATAAGGCAATGGGTAATCCCTTTTATCACCACTTGGTTTTAGAAAATGGAACCTCATTGCTCTTTTATGTTGAGCATGATTCGGCTAGTAACGATCCTAACAAGTGGTATCAGAGCTACAGTCGTAGCCCGAATAATATGGTCGGCACAAATGGCGCAATCCCTAGTAATTTTTGGTCAAATGAAGGTGATTCTGAAGCCTTGTATCAAAAGTCTTCTTGATGGCCCAAGTCAGGTGAGCGTGTCCTGAGAGTATCGATTGCAAATGATTGGATCAGATGAACAGTCGTTGAGAGGAGGCGAATGGAGAAACTTGGGTTTGAGGGGAGGATTGTTGGGGTGCAAACCCAATCCCACATTGGTAAAATAAGAAAGTAGATGTTAGCATATAAGGCAATAGATAATCCCTTCTATGTTGAGCATGGTTGGGCTATTAGCGATCCTAACAGATAGATATTAGTGTTTATAATATGGAGCTGTTATGTACATAGTGGTAAGCTTACAAACGATGTTGCTCGCCAAGGCTTGACATAGCTGCCAATTATTTAGAACCTTACTTTATCTACATAATTTGGTATTATGTATTAAGTGAAATTGTATTTCAAGAGTTATATGTTATTTGAGAACACATGATATGAGGGTTGTGTAACGCCTATGTTTTTCGCTAGGCATTATATTTATGATTATATTATATGTATATAATATTATGCGAATAGTATTAAATAGGGTTAAAACAAAAATATATTAATTAAGATAAAAATCCTTAACGATAGTTGAAGTAGTCGTAATGAGGATTCTGGGGATATAAGGAATGCTCAAATCGAACTTAGAACGAGGAAGTTGTGATTCGTCGAAGTTTCACGTTTAACTTGATACAGCATCAAGTGTTGTAAATAGTATATCGGAGATAGATTGCTTAATGTCCTAAGTAATCTAAATGAATAGTATTAAATAGGGTTAAAACAAAAAAATATTAATTAAGATAAAAATCCTTAACGAAAGTTGAAGTAGTCGTAATGAGGATTATGGGGATATAAGGAATGCTCAAATATATGTATATAATATTATGCGAATAGTATTAAATAGGGTTAAAACAAAAAAATATTAATTAAGATAAAAATCCTTAACGAAAGTTGAAGTAGTCGTAATGAGGATTCTGGGGATATAAGGAATGCTCAAATCGAACTTAGAACGAGGAAGTTGTGATCCGTCGAAGTTTCACGTTTAACTCGATACAACATCGAGTGTTGTAAATAGTAAATTGGAGATAGATTGCTTAATGTCCTAAGTAATCTAAATGAATAGTATTAAATAGGGTTAAAAAACAAAAATATTAATTAAGATAAAAATCCTTAACGAAAGTTGAAGTAGTCGTAATGAGGATTATGGGGATATAAGGAATGCTCTTATATATGTATATAATATTATGCGAATAGTAATAAATAGGGTTAAAACAAAAAAATATTAATTAAGATAAAAATCCTTAACGAAAGTTGAAGTAGTCGTAATGAGGATTCTGGGGATATAAGGAATGCTCAAATCGAACTTAGAACGAGGAAGTTGTGATCCGTCGAAGTTTCACGTTTAACTCGATACAGCATCGAGTGTTGTAAATAGTAAATCGGAGATAGATTGCTTAATGTCCTAAGTAATCTAAATGAATAGTATTAAATAGGGTTAAAACAAAAAAATATTAATTAAGATAAAAATCCTTAACGAAAGTTGAAGTAGTCGTAATGAGGATTCTGGGGATATAAGGAATGCTCAAATCGAACTTAGAACGAGGAAGTTGTGATCCGTCGAAGTTTCACGTTTAACTCGATACAGCATCGAGTGTTGTAAATAGTAAATCGGAGATAGATTGCTTAATGTCCTAAGTAATCTAAATGAAAGTCGTAGTATTCGCTAAAGCGAATTCGTACATATAGAGAACGTCTAAATCTGACTTTTGAGAGGAAGTTATTATTTTTTAAATTTTTAGCGCAACAGTGGGCAACATTGGTATCAAAATTTAGAATGGTCGATTGTTAGCCGAAACAATCTAAATGAGAATCGAAGTTCTCGTTAATAGGATTTCGTCGACGAAGTTTAAAACTTTAAATGAAAGTTATAGTTCTTGTCGATAGCTATGTGTGAATATAAAATGCATCGAAATGGAGCTCGTATGAAGAATATATGAATTTAAAATAAAATATAATTTTTCGCGTGCAACCATGCACACAGACAACAGGCGCGACGAGCCTCTGACATCCAAATTCCCCAGACATCCATGTTATGCATATACCACGTCACCGCCCCGAATGAGCGCACAACGTCCCCAGACCGTAGGTGCGGTGCGCACCTGGTTTTTTCGCATATAAATAGCCTTCAAAGTTTAGATCATTCCCACACCAATTCAACTATTCTCTCTCGAATTTCTTGCTACTTTAGCTCTATATTTCTTCAGTTTTGAGTTTTCGCGAAGCCCTAAGGTCCCTAGGAGCCCAACAACTAATACCTCCCAGGTCGGAGTACTACAATTATAATTTCCAAACTTTTGTCTAGGAAATCTATGTAAGTTAAATTACACTCAGCTTTATCTTAGTGTAATTTATATTTATATTCATAGTTGTTATTATGAATCTATAAATAATATTTATCAGTGGTTCCAAGTAATTATATTGATTGATCTACTTAAGGGGATGATGTTTAGGCTGGATTTAATGAGGTGTTTAAAGTAGAATTTCCAAAAACTATACTCTGTATACCAAATGGACCCTACCTCCTGTACGATCATACTTGGTTGTTCTTTACTTGATAGGTTTTGATGTAGACATTGGGATTGTTGAGGAATCTATACTATGATTAGCCATAAGAAATAATAAACTAGGACTTATTGATGATTGAACCTAGGTTACATCAAAGGAAAGGTTAAGTGCTGAAACGAAGCGCTGCCCAGCTTTCTTGTCATCCACTTTAATAAGCGACTGCATAGTTACTTTTAGCTTACACATAGATATAAAGTATCTAAATCATTAAATTCTATGTGTGCATATTATGTGTATTCCTTGATATATGTGTTAGATGAATTATGTGATTATTACTTGATTTAATAATATATGTATTTTCCTATATTTATAAAATATATTGGGTAATGATGGGTGATGAAAATGATGTGATGATGATGAGAGGACTTGACTTTTGATGAGCCAGTCATCTAACATTGTACAGATGATGACCACAGACTATTCTATACTGTCTAGTGGAACGCTGGCATGCTTGCAACTTGTAGGTGTTAATGAACTATATGTTGATTTGATGTATTTTATCCCCCATTGTTTTCTTATTAACATATATTGCTAAGGGAATACCTCAAACTATATTGTCTACCTGTTGCTGATGATGATCCTTAGGATAGGTTTCTTGAGATCAATATTATAGGATCAAGTATGTGAGAATAATGGGAATAGGTAATTGGATAACTTATTTGATGTGAAATATACAGTTAAAGAGCTTAATTATTGTGGATTGAACACCCTATGTTCTCACCATGCTCCCAATCCTGAACCACTCAGTTTCTTTGTATCACATGTAATGGTACGGAGGCAATTGGATGATGAATGATTTGAGCAATTGTAGGCCATTAGTAAAATAAAACGTTGTAAGGTTTATTAAGGCTTGTTTATGCTTATGTATCTATATTGATAATGAAATTCCATGGTTTTAAATATGAGTGAAATACATTTCTTCAGAAATGCTTTGATAATACTATTATCATGTTTTGGGAACAAATTATGTATTAATCTTTATACTCTTAAATAAATAAAACATAAATAAAAAGTTTTAAACTGGCTATGAAAACGGAGATGTTACGGTTGGTATCAGAGCATTAGTTTAAGCAAAATAGGAATATTTGATAATTTTTAGAACTAAACTTAAAATGCTAAGCGATGATATTGAGACGTGTGTCTACTATATTTTAGGTAGTGTGCCTAAATTGATACTAGCACAAGAATACTTTAAGAAAGATGACTAAATTGCTTTTACGTGCTATATGATTTGTATTATAACATGCCTTAGGTTATCTACCTAGATTGCAATTACTTAATTAGATCTAAGGTCTATTGTCGGCCTGGATCTAGAAATTTTATGTGTTCGAGATTCTAAACATATAACTACTATATTAGAACTGATATATAACTTTTTAGAAGGATGAGGAGGATATTACATCTAAACATAAATAAAACCTCCTATAATAAAATCGCGTCTCGGTACACTGAACGTTTACTTTGGTGTATAGATCGACATGGTGAGAACTCGGAGTGGACTAGGAAACTATAAGGGGAATCAACAGTCTGAGCCCCGTGTGATCGAGTGTACACCTGGAGTTGTGCCAGTAGCTGAACATGTCACGATGGCATGAGTCCAATCAATGATTCAAGCTATAATGGCCGAAAAAAGTGAGCAGATGAGACAAATGTCACATGATAATTCAGATGAATCCATTTCACATGTTGTGCAACTTGAGCTGAACATAGAACAATCAGAGGAAGGAAACTACAGTCAAACTGTCAGTCAAGCTAAGCCACATGTGGTGAGAAGAAACAAACAAGATGTAGGAAACGATGGATGTGGATGCAAGTACAAGTATTTCATGGCATCTAGGCCATCAATTCTTTCTGGAATCCCAACACTAGTAGAAGTAACAGATTGGATCTTTGAGATGAAGATGATGTTTGAAAGTTACGACTATAGCAATAACCAGAACATCATTCTTGTGGTCAGACAACTGAAGACTGGGGTATTAGGATAGTGTAAGTTATTGGATGATACCATGCCCAAGGAAGAAGTTATTAAGATGTCTTAAGAAGAATTTTTGGTGCAACTGAAAAGGCAGTATTCCTATGAATGGGATCCTCTAAAGATTAACAACGAATTCCATAACCTAAAGAAGGGTAAGATGAGCACAGTGACTATGCTGCAAGTTTTATGGAGAAAATGAAGCTAGTTCCTTAGTTGGTTCCAGCTGAACTCTCCAAGATCAACAATTTTTATAGTAGACTACCGACGGATTTTAGTCCAACGGTGAAGCTGGTAACCACTTTGAAAGCCACCATCCAGGAAGGTAGGAATGTGGAGACCCAAATAAGAGAGAAAGGGTATGGAGAGAACTAAGAAAGGAGAAAAGAGGAAGTTTGAGGGATCTTCAAGATCCAACAAGAAGATCAGATTTTCGAAGGGTGGCCCCAACAACAAGAAGTTTGGGGGAAGTGGTGAAGCAAAGTGGTACGATAAGTGCAAGCAGAAGCACTCTAGAAGATGCAATAATGAAGTGACCTTTTTCAAGTGCAGGAGGACTGTTCACTACTCCAATGAGTGCACATTCAACAAGAGAATCTGCTACAACTGTGGAGAGGATGGACATATTCATAAGGATTGCATGAAGAAGAAAGAGACCGCAAAGCCTAATGTGTCACCGAAGCCAAAGGAAAGAGCATTTCAGATGACTATGGAAGCATTGAAAGGAAGAAGCAGATGTCGGTTCAGGTACCTTTCTAGTAAGTGAATTGTATGCCAATATATTGTTTGATTCAGGAGCTAATTACTCCTTTATATCACCCAAATTTGGTATAAGACTAGCATTAACTATAGATAGACTAGATAGTGCTCTAGTAATAAAAGTTGCTAGCGGAAAGTGTTAGATATATATGCCCAAGAATCATTATGGAGTGATATTGCTAATAATATATGATCCTATAGTGTCACACCTTTATCAAGTTGGCACATTTTGTATTTTTATTAATAATATGATTATTAATAAATAACATCAACTCTTGTATTTTAATTAGGGAATAATTATTGTTTTGTGAAAATAATAATTATAAGAAAGTATAACTAGTTATTAATTCATATGGTATGAATTAATAAGTCATGCACAACATTTTGGACTAGTTTGATTCTTTTGTCTTCTACCTAAAGAGAAACTTTATATTTTATAAACTTGGAGTTTATAAAAAATAAATAATCTTTCTTTTAAAAGGAAGCATGGTCGAAAGTATGATGAATGTGTGAGAGGTTGCTTGTCAACGTTCCACCTTTTGTCTCCCATGCTTCTAAAGGATACAATTACTTTAGATTATTTTAATGGTTAGGCCTTACCTATCATGAACTATATAAGAGTATCTTATGAATGAGAAATGTGCAAGTTTTTGAACTTCTTTCTTCCCTTCTCATTCTATCTAAAACCGTAAGTGTGGAGATGCTTCATCTCCATGCATTTTAATGCTTTACTTTTGTGTTTAGAAGACCTCTTGAGTTGTTCCCTTTAGTGATAAATTGAGTTAAGCACTTAAAGGCTTTAGACATTCAAGAATACAAGAAGGAACTAGCATCCCAAGTGTCTTACTCTTGATGGTGGATACTTGTAGAGAAGATCATACACTTTGATCTTTTTCTATCTTAATCAACACCCCAAAACCAAGTGGGTTCAAAGTGATGAAGTATTGAATCGAGAAATGAATACAAAATCAGAGTAACAAGAATTAAGAACACACGGAGTAAATAAGATCTTGTTCCAGATCATATTATGCTTCATAGTTACAGAGAGAAAATAGACTACACAAACTCCAAGTTCTTATCAATCTCTAAGTAATGACACCTATTTATAGGAGAAAAGTAAAGCATACAAAAAATAGTAAGGAGTAAGCATCTAGACTTCAAAACATAAAATTCCTTAGTAAATAGATAACATACTATTCGAAACTGCTAAGACATACTTTGACACATTACAACAAATTTGACACTAACAATCTCCTCCTTTGTAATAAGTGTCAAAGTCAGTTGATTAACACTTGAGCAACTTTATGTAATGTCTTCCAAACTTCAGCATACCAATTCATGATCTTTCTCATTTCAGCTTTATCTTCTTCTGAGTTCTTCTTACAACTATTCATACGAACAATTAAGTTCGTATATTGAGCTGTTGTGTACCTTTCTACATCATTTGCTTGAAATAAAAACTTTGATTGCTTTCCATTCTTGTCCTTCCCAACAAAAACTATCCCATAAGGCTTTAAGTATATTTCACCGTCAACATATGTTATCAATTCAGCTTTCTTTTTCACCAATGATTGAGGAACTGAAACTTCTTTCCCCAAAGGCATATCTCACTTTATGCCAGTCAAATCTAAACAATCGTAATAATTGTCTATGAAGAGTTTAAGATGTCCCAATCTCAATCTCAACACTTCTTTTCTAGTTCCCTAAAGCTTTGACGCATTTGACTCCTTGAGAATATATGCAACTTGAATAAGATCATTCAAGTGCATTAGTGGAAAATCAGCAATGGGGAAATTACATGCCACCTTGTTAGCCCTCACAACATGATATTGGAAATTTTGTAGCATATTTTCGAACAACTCATCTTTTGTAATACTCAACACTTGGATTATCTTCACACAAGACCATACTTCCTCCTGTTCTTTCCCTAAAACAACATGAAACCTCAGCTTCATGTGAGTGAAGTGATATGGATTCTTGAATTGATCAACAATTTTATAATGAGCTATTACGAACATCATCTCATTGATTGGGAAGTCAAGTTGATTCATATCTGAGTTTTCGATGGCATAGCTCTTTCTGGGTTTCTTCTTGAATTCATGCATTTCATTGTATGGCACCCTAGCTTTGATATTTTCGTAGTTGTGCAACTTCCTGGGATCTCCCTTGTTCAAATGAGGAGGATCATTTTGTCGAAGCCTCAAAATACTTTGAATCTGCCTTTGCCTTTCCAACTCAGACTCAACCTCTTCCTTTCTTTATTCTTTTGATTTTTCCATAACAACCTTTTTCCCTCTATCTTGTATTGTTGAGATTTCTTCGGGATTTGAAGCACTCCCTTCTAACACATGCCTTGTAGTTGTAACAGTCGAAATCACAGGGTCAGCTTTTGATATGATTGGTTTTGTTGTGGGAATGTTTGTTGTAAAGTGTAACAACCAAAATTTCACGTCCAAAAATTTCATTTTTAATTAATGGATTTGCAAAACGTTTGTAAGTAACAATGTGAAATCATATCATCTCATAAACAATGTATCATGTCTGAAAACCCAAATACTTAAAATAATATCATGTCAGAGTACAATCCCAGAATATCTCATAATGCGGCAGGTAACGAGAGTGTGTATGATGTTCAGCTACCGCACCAGCTCCTTCCCCTTTGCTGAAGAGGTACCTGAAACCAAAACTGTAAACCGTAAGAACGAAGCTTAGTGAGTTCCCCCATCGTACCACATACCATATAATCATATAACATACATACTGTCGGGCAATTCTGGGGTGCCCGACTTACCCGGTACGACCATTCTGGGGTGTCGACTGTTGGATAAGGTGTCTAAGTCCATAACTTATTTGGTATATACTTGACCCGACCGGCATGGTCCATTTGGGTTGCATCTCATCCAAACTATTATGGATAATTTTATGAGAGTTATACACATATGTTTATTAATATATTATGAGTTATAATATATTAATATGAAGTTACGTTATTTAATTAGTTTTAGTCTTAAATTAATTATGAATTAATTTAGAGATTAAAAGGAAGACTAATTAAATTATGGGCTATTTGTTTTATATAGTGTGGGCTAATACTCATTTGTTAATGGGCTAGGCTTATGTGGAAGTCCATGGATGATCCATGGAGCTTTTAACCCATGGATCCTTGGAAAAGGAAAAGACATGGGTTATTAGGGTTTCACCCTAACCATGCACACTATATAAGCATGCTTATGGAGCATGAAATGGAGCCTAAGAGAAAACTAGTGAACTAGTGTGTGTGCATGTGTGTGGCTGATTTTTATACAAGGTGTATACTCTCTCAAAGTTTTCCAAGAGTTTGTGGTGTTTGTGATTCCATTTGAGGCATTCACACTATTGGTGCTTGGCCCTCAAACTCCTTAGAACCCAACTCACCAAAAGGTATGTAATCTCTTCTAACTCTTTTATGTTGAAATGTTCCCCATGCCATGTTAGATAGGTTATAAACCTTGGAAAATTATTATTTTGCATGTATTTAGACAAACATAGATCCAAGGTTTATTAGGGTTGCATGCACACTTAGGAAGTGTTAGATTGCTCAAAACCCAACAGTGGTATCAGAGCCTAGGCTTGCTTGTTTGATACTTGATGCAAAATAGTGAAAAAAGTCGAAATCGTTGCTGTCAGCATGGTGGACTCGCCGAGTCCATTGGAGGGACTCGACGAGTCCAAGGCAAACTTCAACCTACTCGACGAGTCAGTTCATGCACTCGACGAGTAGGATCGAAAGAGTGCAGATTCTCGACTTTTGCTGCTGGAAATGGACTAGAAACATTAACCTAAATTGTTTTGGTGTTATAAAACTTATTTTAGTTGGTGTAATGGTTGTTCTAATCCATTTACAATAGCATATATCAAAATTCCATGATTTTATGTGTTCATATAATTCTTGAATTTTGATGATCATGTTCATGTTCTTATGAATTTAGAAAATGATAGGAATTATTTGCTGAATTGTTTAGGATTAATTCTTTATCATTTATGTGTTTTAATGGAGTCCATAATTTGTCCTCAAGTTATGGATTACCAAAGGTCACTTTCATTTAACACACACTTAAAACACATAAGTTACATGAAAATGAAGAGTCTTCATTTTTATGAACCTTTAATTCATAAGTTATGAAATGAAGAGTTTTGCAAAGTTACAAAACTTGCCCTTAAGTTTTGGAATTTGTAAAGTTTCACACACTTTAATAAACTTTAATTCCAAACCTTAGAGTTTTAATAGTTAAAATTCAACCCTTATACTATTTATAACATTAATGGTTAATTATTATATATATGTATAAGAATAAGTCGTTTTACCGTTAGTAGGCCTCATTCACGAAGCCGGTCTATAAGGTGGGTATAAGATTGTTGCCTATAAAATGGCGACTTAATGGGTGTATACTCTCACCCACCGCTTGCTTGATCGGTGGAGGGTCGTTAGCCGAACGGGTAGAACAATGACTTTAAATCCTCATTAAAAGTATAATGAATATTATAAAATAACTAAACTCTTTTAATTCCCAATCTTAGTTATTTTAGGAAAATGTGAACATGGTGCTAGTCCATGAAATTCACACTTTGTACCTTACCAAGTCGTTGGTGGAGCGTGTGTGGTTAATCGGCACACTAACTAGGACTAGTAAGGATCACGAAGGGTGACTTAATGTTTGTCATACATCAATGGAGCGTGTGTGGTTAACCGGCACATTGATTAGGTGATAATATTAAGAGTACCAAGTGAATTAGCATGGTTATTCACACCTTGTTTTGTGATCCTCGGCATCCCAGTCACAAAACTTGAAGGGAACAATCGAGATTGAAACATGCCATTGAAAAGTTCAATGAATCTCAAAAGAATCTAGGAATTTCAAATCCAATTAAACCTAATAAATCATTTCGTTTTCATGGTGGAAATTGGTGAATCGTCATTCACCTACCTTTCAAATATATTATTACTTAGATTACGGCATCCCTCTTCTAAGTGTAATATATTGTGATTGGATCCTAGCCTTAATATTACATTTGGGTGTCTTATTAAGGATCCTACAAATATCTAATCTAAACTTACTCTCTTCTTTCAGATGTCTTCCAACACTAATGCTTCAGGCTCTAACCCAACTGGTTCTTTCTCTCTCATGAATCTTTGTGGGAGGGTCATCTTTGATGGTTCCAACTTCATGGATTGGATTAGGAACATCAGGATGGTTACTCGTTACGAGGACAAGGAATATGTCCTCGATAAGGAGTTAAAAGAACTTGATGAGTCTACTGCTACTCCTGAGGAGATCGCTGAATTCAGGACTCATGAGAGAGATGCTACTAAGGTGGCATGTATCATGATGGCCACGATGACACCCGAGCTCCAAAAGTCGTATGAAGATTTCTACCCTTTTGAGATGCACCAAGACCTGATGGAAAGGTACCATCAGAGTGCTCGTCAGGAGCGGTATGAAATAATCTCCTCCATAATAACTACCCGCATGAAGGACGGTGAATCCGTCACGGGCCACATGCAAAAGATGCAAAGGTATGTGGACCGTTTGCTGAAGCTGAATGTTAACATCCCCGAGGAGTTGGCAATTGACATCATTTTGCACTCCTTGCCTTCTTGTTATGATCATTTTCGAATGACATATCATATGAACAAGGAGGAAGTTACCCTCAGCAAGCTTCAAGGACTCTTGAAGACCGCGGAATCCGGTCTTAAGGGTAAAGCGGTTATTACCTCTACTACTCCTACTCCAACATCTACCCCTGTTTTAGCTATTGGGCAAGGTAAAGGGAAGAAGAGGAAGCACCCTTCGAAGGGTACTAAGGGAAAGTCTCTTGAAGGCTCCTCATCAAAGACCAAGAGCGGTTCTGCCACTCCTTCTGCCATTCCCAAGGATGCTGAATGCTTTTATTGCCATGAAAAGGCACACTGGAAGCGAAACTGCCCTAAGTACTTGCAGGATCTAAAGGATGGGAAAGTGAAACCCACCTATGCAGGTATTTACACTATATTGTCTAATTACTCAACATACTCTAACTCTTGGGTGCTTGATACATGATGTGGTATTCACATATGTTCTGATTTGCAGGGCCTAAGAAGAAGTGAGGATGTGGAGCACGGGAAGATAAACTTAATCATGGGGAATAAGAAGACTTCACCTGTTTCCAAGATTGGAATTTATACTTTGTTGCTTAATAATGGGTTAAAATTAGATTTGAATAAATGTGTGTACTCGTCTGAAATGGCGAGGAATATTATTTCTTTTCATGCTTTGTACAAACAAGGTTTTACTTTTTCGTTTGATAATGAATGTGGTGGTATTAATGCTTTCTTTAAAAATGTGTTTTATTTTAAAGCATTACCTTGTGATGGCGTGTATGAAACTGTGTCGATTGTAGACAACTTAGGAAATAATGTGTTGTATATTGATTCTTCTACTAGCCTAGATAAAGCATCATTGTGGCATTGTCGTCTTGGACATGTAAACAAGAAACGCATAGGCCAACTCCAAAAGAGTGGAGTCTTGGAATCATTTGACCTTAAATCAGATGATAGTTGTGAATCTTGTCTACTTGGAAAAATGACAAAATCACCCTTCACTGGAACTTGTGAGAGGGGTGAAGGTTTGTTGGACCTAATACATATTGATGTATGTGGGCCATTCAAAACTGCCACAAGGGATGCTAATCGGTATTATGTGACTTTTATTGATGATTTTAGTAGATATGGGTATGTCTACTTAATCAAACATAAGTCAGAAACGTTTGAAAGGTTTAAGGAATTCAAACAGGAAGTAGAAAATCAATTGGGCAGGAACATTAAGATGCTTCGATCTGATCGAGGTGGTGAGTATCTTAGTACCGAGTTCCTTGACTATCTTAAGGAGTGTGGGATTGTCTCACAATTGACTCCTCCCAGGACACCACAGCTGAATGGTGTAGCTGAGAGGCGTAATCAAACTTTGTTGGACATGGTTCGCTCTATGATGAGTCGAGTTTCGTTACCAATATCTTTTTGGGGGTATGCCTTAGAGACTGCCGCCCATATCCTTAATCTAGTCCCTACAAAGAAGGTTACCAAAACACCTCATGAGATGTGGACTGGGAAGGTTCCCAATTTGGACCACATCAAAGTTTGGGGTTGCGAAGCTTTCGTGAGGCGTGAAACTCATGATAAACTTGAACCCCAAAGCGAAAGGTGTATTTTCATCGGCTACCCACAGAAATCCTTCGGCTACCTCTTCTACAGACCCAGTGAGAATGTGGTCTTTGTAGCACGAAGAGGGATCTTTCGCGAGAAAGAATTTATAAGCCAAGGAGACAGTGGGAGGCAGATTGATCTTGAAGAAATTCAAGAATCAATTGGTGAAGGAACCTCAGACACTAGCAATCAACCTGAGGAGGAAACTCCTGTTGATCCAGCTGACGAGTCTGTACCTCCGAGGCGTTCCACACGGGTTAGGAACACACCTTCGTTTTATTATGGTTTTCATATTACTACGGAAGGTGATACGTTTATTAGTGATAGTACACTAGTAAATTTGGATGAACCTAGCAGTGTTAAGGAAGCCATGGTAGGCCCGGAGTCTGCTAAATGGAAGGAGGCTATGGACAGCGAGATACAGTCCATGTATGACAATCAAGTTTGGAACTTGGTTGACAATGTAACAGGCCGTAAAACAGTCGGGTGCAAATGGATCTTCAAGAAGAAGACAGACATGGAAGGAAAAGTGCATACTTATAAGGCTCGACTGGTTGCGAAGGGTTTTACTCAAACTCAAGGTATTGATTATGATGAAACCTTCTCGCTGGTAGCCAAGATTAAGTCTATTAGGGTTATGTTAGCCATTGCAGCATTTCATGATTATGAAATATGGCAAATGGATGTCAAAACCGCTTTCCTTAATGGAAAGTTGGCTGAGGATGTGTACATGAATCAGCCAGAGGGTTTTGTCAATGCAGAGTACCCTAATAGAGTATGCAAGCTTGAAAAATCCATTTATGGATTAAAACAAGCATCTCGTAGCTGGAATCTTTGTTTTGATGAGAAGGTAAAAGAGTTTGGCTTCTTGAGAAGCGAAGATGAGTCTTGCGTGTATGTCAGAGCTAATGGGAGTATAGTTAGCTTCTTGGTACTGTATGTGGATGACATACTACTCATAGGAAATGACATCCCAACCTTGCAGGAGGTTAAGTCCTGGCTTGGGAAGTGCTTTGCTATGAAGGACCTAGGGGAGGCTACCTATATCCTAGGGATAAGGATATTAAGAGAAAGGAGTAGAAGACTAATTGGACTTAGTCAGAGTATCTACTTGGATAAGGTGTTGAAAAGGTTCAACATGGAGAATTCCAAGAAAGGAGATTTACCGATCCAAAGCAATACCAAACTGAGTAAGACTCAGAGTCCGAGTACAGAGGCAGAGATAGCTGAGATGAGCCAATTACCATATGCTTCTGCAGTTGGCTCGATCATGTATGCTATGACTTGTACCCATCCTGATGTGGCATTTGCTTTGAGCATGGTCAGCAGGTATCAGGGGAACCCTGGCAAGGCTCATTGGACCGCGGTAAAGAACATTCTCAAGTACCTACGGAGGACTAAGGATTGGATCCTTACACTTGGTGGCTGTGATGACTTGAAAGTATTAGGTTACAGTGATGCTGGTTTTCAGACTGATAGGGATAATTTCCGCTCTCAGTCGGGCTGGATCTTTACCTTAAATGGAGGGGCAATTTCTTGGAAGAGTTCCAAGCAGGAGACGGTGGCTGATTCGACTTGTGAATCAGAGTATATAGCAGCGAGTGAAGCAGCGAAGGAGGCGATATGGCTAAAGAACTTCATCGGAGACCTTGGAGTTGTACCAGCTATTAAGGAACCTATAGAGATTTTCTGTGACAACAATAGTGCGGTTACCTTAGCCAAGGAACCAAGAGATCATGGCAGATCCCGACACATTGACAGAAAATATCACTTCATAAGACACAAGATTGAAGAAGGACTCCTTGTGACAAGGAGGATATCGTCGGATGAGAATCCTGCAGATCCTCTTACGAAGGGACTGACGAGGGTTAAACATTTTCAGCATGCGAGACACATCGGGCTGAGGGACGATATTAGTTTTACAGATTAGATAGTTTTCCTAAAACTTGTAAAATGTAATCGACGTTTGATGATGAATAAAATTTGTGATTTATTTATGAGTAAAGTGTTAATATCATTGTCAATTATTTACTATTGTTTCAGTTTTGCATGTTTTGACTTCCAGAATAATTAATTTATTCAAACCTCCACATTCGATCATACGTCGGAAGTAGGTATGAATCAATATTGTCATGAATTGGGTTTGTAGATGCCTTAAAGGTGTTTAGACATGGCAATGGCTGCTGCAACATTCATGAGTACTCATAAGTTATGAGTATTGGTATAAACCCACGCTCACTTGTATCACTTCATGGAATTTATCTCGAGTGATCGTGAGACGATAACATCATATAAATCTTTAAACCTAGAGATATGAGTTGTTACCTATGAGTTGGTTGTGCATTGATTGCACGTAAACGCATCAGTAACTTGATGTTATAAAACGTACCTTTGTGTACAATTCAATAAGTAGTAGAACAAGCATATCAGTCGAAGTTTATCTGTTCCTTCTAGAAATAGAAGCGATATCTGGTCCCCTCGATGATTTTGTGTTGACCCATGTACCAGGCCTGGTCAGAACTAAACCGATGTGTTCAGTGAAGTTCTTCGTCAAACAAATCGGAAAATCGAGAAACAACTGCTAGACAATAAGCAAGACATAGTTCCATGTGTTTGTCCGGCTGATATCATGAGAACAAAGGATTATGTGATCACTTATCTAAAAATGGCGCTTCATAGTTCGATAGAGTCTTCATTGTTCGAGGGAGTTTTCGAGAGCTACGATTGTTGGTTGGTTCCTGAAGTTATAGGCAAATATAGTTATTAGACTTATCCAAGTGGGAGTCTGTTGGATAAGGTGTCTAAGTCCATAACTTATTTGGTATATACTTGACCCGACCGGCATGGTCCATTTGGGTTGCATCTCATCCAAACTATTATGGATAATTTTATGAGTGTTATACACATATGTTTATTAATATATTATGAGTTATAATATATTAATATGAAGTTACGTTATTTAATTAGTTTTAGTCTTAAATTAATTATGAATTAATTTAGAGATTAAAAGGAAGACTAATTAAAGTATGGGCTATTTGTTTTATATAGTGTGGGCTAATACTCATTTGTTAATGGGCTAGGCTTATGTGGAAGTCCATGGATGATCCATGGAGCTTTTAACCCATGGATCCTTGGAAAAGGAAAAGACATGGGTTATTAGGGTTTCACCCTAACCATGCACACTATATAAGCATGCTTATGGAGCATGAAATGGAGCCTAAGAGAAAACTAGTGAACTAGTGTGTGTGTGCATGTGTGTGGCTGATTTTTATACAAGGTGTATACTCTCTCAAAGTTTTCCAAGAGTTTGTGGTGTTTGTGATTCCATTTGAGGCATTCACACTATTGGTGCTTGGCCCTCAAACTCCTTAGAACCCAACTCACCAAAAGGTATGTAATCTATTCTAACTCTTTTATGTTGAAATGTTCCCCATGCCATGTTAGATAGGTTATAAACCTTGGAAAATTATTATTTTGCATGTATTTAGACAAACATAGATCCAAGGTTTATTAGGGTTGCATGCACACTTAGGAAGTGTTAGATTGCTCAAAACCCAACATCGACCTACCCATGTCAAGCCATTCTAGGGTGCTGACCTACCCTTCGATCCTAACAACCAAACCTCGGGGACTATTCCACCCGCTACTTCTACTATCACATATATAATAACATAAACATATTGTCAGACATATCTGGGGGTTCGATCAACCCTTCGGTCCTAACAACCGAACTTAGGGACTATTCCCCTCCTACTACCACTATCACATATATCATATCATGCCAACATATAAACATCTCATAACATACTATTAGACATATCTGGGGTGCCGGACCTACCCTTCGGTCCTAACAACCGAACTCTACTACTATCACATATAACATAACATGCCAGCATATAACTTATCAGGTAGCAACAAATCTAGATGATATCACAAAGACAATCATCTAACATACAACTACTGGTGAGCAGGCATTGTGGCCGTAGACCCACCGCTAATGGAAGGTAACTCACCTCGTAAGGCTGACTGCTAAAAAGCTGATCTGCAGATGTTTGACTGCTGCTCCGGTGGTCCTCTAGCTATAATTCTCATAAAACACTTATTCAGACATTGATAAATGCTCTTAGGGTAAAATGACTATTTTACCCCTAACCAAGTCAAAGTCAACTTCCAGTTGACTTGACTCACCGAGTTGGGCCTCCAACTCGTCGAGTCCCTACCCTTCATCTGCCCTTCTTGACGCTTCTACTCGTTGAGTTTAGCAATGACTCGACGAGTTCTCCTTCTAAAACAACCTCGAATAAACCTTCATCCGACTCGCCGAGTTATATGAACAACTCGTCGAGTTCATCATCGTCCTACAAACAAGTCAAGTCCTTGACTCGTCGAGTTGTATGAACAACTCGTTGAGTTCATCTTCAAAAGTTGGGACATTGCCTTGGACTTGTCGAGTCTACTCATGCACTCGTCGAGTCCTATGAACTCCAGGTCTATGGCTAAGTCCAATGTGTTGGGTCACTCCCCCAGACCTCTCTAAGACCATTCTAACACACACCGGGTTCCTTTGAACCCAAACAGAAAAGGGGAGTTGGGCCTCAGACTCGCTGAGTCCCAAGAACAACTCGCCGAGTTGAGGTTGTTCAAGTCTCATTTCTCGATTTTTGATGTACAACACTTGTCCAAAAGATAGATCTAGGCTCCTAAGATCAATCTAGCATGTAAAGTTACAAACTTTACTTGCATGCATGGGAGAATAAGCTCAAAAGGCTCTAAAAGAAACTCTTAAAATGCATGGAGCTTTCTAAGGCCCCAAAGTCAACCACTTTATGTCTTGTAGCCCCCTAAGGACTTTGGATCTGGAGTCTTAGCCTCAACCATGCTTGCACTCATAGTTGGTCACCAAAAATGGCTCCTTATAGCCCTAATTTACTCCAAAAAGGGATCTAGAATGAATGATCAAGGTATAAACTTTATACCTCCAAAGAACTGTAGATGCACCACAAACTTAGGATCTTCTGATTTCCTCTTGGCTCTTCAAGCTTTTCCTTCCTTCTTGTGATCACAAACCACCAAAATCCACCAAAGAGGCCTTAGATCTTTACCAAAGACGGTTAGGGTTTAATGTGAGGTGTTCTGAGAGCATAAGGGACGAGGGAGGCTGAATAAGATGTGTAATTAGGGTGCAAACCCTTGGATTCGGGTTTTGTCCAGACAGGGTCTACTCGTCGAGTCTTGCTGCCGACTCGACGAGTCCGCCAATTATCCCTTTGGCCTTTAACCCATCAATAATGTTCAAAGTTGGATGTTAAAATGACCACTTACCAATAGCTCAAGAGAGGCTTCAGTGTTTGGTTATTGGAAAGGTTTTAATAATCACATGTCAAAGAGAGAATGAAAGTTTTATTATGGATTTGAGAATGAAACATGTATGGATTAATTGAACTAAAACCCAAAGGAAGATTTTGGTATAAAGGGGTACCAAATATGTCATCCCATTGATTATGATAAAAAACAATAAATAGACAAAAAAGGAATTACTCACACTTTTTATCTTCTTTATGCTTCTTATAGTAGCTAAAAGTCCAAAACAATGGCAATGATTACAACCACAATATCACTACAGTATTATCAAATTTTGCAAAGAGTATTTTATCTTAATCCAAATATTCTTTGAAATTCTTCGATATAAAATTTGTAAGTATTTCGATTTTGACATGCTTGGCAATTTCAGGAACCAATGGTCAAGTCTAAGAAGCTCTCCTGTATCGTCTTCTTCATCTGTCATACTTGGATCTTTTGGCACAATTTCATATAATTTTTGGTTAAAGTTGCTATTTTATTATGTTACGATACATAAAAGAGCTACAGCTTAGAGGTGGATCGTAAGTTTTTTAAAATACAATACCTCAAATAGGAAAAAAAAAACTTGAAAGTACAATGTCATAAAGTTTGTAACATCTACAGAAAGTGTCTTCCCTTAATGCTACATAGTTTACATACCATTAGAGCCTCTCTAATCTTTTTACTACCCTATCACAAGAGAAGTTATGGTTGACCATGTGGAAACTTTTGTTGGTTACACATTAGAAAGAACTACCATTGCAAAATGGTTTTTTGATGGGAGTATCTTATGTCCACTAACTATGATAGTTTTATGTTGCATATGGAGATTGCAGTTCAATCCTTGAGGTTATTACATTCAAGAGGGATCAACTGTCAACGCTTTTAGTAGCAGGTAGGCATATCAAAAAAACAAGTACACATTTTGGTGGTTATGCCGACTCTCATAAGTACTCATAATCCTTCAGCTCCTGCTTCCATTGATGATGTTTTTAGATCATTATATAAGAACAAACATTTTCAATCTAATTCGTTTTGAGAATTTCTTTTTAGTCAACTATTTATAATCATAAATTCTCATACATGTTCTATTTTCATAATCTAATTCAAATTTACTTGTTGATTTTATTATTATTATTATTATTATTATTATTATTATTATTATTTTTGTATTAGTTTAAATTTTGTTTCCATTTGTCAAAATCATTGTTGCGGTGAATGTGGATTTGAACCTGTTCATAGGCAAACTTTAACATGCCATATTTTCTTGATGACATAATTTCTCTATTTTTGCATATATCGTTAATTTTCACTTCACAATATAAATGTCAAGGTTCTTATATATCTATCTATACATGAATTGTCCACCTGTTTTCTCATTCTATGCATCAAGGCTTGGAAAAACATCATTTGAACATGTTGCTGATTTTTTATTCTTGATGTTATTTTGAATAGGCAATATATTTTACTTTTTACCCATTATAACAATACACTAACTTTCTTATCCATAATAGCAATTCATTTTCGGCATATTCTTCCCCCAATATCCACTTTAACTAAAACACCACTCTATCTGTGGATTGTGCTTAGCACGGGCCATAATACTTCATTAGTATATAGATAAAATAGTGAGTATTTTAGCATTTAGATGATTCATGATATCCAAATTATTTGATGGTAGGCTTATGATCATGCCCTCACTGTGTGTGGTTTTAATGTTCCTAAAGGCTAGGTTTGGTTTGCATTATAATATGTTATATATTTTTTGGATGAGATTAGATTTCATTAAGTGAGTTGATTTGTTTATAAAATATTTGTATATTTGATTCTCCTATTTTAATTTTACCATAATTTCTTTGTTTAAACTTTCTCACACATTTTTTAATTAAAAGGACCTTTCCATCCTTTTCATAGAAATAATCTTCTAAAAATTAACCTCCAAATTTCCAATCCTAATTATTTTATTATATAATTATCATCTTTTTGTTAGTTAATCTCTTTGACTATTAGTTACATTATATTTAATAAATTATAACAAAATCATTATTTTTTTTAAATGAGGATTAATCGGGTGTTAAAAGATCTCGACTTTTCCTCTATAAAGTGTTTTCCAAATTCATTGAGAATAGTCATAATTTGAAAAGTGGTGTTAAACTATAATCTCACAAGTAGTTCCTGAAAGGGAGATGATTCTTCCACTTACGAAATTGATTCATCTATATGAGATACAACACTTTCGTAACTATCATACAAGTTAGTAAAACATATATTTTATATAGATGAATCGGTTATTTAAGTGGCGGAATCACATTCCTTCCGAAAAACAATTGCAAAAGGACCATGTAACTATATGAGCCTTATGCTTAAACTAGATATGCTCGTATGACCTTGCAAACTTTTCTAAAGAATGGTTTCATACAACTATATGCAATATCTTTAATATTAGATAAGGACGACACTTTGGGGCCTACTGTTGATTGCCTTTATTATATCGTACCATATTTTTTTTGAAATCGCTCATCGTTATCTAATTATCATCTTTTGTTGTCTGTAAGTCCTTAAATGTCCCTGGCAATCTTTCAGTTTTGCAAAACACACAAAAGACCCGAGCCTAGACTAATCCACAAAAAGTATATAGTTCCATAAATGATGTGAAATACATGTATAATGTGCGATCAAAATAATCAAGAAAACGTGATAAAAGCAGCACAAAAATGTATCTAACAAAAGCGTGAACGAAAAGTGAACTTAAAGTAGATTTTATCCTATGAAATCATCTGGAAATATTTCATTATAAGATGTGGAAAATGTTTGTTCATTATAACAACTTACTTCCACTGTATTACATCATAAATGCACACAAGTATACGATATTATGTTTTGAATATATGAGTTCTTTTTCAAAAAACATCATATTAACTTGAATTATATAGCTACTTTTAAAATTAAAAGTATATCTAAGAAATTTATTTTATTCGATCTTAATATTTATTCTTGATTTTTTTAGCTAAAATAATAATTGCGTTTTTACATTTTACTTAGTAGAAGCCATATATCAAATACTAGTTCTTTTAGTATGAATCGATCACAACTAACTCTTTTTCTATTTAGGGTATATTTGACAAATATAACTAGCAGTTAGAAGTTGGAAAATATAACATTTAATTGAACTAAAGGTGTCTTTTATTTGTGTATAAATGTTTAGTGAAACAAGCTCTAACTAAGCTTTGAAATGTATAAACTTATATAAAATTAAATTTTCGTTGAAATAACTTTTAGACTCGTTACTCTAAATACACGCTTTTACTTATAATCCCAAGTAAAGCTTTAAATCATACAAAACATATACATTAGGTAGCTTTACAATAAAATATTAACAGCGGGACTTGTATCTCTTGAAGCCATTGACAAAAAACGCATCCCTTTAAAGATTCAAGTATCATGACACAAATAAAGTAAAAGTAAAGATACATCTTTACATAATGTATTATTATTTTTACATGCTTTCTCTTGTAGATCATATCATTATATCAAGAACATGATTCGCTTTCTTTCCTAGCTCAAAATGTTAACAATGTCCATAGTGTACATCGTACATAGCAAAACTGAAACAAATTAAATAAACCAAATATATATAAACTTAAATTTGAAGAGTCAAACATGACAGTGAAACTTTAACTTTATTTTTTATGTAAATGAATGATTTATTCTAAATTTAGAGTAATACGATTCATAACGCATTTTTTTTTGAGCTAGATAGGAGATGTTTAACTATATTTTTTATACCAAAAATAAAGTTATTATATTTATAAAGTTGGGTTGGAATATTATTTTGGTATTGAATAAATTAGATCCTACCCATATCTTTGCCTACCCAAATCCCGAAAACCCAACTCAAGTACTCAACCAAACTAAAATGTGTTATATGCATCAAATAGTTGTATGGAATTTATCCTATTTGAAATCTAACTACTATCTGTTGAAACCAATGACCAAAAAAGGTAATCCTTTGAAGAGTCAAGCATCATTACACCAATAAAGAAAGAAAAAGGTACACTTTTGGTTTATTCCCTTACATAAATTACTACTATATTTTTTTACTCTTTATCTTGTAGGTCATATTATAATGTATCTTTTTCATAGTAGCATAATTGGTATACACCGGTGTGTATGTGGTATCAATTTAATTGTATTTTTCTGTTTCTCATGTCCACAATCATATAATAAAAATGCAAGTATTAAACTTCAAAAAGAATAACATCTTTTCATTCATGTACGATAACCACTCATTTATAATGAAGTGAAAGCGAATTATGCGGCATAAGCACCGCTCATCCTGCGAAAAGAAACATATTCCTCCCTTCGTATACAATAACAATACATTCCCAGATGTTCATCCCCTTCTCTGGCTCAATGGTAAAAACCCATGGCGCCCCCACACAATTTGATTCTGTTTCTCCATTCATTAGCCATTTCCATTATGTATTTATACATACAAGGTACCCCATTCTTTCTCCTCCATAACCCACCTTCTCAAAATCATTCTTCATATTTTCCAATTTGTTTTTTGCTTGATTTATAGATTATCGTAAAAATTAGGAATCATGGGAAGGAAGAACAGAGGAATGAGCAAAAGAAGGTCATCCAGAATCGATAGTTATCCTTGCATCTCTTCCTCCATTGCAGACCCATCTTGCTTTTCATGCACTACCTTTAATATCCTCGCTCCTATTTACAAACGACTTATACATGAGGTAAAACCCAAATCCCTGATTTGGTGGTTTTGGGGTTTAATTCTGATTTTGAGAATATGGTTAACTTTTCGGGGAAGAACAGGATCGGAATTGCAGAGAAAGTGAAATCAAAGCGTATTGGTTGGATAGGAATGAAAGAATCTTAGATTTGCTTTTGCGTGAACGATCATCGATCATCTGTCTCCAGGTTTTTTTTTTTTTTTATCATTCCCAAATATTCAAATTTCTTCGTGAACACCGAATAATCGCATTATCAACTATATCGTTGATTCCTAGGAATTCTGGGTTAATAACGAAGAACTCGTAAACATGTACGACACAAGGCTTGGGGATGCAGGTTACACCATTTTCAAGCTTCCACGCACCAATAATCGTGGCGATGGTATATGCTAATAGCTATTTGCTATTCCCCCAAAATACAATTTCATCACATAAACAGTTTTCAAAATTCTACATCAAATTCTTATTTTTCTTTCTGTTTCTTCAAATTAAACAGGCTTACTCACTGCTGTTCATAATGATTACTTTCATGTTATCAACCATAAAGAGTTCCTGTTCAATGATTTTGGTGATCGTGTTGCTCAACTTTTGCATGTTGAAGTAAAAAATGTTGGTCGTGAAATTCTTATAGTCAACACTCACTTGTTATTTCCACATGATTCAAGCATGTGTTTAGAAAGATTGCGACAGGTTACAATTTATAAACTATCTCAATATACTTATTACATCATATATATGTTCATGTTATCTTCATTTCTTGAAATTGAACCTTTTTATTATGTTTTGATAGGTGTACAAAATCTTGCAATATGTAGATGCTTATTTGAAAGAGAACAATCTTAACCCTTTACCCATCATTCTTTGCGGGTAATTATGATTATTACTTTATGTTTTTAGCTATATCATGTTAATATTTAGTTATAAACTATTAACTATTAAGCTACACCATTATTTATTTATTTATTTAAATCCATTTTAGTGATTGGAATGGAAGCAAACGAGGCCATGTTTACAAGTTTTTAAGATCACAAGGATTTGTATCATCATATGATATTGCTCATCATTATACCGATGCCGATGCACATAAGGTCAATTTCGTAAATCTTCATAACGTTTTTTTGATTATTTACAAGTTACAACACATGCCATGAGTTTTCTACTCAATTTTGAATTTTGTTTGTTTTAATGCAGTGGGTTAGCCATAGAAATCATCGTGGAAACATATGTGGTGTGGATTTCATATGGCTTCTTAATCCAAATAAATATCGAGAAATACTCAAAACAAGTTGGAGTGATGCCGTTTTCGGTTTGTTCAAGGTACCCAACAACCCACAAAATAAAAAATAAACTAAACACAAGAATATACATGGAAAACTCCATTTTTTTTTTTTTTTCTAATAATATATATTTTTATCAGTATCAAGTGAGTCGAGCCTCACTTACACGTGAAGATGCATTTGAATTTTTGAAGGCAGTGAGCAACGGTGATTCTATTACCTACTCTGGATTTTGCGAAGCATTGCGACAGGTAACATACAAAAATGGTTACGTTATATAAATACAGTCCGGAATCGGAATTGGAATTGGAATTGGAATCGTGAATTCCATTGTTTGTTTCCATTGCAGCTTAATCTTATTGGTCATATGTACGGGCTAAGCGAGGAGGAAACGAAAGATTTATGGGTTCAAGCAGACATAGATGGAAATGGTGTTCTTGATCATAAAGAATTTCAAGAAAGAATATGGAATCCTATGTGGAGTTACCATGTTGAAAACACGATTAAGGATCAAGATGAGATTTTGAATGGAACCCAATTAAGTTTGGGATTGGGTGTGACAGATGCAGCATTATTCCCATCGGAAACAGAAAACGGATTATGGCCAGAAGATTATTCGCTATCGGATCATGCGAGACTCACTGTTGTATTTTCACCGATTAGGCTGATTTCTTGATTTGTGGAGAAACAAACAATGGATCGAAACGACGCCGCATGAGGATTTGAAGCACATGTCTTTGAGAGTGGGAAAACTAGAGAAGCTTGTTGAAAATGGAATCTCGAATATACTTTCTCACTGCTTTTGAGTGTTGTGTCAGCGTATGCGAATGCGTATGCGTATTGTATTAGTATCTGTATATGTATTTGTAGTTGTACTTGTACAGAAATTTATATCAACACTAAAGGATCAATTTTGAAGATACAATTGTTAAATTTATGTGCTTTTTTTTTCAAAGATTCGTAAAGGGTATCCATGATTTTTTTTGTATTTTGACTATTTGAATTTCGTGTCAACCGGGGACTGTTTTGGAGTTGTCGGCGTGTCGACGTTTGATTGGTTGTATGACTCTCTTCCTTTCTTATCTTTCACCTTAAGCCTTTACATATAAATGGATGGCATTAATGAAATTAAGACTCCATTTTTGTCCAATTGATATACGCTGTATGTACACAGAATTAAAACGAAGGTACTTTTCTAGGAACCTCACTGGCACTTTCCTCTTTCACATACACCACTCGGCTGGCTGACGTTTTCAAGGAGATAAAAACCACCCTTTTTGCAAAACCCACCAAATTTCACAATCGATTATCAAGAACCCAAATGTTTTTTGTTTACAATCTATTGTAAAGCTTTTTGTTGTGTGTGCATCTCGTTCTTGATTTCAATTTCTAGTTTTGCCCTCTTAATATGGACGTCTTACCTGCAAAATCTCTTCCGGTTGGCTACCGATTTCGTCCGACCGACGAAGAGCTGGTGAATCATTACTTAAGGTTGAAGATCAACGGTTTTGATAAAGAAGTGAGTTGTATTCGAGAAGTCGATGTCTGCAAGAAAGAGCCCTGGGACTTACCTGGTATCATCTTCTCTCGATTCTTTATCCCTTTTTCAAAATTCGAAGATGCGGAATCTAAATATTTTAGGGATAATCTAACCGTGTCTTTTTTTTGGCTAGATTTGTCGGTGATTGAGTCCATCGATAACGAATGGTTCTTCTTTTGCCCTAAAGATCGAAAGTATCAAAACGGCCAGCGATCAAATCGTGCTACGGTGTCTGGTTACTGGAAAGCTACCGGAAAAGATCGAACGATCAAGACTAACAGAGGGAGTAGCGTGATTGGAAAGAAGAAGACGCTTGTTTTCTATACTGGTAGGGCTCCAAAAGGCGAGAGGACTCATTGGGTGATCCACGAGTATTGTGCTACCGAAAAGGAACTCGATGGAACACATCCTGGACAGGTAATCGTTCTAGAAATCTGAATTCTTGATTCTTAAACATATTTGTATCTATCTATAACAGCTGTAACAATCAATTGGGAGTTTATAATGATTTATGTTCATCCAGAGTCCATATGTGCTTTGTCGTTTATTCAAGAAACACGATGGGAAGGACGAAAATGCTGAAAGTTTAGACTGTGTTGATGTTGATCAAAGCGATGCTTCTCCTCCTTCCGTTGTAAAATCATCTACTGAAGATCCTCAATCAGAGCCCGTAACCCCAAATTTGACTGGTCAACCAAACATTCAACCTTTACTCAAAGAAAATCTCAAACTTGAAGAACTCAATAGAACAAACGACCCTTTGGACTTTCTCGATCATTCACAATTAATGGTACATTTCCATTTTCTCTTTTTGGGTCTTTCTTTTACTTTTCTACATACCCTTTTGTTGGTTTTTATAACATTCTAAATTTCTATTTAACAGAACGATCTTGACCTTGATGAAGCTCTACAAGGTTTCTGGGATGCATCACCTGATCATTTCGAATCAAAAATCTTCTCCCCTTTGCATTCCCAGATGCATTTAGAGTTCGGATCCGCTTACAACTACGGAATGGTCAACTCCGGAACCGGAAACGAACAGACAACTGGAATGGAATTCTCAAACAGTTTCCTAAATGATTTTCACCCATACAGCAGCGAATCAGATGGTGAAGTCATTCAAGTTCAGGTACATATAGAAAGAATACTTTCAACTTTCAAATGATGAAAACACATAATTTAAAACATTCAACTTTATCTCATTCATATTGTATGATTTGTATCATGTAGCCTATGAAACTTGAAAAGGTGAGCGATGAAAATGTTATCTTTCATCTTCCTCATGAACAAGCACCAAAGGAAGAATCTTGCAGTAGTAGCAGTAGCAACATTGCATTGGCATCCAATGGGGAGGGCAATTTGGGAACAGGAATTATAATAAGGAATCGCCAGCCAAAGGTTGCTAATGGCATAAACTTTAGTAACCAAGGAACTGCACCAAGAAGAATCCGATTGCAGATGAAACTACAAGTAGGGTCAGTTACCCATGGTGGTGATGATCAGCAGCCTATTGTGACTGAGGTGGGTTTTTCACTTTTTGTTATTGATTTCCCTTTTTTGCCACTGAAAAAGGAAAGCTTTATCTTACATTTGTTGATTTGAAATCCAGGAAAAGAAGCATAACCCAGGTGGTAGTGATGGTGAATATGATGAATCTTTGATGTCAAATTCAAATGTGAAGCCAAAAGCTGATTTTTCTCATGGCATGCTAAGTTGGGTGTATATGCATAAGGTGCTTGTGGTTGTAGGGTTGTGTGTAGGGATTGCTAGTTTATGGAAATGTTTGACTTCTTGAGGGGGGATAGATAGGTGAGTGGTTTTATTGTGGATGAGTAGTAGAAACTGATGACTTAAATATATATATATATATATATATATATATATATATATATATATATATATATATATATATATATATATATATATATATATATATATATATATATATATATATATATATATATATATATATTATGTTTATATGACCTATCTATATCTTTTGTTTTTTACCCTAGTTTGGTAAAGTTTTAGACGTATGTATTATCCAGTTGTATGATATTTTTTTCCTGGATTTGGATGATGTATTGATGGTTTAAGTTTTTGGTAATCATAATCAATGAATTACTAGTATCTAGAATACTAGTCGATTCTTTTAAATATCTCTAATAGGTTTCTTGTAATCATTGGCACACAAAACTAATTCATTTTTATAAAGTTATAAACGTTATTTCAAATTTGTCTAAACCAAAAAAAGATAAATCAAACCGAAATAAAATTACATTTTGGGATGTTAAAATAATTATCTGTTAAATAAAATCTGAAAATGATAATTTTTAATGGGTTATTTGGTTGTCTGAATTTGAGAACTATTCACTAAACAAAAACCAAATAAGGTTATTTTTATTCAGTTCGCTTGGGTTATCCGTTTTCAGTTTTTATGACAATTCTACATGCGATGATTCTTGAAACAGAGGAGTGTGGTGGTTTGACGGTGGTTCCGGTGGTGGTTGCTACTTGCCAGAACATATAAAGGATAATATAGTCATAATAAAATAATGAAAAAAGGAATAAAAACTGGCAAAAACATATAAAGGATAATATAGTCATTTCAAGTTTGACAAACATCAAATTCACAACCAAACTAGTTGAAAAGGATGAAACCTGCAAGTTTGAAACTAAAGCAAACAGCAAACCCAAGGGAGCATTTTTGCAATTTTCTGAAAATATAATCAAATTAGTAAAAGATCCACCTTCTGATTAAGTCTTTGCGTTAGAACAAATCTACACGATTATATACATAATCTTGTTCACATTAAGCTACAAAATCATCGCTATATTAATATTATCCTTTAGATTTATTCTAGTGCATGCGTTCAATCTGCTATGGTTAAAATGGTATGAACAGTTAACTGCTTTCTTGGATTTAGTGCAAAAAGTCAACCTCCATGAACGTCTACTACTACTAACTCTCAACCTCTGCCATTTTCAAAAATACATGGACCCCTAAACACTTATATGTTTTAGATTCTTAAATCAAAGACCATGTCTAACCTTGCTGATGCCTTCTTGCATGCCACTAAACAAATATTTATATAACACACATCTTGCATTATAAATAAGTTGAAGTTTCATCATCTTCCAAAACAAAACAAAATGAGTTGCATACGATTTGCAATTCTAATTTTGGTTTTATTGCAATCCATCCTTCACTCAGAAGCCCAGCTTTATGTTGGATTCTATTCGGGGACATGTTCAGCAGCCGAGTTCATTGTTAAAGAGGAGGTCGCTAAAGCATACTCCCAAGACAGAGGTCTTGCTGCTGGTCTAGTCAGACTCCATTTTCATGATTGTTTTGTCAGGGTAAAGACCAATCATACATGTTGCTTATATTATCTGTTATCTGTGATTTACCTCTCACATGATGATCTTGGAACTATCGGTAATATATATTTTACCATTTTTTTTTAATTTGTTAACATGGGATCGTGTTTGGTGCCTCACAGGGTTGTGATGCATCGGTCCTCATAGATTCGACTCCTTCAAACAAGGCAGAAAAAGATTCACCAGCAAACAACCCAAGTCTCCGTGGATTCAATGTCATTGATAATGCAAAAGCTAGACTTGAATCACTATGTCCACGGGTCGTTTCTTGTGCTGATATAATCGCGTTTGCAGCTCGAGACAGTTTTGAGATAGTAAGAAAAAAAAAATTCTTATTTATGGGAATGACTTAATGGGTTAAGCAAATAAAACATGGCTTAATGTATTAAGACATCAATCGTTTTTACTTAACGAGCTTAATGAGTTGAACACAATCTAGACAACTCTACATGGTTGTTTCATTTTTGGACAACTCTATATGGACAGAATGACTTAATGGGTCAAGCCAAACATAGCTTGATGCATTAAAACAATCAATCATTGGCCTATTTGCCTTTTTTTTTTCATCCAAACTCACGTCACAATAAAATGATGAAAATTGTTAAAATTGATGAGTATGTTAAAAGGTTTGTTGGAATATAAAGGTAAAATGGTTATTTAGGGTACGTTTGACACAACTTTTGCGAGCTTTTGAGAGTTTTTAGTTTTTAAGAACAAAACTTTGATTGACAGAAAAAGCTTTTAGCTTTTATTTTAAACAAAGGACTTTCAATCTAAAAGATATTTCAAGTAGCTTTTTGGAGCTTTTAACTTTTGATTTTTATTATAAAGTTTGCAGCAAAAACTTTTAGCTTTTATTTTAAACAAAAAAAACTTATAACCCAAAAACTACTTCAAGTTTTTTGCTTTTTTTGTTTTTATCTAAATTTACATTTTTAAAAAGCTATCAGCTATTTTTATTGAGTATTTTCGTACAAAAACTATTAATCAAAAAGCAACTTCAAATAACATTTGGGAGCTTTTAGTTTTTAGTTTTATCAAACATTTTACACATCCAACTACCCTTACTACCAACTAATTTTACTAAACATACTTTTATGTATACAACACTATACACGACTCCATGCAAACATCATTACTCATTCAACAATTTAGATATTGTTGTAATTTCAGACAGGAGGACAAGGATATGATGTCCCAGCTGGGAGAAGAGATGGCAGAGTTTCACTAATAGCAGACACAAAAGCATTACCACCTGCAACTGCTAATCTCAACCAACTCACTCAGATGTTCTCGACCCATGGATTGACCCAAGAAGAAATGGTTACGTTATCCGGTAAGCAACATTCGATTTTTTTTTCAATTTTCGATACCATCTCTCTATCATTGGATGAAAGTATTATTGTTTGCATCCTACCTCCTTTGATCCCACGACCTTATGAGATTTTGGGTATATTTTTTACTATAGGTGCACACACTATCGGTCGATCACATTGTACTTCATTTGCTAATAGATTGTACAACTTCAGTCAATCGATCAACCAAGACCCGGGTTTGAACACATTGTATGCTAGCAAACTAAAGCGAGAATGTCCAAAAGGAAATAACAATGCGAATTTGGTAGTACCAATGAACCCTAATTCACCAACCATAAGTGACACAGGATATTATGTTGATGTTTTGAATAAAAGGGGTTTGTTTACATCAGATCAATCTCTACTCACGAGCACAAATACAACAAAACAAGTACATCAGAATGCCATGAACCCGGTTCTTTGGAAGAGTGAGTTTGCAAAAGCAATGGTGAAGATGGGTGGGATTGGTGTTATGACAGGTCATAAAGGAGAAATTCGATTAAATTGTCGAGTTATCAATAAATAATGAGGTCAAAAAAATGCCAATTAGGCTCAATTTCAGTGTGTTAATATGTAAATTAGTTTGCAGAATCTCTTTTTCTTATACTAATAAAAGAATACTTTTAATCTCCTTTTGATATATGTCACTCAAATATAACTCATAATATTATGTCACATGTCATAGAGATATATTAGGTAAATCAATATCATAGGTAATGATGTTAAAGATTTAAATAATAGCTTTTAAAGTTTTTATAGAGACATTTACTTTTTGTAATTATTTGTTAAATTTAAAGTTATAACTAACTTTAAAATTTTGGTATATTTCTTAATTAATAATTTATTTGAAATAATTTATTTAAAATAATTGATTAATAGTTATAAAGTTTTACTATAAAGATATTATTAATTTGGTTTCACGGTTTATAAACTAGTAATCAAATAACAGTTATATCATACTCATTAAGGGATAATAATTACCAATAGCATACATTGACGACCAATTGCACAATTGATGTCTTGCAAAATTTCAAAAACAAAAAAAAAATGAAATCACATTTAACAAACAAAAATTGCAAAATTTCAAAAACAAAAAAAATGAAATCACTTTTAATAAACAAAAAAGCTACAAAAAGAAAAGTTTAAAAATGCAACATTCCAAAAGAATGTGAATTCACTTTTTAGCGAAAAAATTGGCAAAAGCTACAAAAGTTATTTTAAAAAGTTGCCTATATTCAAAAAGTATTACTCCTAGCAAAAAAGTATCACTGCAATTCCAAAAAATTACAATATTGTTGGCTTGTTGCTATTATATATATATATATATATATATATATATATATATATATATATATATATATATATATATATATATATATATATATATATATATATATCTTAAAAATCATAATAATGCATAAAAAAAATACTTAGAATCATAAATCTTTTTTTTTTGACTTTATATTTTTTAAAACCGCATCTATAGATTCGTTGATTTTTTTTTTGAAAAAAGAAACAAAAAAATAAATAAATAATAAAAATAAATAAAAATAAAAAGTCGATTTTTTAATTTTTTTTAGGGAATTTATAAAAAAAACTGCGATTTTTAAGAAAATATAGTCATTTTTTTTGTTGTGATTTCTAAGTACTTTTTTATGTATTTTTATGATTTTTAGGGTTTATTTGTTTTTTATATAACCCTTCCCTCTATATATATATATATATATATATATATATATATATATATATATATATATATATATATATATATATATATATATATATATATATATATATATATATATATATATCCAGAGAGCAACTCTTCTCAAAATCTCACTCAAAAGTTGCTGAGTTGGATTCCCATTCTAACTAAGGATTCTTGTGGTTCCGGAGGATCCAATTACAGGAAACCAGGAACGGAGAGCTTTCCCCCCTTTTCCGCCGACTCTTTGGCCTTAAGAACGCTAGTTTTAAGAATGAGTGATTGCCCTTCTCCTACCCTTACTGCCCAACCTAAAAGCGGACAGCTAATGCGTTCCACTTATTAAACAAGGTTCTATGGTCGGTCCGTGACCCCTGGATGTCGAAGGCGTCCTTGGGGTAATCTCGTAGTTCCTAGGGGGTAGAGATGATGGGGCTGGTCCATGGATTTTCCTTCCTTTTGGTGCATTTCGCTCAAAGGGTTGAAGGGAGATAGTGCATCAAGCTGTTCGCAAGGGTTAATTTGATCATCTTCCCCAGGGATCTCGATAAGGGAAACCTAGGAGTGTCGCCGACTCTACTACCATCGATGTACGATCCATACTAGATCTGACCAACTGCCCATCCTACCCCCTCTATGTTCTTGACAAGTCATCTTTGTCTCAGTAGAGTCTTTTAGTAGCATGTTTCGGTCATCTTCCCCATTAATTAGAAAAAGTGTGTAACGCTCCGTTTATTTAAATAAATTAAGAAATATAAGTCTCGAACTAATTTGTGAAGAATTTTAGAAGTCGGAGTTAAAATTGTCAGTCCCGGATTAGTCTTATAAGTATTTATGAAGGTAAGGACCACGTGGTAAATTATCGAGACTTAAGATGGATAGATTATGAGAAGCAAGGGTTAAATGGTAATTTTGGACTTCATTGTAAAGAGTTTTGAAAGTTAGGGTTTAAAAGGTAAACAAATAAGGGTGGAGGGGCTGAAGTTGAATAATCATATCATATGTTTGAAATGAGATACATGATATACCCGTATCCCTTCCCCACGCCATTTCCTTCAACCCTAAACCTAAGAGACCATTTCTTTACTCCAATCGCCATCACCATGCGATTTTCCTTCAGCCACCATTGATGAAGAAGTGCTCGTCATCACCTGCTTGGTTGAGTCCGACCGCCGCAACATCTTAGCCCACCAATGTCTCCGACCCAAGACAATCGTCGACATTTCAGCCGACAACAATGAAGAGCCTCTCGTTGAGGTTAAACCTGTGGGTCGTCGAGGTCATCTAGCATAGTCGCTTCCTTCCCATTGCAGCCGTCGCCATGGTGCCGCTACCGGAGGCGCTGTACGCAACTCGCATAACCGATGGAGGTTGAAGAACAGATCTTGTTCGCTGCTGGGTGGTCGTGAGAAACCGAGAATCTCCGGGTAAGGTTTTTCTGCCACCGTTTCTCTCCTCTTTCGTTTTTCTTGGTGGATAGAAGTCAAGAGCATTGATTGTAACCACCAGTGGCCTTATAACCATCATTTCTGGTTGTTCTAACCTCCTTAGCCACCTAGTCGGTGGTTGGGAGCTGTTGTCTCTTTCTGCCGCCACCAGCCACCATGCGGTTGTGGCTGTGTGCGTGATTTCTGGTGGGTATGACTATATTCGGAAAGATAACGTTGTGTAATTCTTTGTTTAGCCAGGAAATGGAAGGGACTCATCACCACCACCTGTTGCCACAGTTTTCTGCCCTTTTGCTTCCGTTTCGCTGCTGGCTGCCGCCTCGAGCCACCGCCGACCACCATGGTGTGGTTGGGTGTGTGTGTGTGTGTAATAGTTAGTGTGTATGAGTTAGTGAGTGTGTGTATTTTGGATTAAAGCCCTGTAATTGTAATTAGCATGGAATAATGAAAATAATAATAATAACCACCACCGTAAGGTGGTGGCCGCCGCCGTAACCCGCCTTGGACCGCCACTACCCGAGGTGGTAGTGGGTGGTGCCCCTCTAGCAAACCCTAATGGGCTGAGAGATTAGTTTTGGGCCTATTGGGCCATGTTTGGGTGGTAAACCCTAATTATGAGTAATTGGGCCTTGGACTTATTTGGACCCATTTTTGTGCCATTGGGATTGGATTGTGAATTAAGCCAAACTATTCCATGCCATTTATCTAGTAGAGTAAAGAACTTAATGGACTAAGTCCTTAATGAGCTAATTGAGAAAATATTAATATTTGGGAATTTATCAGGACACACGAGAATTATTTAATAAGTGAAATATTAAATAATAATCATTGGCAGAAATTAATCTAAGCAATAATGGACTTAATGGATTAAGTCCTTAACGGATTAAGTCCCTAGTGGGTTAAGTAAGAAACACTTAACCCTAGTTATCATTTCATGTGAAACCCTAATTTCACTTGGGCTTTGTGTTGGGCCATCCGAGAATAATCAAATGGACTAGAGTAATTAGTTGCGCTTTAGGGTAAGGCCCATATGAAGGATTGGGCCTAATTTGGAAAATTGGGCCATAGATGGGCCATAGTTGGGGCCTAGACGGTTGTATGATATTGGGCCCTAGAATGATACATGTTGGACTGGACTGATCAATTGGGCCATATGTTGGACTTTGATCCCTAGTTGACTTTGGGCCTATAGATTGGGCCTTGGGCTTGGGTAAGCCAAGCTAGGGGTAATGTAGTAATTATCCAAAGCATGTATTTTTAGTTATGTGTTAGAACCCAATTATTAATTGGGTGTTATTTGGTGTTGACAGTTCGGGAATCTGTCAGCCAGCAGCTGGGGTGGAGTCTGCGGGACTTCAGCAGTGTGAGGTGAGTTTCCTTCCAGTAGGAATGGCTCTAAGGCCACAATGCCGACCCGTTTAGTAGCAGTAGTTTCCGGACTTTGGTCCGATGCAGTTGTTAGTTTGTTTGATGCCTTTGTGGGCCAGACAGGATTTATGTGTTAAGTGTTATGGGCTACGACCTGATGTGGTATGCAGTATACGAGTTTATGATCATGTGTGTTATGCTATTTGATATGTGTTTTTGCTATGCTATGCTATGCTCAGTCAGTTTCGGACTTCGGTCCGATGCAGTTAGTTCCAAACTTCGGTCCGATGCAGTTAGTCCCGGACTTCGGTCCGATGCAGGGGACAAGGTCCCAGTCAGTTCCGTACTTCGGTCCGATGCAGTTTCCGGGCTTCATCCCGATGCAGTGGGCAAGGCCCAATATGTGTTTATATGTTATTGTATGGTATGTGGTAGTTTGGGGGAGCTCACTAAGCTTCGTGCTTACAGTTTCAGTTTTGGTTTTAGGTACTCAGTTTTCAAAAGAGGAGCTCGGGAAGATTGCAGTGCACACACCATTTGTTCACCCTGGGATGTTTATACTCTGATATATTTGACAGTTGTTATAATATTTTGAGATATATTGCTTATGATTTCTATATGAGGTTTATTGACTATGGTTTTATCATTAAATTAAACAAAATTTTCAGACTGTGTTTTTGTGATGTTACAAGTTGGTATCAGAGCCTTGGTTTGAGAGATTTGGGCACACTTTCGGGCGTGTCTAAACTCAAACTAAGGAAGTGGTATAAAGTTTTCAAGAGAAAAACCATGTTTAGAAAAAAAAAAGATTTTGAGAAAAGAAAACAATTTTAGAAAAGGTATAAGGAAAAGAGTTTTAGAAAAAGCGAAAAGAATTTTAAAAAGCGAAAAGAATTTTAAAAGGAGAAAAGGGTGTGGTGAATGCAATCAGCCGAGCTCAAGCAAGTACTCCCAAATTACCCATACAAGATTATGTTATGTATATCAGTTCCAGTTTCAATAGAACAGTATGCTAGAATAGGACTAAGGATCTAGGAGGATGCCTTATGTGCCTACTATATGTGTTTCGACTTTATGAGAATTGCATGCTAGTATTGAGTATATAGCAGTAGGATAGCCTGTTTAGGCTATACCTGATATTATGAGCTTAGCATTGTATGCTAGTACAATTTCTTGTTATGAGGATAGAGTTGCTTGAGTAGTCTCTTGTGTCTGAATGCTGCTTGCTTTGTGTTTTGTGGGACTCAGAGTGACGGGAGTTAGCCATTAGGTGAATACGTCACATCACATGTGATCAGGGTTGAATAATCTTAGAGTGCTAGATTTGGCCCTATTATGCAGCTCTTGTTTGAGTCTAACCGTTGTAGGGACGATTCTTTTACTCGAAGGATTATCTGAGCCTCGTCACATGTGATGGTATTCGGATGATGGCTAATTGGCATTACAAGGAGGCCTTTAGCAGCTGAGGACTGGATTTGGTGGAGTCAGATATTTCCCTAGGGCAAGCCTAGGATGAGAGTAGCAGAGATCAGTAGTAGTAGAAGTGACTTGGTGGAGTCGAGGCAGTTCTTGAGGAAAGTATGGATAGATGTGGAAGGTAGTATGGGCCCATACTACTGAAAGCAGAGGATCCGTACTCGAATCAAGGAAGGTTGAGATGAATCCAGGAAACTTGTAGTGTGTGAGATCCCTCGAGTTTGGATGAGTATTGTGGTGTTAGTGATGGTATATTGCCGAGTATAGCGACGTTACAAGGTAGACCAGATGGTAGTTCTGGTGTCGACAGGGGATCAGGCTCGGACTCTAGAGCCGGGCAGATTGATGATCAGATGAGGGAGTTCATTTCATCTGAGAATTTTGCGCAATATTGTTGAGCAGACTCCTATGATCCTCAGTGTGATCAAGGAGGGCATTATAGAGATTTGTGATGAGAGGACGAGTGCATTTTGCACTGAGATAGCAGTCATGATAGAGACCCGTACGTTGATCTTTCGGGAATTTAGAGTTTGTGAGGCTTCAGATTGTCATGGGGGTTAGGGACCCCATTGTTAGCAGTGGATGGTTGGCGGACGTCACCAACGCTTTTCATACCAAACATTGTCTCGAAAGGAGACAAGATCTGACTTACTTCCTATCTCCTGAGGGATAGAGCATGTGATTAATAGGAAGAGGTTAGTAGTGATTTGAGTGATGACGTGGTTGATGTTATGGCATGAGATGATTTTAGATCAGATTCCGGGTAGAGTATGCCCGGTCGATTGAGGCACAATAGTTGGCTCCAGTGTTATTAGACATCCGCCAGACTACTGAGACTAGGGCAGGGATCACTACCAAGTCTCAGGAGAGAAAGATTAGTTGGAACCACAGTAGACTAACAGAAGAAGAGACGGAGAAGGTAAGATATCAGGATATACTAAAGAATGATAGCAGGAAGATCGTAAGTATCTCGGGGTGCAAGACCCTGAATGATATGACTTCTAGAGCTTGAGAACGGGATAAGGACTTGGAGCATATTGGTAAGAGGGAACCAGATCAGTTGCTCATATTGAAGGGTCTCGAGAGGAGACCCAAGATTTCGGATTAGCTTTCGAGAGACCAGTAGGACCAGATTCGGTGTAGCACTTGCGGGAGTAGGGAGTACTGCATTATCTTGGTTTATTCCAAGACTGAGGAGTAGCACGAGAAGCACCTGAGGGAGGTGCTAGAGACTTTGAGGAGGGATATAATTTTCGCAAGGTTCTCCAATTGCGAGTTCTGATTGCGCGGGGTGCACTTTCTTGGGCACCTTGTCAATCAGAAGGATATCCTAGTCGATCTGGCCAAGATACAGGCTGTGATGCTGTGGGAGATTCCGAGGTCTCCAATTGAGATTCGGAGCTTCCTGGCCCTAGCAGGTTATTACTGAAGATTTATTCGGATTTTTTTTAGAAGTTGTGCGATCTTTTGGATTAGCTAGTGTTGAAACACTAGCAATGGTAAGTGTGGTTTCTAGCAGATTGGTCATGGGTGGTGAGAAGGATTGGGAATTCTTCCAGTTTTGGTGTGCTGTAGGGCATTAGCTGAATCAAAGTGGGGGAGAACCGCCCAAGGATTCAGAAGCGGGAGCAGTTTTGAGACTAGGATAAGTTTCGCATCTTTATTGGGAAGGAAGATAGCCCAAGCAGTTGTATGGTTTGAGGATAGTGGAGATGGAAGTTCGAAAAAGCTTGCCAATTAGGAGATCGTGTTCCTGTGATGTTACTAGCAAGCCTTAGGGAATCAGGGTTGGGATTCCAGTCAGGACATGAGTTCAGCTGAGTGTGAGGCGAGCGTGTGTTCGATCCAGTGCTAGAGTAATGTGAGTCTGTGGGTGTAGCCGCAGCCTTCACTAGGTTGGTAGATAGCGTGAGTGCGTTGTTAGGACTCGGGAAGAATAGTAGTACCCACCAGTTCGAGTATAGCAATGAGGAAATGGAAATCCACGGATTGGATTTTGGAATTTCCTAGATGGATGAGACCTGGTTAAGCCAGTGATAAGATTGTAGAAGCGCCGCTACAGAGATGAGAGCAAGGAAGCAATGGACTGCTTAAGGTCATTTATGACATAAGGCTACAATTGGTCATGTAGCAATCGCGTTTAGCTGTTGGTTGGTAACTTCAGGATTCGACGTGTGGAACTGATCAGTTAGATTAGAAGGCCGTTAGAGCCATAGTAACAAGATAACTAGTAGTTGCAAGTTTCACAAAAGGATTTCGTTCAGAAGTTGTGTGAGGCGACTAAGTAGGGAGTCCTTGGGGCTCCGCAGCCGGGAGGGAACCTGGTATTTCAGGACTGGCGAACGAATTGAGACCAGGAAGGTCTCGATAGATGTTGGAAAGCAGCCATGTAGCAGCATGCTGTTTCAGGCAGTTCCGTGTTTCAGACAGTTCAGTATTTATGGCAGTCAGTGTTTCAAGCAGTAACAGTATTTGGGGATTTTATGTGCGGTTAGAGTCACAGATAGCTTGGGTTATGCTAAGTCACTTACGGTAGGATTATCTGAGTTTTGGCCAACTATAAGTGAATCACAGTGATAAGTGGATCTGTGATTCTGTTTGCTAGTGGGAACCTCGACTTGTCAGAAGTTAAGTAAGCAACTGAGAGATAAGTGGACTGGGTGCGACGATAATGATTTCAGTATGGGCGGTTTGCCAGGGATTCAAACCATCTCAAGGCATCATATATCAGACAGAGTAGATGTGAACTATTGCGAGGAATCTGTTCACCAGTGGAATTCAAGGCTTTGCAAGAATTGGTCACGGTTACCCTAAGAAGGCTAGGGTGTGCCCAGGATTATGGACATGTTACTTGAATAGTTAGTGAGTAAGGGATGATTTCGAGGACGAAATCTAATTTAAGTGGGGGAGAGTTGTAACGCTCCGTTTATTTAAATAAATTAAGAAATATAAGTCTCGAACTAATTTGTGAAGAATTTTAGAAGTCGGAGTTAAAATTGTCAGTCCCGGATTAGTCTTATAAGTATTTATGAAGGTAAGGACCACGTGGTAAATTATCGAGACTTAAGATGGATAGATTATGAGAAGCAAGGGTTAAATGGTAATTTTGGACTTCATTGTAAAGAGTTTTGAAAGTTAGGGTTTAAAAGGTAAACAAATAAGGGTGGAGGGGCTGAAGTTGAATAATCATATCATATGTTTGAAATGAGATACATGATATACCCGTATCCCTTCCCCACGCCATTTCCTTCAACCCTAAACCTAAGAGACCATTTCTTTACTCCAATCGCCATCACCATGCGATTTTCCTTCAGCCACCATTGATGAAGAAGTGCTCGTCATCACCTGCTTGGT